>NC_066579.1:52866770-54066770 GCF_024323335.1 Lathyrus oleraceus
TTTTCAGCATAGTGAATAAGATGAATATTATGATGCAAAAACCTACAGTGAACGGAGAAGCCAACCGAGAATTTAGATCTGACAAAAAAGAGGAAGCATCACTCTTATGCATGTAATTGTCACCTTCTTCTAGTTCATCTGGTTTAAAACAAGATCCACCATGGGGTAGATGCAAAACATCACTAAATTCCTCCAAAGATAGAGATATCTTGTATTTTCTAACTTTATAGTAGATAATCCCATTGATGAAGTATAGATTTGAATAGAATATTTTGACTAAGAATGTATATACTTCTCTTGGAGGGTTGTAGATAAACAACTTTAAGTTTTAATTTTTTAAGAGTCTTGAAGAATTCACATTCTTGAAAGATTTTAGCATCCAAGGTAAAAACGACTAAAACCATCTTATTTGTGTATTCTTGAAAGAATATCCCTTCTTGTTATTTAGATGAGAAGTCACTAGAGATATAGGTGGGAGAAGGGAATCTTAAACTCTTAGGTACCATGATAATGATACTGGAGTACTAAAATAGTATTCTCACACACGGAGAGAAAAATAAGAAAGATATGATGCAAAATAAGGTAATAGGAGTTCATATTTGTAATGTTGCTTCTAAACATTTGGGCGTGTAAAAACTCCACAAAATCCTTGAAGATTTGTCCGAGAAAATATTGAAAGAAAAATGTTCCAAAACATATGTGATAATTGATTATTTTGATGATCTAATATATTATTTGGTGTTAAATCTTAAGATTTCGCGCGTTCTTTATTAATGCTCTAATTTGATCATCTTTAAGAGGAAGATACAATCTGATTTTTCTTGAAATTTGAAATGCATGAAAGCTCTAAATGATTAAGCTAATCAATTATTTTCGTTATTTTCATCCTTTTTTATCTTTTGGGTCTTAGGTTGAGATTTACATTTTGTAAACTGTTTTTGACACCCCATTTTCATTCTAATTGGACCCTTTTCTCTAAAAATGCTTAAAACTAAAATAAATTATTAGTATAAATAATTTAAAATGATTGAGCAATTTAAAAACTAATTATTTAGAGGGTTATTTAGAGTTTTTTTCCTTCAATTTTCAACATCTAAAAAGTGTATCATCTTAAATTTTGTTTAAATCATTTATTTTAATATTTTGTGTAAATAATGTAATTTTAAATTTTTAAAAAAAAATCCTCATTTTTTTGTAGAAACCTAGAGGTATACGGTGCTTCGGATGAAATGTATTTTATTGAATTTTTTATCTAAAAAGAAACATATTTTACCTTGGTTTTGAGTAATAAACGAGGTAAAATATAGTACGTTTATTCCGTTTTTTCACTGTCCTTAAACATATTTTTGTCGCTCATTTAATGAGTATTAACACTCAATAAATTTCCATTAGGAATCAGCATGAAACCTAAAACCCTCGTTATAAAAGCCTTCTTAATATTAAAATTTGAAAATGAAAATTTTGACATGAAAACTTTAAAACTTAAAAAAACATTTATTTTATTTAGGAAAATTTCTCTACAATGAATTGCAAAAGCAAAAAATTATTTGGGTTCAAAATTTGAGTTTTTAAATTATCATATAACTGAATATTTATTTTATTTATCTAATATTATTTTGTTTTATATCAGAAATTTGATCTTGCTCTAGATCAATGAAACGAGGATCCTTGACATTTGCTCTTCTCCAAATTATCCAGTATTTGTTCTTCATCGACAACGACAACGAAGAAGAAAAAATGTAATATTCTATGTAAATAATATAATTTGTGAACAAATTAATTTATTGATAGTCTGTTTAAACAATGTAACGAATATATATATATATATATATATATATATATATATATATATATATATATATATATATATATATATATATATATATATTCCTTCTCAATTTTGTTAGTAAATCGAGAGATATATGATACTAGTTTTAAAAATATAAAAAAGTCATTATCGAGGATTGAACTGATGACACTTTAAATCATCTTTTTGGTTATTCAAAAATCGATGGGTAAAACGATAACTTTTTATCAATTCTTTAGATTAAATAAAATTCGCAATTGAAATTAAATATATATATATATATATATATATATATATATATATATATATATATATATATATATATATATATATATATATATATATATATATATATATATATATATATATATATATATATATATATATATAGCAGTGGTATGAAATCTAGAAGTCACCAAATTTTAAGTTAATGCCACATGTAATTGATAAAAATAAGCACATAGTACAATATTAACTAAGTTCAAAGAATACATACGTAACAAACATAACTTTGTCATATACATAAATGTGTAACACAGTACAACATTGAAAAAGAACAGTATACAAATTCACATTGTAATACACATAACAAGCTCCTGCTACCACTCATATTCCTGCTCCTGTTCCTACTCCTCCTCCTCCCACATTTGCATCACGATCTGTAAAGAAAGAACCGGTCCTACATCTTCTGACTCTAAAAGAAAACCTTGATGGTGATGATGATGTGTTACCCTTGGAAGAAGCAACCAAAGGAATGCTCAAACGACGACACTGCACAACCGGAGGATTAAACCGTCCAGTCTTAAAAAAGCTTCCAAACTTAGCTCTAATTCGAACATCCAAATCAACAGCCAAATCATTATAAATCCCGAGACGCTTCTCTTCGCTATACTCATCAAGTTGTTTACGTCCAAGTTTGATCACACGGTTCCCTTTAAACTCTATAGGTCCAAGATATGACGTATTCTTGTGTCCTTGATCAAAGGGTGCCAAACTCACATAACTGAATTCATTGTCTTTGTACCAAGCAACCGCAGTGATTCTTCGATAATAGACTATTATGTTGTTGTTAGGGTTTCTTGCTGTGATGTTGACTTTGAAATTGTAATATAAGTTGTTATCTGTGAGGTTGAACTCGGTAAGAGTAGCGTCGGTTATGTGGAATTTCACGTTTGAGGGAGAGATTATTATCAAGAAAATGATTGTGATGGTTATGAGTAAGAATATTAGGGCGTAGATTGTGCAATAGAGGCACCAAAACCAATGAGGTCTGAAACACATGTTTGTGAGGTATGAGTTTTTTTTTGGGATGATGAGATTTGGTTGTTGATGAATGTGTTTGTGTGGGTTTTAAAGTTCGTAAATTGGTGTGTTTTTGGGTGTAACGTGTTGTTTTTTATTTTCTAGGTGATTTCGTAGCAATATAGTAGAGAGAGCGGAGAGAATATAGAATAGCATTGACTTTTGGAAACGAATGATCGAAGAAATATTCAATGGCTTGAGTAACAAGAATCTGTGGGATAGTTTAGTTTGGGTTAGAGATAAGTTTATAAAATACTTAGATTTGAAGATAAGAAAGTGTGAGAGAGACAGAGAGGAAATAAAATATAGTAACACTTGTAGTAACAAAATAATTTCTTCATATATGAAAGGAAAAGGTAAAAGGAGATAGAAACGTTTAGTATGTCATGTGTGCCAAGTATTTTTGGACGTTGTTTATTAGTATGCAAATATTTATGGTACACCCAAATTACACATTGATTCTTTGAGCTATTTTGTGTGGGATTAATTGTATTTAAATAACATCTAAATAATTTAAATCAATTTTATTTTAATGATGATTTCAAAAAACAATTTCAACATTTCAGAAAGCTTTAGGAATCCATCTGATTTTCTTCTCAACATCTACAACTGCATTCTCAAAATTGTAAAAGCACCTTTTCAAAAACTAATAAATATGAACACGTTTCACATAAATTTCTAGAATAATGTTATTCTTACACTAAATCATACACCAAACTCTTATACCAAACATTGCTTACCGTATTTACGGTGAACAGTGTTTTTATTTTTTTAATAAATAAAAAAATAATATTTATAAAAATATATTTTTATTTTTAAATTTATTTTTATAATACAAATATAAAGTTTGTCATTAACAAATTTTATTATTATATCAACCACAAAAATATAGGTTATTAACCACATATTTTACTTATGTATTTTATAAGATGAATACTGTTTGTTGTAAGATTTGGATGTAAACTTGGTGTAGGAATAACAATCCTCTTGTTTTCATTGGGGAGTTTGGAAAGGAAGGAAAATGAAGGTTCCAAAAATAATTTTAAGAAAATCTAATACTCCTTGAAAAAAAAAATTGTTTAAAATGATAAAATAATATTTATTATTAATATATTTTCAATTTTTAAAATATTATAACAATAAAAATTATATTTGAACAATTTGTCTAATCCCTTTAAAAATTCAATACAAACTTTGAATTCCCCAAATTAGAAGATTTTGGTGTCATGAATAAAAATATTCCCTCCAAAACTCTTCCAATCAAAATTCTTCTACTATTTTCACTAAATCCTTCTTATTTTTCAAAACCCTCTTCTCTCTTCCAATACAAATTTCATGTTAAAATAACACCTTTGGAATCTTTATTTTAAAAAAAGAAAGAAAAATAAATATAAACATGGAACAAGAATTCAAAAGAAAATAAACTAGCGTATCTTTGGAATTTTTTTACTTAAATAATCCAGTTTTTCAAAAGAATTTTCAAAATAATCCACTTTGAAGAACTGATGTCAGATGAATTAGTGTCTGCTCTCTAAGTTAAAAAGGTGACGTCAATTGGATTGGCTTATGCACCTCGTGTTGTCAATCCAATTGACACCTATGTGTTAGGTTTAAGAGGAGCCGCCAATTGGTCTGGCACCTATGTGTGTTGTGTATTTTTTTTTAAAATAATATATATTTTATATAAAAGTTGAAATCGGACCAATTGGTATTAATATTAATATGTGCTTATATACGAATACCAAAAAGACTAATGTCGTTGACCGGGATGATCTAGCCGACTTCCGGTACCACATCCCCTAGCTACCCGAACGCGTGGCCCTAACTCACGTTGATGATTCATCCCAAGTGTTTGAGTATTTGAGGACTCAGGAACATCACCATCACCTACAGAAGATTCCCTAAGATATTCAAACAAATCTGTGTAGTCTTGTGTATGCAATGAAGCCCTACCGCCATAGCTGAGTTGTGGGCCAAAAAAATTGATGAGTAGAGGGTTGTGAGTAATCGGTCTGGAAATGTTGTTGGGGTTAGATATTGAACCTTCTTGTGTGTAAGTTATCTGGCATAATCCTCCTTCTACCTATGTATATTGCATTAGACATATCACACAAAACTTCATGCATGCAATCAAAGGCAAGAATCTTCGTAAAAAAATGGTGAATGCAGGGTATGTTTTAACTCAGCCGTCATTCAGGAAGGTGGGTTGATAACATACCATTAGAGCAGTGGACAGTGACATTTGACAGAGGATGTCGATGGGGCCACATGACAACAAACCTTGTGGAATGCATGAACGGCATCTTCAAAGGCATTAGAAATCTACCAATAGTCGCATTTGTGAGAACAACCTATTTTAGGTTGACATCTACCTTCGCAACCAGAGACGAAAGATGGAGTGCAGTGTTAATGTCAGGTCAATTATTCAATGAATGTTGTATGAAAATGATGAAAGGGGAAACTATCAAAGCTAGCACACACGCGGTTACAATCTTTGACCATCATAGGCAAAATCCCAGTGTACATGAAACAATTGACCATAATGAGGGGAGGCCAAATTTATCCTATGTTGTCAGACTAAACAGAAGTTGGTGCGACTGTGAAAAGTTCTAGGTCTTCCGTATACCTTGCTCCCATGTCATTGCGGCATGTGCACATGCTCTCCAAGGCGCTTACAAACATCTATCCAATATTTACAAGGCAATTACTATCATGAATGTCTATAACGAAAACTTCTCAGTGCTAGCAATGGATGAATATTGACCTCCGTATCAAGAGGATATAGTTTGGCACAACGATGAGATGCAAAGAAAGAAAAAAGGACGGCCAAACAGCATACGTATTAGAATAAAATGGTTACATATGATAAAATGATAAGATTATGTAGTATATGTCGTCAACTCGAACACAATAAGAAAAAATATCTCAATCTTGGAGCAAGCTCTGCATCATAATTTAGTATCTCCTTTCGATTTTTGTAACCTTTGATTTTGATATATTAATAACTTTTTGTTACAACAAGGTTAACAACAAACATCACTCCAACTTAAACACACTTAAAATCGAACAGGTTTGAATAAACAACATAAACAACAACTATCAAAATATATAAAAATACGTAACCACAACATTTAAAACAACATTTCTAACTGATTACAACAATCAAACTGATATCATTTGGTCCAAACATCACTTCCCTAACATCCTTATCATTTTTAACTCGCACTCATCCACGTAAAGCATCGAGTCTCTCAATACTTCTAATTTTTTCGCTTTCAGGTATGTTTTCGTCTAACCAACAAACTAACCCCCTCTGTAGTTGCTCGAAACGACAGATGTTCCAGAAGAGCATCTTCATCGGAGGCTTGTCTCTCGAATAAATCATTTTTCCATAGCGGCGACGAAGACGAACCATATTTGAAATATAATGAAAAATAACACATTTATTTATACCAAAAAAAAATTACACAATACACAGAGGAGTCAAACCAATTGGCGTCTCCTCTCATTCTTTACACAAAGGTGTCAATTAGATTGGCAGCACCATATGTTGTAGCCAATTCAATTGGGGTCTCCTCTTTAGATTTAAGGGTATGCATCAATTCATCTGACACCTACGTGTTAATGTTTTTTTTAAAATGAGGTAGTTTGAAAATTAATTTGAAAGATAGGTTATTTTAGGATTTTTTTTTTAAAAATGGATTATTTTAATAAAAAATTATCTCTTTGGCTTTTCACTTTAACATTTAATTATAAAATAGCTCTTTGATTTCAATTAATTTCCTGGGAAGTGATGCAATTGGAAAGAGACTTTCTTCCCACTGAAGCTCGTTTCTGAAATGCAGGATCTTAATTGCAAATTAGATTTTTCTTCTTCTTGTTTTTCTATGTATAACTGATTTCACAAACATTCACTTAAACAAAAACATGAATCTGTTGGTGAGTGTTGGTGAGTACAAATGCCACTTTCACCCTTTTTCAGAAATGACTTTGTTTTCGAGAGGCTGAGAGCAATAAGATAAAACTCAAGTTTGAGTTTTTGAAGAAGATGAAGAATATATTAAAATCCCGAAACAAAAATTTCAGTGGCCGAATTTTCCGTAACTAAATTGATTACTAAATGTCAATTTTATACGTCATCTTCCACATAAGTAAAAACTCACGCCGTTACTGTCATTTGGATAGAAAAGACTAATTTGATATATTTTAAAAAATTAAAAGATCAAAATGGTCTTTTTAAAAGTTAAGGGAACAAACTAGATCATAAATATATGATAAGAAACAAAAAAGAGTAACCTAAATTAAAAGAGAGATTTATGGTTCAATCTTTAACAAATGTTTTCTCTAATTTATTTAGAATGCATCATCTCGTTAAGTGAGTTCAATTGATCATTGTGCAGGAACATCATATGTAAGTAGGGATGGTAAAAAAAACATACCCGTGGCTCCTCGTGGGTAAAACTTGTCACGGGAATAGGTTGGATAGCTTAATGGGTGTCCACGGATAAAGTTAACTGGTGTTTAATTATTTGTTTCTTTACAAGCACAAATACTGATTTGATGGTACCCGTGCCCACGTGTGTCCATGTCTGTTAATAATTAGAAAAACTACTTAAATATATTTTAAAATTATTATACTTGATAAATTATTTTCATTATAATCACTTAATTTAACTTGGCAATCTCATTTTCATTTAAAAGCCTAATTTCATTGCCTTGATAAATTATTATACTTGATAAATTATCTTTTGTGTCTTCTTCTTGCCTTGCGTTTTCTCTAAAAATTATACGCACAATTTTATATTTACATTATATAAGAAAAAATAGTAAATTACAAATTTGAAAAAAAAAGTATTCATGGGTATTCATAAATACCTACGGGTGTCTCAAAATCCATAGATACCAGTTTGACAGACACCTGCATTGATATGGGACGGATACGACTATCAAATTTACTAAACAGGGTGGGTAACGGAGGATTAGTACCCGTGCCCATGGATACCCATTATCGTTCCTAGATGTAAGAGTATATCCCACTTGTTTATCTTTAAAAGGTAAATTCTAGTCACTAAGTTACTTAAGAAAAAAATTGACATAATTAATATATTTTTTCTTTGTAATTCAATATATATTTAAAAGATATGTATTTCCTTCATCTCACAATAAGTGAATCAGTTGACCATTTCAAACAGATTAAGAAAAATGTAATGATGAAAAAGCGAGAATGATATTTTTATCAAAATATCCATGATCAAGTATTAAGAGTGATGAAAGTAGTAATGCTTAAAGGGTGGAATTGGAAAAAAATGAATTAATTTATATTGTAAATTAAAATGGATAATTCATTTTGGAATATTTTTTTTACAAATGGGTTACTTATTTGGGAACGGAAAAGTATTTTATACGGTGTTGGTTTAGTGGATTCTCTTAGCCTTGTTTCAATAAGAATTTACTTTCAAACTAAAGTTTATTAATTGAACTCAATCACTAAATTTTAAAGTATTTTTATTTTAACAAGCTACTCTTATAAATTATATTTAACCGTTTAATTTATAGGTTAAACACATTATTAGCCCTTTCTATATGAGTACATTGTTTTTTATCTTTTTATAATAAAAAATTACATACTCTTAATATGAATAATATGCGACAATCCTTAGTAATTAAAGACTTTCAGATGTTTTTAGAGTTTGTTGTGGTGTTAGAACTAACTCACACAGGGGCGTAAGAAGCTTTGTATATAATATCTTTGCGTAATGAATTGAACTCCCCTCTCAACCTTAAGATTGAGGTATTTATAGAAATATCTAAGTCTAGATCTTAGGCTCCCATGAAGTAACAACCATTTCTAGGAGCATTGATAACGCGAAAACGTATCGTATATCTGCCTTCATATGCATTGCTTTTTACTTGATTAACACTTATTATTACGTAGTATTTTATGTTTATTTCAGGTATTTATCAAATAAGAGATGTATAGACAAGCAAAGTGGAAAATAGCAAAAAGGAAAGAAAAAGAGAAGAAAATGGAGAAAAATAGAAAGCATGGCGCTCACCACACCAAATGGATGTGTGGCTCCCATCACTTGGATGTGCGGCGCCCGCCACATGACCTAAAGGAAGAGGTGGCGCCTGCCATGGAGCTATAAAGTGGTGGCGCCCATCCCACAAAAGGTGGCGCCCGCCACAGAGACCATATTAGGGTTGTGGCAGCCGCCATCAACCCAGTTTCCCTTATTCCTCTCCACCTTTTTAGCCACGACCTCCACATTTTTAGCCATGACATCCACTTACTTTTTCAACCAACCAATGCTACAATTAGGAAGAGTGGAAGTATATAAAGGAGGGTCGGCTTTTCTCACGACCAGTGCATTTTTTCCAGTCAGATTCTTTTGGTTAGATTTTTTTAGGCAGTTTCTTACTTTGTAAAAGCAATAGATTCTCCACATCGGGGACTATTGCAATTTATTGTTTAAGCATCTGAATTTGATTGTAACGGTGTACTCGATTGCCAAAGCTTGCCGACATTGTTTAATTTGAAGAATCAGGATTCATTTCAAGTTCTCGATTTATATTCCAGGTTTTATTTTAATTGTCATTTTAATTACTTATGCCTTATTGTATGCTTAACTATCTGAATACCATGTCTATTACCGGATCCATGTTCGGCTAAACCCATAGGTATCGGTATGTAAAGACCGTCGAAATGACGAGATTCATAAATAATTGGTGTTGGCTTTTATAAAATATTATTTTCCGGTTTTAGTTTCTTGTTTTATTCAAAAACAAAAATCGTACGAGAGTACAAAGAAAATAAAGGTTACGGTCAATAAGAACGAGAGTTTGAGATTTTAACCGGATAGCTGAAACTAGGCATTAATCATAAACACAACGAGAGCGCTTTAAGATTAATTAGACTTTATTCATATTCAAAAATTACTTTTAAATTCATAATGAGACCGCGAGAGCCAAGCATTCTAATTTAAGAGTATGGTCAGAGTCAATAAAAACGAGAGGTGAGACAAAGTCCTTTTTATAAATAATTTCTACTGAAGAATATTTTGATCTTTAAGATTACACTAACTATCTATCGAATCCCCTAAATTTGATGTGTTACATACCGATATCCCTTTATTAAATATCTTTATTAATATTCTGTTTACGTTATAGTTATTTCTCTTCATCCCTCCAATCTTAGAAAGATCCTAAGCCTTAGATTTACATAGTAACATTAGAAAATGATATGTTCGATTATTAGTCCTTTTGGGTTTAATAATCTTTAAAACTACGCGATACGACTGTACACTTGCAGTCACGATTCCCATAGACTTACTAAGTCGCGTGATCAAGTTTTTGGCGCCGTTGTCGGGGACTAATTTAGTCGATATCGTAACTCCAGTGTTGCACAGTATACACTAAGGCATTCTTTTCTCTATTACTACGTATCACCCAAATTTTCTCTACGATTATCACTCCCAGTATTTTGAGGAATCGCAAGATTCCTATAAACCCGGCCTGGAAATATTAATGGAGGATTTCATTGAGACGCAAACTCACTCTATGATAGAATCTATGATGGAACACTTTGTGTCTACACAAACTATTCAGAATGAAGAATTTAGAAAACAAATTCTCTATACCAATGAAACCCTTAGGCAACTGAACATTGTGGTCGAGTCCCTCGTCACTCAAAATGAGGCATTGGAGACTCAAATCTCCCTGCTTGCGCAGACACCTCTAGGACCATTCCCAGAGAAACATATGGATGTTGTAACAATCACCAGTGAAAAATCTACTGAAAATCCTAAGGAGAGTGATAACGAGGAGGGTTCAAGTGAGAAAAGAGTAGAGATTGAGAAAGATCCACCGACACCACCCGAAAGGGAGGTTGTTGAAGAGGTAGAGAAGGAAGCATTATGTGTTGTTCCTCCTCCCTATAAATCACCAATTCCTTTCCCATGAAGGTCTGTGGAAGTTAAGGTAGACCCCAAATCCGAAATGTATGAGGAGCTATTGGAAAATATCCACACCAATGCACCTTTATTTGAGATCCTGAATAAGAAGAGAAAATTAGAAGAACGTGAAACTAGGGAACTCATTAGTATTAAAGGGGGCAAGTTAGACTTTGAGGTGGTAGATGAAAAAATTGAACCCAAACCTGAAAAGCTAGCTCTTAGGATAGAGTCAGAACCACCACCACAAGTTCAGAAGGATAAACTAGCTCGCAGAAGAAAAAGAAGAAAAGGTGATGGATATGAGAGATGACTTGATAAGTGGCCATGGAAATCGAGGATAATTAAAAGTTTGACCGAGGATTCATCCTCGAAAGTACCACCATGAGTACTTACACTCCTGAGTCGTCGCTCTATCGACGTAAAACATAGCGAATATTTCCTGTTTTATTAATGTCATTTTTTATCCATTTTTTTCTTTCTTCTATTTCATAAAGTCAATCGGTATTTTTCTTTATTATTAACCATTACTAACTTAATGCTATTATCCATTTAAATTTATCTAACTACTAACCATCACGATGCAACAAGTATATTACATGGATATAGTCTTCAGAGGCAGAGGTCAAAGGAGACGCTTTGAGGCCCTAGCTCAGAGAGAAATGACACTAACCATATACCCAGATGGGCGTACCATGACCAAGTTAGGTATAAGAAATAGTATTATATTCCTAATTAACCAAATTGGTTGGGATACCTTTGTTACCAAAAGAAAATTTAGTTCCTACCGTAGGTTAACCTTAGAATTCCGAAGCTCCCTAGTTTACTTGCCAAGCCATGGTATCGGATTTAATAAAGGCCTTATCACCTTTAGGATATTTGATATTGAGTATCGCTACAATCATAGAGAAATAGCTGAACTCCTAGGATGCCCAAATGACCCTGATACCTTTACCATCACCCAGGAAGACATGCTTGTAGACCTTGAATTAGATTACTTTTGGGGTAGCATCACAGGAAACAACCACCCCGAGTCGGACCTCATGCATTCCGAGAACATCCACAACCCTGTCATTCGTTACTTTCATAAGATCCTAGCTCACACCCTATTTGGAAAGGAACAGAACATAACTCTCGTGTTCAAAGACGAGCTCTTTATAATATATTGTGCATCACAGGCCCGTCCTGTTAATGCCGCTACATCTATGATAGCTATTTTGGACCGTATAGCGCAAGATAACCATGGACCAATCTTAGTATGGGGCTTAGTGACCATGATAGAAAATGCCACCGGATTGAGACATCCACTTATCAGGCTCAACCCTTTAGGTGGGATACGACCAATGAATATTCAATTCTGTTTCAACACTAGTATCATTAGGAACCTAGGCCTGGATGTGTTTGAACTTCTAATTAACCTTCAAGTAGCACACCTGTTTACCCTGTCAGACCATAGGACGGGTGTACATGATAGGAACAACTGGCTCTATGATTTGGATGGACCACCAAATGCACCACCTTCTCCTCCAGAGACACCCCAAATTTATGACCATTATGATACCTATCTCTCTGACGCCGAATCATGCACTCCTGATGTACCTGTTGCACCTCTTATCGATCATGTTGCTGTCATTGAAGTTGTCCAGACAAACGTCGACAACCTGAGAGGTGAGTTGAGCACTTTGCGCGTGGAATTCCACGGTTTTATGGATGTAGTGACTGAGAACCTGGATCACATCTATCAGCATTTCTACTCGTTCGCTCCTCCTACCAGCAGTCGTCGTAATGGCTAATTTATTTGAATATTACCGATTTACTGATCTTATTTTATTTTATGTTTGGAATTTTATTATTGTTTTACACATTGGGAATTTTTATTTACTTTATTTATTTTTATTCCAGTAGACGAATTATATCATCTTTGTCTATCTACTTCATTCTTTTATTTTTCAATTTTGCATTTTAATGTCATTCTACCATATCTTGTTTCTCAGTCCTACTTCTATATATTATGTTGGTTTTCTTCTACCTAATTATACAACCACTATTTGATGTTGGTCAATTAAAATTCACATGGAAAAGATGTGGTCAAAGATAATATGCAGAAGCTAAGAATCTATAAAGGTTCACACATGGGAACACACAACATTGCATGTGGCGCCTGCCACACACAGGTTATGGTGCCCATGTGAACATTGTGACGCCTGCCACAAGCTCCTAGTGGCGCCTGCCACACACATAAAAAGTGGCGTCAGCCACTACATTAACACTCACGCGCACACTGTAGTATTCTCACATGATTACTTTAATTGCCTTGTCCCTTGCATGCTGAACATTGTATTAAAGCTCTTCAACCACTCTCACATCCTTCGACCGCAGCATTGAAAACCATTAAATAAAATTTATTTCATTCATCAGTTCCCAACCACAACCATCTCTATATAAATCACCAACATAATCTCACAAAACCACACCTCTCATAAGCATAATTCTCCTCTCTCTTGCTATATTCTTACTACATTACACGAGCAGTGTGAAATTCAGTCATGGCACAAATGAGGGAATACGAATTATTTTTCCGAAACGGCGAACCAGGTGAATTATAGGAAGAGACTTACACGGCTCTAAGCGCAAGAAAAATCGAATCAACAAGGTATGCCGATGAACTCTGCTTATTAGCCTTAGGAATTTTAAATCGTGTTAACCATATGCTAGACACTTTAAGTTTAAATGATTTCCTATCTTTTAAGGACTCTGTATATGCTCAATTAACACTAGAATTCCTAAGTTCGTGAATTTTTAGTCCCACACCCAACACAAATTGTTCTAGTGGGAATGTCCAGTTTCGCTTATTCAGCATATATTATGCTTTTACCTTTGCCTAACTTGCGGACCTGCTACAATTTCCCCATGGGGATGGCGTAGTAAGTGAGGTCCCAGATACTGAGGGTTGGCAACGCGCCTTTCAACCATTTTGGAGGGTAATAACAGGTACAATAACCCATAGTTTTGAGGGAAACAGAGCCACTTTAATTCACAACCCGGATATTCGATATTTCCGCCAAATATTAGCATCCAGCATTTTTGGCCGAGCAAACTCTAACAAGGTGAACCAAAAAGAACTATTTTATTTGTTCGCCACTTTTCTGCCACAAAAGGTAAATATCGTCCCTTTTATGTTCTCTCACATGCAGGTCATTGTCAATGCGAAGAGAGGGCCAATTATTTTTGGAGGTTTAATAACCTCCATAGCCAGAGTCCTAGGACTCGAAGAAAAATTCTCCTGGCTAACCCCGCTCCCGCATCATGCCATTGACATTGACATGGCGAGGAGCATGAAATTGGTAAAACGAAGGCGAGACAGTAAGTTTAATCTAATAATTGCAATTAATGTTTTACAAGATTTCATCCTCCCAAATACAACTTGCACAGATGTGCGTAACCCGGAAAATTATTGTTATATTAATGATCTGGTACCTGACCAAGTCCCCGCGCACATTCTTGAGAATGTAGTTGCTGGCGGGGACACCAACGAGGATTATATTCCGGAGGAAGCTGCTCCCGCTACTGATACACAACCACACACCACACACATGTCATCTGAAAATGTTGCAAGTACATCCTCCAGCCAAAGACCCAGAAGAAGAAATATGGCACCTGCCACTCTTGATGAGATCTATGTTGAACTGTTGCGGTGTAGCGAACTAGACGCTCAGCGTAACCAACAAATCCAAAACATGGAAGCTCAGCAAATAGAAGTGCTGTAAATACTTCGCCAGATGCAGCATGACCAGCACGACTACACTTTCATAACCGAACATAACATGTATGGCTTGATCGATGAAATGGCAGCATTGACAGTGCGTTTGGAAGATCTACAAGACTACGCGCCACCTCACCATCCTGGGAATGGTGGACGCGCACGAACATGTGGCAGAAGGCGCCAGTAGCAGGCTACCCAGGTTCTACCTTTCTCTCATATCTTATGTCGTTACATTAGGGACAATGCAAGGTTTAAGTATGGGGGAGGAAGCTTTACCGCTTTTATTTATCGCTTTCTAGGTAGATTTAAATTATTGTTATTTCCTTTTGTTATTTTATTTTTGTTAAGTGTCAGTTGAGTCAAATATCAATGTGTTGTCGAGTATTTATGCGTGGTTTCCGTTATTTACTAATCCACCCATTTGCTTAAGCCATATAAAAAATTTTGCAAAAAAAATCTAGACTTAGAAATGCAGTACATCTTTTGAAAATTCTAAGCTATAAATAAAACCGAGGTTGAACTATAGAGATTTGGAAAGGCTTTACAAGATCGGTATCATTTTAACACCTTAAATCTCTCGAGTATAAGATCGATTTGAGTACTTGTCATGCCATAGCCTTAAATTCCATCCTTTAATATTCCTTAAGTAGTTTATCTAGCAGTCAGCACCATCCTAAGCACACACTACGCGAGAAGTCGATGCAAATAAGTGTATGATCTCAAGCTTAAAAGAGAAAAAGATTGACGAAATGTATGAAAAATGTTGTTCCTTCTAAGTTAGGTGACCCTCACCCGATCATTTAGCCCAACGGTATAACCATCTTTAATTGTTATTTGAGCCAAAGTGCGAAAAAGAAAGAAAGAAATAATGATGAGATCATAGTCATTAACAGATTATCTTGCTATAAATGTGAAAGGATAAAGAGCTTAATGTGATTGCGCCATAATGAAAAAGGATAAAAAGAAGGTTTAGTAAGGTAGGCTTAGGCATGAGGACATGATTCAGATTGGTTTGTATAGGAGGGAGACTTATGGTTGCACTATTGTGACTATGTGTTCCAACGATATCCTTAGTGTGGAAGTTAGCACCTCTTGATGCAATTTTTAACCAAAGTCGATTTTATAGACTAGAATGAGTATTCGAATGCAACTGTGTCTTTTACGAGACTTGATATTGTATGCTGCAAAGATTTTACAAAACATTTTATTCATGTACGCGGCATTTGCTTGAGGACAAACAAAGGTTTAAGTATGAGGGAGTTTGATAACGCGAAAACGCATCGTATATTTGGCTTCATATGCATTGCTTTTTACTTGATTAACACTTATTATTACGCAGTATTTTATGTTTATTTTAGGTATTTATCGAATAAGAGATGTATAGGCAAGCAAAGTGGAAAATAGCAAAAAGGAAAGAAAAAGAGAAGAAAATAGAGAAAAATAGAAAGCATGGCGCTCACCACACCAAATGGATGTGTGACGCCCACAACTTGGATGTGTAGCGCCCGCCACATGACCTAAAGGGAGTGGTGGCGCTCACCACGAAGCTATAAAGTGGTGGCGCCCATCCCACAAAAGGTGGTGTCCGCCACGAAGACCATATTAAGGTTGTGGCAGCCGCCATCAACCCGGTCTCCCTTATTCCTCTCCACCTTTTTAGCCACGACCTCCACATTTTTAGCCATGACTTCCACTTACTTTTTCAACAAACCAATGCTACAATTAGGGAGAGTGGAAGTATATAAAGGAGGGTCGGTTTATCTCACGACCAGTGCATTTTTACCAGTCAGATTCTTTTGGTTAGATTTTCTTAGGCAGTTTCTTACTTTGTAAAAGCAATAGATTCTCCACATCAGGGACTATTGCAATTTATTGTTTAAGCATCTGAATTTGATTGTAATGGTGTACTCGATTGCCAAAGCTTGTCGACATTGTTTAATTTGAAGAATCAGGATTCATTCCAAGTTCTCGATTTATATTCCAGGTTTTATTTTAATTGCCATTTTAAGTACTTATGCCTTATTGTATGCTTAATTATCTGAATACCATGTTTATTACCGGATCCATGGTCGGCTAAACCCCTAGGTATCAGTATGTAAAGACCGTCGAAACGACGGGATTCGTAAATAATTGGTGTTGGTTTTTATAAAATATTATTTTTCGGTTTTAGTTTCTTGTTTTATTCAAAAATGTTTTTCGTATAAGAGTACAAGGCAAATAAAGGTTATAGTCAATAAGAATAAGAGTTTGAGATTTTAACCAGATAGCTGAAACTAGGCATTAATCCTAAACACAACGAGAGCGCTTTAGGATTAATTAGATTTTACTCATACTCAAAAATTACTTTTAAATTCATAATGAGACCACGAGAGCCAAGCATTCTGGTTTAAGAGTATAGTCAGAGTCAATAAGAACGAGAGTGTGAGACAAAGTTCTTTTTATAAATAATTTCTACTGGAGAATATTTTGATCTTTAAGATTACACCAACTTGTCGCAACCTGAAAAATACAGTGTGCGAAAAAAAACAACCGGCGAAAGAGAATGACAGAAGAGTCGCCACCGTGCGTTATTCATCCCAAAGGAGGGAAAGGAAACGCTCGAAGTAAACCTGAAAAAGGAAAGGACAAGACGGGGTCTCGCAACCAAATCTTGGGTTCGGGAGTCGGTTATGCGAAGGGAAGGTATTAGCACCCCTACGCATCCATAGTACTCTACGGGATCCACTTTTGTAGTTTTTGTCTAAAGGGTGTGGGTTTACCTAACGTGTTTATTGACTAAAAAGGTTAAGAGAAATGACTCGCGCGGATGTCGCATCCACTGCATACGTATCTCATCTGAATATGAGAATCAGAGTCTTCGTAGCTCGGCTGACCTATGAGTTGGGGGGATGTGTGCTCGCTAAGACATCGCGTCTTATGCCTACGTATCTCATCTGGAATGAGAATTAGAGCAAGTCGTAGTTCGGCTAACTACGGGGTTATGGATTGGGTTTTGGACGAACGACGTCACTACGCAATCTACCGGATGCTCGACCTTTGGAGACTTACTCGCCTGTAGTAGAAGGAGTAAACGTGTTGCTTTGGGTTTTAGGGTTTGGGATGCTCGAGGGAAAACAGGCAGTCCTTGACGAAGGAACCGCGCTACATGTGGGGATATGAATACAAAACACAAAACATGTATCTCAAAGTAAAATGCCACCAAGGGGCTCAAACATTGCCTCCTATCGAGGTCTTCCAGCTAAGAAAGCGATAAAGTATGAGAAAGGGAAAAAATTACCACACGGATAAAGATCCGAAGCTATAGCAGTTAAAGGGGCAAGAAACCCTGAAATGTCTCCAGCTGGACCGTCAAAGGAAATCAGTCAACACGAATAATCAGAATAAAACTTCAGGGGGTATCCCACAAATAAAGTGGGAAACCACGCGAGTGTCTCTGCGAAAGCCATGTGAGCCCTCACAAAACTCGACAAAGGGTTAGAGTAGTAGGATGAAATCAAGAGAAAACAATGTCATGGAAACACGAGACAGGTTAGAATAAACAAAATAGGGTAACCCAGAGTTGCCCCTAAATCAAAATGTAACCACATGAATAATTCCATCAAAATTCACAAAAGGCTCACAAAAAGGTATCAAATTCACCCATAATACCTCATACATTTAGAGCATTCAAATAAAAGGCATAAAGATGATGGATATAGGGCAAACCTGATTGGAGAGCTTGATTGAGTTGCGCCCATGAGGTTTACAAGTTGAGTTCCTTTCAGGGTTTGGAGGTTGCTCTGAACTCTGTTGGCTTTTCTCTCACTATCTTTTCCTCAGGGTTTTGCTTCTCTTCCTTCTTTCTCCAGTGAATCTCCCAGTGTAACTCCAAGTGTGTTTTCCTCTACTGAAACTTCAGTATTTATAGACTGATTTTCGTGGGTAATGGGCTCAAATGAGGGAGACCCAAGTCCAAAATAATTTGTTATATTTTATTTATTTATTTTATTTATTTATTTAATTAATTAATTAATTAAAAAAAAATCGTTTTTTTTTTTTTCGTTTTTTTTTTTTTTTTTCAGGAAAAATGAAGGGTAAATTTTGGGGTATTACAGCTGCCCCTATTCAATCAACTGGAGACCCGGAAAGAAGATGGCAGTTGCTTTCGTACTTTCGAGGTATCAAGGGATTGAATACAATAAAAGCCCAAAAATTTGCACTGAAGTGAAGTGAAGTAACAATGTCTGTCAGAATCAGCAAAGAGGTGGTCTTGAAAGAAGAATTCGTCTGGTACGGTGAGAGTCAGTTTGAATATCGAAAAAGAATGTTAAACTGGATACCAAAATAAATGGTAACACAGAAATAACCATGGCTTGAATGCCGCTCATCAGTCTGAATACTGGAAAGGATTTCGATCTGAACATCGGAAAATGGGCCTGAATGCCACAAGTCGCATCGACCTGAACGTCGGAACCTTCTTCGATCTGAGCATCGGAAAATTGGCCTGAATGCCACTTCGATCTTAATATCGGAAAATTGGCCTGAATGCCACTTCGATCTGAATACCGGAAAACTGGCCTGAATGCCACTTCGGTCTGGATACCGGAAAACTGGCATGAATGCCACTTCGGTCTGGATACCGGGAAAACTGGCCTGAATGCCACAAGTTGCATCGACCTGAACGTCGGAAACTTCTTCAATCTGAACATCGGAACACTGGCCTGAATGCCACTTCGGTCTGGATACCGGAAAACTGGCCTGAATGTCACTTCGGTCTGGATACCGGAAAACTGGTCTGAATGCCACTTCAGTCTGGATACCGGGAAACTGGCCTGAATGCCATAAGTTGCATCGACCTGAACGTTGGAAACTTCTTCGATCTGAACATCGGAAAACTTCATGCCTGTCAGCATTGGCAGAAATAGGGAATGATAATAGAGGCGGCGCATGGGCCAATGACACTTGCTAGGGATAACAAAGGTAAGTCATGAACAATCTTCAGTCTGAGTACTGGAAACAACTTCTAGCTTATCACTTGGGATACCGAGAATGTTTTATGCTTACATGCGTATGTTTGAATTTTTCAATGGCGTAATGCTCCATAAAAATGGAAATGCTACGCGATTTGGAAGGGTGCAATGCAATATGATTCTACATGCAGGGATGCGAAATGCTGGGTAGAATGCCAAGCCGAGGCAAGGGGATCTGCTGGGGAAATGATTATCATCCTCTGGGCTCTGGCCAGGCTGCTGGAGATACACACCACAATGAACTCTGTGGGGAGATGACTAGCCATGCGGTGTTCTGGCCATACCGAGACTCTGATCGGGGAAAGAATGGCATTGGAAGCCTGCTGCTGAGGAAAGCTACAATGGTTCTGGAAACCACGATTTGCGAGAGATGACTCAGCAGGGGGAGCAAACACTGATACGGTACCGAGGTTCTGCTTCAAGGAAAGAAACCATGGATCTGGCATTGGGATTATCGATCTGGCATCGAACTCTAAGGAGCAACCACTTCTGCTGGGAAGATACAGTCTGGCACTGTCAACTCCGCTGGGGATATATAGTCTGACACTGTCAACTCTACTGGGGAGTGTATGTCTTGAAACAACCGCTTGGGGAAGTACGGTGGTGAGAAACTGCTGGGGATTGAAGAATCCAACACTCTGATCAGCTCTGCAGGGTCAAGACACTGAATTCGTCTGTTGGCGACTTCACTGGGAAAGATATTCACGATCATCTGCAGGAGATTTTAAGGAAATGCCCCGAGGGTATCTGTTCTGAATAGACGATCCAAAGCACTTAAAATTTACAGCAATTTTAAATGTTTATTAAGCCTGTACCTGTAAAGCCCTTATGTGTCATGATGCAATGTTTATCAAAAATTCGAACGTAATTTTTGCAAACAAAACAGTAAAATGAAAATGAAAACAGAGATATACTGAATAACATGATTTTATTGATTGAATGGCCTCTGAATAGGCATTTACATTAGGAAGCAATCCCTGGAAAGAGGTAATCGCACAATAGATAAAAACAGAAATTAATCTAATGGCAATGTGAAATGGATTTCTATTGGGTTCCAATTCTGCTATGACTTGCTCGTCTTCAAGATCCTCCAGATAATCAGCCTTCTGAAAGAGTGATTGGACTGTTTCCTATCCTTCAAAAATTTCTAGTCATTGGCACGAGATGAGATTTAGAACTACTCAGAACGCAGTCATTCGCTTAATCCCTAACTTTTGCCTGGATCGCCCTTTTCGGGTTTTCAATCCACCGGGATACCCATTTTTGCCTAAGTTGCCTTTTCAGGTTTTCAACTTACCGGGTGTACGATCTTTTCATTTTTAATCCCTAATTTTTGCCCGAACCTTTTCATTTTCTTGGTTCGTCGGGATGCCCATTTTTGCCTGGACTACTCTTTTTACTGTCCAGCGGGTCTATTTTATGCGAAGTATTTTTTAACTGCGTCTGAGTTCACAGGGGAAGTGAAGTTTTCACCATCCATAGTTGCAAGCATTAAAGCCCCACCATCAAAAACCTTGGTGACGATATACGGTCCATCATAGTTAGGAGTCCACTTGCCCCTGCGATCTGTCTGAGGAGGAAGGATCCTTTTCAAAACTAAATCTCCGACTTGGAAACAGCGAGGACGCACTTTCTGATCAAAGGCTCTCTTCATCCGACTCTGATACAACTGCCCATGACAAATGGCTGCCATTCGCTTCTCTTCGATAAGACTCAACTCATTGAACCTTGTCCGAATCCATTCAGCTTCGTCTAGCTTGATATCCAACAAGACTCTTAGAGAAGGGATCTCCACTTCAACAGGTAGGACTGCTTCCATACCGTACACAAGGGAGTAGGGGGTTGCCCCGGTCGATGTACGTACTGAAGTACGGTACCCATGCAAGGCGAAAGGTAGCATCTCATGCCAATCTCTGTACGTGACGACCATCTTCTGCACAATCTTCTTTATGTTCTTATTTGCCGCCTCAACAGCGCCGTTCATCTTAGGGCGGTAAGGGGAAGAGTTGTGATGCTGAATGTTGAAGTTCTGACACAACTCCTTCATCATTTTGTTGTTGAGATTAGAACCATTATCAGTAATGATTCTTTCGGGAATCCCATAGCGACAAATGATTTCTTTCTTGATGAAACGGGCAACCACATGTCTGGTGACATTCGCGAACGACGCTGCCTCGACCCACTTGGTGAAATAGTCGATGGCAACAAGGATGAAGCGATGCCCATTGGAAGCAGTCGGCTCAATCTTTCCAATCATGTCAATGCCCCACATGGCAAACGACCACGGCGAAGACATCACATTCAGAGGATTCAGCGGTACATGCACCTTATCAGCATAAATCTGGCATTTATGACACTTCCGAGCATATTTGAAGCAATCTGACTCCATGGTCATCCAATAATAACCCGCTCTCAACAATTTCTTAACCATTGCATGTCCACCGGCATGAGTACCGAAGGAACCTTCATGAACTTCCTGCATTAACATGTCCGCCTCGTGTCTGTCCACGCATCTGAGCAAAACCATGTCGAAGTTCCTCTTATACAGCACATCGTCTTTGTTCAAGAAGAAACTGCCTGCCAATCTTCTCAAAGTCTTTCTGTCATTGTTGGATGCCCCTGCAGGGTACTCTTGATTCTTCAGAAAGCACTTGATATCGTGATACCAGGGCTTGTCATCGACTACCAGTTCAGCAGCAAACACATACGCGGCCCTGTCAAGGCGCATCACATCGATCCTGGGAGCATGGTTCCAACGAATTACCTTGATCATGGAGGATAGAGTAGCAAGTGCGTCTGCCATCTGGTTCTCATCACGAGGTATATGATACAATTTTACCGTTGTGAAGAAAGTCAAAAGTCTTCTCGTGTAGTCTCTGTAGGGGACCAGAGTGGGCTGGAGAGTATTCCAATCACCATTCACCTGATTGATCACCAGAGCTGAATCTCCGAAGATGTCCAAAGTCTTGATTCTCAGATCAATGGCTTGCTCAATACCCAAGATACAGGCCTCGTACTCAGCTTCATTATTTGTGCACTCAAAAGTCAAACGAGCAGTGAAAGGTATGTGGGCACCTTTCGGAGTAGTAATGACAGCACCAATTCCACTTCCTCTAGCATTGACAGCCCCATCAAACAACAAAGTCCACTTTTCGTTTGGATCAGGTCCCTCCTCAACAACTGGCTCTTCACAGTCTTTCATCTTGAGGAACATGATGTCTTCATCAGGGAATTCAAACTTCATTGGCTCATAATCATCAATCGGTTGCTCGGCAAGGTAGTCTGACAGAATACTACCTTTGATGGCCTTCTGTGACGTGTACTGAATATCATACTCTGTTAAAATCATTTGCCAACGAGCGACCCTTCCGGTGAGAGCTGGCTTCTCGAATATGTATTTCACTGGATCCATCTTAGAAATCAACAAGGTAGTATGGTTCAACATATACTGTCTCAGTCGGCGAGCAGCCCAGGCCAAAGCACAGCAAGTTTTCTCAGGCTGCGAATATTTGATTTCACAGTCGGTAAACTTTTTGCTAAGGTAGTATATGGCATGCTCTTTTCGACCAGACTCGTCATGCTGTCCCAATACACACCCCATCGAGTTCTCGGTCACTGATAGGTACATTATCAGAGGTCTCCCAGGAACTGGAGGTATAAGGATCGGAGGTTTCTGTAGATACTCTTTTATCTTCTCGAAAGCCCTTTGACAATCTTCATTCCACCTGATAGCCTGATCCTTCCTCAGCAATTTGAAAATTGGCTCACACGTGGTTGTTAGGTGAGAGATGAACCTTGCAATGTAGTTCAACCTCCCTAAGAAACTACGGACTTGCTTCTCTGTTCTTGGCTCAGACATTTCCTGTATTGCTTTTACTTTGTCAGGATCCACCTCAATCCCTTTTCCGCTAACAATAAAACCCAGCAATTTTCCCGATCTCACCCCGAAAGTGCACTTATTCGGATTAAGTCTCAGTTTGAATTTCCTCAAACGCTCAAACAGTTTCTGCAAATTCAACAAATGTTCTTCTTCTGTCTGAGATTTGGCAATCATATCGTCCACATAAACCTCGATTTCATGATGAATCATATCATGGAACAGAGTCACCATTGCTCGCTGATATGTTGCTCCGGCATTTTTCAGACCAAACGGCATCACCTTGTAGCAGAAGGTGCCCCATGGGGTTATGAAAGTTGTCTTTTCCATGTCTTCTGGTGCCATCTTGATTTGGTTATAGCCAGAAAAGCCATCCATGAAGGAGAATACCGAGAACTGAGCTGTATTATCCACCAAAACGTCGATGTGAGGTAATGGGAAATCATCTTTAGGGCTAGCTCTGTTCAGATCCCGGTAGTCGACACACATCCGTACCTTTCCGTCCTTCTTAGGTACTGGGACGATGTTTGCAACCCATGGCGGATAATTGGTGACTGCTAGAAACCCTGCATCCAACTGCTTTTGCACTTCTTCCTTTATCTTGACAGCCATCTCTGGTCTTGTTCTTCTGAGCTTCTGCTTGACCGGAGGACAACCTTCTTTGAGAGGCAAGCGGTGTACCACGATGTCTGTGTCCAGCCCAGGCATGTCCTGATAAGACCAGGCGAAGATGTCAACATATTCTTGCAGCAATTCAATCAGCCCTTTCTTCACATTATCTTCCAAAGCAGCCCCTATTTTGATTTCTCTCTTGGCGTCTTCGGTGCCGAGATTAATCACTTCAACAGACTCTTGATGCGGTTGAATAACCCTTTCCTCTTGTTTTAATAACCTGGTAAGCTCTTTAGGGAGTTCACAGTCTTCATCACCCTCTTCTTCAGCTTGAAAGATTGGATTTTCAAAGTCGAAACGAGCCATAGCAGAACCGTTATCAATAGGATCCGGTGTTGTGCATCTGCATGAGTGATGGTATGTGCTTATGAGTGTGAACAAGAAGTGAAAACTAAACAAAACATTGCCATTTTTTTATTTTGAAAAACTGCAAAAATAGAAAGACAGGGAACGAAATATTTGAATGCAAAAAGACGTCCTTTATTTATGATAAAAAGTGCAAGTGTCACATAGGTGGGCCCTACAATGAGTCATTACGCCATGGGCGGAACGTAAGACTTGGATATGCATGAATAAATGTCATACCCCAAAAATTACCCACCATTTTTCCTAAAAAAAAAAAAAAAAAAAAAAAAAAAAACGAAAAAAAAAAGAAAAAAAAGAAAAAAAAAAAAAAAAAAGAGAAAAAAATTTTTAATTAATTATTTAATTAATTAATTAATTAATTAATTAAATAATTAAAATAAATAAATAAATAAAATATAACAAATTATTTTGGACTTGGGTCTCCCTCATTCCAAGCCCATTACCCACGAAATTAGTCTATAAATACTGAAGTTTCAGTAGGGGGAGTTAGACTGGGAGTTTACACTGGGAGATTCACTGGAGAAAGAAGGAAGAGAAGCAAAACACTCTGAGGTTTCCTTGGAACAAAACCTTGAGGAAAAAGAAAGAAAGAGAACAGAGAAGGACGGATAGAAACTTTGGCATAGGAACCCTGCCTACCCGGAGAATTCAGAGTAAAGAAACCCTGAAGGCAGCCCATCTGCACCGAAGCCATCGCCGTCCAATTCCCGCTGCCTAACTTATTCCGATACTACAAGTGGTCAATCCCTTCAACCTTGAATTGGCAAACAGGTTTTGCGTATCTCTATTGTTTATACTTTCAATTGGCCATATCTACATATATAATGCATCATGATTAAATGTTGATATATAATTTGCTTTCGTATGGGAATTTAAATATGCCTGAATACCCTGAATGTTTGACCATGTTATTCCTGTGATAAAGTGCCATAAAATTCAAAGTTCCTAACATGGGGCTGTTTTCAAATTCAAAATCCGTGGCCTTCGCTAGGCGAGGCAGAGGCGAACGAGACAGTAGCTGACTTTTCTATTCTGTTTTTTTTTATGTTTTATCATAGCCATGCATTATTCATCCTATCCTATTTATTGTTGTGATATTTCTCCGGTGTAATCTTCGATTGCACCCTGATTTGGTGTTCTGACATGTTTCTTTTTTTGAGTTTCGTAAAGGTTCACATATCCCAGGAAAAGGTTATTGGCTAGGTATTCCACTTTATTTGTGGGATACCCTTGTGGAGTTTCACCCTAAATTAATTTTTAATGTATTAATTTCTAATGTATTAATTTTTAATATATTATTTTTAATAATTTTAATGTGGAGTTTCATCCTAATTATATAATTAATTGTAAAACTTTGCCTTTGAATAAGTGATCTTGGACCTCTCTTTGTTGCCTTATGATTACGATATTACGGTCATGTCCCGCGAACGTGGGGATACCCTTAGCAAAGACCCTTCGGTTAAATCATCATAAAATAAATTATAGTCCCTCGGATGTTGCCTTCGAATATACAACTTTGTCCCTCGATGACCCTCCGATGTTGCCTACGGTTAAATGATTATAGTCCCTTCGAATGCTAAGGTATCCTCATAACTGTTGCCTTCAATGACCAATCGATGACCCTACGATGACCCTTTTACATCCAAAGGATAAAACTACTTATTTCTCAATAATAAGGACAGTTTTACCCTCATAAGGATAGGAAATACTCATAAAGACCTTGGGTCGGTATAACTCTTAATTGCTGGCTCACAACCTAAAACATTTTTTCACACCTCACACCTTTCAAAATACCTTCAGAAAATCACCACTTGGTATACATTCATACTAGAATCATTACCGAGTTATATTTTTCTAAACAATTTTCGAAACTAAACGAGATAATCACTTTGTATACATTCATACAAGAATCATTACAAAGTTAAATTCTCTTTTCAAAACAATTTTTCTAAACAATTCACAAACACTTTTTTTTCAGACAAAAATAATATAAGTGATCGAGCAATTAAGAGCCCATGGATAACCATGGATACAAAGGGTGCTAACACCTTCCCTTTGTATAATGTACCTCCCGAACCCAAAATCTAAATTAAGGTTTTTCCTGTTCTTTTCCACCTTTCCTTATTGGATAAAAGAAAAGTCGGTGGCGACTCTTGCTAACCGCGACATTGCGATTAAAACCACAAAAAAGTCCAGTTCACCGTATGACAGAACTGGCGACTCTGCTGGGGACCCTAAATATTTAAAAAGAGAGGTTACCTTAAAAACAAGATCACTTATTCAATTTGTCTGATTTATTTTTAAGGGATTGCTTGGGTATGTTATGCTTGAGTGAAAGATCCTACACCCGGATCTAGTGTACCTTAGGTAAGTAGCAAGAGATCATCGCGACTGTCCGGCGTATACTGGAATGGTCAAAATGATGGCTACGGTTAATGTGGCACTTTGGATGTCCTGATGTTCCTCATGTTAGTTGAGGAAATATTTGGCATTCGCGTGGTGTCATAAAAGCATTAACCAGACCTTTAGAACCCTAATTGACTCATCCTGGCCATTAGAAAGTAGTGAGATAACTGGCTTCGGTTCCGACTGGAGTTGGTTGAGACTCGATACTACACTCTTTGAGATTGGACTTTAGGGAAGCTTCGATCAACCACTTGGTGTTGCACTGAAGTGGACTTAAGGAAAGGTCAATGATTTGAGATCCTTCTAGAACCCGGTTACTATTCTAAGACAGGTTGAACCAACCAAACTTCAGTGGGGAGGGTATTTACCTATGGAACTCACGCAAGCCTTAAAACCTAGGAATGATTGTTGTGTGACTTGCTTGTGCTTGTTATTTATCTAACAACATAACATCATAACATCATAACATCATGGCATTGTACTAACCATTTCAAGGATTTAGGGATTTAACTCTGCTAAAAAAAAAAAAAAAAAAACAAAAGCAAAAACAAAAGAGAAAAGAAAAAAAAAGCTCTTTTTGTTAGTTTATGCAAAGTTAAATCCCGAAAGTCCTTGAAAACATTTCATACATTGCATTGCATCGCATAACAGGTATTCTAAAGGATCAGTGTTCTCACGATTTTCCTATCAAACAGATTCCAGCAGATTCAAACAGATTGAACAATGGCTCTCGAACAAACTGTCAAAGATCTCCAGGCCCAGAATGCTCAATTCCAGGAAATGATGCTGAGCTTATCTAAGGGGCAGGAAGAACTGAAAGCTCTTTTGATGGAGAAGAAGAAGGACCAGAAACCTGTGGGTTACATCAACCCGGGGAGAAGGCTTAAGGGACAGGTTACAGGAGTCAAGATTAGAATTCCGAAGGATTCAGAAGAAGAGACCGAGAATGATTCGGAAGATGAGAATCCTAATCTCGTCAATTCTGAGGACGACGATGAAGATTATGAACATGAACAGTACTCTCCGAAGGATGATAAGTACAAGTTGCTGGAAGAACGTATGCTAGCTATGGAGGGGCAGAAAGTGCCCGGTCTGGATTTCGAAAACTTGGGTCTGGTCTCTGATGTGGTCATTCCCCGCAAATTCAAGGTTCCCATTTTCACTAAGTATGATGGTGCCTCTTGTCCTCAGATGCATCTAAGGGCTTATGTGAGAAAGATTCAGCCGCACACTACTGATAAGAAACTGTGGATCCATTTCTTCCAAGAGAGTCTGTCTGGCACACAGTTAGAGTGGTATTATCAGCTTGAGAGCTCTAACATCCGCACATGGACTGATTTAGCAACAGCTTTCTACAAGCACTACCAGTATAATTCTGAGTTAGCGCCTACTCGGCTACAGCTACAAAATATGACTATGGGCTCTAAAGAAAGTTTCAAAGAATATGCTCAAAAGTGGAGAGATTTGGCTGGCAGAGTCAAACCCCCTATGACTGATCGAGAGTTAGTGGACATGTTCATGGGTACACTGACTGGCCCATTCTACAGCCATCTACTGGGAAGTTCCTCGTCAGGTTTCACTGAACTTATCTTGACAGGTGAACGGGTTGAAAGCGGCATTCGAAGTGGAAAGATACAGGCAGCTACTTCTGCAAGCACCAAAAAGTCCTATCAGGGAAAGAATGAATCAAATGCTGTGTACAGTGAGAGGAAGCATAACAAGAAGAATCGTGACCATACTGTTGGGGCAGTTACAATTGCCGCACCGCCATCTCAGAACTTCCAACACAGACAAGACAGGTCGAGAAGACAGTTTACCAAGATCAATATGACTTTAACCCAAGCACTGCAGAGTATGTTAAAGGCCAATTTGATTACCCTCAGAGGCCCTCCTGCAAATCCCAACACTACTTCTCCTCGTTATAATCCCAACGCCAGGTGTGCCTATCACTCCGATAGCCCCGGGCATGATACGAATGATTGCTGGTTGTTGAAGAACAAGATTCAGGATATGATCGACGCTGGAGAAATTGAATTTGATCCTCCGGCGACCCCCAATGTCATCACAGCACCTATGCCTAATCATGACCAGAATGTTAATGTTGTGGACGACAATTCTCACGTTACTGACGTTGCTGATTTAGCATCTCCTCTCCTGATCGTTAAGAAGAATTTATTGCAAGCTGGTTTATTTCCAGGTTGTGCTGAAGATTGCGATCTCTGTGTACTCCGACCCAATGATTGTTTGAAGTTGAAGAACGGCATTCAACGGTTGATGGATGATCGTACAATTCTATTCGAAAGGGTTCCTAAGGTGGACAACTCTATTGAAGAGGTATCTGTGATTGCTAGGTCCAAAGCTCCAGTGAAAATTACCGCTACTAGAGTGCCTGTGAAGATTACCGCTGAGCCCAAAGTGGCTCCCCTGATTATTACCGCACTTGGCCCCGTGCCATATTCCTCCAGCAAAGCTATTCCGTGGAACTATGGAGGCGACGTTTACATCCATGGCATAAAGCAAGTTGGTAGTTCTGCTAATCCTAATGATATTGTGGGGACTAGTAAAATTACTCGAAGTGGAAGGGTCTTCTCTCCAGAAATCTCACCTCCCGCTCCCGAAATTCGAGGAAAAAGACCAGTCAATCCTCCTCAGTCAGAGACATCGGTCGAAGTTACTTCTGAAGATGTTGCCAAACAGGAAATGGAAGAGATGCTGAAAATCATCCGTAAGAGCGATTTTGATGTAGTGGAACAATTGGGGCATACTCCGTCTAAAATCTCAATGTTGTCCTTGTTATTATCCTCTGAATCCCATGCCAATGCATTGATGAAATTCTTGAAGACCGCTCATGTGCCTCAAGAAACATCCGTCGATCAATTCGAACATTATGTTGCTAATTTGACTGTTGACAATGGCCTAGGCTTTTCCGATGCTGACCTGACGCCAGCAGGAAAGAATCACAATAAAGCTCTGCATATCTCCATCGAGTGTGAGGGGATCACCCTGGCTCACGTGTTGATCGACAACGGCTCTTCCTTGAATGTGCTCCCGAAAGCTGTACTCGATAAATTTGACTACAAAGGCATTGAACTGAAACCTAGTGATGTTGTGGTGCGTGCTTACGATGGTGCGAAGAGTGTTGTCTATGGTGAAGTGGTTCTCCCTATCAAGATAGGACCTCAAGTCTTCAACACTACCTTTCACGTGATGGACATTCGTCCCGCCTACTCCTGCTTGTTGGGGCGCCCTTGGATCCATGGGGCAGGTGCGGTAGCTTCGTCGCTTCATCAAAAGCTGAAGTATCCAATAGCAGGCATGGTTGTCACTGTATGTGGAGAAGAAGAGTATATTGTCAGTAGTGTGCAAGCCTTCAAATACGTCGAGATGGATGGTGTCATACGGTGAACTGGACTTTTTGTCGGATTTGTAATCGCAATGTCGCGGTTAGCAAGAGTCGCCACCGACTTTTCTTTTATCCCTTACGGAAAGGTGGAAAAGAACAGGAAAGACCTTAAGTTTAAATTCTTAGGTTCGGGAGGTACTTTATACAAAGGGAAGGTGTTAGGCACCCTTCGTATCCATGGTTATCCATGGGCTCTTAATTGCTCAATCATTTATGTTTTCTAGGTTTGAAAAAGTGGTTGAGAAATGTATGAAAGATGTTTTGAAAATGAGAATTTAACTTTGTAATGATTCTTGCATGAATGTATATAAAGTGGTTATCCCTCTTAATTTTGAAAATGGTTTAGAAAAATATAACTTGGCAATGATCCTAGTACGGATGTATGCTAAGTGGTGATTTTCTAAAAAGGATGTTTGAAAGGTGTGGGGTGTGAAAAGCATTTTTTGTTATGAATGAGCAATTAAGATTATACCTGTCCGAGGTCTTTCTGGGTATTTCCCATCCTTATGAGGATAAAACTGTCCTTACTATTGCGAAGTAAGTAGTTTTATCCTTGGGATGTTGAAGGGTCATTGTAGGGTCATCGATAGGTCATTGAAGGCAACAGTTGTGAGGATACCTTAGCATTCGAAGGGACTATCATCATTTAACCGTAGGCTATGCCGAAGGGACATCGAGGGACAAAATCGTATTTTCGAAGGCAACATCTGAGGGACCATGATTTATTTTATGATGATTTAATCGCAGGGCCATTGCTAAGTGTATCCCCACATTCGCGGGACATGACCGTAATACCGTAATATCATAAGGCAGCAAAGAGAGGTCCAAGATCACTTATTTAAAGGTCATATTTTAAAGTCGATTAAGTAATTAAGTCCATACTAAAATCAATGCACTAAAATTAATACATTAAAATTAAGACATTAAAATTAACACATTGAAATTAATTAGGCCACTTAGGGTGAGTCTCCGCAAGGGGATCCCACAAATAAAGTGGAAGACCTAAACAGCAATCTTTTCCTGGGGCATATGAACCTTTGCAAAATTCAGCAAACGGGTTAGAATACCAAATCAGGATGCAATCGAGAGTTGCACCAAAGTAATAGGTAAACAAAGCATGGTTATGATAAAACAGCGGCATCCATTACAACAATTCAAAGTATCCAGGCAGACTTAAGTTACATGCAAAGCCTCAAATATATTTATGAATCTCAATTATGATATCACATGTGAATAAAGCGATAATAGTAACGCAAACCTGTTTGCAATTGAGTCGCAACCTTGAATTGGCCGATCGGCTAGAATTGAGCGGAGGTGACCTTGCTGCCGCCGTAAGATTAGATTCGGTAAAAAGGCACACAATAGTTTACGTTGTAGAAACTATTGTGCAAAAAGAATCAACTAAATACCAAAAGGGAATCAGGAATTGCAAAAGAAATAGTGTAGCACTTGTAAAACACAATGCCTAAGCTGCTGGAAAAGAAGAGAAAATGCAAAGGCGAAAACGGCAAAGGAAAAAGAATCTCGGCCAAAGCTCCCCCTTTTAGGTTTTCAAGGTGGCTATTTATATTGGTGTCATTAGGTCATGCATGCTGCCCAAAAAGGTCTTCAACACGTACGTGGATATAGGGCCCAACGGATCTTCAAGTCTCCGAAGCGTTGCCTGCGCCCACAAAGTAGGGGAATGGTGTGACGTTCGTCACACCATGTGTGACGCCCGTCACAGGGGTGTGCGAGGCGTGACGCTCGTCACAGCCTCTGTGACGCTCGTCACAGATGCCACACCCGTGTTCTTGTACTTTGGGTTGGGCTTTGCTGTTTGGTCCGTTTTCTTTCCTTTTTGTACCCCTTTTCCTCCACTTCCAAATAAACCACTTTCATATTATCACTAGGTGAGCGTGTAGCGAGTAGGCCAATTTGGGTCATTCGCGAGCTGGGCCTTTGTTCCTTTAAGTGTCATAAAATGAGTCGGAGTGCCCTGAAATGTCTTGAAATATTAATGGGCAAATTTTGGGGTATGACAGCTGCCCCTGTTCAATATTCTTGAACCGAGAGAGTAGAATGGTATGTGCACCCTTCGTGGTCTGGAGGTGGAAGATTATTGAACACTAGAATGCCCCGAAAATTTGCGCTTGTCAATTGGTCTTGATGGAGATGGGCTTAAAGATGCCATCCAGGAAGTTTGATGATGGGAGCTTCAGACTGTGTCGTACGTTAGGCCAATTTGAAGACATGGGTGCCACACTGGGTCGTACATTAGACCGAATAATGAGTCATCCATTAGGCTGCCGACTTCGCTGGGGAGTCAGAGTATGTGTAAGACCCCAATTTTGGCCCTAAGATCCCTCATGGCCCATATCATCTCATATCATAGCCTCAAGGATCATTGCATGCCTTTGCTTCCCTCCTAGTGGGTAGGTTGCCTTGTGTGTGTGGTTCTTGATCACCAAGCATGTTTTGCATTTGTATATTATTGCTTTTCATATGTTTATCATCCAAAAAGTACAAAAATATTGTCAGTCTAACCTTGTTGCTTGCAGTTGAAACAATTATCAGCAATTAGGTCAAAGACAGTCAACAGTCAGTCAAAGCAATGGATGATGGCCATTCTTGCAGAATTTGGGCACCATGACCAATAATCAAGAGTTCATACAACTTGGGACATCATTGGAAATCAAGGTCTCAAGGAATTAGGGTTTGGAATTCATCAGAAGTGGTTCAATCATGCAAAACCCTAGAAAAGTCAACAGAAAGTCAAACTTGGTCAACTGGCCATTTAATCAGTGATTTGATGGATGGAATTGATTTGAAGGAGTTCATTCATGCTTATACAAGCCTCATATGTCATGTCCAACCTCATCATGGAAGAATTTGAAGCCAGATCAAAAATTTCCAAAAATGGAAACTGGGCCTGTAATTTTAACCGCCAAAAATGGAAAGTCTTGATCCTCAAACTTACATCATGATACAAGCTTCAAATGAATTTTTTCCCAACATGAAAGTTGAAGATCTTGTTCTCCCATTTCCAAAAAGTCCAAGAACTCTCAATTCCCATGTGTGGTTGGCAAGTTATGATCGAATCGATTTCAGAAAATCTTGAACTTCAAAAGGCCATATCTCTCAAACCGTTTGGCCAATTTTGGTGGGGTTTTTTCCTACAAGTCACATTTGATCCCCTCTTTCCAAAAATATAAATTTCATGTGCCAAAACTTCACCAATCAAAATGGCATATTTTGACATTTCTCATTTAAATGCAAGTTTGACCAAGAGTTGACTTTTTGATATAAACATTTTTTCAACATTTGGCCAATTGGGAAAGCTCAGAAATGTCATTTTAAGTGTGTTTGCAAAGTCAAATTATGCAGGACATGAGGCCATTGCTTGGTTGCTTGAATTGTAAGAAAAGTACAATTTCACCATGATTGTCCATGCCATCCACCATACCATGATTTGTACTCTCAAAACAGAAAATTAGAAGGCCATTTTGCTGTCAATTGAACATGTTGCAGCCTAAAAAACCAGCAAAAACAAAGTCATTGCCTTAGTTGCTTGGATTTTGCAAAGAAAGTACATTGTCACCATGCTACCACATCTTGCAACCTTGCCTTGTACAGTCACATTGCAGAATTTTTCCCTCATTTTCCTGTCATGGCCATCCCCTAGTAGCAGACCAAGACCATGGACAGTAGAAGAAGCATGGTTCATTCTCAAAAAAAGGAGGGCACCTTGCTGTTGCACTGAAAAAAGGCTGCTCACATCCTAAAAAACTGGCCCTGCTATTTGCATCTCACACCTTCTGTCATGAAGCTAACAGCCACAAGCCAACATAACCAACTGCACTCACCCTTGCTTGGCTTTTCTAAAAAAATTTCTGTCATAAACACCAAAGAACCAGCTCTGCCTTGCCACAAAGCAACATCAAAGAGCAGTTTCTTGATCATTTTTTTTCCTGTCATGGAGAAACCCTGCTAGCAGCCACAAGAGACCACAAACCAACAGAAACCTCACTCTCTCATTTTGCATTTTGGCCAAAGCAGAATTTCTGAGAAAATCCTCCAAACACACGAGCAAGCTTCTGATCCTCCATCACTTGAGCACTCTTTGGAAGCATTTTATATCCTCAAACCACACCCTTGCAGCCTCCTTCTCATTCTGTTTTCACCAAAGCTCAACAATGGAAAATCGTGAGTTGGACACTTTCAAGCATCTTTGAGCTGGCTTACTTCAAGAATCCTCCATTCTAGAGCACAAGGAGAGACTGTTTGAGCTTAAAACCACCAGAACAACACTGCATCTCCATTTCTTAAAAATCAAGTAAGTGATTCGACCTCAATCATTTGCCATGCCATGATATATTTACGAAAGACCTTCTTGAGCTGATTCTAATGAACTAAAGCATGCTTAAAATGGTTGTGTCATGGCCAAGAAATCTGGATTTCATTTTGTGTGTCCAAACCTATTTCTGTTCGATTTACCTTGCTAGCATTGATTTAATGAAATGTGATGCCACATTCTTGTTATTTGATGTATGATGATGCTATTAGGATGCTTGATTTCACTTTCTGGACACTTTGATTTTTCATGTGTGAATGAGGTTATGCTGTTCATATTGAAACCCTAGGGCATTTTCCAGAATTTCCCAGGATTGTACTTGGTTGTTGCTGTATGATGTTACCTGAATGCCAATATCATGCTATTGTGTGGTTTTGCTTAAAACTAGTTTTATGATGATGAACTTGATGCATATGCCCTGCTGTTTTTGCAAACCTTCCCTGTCCAGAATTTCCATGAGTAATGCTTGTTTGGTTGTTGGTTGATGTTGCTTGATGTTCATTATGCCATGCCATTGTGTGTTTTTGCTCGAAACTTGTTTGATGTTGATGAACCATGAAGTTGAATTGATGCATGATGCTGCTGCTCAAACCCTAGCTGGCTGCCCAGAATTTCGAATGCCTTTGGTTGTTGCTCTGTTGCATGATATTGTATGGACCTACTGCTTGCTACACCATGCTGTCTATGTGCTGTTGTTGGATTTCATTGTAATTAATTGCTTGATGATGATGACTGATGTTGAAACCCTAGCACTGCCCAGCTTGTCCATGAATCTTGTCTGGAATTTGTTTGGTGTAAAGTCGCATGAACCTTGCTGTTTACCATGTTAAGTGATTTTGTGTTGATGTTGGTGATACCATGTTGAATACCATGCTGATTAAATGCTGCTGCAGTTTTGAAACCCCATGAACATTGTCCTGAAAATCCATATAACTGTGTTGTATGATGTTGACTGCTTGCTGCAAGAACATTGCCAAATGCTATGCCGTTATGTGTTTGATGTTTGATTCTGTTTGGATGCTGATTGAACTTGTTTGAAGTTAACCATGGCTGCATAAACCCTAAGGGTTTTGAAAACTCAGAAAATTTGAGTTGTTTGGCCCGTGCACTGTTCCATTGGCTGAGAGCCAATAGGAACATTTCATTTCCCTTTGCCAAAACGCGCAGCTTTGATAAGTGAGCGCCTAATTACAACTTTGCCACGGTTGACTTTGCTTTGACCAACATTGCCATACTATTTTGTTCATCTTGCTTCAATTATTCACTCCATTTCCACAATTAATTTCTCTTTCAATTTTTATCCAAAAATCATGCAATTTTTTCCATCATGTTCATGAATGTGTCCTCTATTTTATTGTGAATTTTAATTAATTTTCCATTGGCTGGATTTTTAATGATAATTGATTTCCCAACATGTATGCCAAAATGACACCCTTTGCCATTTCAATTGTGAAATACTCATGCTGTATCCAATGAGCTTGAAATTTTTTGTGATGGAACTAGACACATTGACCTTTGTTTCCATGTAGAGTTTATACATTTCTCATATGTGGTTTGTGAGTTACAAATTTTTGAAGTTATGCGTTACATTTGGTGCTACATGAATGATATACATTTTCCCAATTTTTGTTCACATGCTTCCTTACATCCAAATGGCCTAAAATTTTGCATGAATCATCTATCACATGTCTAGTTTGTGTATGAATTTTCTTGGAATTAATCATGCTGTTTCCAATTTATTTGAGAATTTTCTTCCCTGCCTAGTCAATTGTTGACTTTTTGTGCTACACATTGCCAAATCTTTTGTGAAATTCTCATATCATATTGTATGTCCATGAAATTTCATATGTGATAACTAGACATCTCAAGCTTTGCATTGGTGTTAATCTCATTCATTTCTCTTCTGTTCTCAATTTGATATGAATTTTTGAAGTTGACCCATGCTTGTTGACTTTCATTATGCATACTTGAATGTGGTTTGACTTCCTGATTTTATTTGACCATCTTCCCATGATCCAATTGAGCTGAAATTTAATATGAATGCTATTGAATGGATTGTGATTGAGTGTGATTTATCTCATAATTTTTGGAATTGGTTATGCTTGCTTTTGAGCTTGGTCTTTCTGTTGACCTATTTGTGCTTCATGTTGCCATGTTTCGACTTCTTTGGCTTATGAAATGACAATGATGCATGATATAAGTTTGAATCCAATTGTGTTTGCTTCTTACATGATTGAATTTGACTTTGATTGAATATTGTTTGCTGCCTTGGCCTTTTTCTTTCATCTTTGACCCTAGGCTAGCCCTAGTGGTCCTCCGAGCTTATGTTGAGTTCATCTGTTTCAGGTTAAGCACCAATGCCTTGAGGATCATTCTAATGTGCTTGAGTTGAATTGTTCATATTGTGCTAACCTTTGTTTTGTAGTGTGACTCACATACTTGAGTCTTTGTGCCTTACACAATTGGTCCCTCTGTGGTTGACTATTGGTTCATTTTCTTTTGATTTTGATTGTTGACTTGTTTACTAATGAGTTTGACTTTTTCAGGTACTTTAGTTGCTTAAGTTCTTTGAACTTGCTTGCTTTTGCTATTTAGCATTTGCTTTGAGGTATAAACCTTTCTTCTTCATGTAGTCTGGAGACCCGGTCTGTTATTTGACCGGGCAAACTGTCTGAAGTCCTCCTTAAGAGGCAATGCCTGTGTGTGTTTAAAATTGTCCCAAGCAGGAAAAGTCCTTCAAGTAAGGCAATTGGTGGAAGGTAGGGATAAGTAATCTATCCCCCACTATTCAGTGTGTCCTCTCTTTGCTCCCATTACATGGTTGAAGCATTGAGATAAAAACCCAAGATCTAATCGAGTCAATAAAGGGGAAAGAGTTCCACCTTTCTGAACTCCCCCACTTTCTATTTGATGCCCTCTCTGATCTGAGATAGAAGCAATGAGGCACACCCCTCATCTCCTATTCATCTGCTTCACCTTAGTCTCTCAATGGCAAGGTTAAGAGCGACCTTCACTTATTACAGTGGACTTTCAAAGTCAAACCCCCTTGTGTGAGCCCCCCATTGTTTGGCTATAGAGTGTGCTGTTTGCTATTCATTGATTGATTGATTGCTTCATATGCACTTGTTTGCCTGTATTCTATGCATTTATCATCATCAATTGCCATTAATGCATGATCATCTCATTTGCTTTTGTGATGCTATCATTGTTGTTTGCCCATTGAGGACAATTGTAAGTCCATCTCTTTTGGCCATTTGCTCCTATGATATGGAAAGATAGAGTATAAGACCTCATTGGTCACTCATATCTTCTGTTTTGTTTGTTTGATTGTGAGGAAGCAATTGTAAGTCCCTGCAAGTTGGCATTTGCTCTCCTGTGATCATGTTGCATTGTTTGATTGTATGTGAGGATACAACTGTAAGTCCCTGCAAGTTGGCATTTGTTTCCTAGGATCATACTGTGTATGTGAGAGTAAGCCCAGACAGATTGGCATCTAACATCCATGTTTTGCTTTCGTTTGTTTATGTGAGGATGCAATTGTAAGTCCCTGCAAGTTGGCATTTGCTTTCCTATGATCATATGTTGGATATTGGTATAAGTCCAGACAGATTGGCATCCGGTATCCAAGTTTCATTTTGTTTTAGGAGATTAGTATAAGTCCATTGAGTGGCCTCTGATATCCAGTTTTGTTTTAGGATCGCGGTATAAATCCATTGAGTGGTATCCGGTGTCCGCTTTTTGCTTTTTGTTTGTGAGATTGGAGTAAGACCATTGAGTGGCATCCGGTATCACCTGTTTGTTTACATTATTATTACCTATTGCTTATTCCAAAGGACACACTTGAATCATCTCCCATATGATTTCAAGAAGTGAACCTTCTAAGAAGTTTTACAATCCATATCCATCCATCCATCCTCATTATGTCCTAAACCTTTTCATACTTTGATTTCAAACTTAACATAGATATTGTGCAAACATCTTCATGTTTTCCAAACTAAAAACCTGGACCCAAGTCCTTGACTTTTTTCAAACTTCATTTCATAATACTCATTTGAATTAATCTTAATCATACTTTGACTCCATTTTCATAATCACAATCAATTAAGTTCACCCATTCACTTGTTTTGGCTTTGTCCATTGTTAATCTTTTCACACATTAGCCATAGGTTTCAATTATCATTGTGGTTGATGTAAACCTCACCTTATCTTTAGTGAGTCGACTATAAGACTTCCGTACTGAAAACAGGGTTAACCCCTCTAGTGCGTCGAAGCTATCCTCACATGGTGGATGTTGGTCTTGGTCGAGTTTTCTCCCATTGATAATGAAAAGCCTCAGTGCTATTGTTTAAAACTGAATCCACCAACTTTTGGAAATCTTTTAGCCGAACTACGGCGTTTTGATCCTTACCTTTGATGGAAGGTACGTAGGCAGCGGGTTCATCCGTTCAAACCCAATAATAAAATTGTATATTCTCTTCTCACCATCCCAATCATGTTTGCACAATGCTTATGTCATAACAAATAACAATTTAGTACAACAAGTGTAAAAAGGGCTCCCTAGGAGTACCTAGGACGTAGTGGGTGCCTAACACCTTCCCATTGCGTAATTTACCCCTTACCCAGACTCTCTGATCTTTTATTAGTTTTCTACGTGTAAAACTTCTTAGGCTTTTGTTCGCTTTTTAGCCAGTCCTTTGGATAAATAAAAGTGCGGTGGCGACTCGAAAATCATTGTATGCTTTGCTTATGGTTTAATCGATAAATCATATAGCGACGAATACACCGCTACAGAAAAGTGGCGACTCTGCTGGGGATACTATCGATCCTTGGTGGTATTGCCTACTTTTCACCCTTGTTGTGCTATATTATTATCTGTTATTTGACATATTTTTGTACAATTTGGGATAACTGTATTGATTGTAATGTTTGAATTGCTTGATATACAATTGCTGTTTGCTTTGGTGATCTGTGAGATGAGTTCTATACCCGAACTCGAGTGCACTCTAGGATAGGAGAATGGCATAGTCCTGTTGACTGGTGTGGAGTATTCCTTAGCCAGTTGACTTGCGAGCCCATTCACTTGGTGGAGGTCATGTTGGATTAATAATGTCACACAAGTCATTTGTGGTTAGGCATTATTCTTTCAATCATGTGCCGCAGAAGCCAAGGACCGTAGCTTACCAAACCCATCTTGGCCTATTTTTTAGGACCGTAGTGCGGAGGTCGTTCAGATGTCAGTTCTGATACGATTGTCACGCGATACTACACTCATGAGAGTTTCTCTTGAGAATATTCTTGGAATACGAGTATTCGTTCCTCCGATAATATTCGAAAGATGGAACGATGATTATGGGAACCTCTGATAGAACATGTCTGGCAGGTTTAAACCCTAGTACACTCCCTTTGGGTGGTCCTTAACCGAGACTCCATGCTCGTGACTCTCAGTAAACCCATGATTCGTGGTTGAGTCGTTCAAACATTGTTAATATCAATGGATCCCGGATCAGGTGTAAAACCTAAAATCCACCTAAAATCCACCAGGTGACTTTGATGGGGATGAAAGATCAGACGGATCGTACGCCAGATCGGTTCTGAGTTGCAGAATGAGCCGTCCGTTAGGCTGAATCTGCTTGAAGAGGGAGTAGTCGTATACCAGACTACCATTCAGGAATGTACCTGTCCGAAGGTAGCACCTGAGCAAAGGAGTAGCCGTATACCAGACTACCATTCAGGAATGTACCTGTCCGAAGGTAGCACCTGAGCAAGGGAGTAGCCGTATACCAGACTACCATTCAGGAATGTACCTGTCCGAAGGTAGCACCTGAGCAAGGGAGTAGCCGTATACCAGACTACCATTCAGGAATGTACCTGTCTGAAGGTAGCACCTGAGTAAGGGAGTAGCCGTATACCAGACTACCATTCAGGAATGTACCTGTCCGAAGGTAGCACCTGAGCAAGGGAGTAGCCGTATACCAGACTACCATTCAGGAATGTACCTGTCCGAAGGTAGCACCTGAGTAAGGGAGTAGCCGTATACCAGACTACCATTCAGGAATGTACCTGTCTGAAGGTAGCACCTGAGTAAGGGAGTAGCCGTATACCAGACTACCATTCAGGAATGTACCTGTCCGAAGGTAGCACCTGAGCAAAGGGGTAGCCGTATACCAGACTACCATTCAGGAATGTACCTGTCCGAAGGTAGCACCTGAGTAAGGGAGTAGCCGTATACCAGACTACCATTCAGGAATGTACCTGTCCGAAGGTAGCACCTGAGCAAAGGGGAGTAGCCGTATACTAGACTACCATTCAGGAATGTACCTGTCCGAAGGTAGCACCTGAGAAGATGAAGGTCTAACTTGGTCGTGCATTAGACTGTAATTGAGTTGAAGAAGGTCAGAATGGATCGTACGCTAGATCGTATCTGAGTCGAAGGAGTCATATGTTGAGCTGAATCAGAATGAACCGTATGTTAGGCTGTATCTGTATACGTTGTACTTGCAATAAATGTCTGGGATGGGCTTAAAGATGCCCTCGCTAGGAGGATATCGAAGTGTTGTCAGAATGAATGTTCCCATGAATTGCATCTGGAATATGTATCTGAATCTTGTCTGTGATTGATAAAGGCGTCTGCCTGAATGAGCCTTTTACTTTGACTATATCAGGAGGATAATTAATCTGCAAAGAAAGGTTAGCGCTATGCTATGTCATGATGCATGAGATGTTTTATGCTTTCGAAAATAAATGCGAATGTTGTATGCATGCGTATGTGGTGAAACGATGTAATGAATGAGTTATGCGTATGAGAAGTTCTGCTTGGGGACTCTACTGGGGAAAATAAATCCCCATCTACTGATTGGAGATATTTGTGTTGAGGACCCTCTCTCGGCTGGGGGTTCTGATCGATGGTAGAGATATTCAACAGAGCCTGGCTGGGGATGGATGAGATGATCAATCTGTCTGATGATGCCGACCTCCGTTGGGGAATAACTGGCGTTGCCGGGGAATCGAATTAGTAACAGCCTCCTTGGAAAGCATGGTTAGACCTTCTCCTCGATCCTGAAGTCGTGTAGTAATTGCTATTGCTATTTTAGGCATGCATTTTTATAAACATTGGTCATATCCGAGTGCATAAGTCAATTCAAGTTAAATCAATGGACATTTACGCAACCAAAACAGAAAAGTAAAAAACAAAAGCATCTTTTTGGAAATGAAATTGTATTGATGTTGAAAGAGGGCCTATAAACAGGCAATTTATGTACAAGGAGACAGAAATCCTAGTAAGAGGAAATTGTCAAGAAAAAGAGAAAGCTATGCAGAAAAAGTCCTATCGATTCTAATTCCACCACTGTCATTATGTCTTCAAGCATCTCATCTCCTGCCGTCGGATAGAAGTGATTGGCTTGGTCAGTCCCTTGAACTTGGATGAATGTTGACTGAGAACGGGACATAGTCATACGTTTTAATCCCTAATTTTTGCCTGGACCGCCTTTTCAGGTTTTCAGTCCACCAGGATACCCTTTTTTGCCCAAGCCACCTTTTCAGGTTTTCGACTTGCCGGGTGTACATTTTTTTTATATATCCCTAATTTTTGCCCGAACCCTTTCGGTTTGCCGGGATGCCCTTACTTTTGCCTAGATACGTCGATCTAGCGGGTCTCTTTTATGCGTAGTATTTTTTAACTATGTCCGCGTTCACGGGATGTGGGAAGTCTTCACCATCCATTGTAGCGAGTATCATGGCTCCACCCGAGAATACCTTCTTAACTACAAATGGCCCTTCGTATGTGGGGGTCCATTTGCCTCTGGGGTCAGTTTGTGGTAGGATGATGCGTTTGATTACCAAGTCGCCAATTTGACACACTTGTCTCTTGACCTTTTTGTTGAATGCCTGGTCATGCGCTTCTGATATATCTGCCCGTGACATACAGCCGCAAGTCTCTTCTCATCCATCAAATTTATCTGATCGAGTCGAGTCTGAATCCATTCGTCCTCGTCTAAGCCCGCCTCTTTCATGATTCTCAGAGAGGGAATCTGGACTTCCACCGGTAAAACAGCTTCCGCTCCGTAGACTAAAGAGAAGGGAGTTGCCCCTGTCGAAGTGCGCACTGAAGTGCGATAACCGTAAAGAGTAAAGGGTAACATCTCATGCCAGTCTTTGTATGTTACTGTCATTTCTTGCATGACCTTCTTGATATTGTTAGCAGTCCCCACGGCGCCGTTCATCTTTGGCCGGTACGGAGAAGAGTTATGGTGTTTTATTTTGAACTGCGTGCAGAGTTCAGTAATCATCTTGTTGTTCAAATTAGTACCATTGTCAGTGATAACTCTTTCAGGAGACAGCAGGTTTCTCAAATAGGTATTTGATAGAATCCATCTTAGAAGTCAATAAGGTGGTATGATTCAACATATACTGTCTTAGTCGGCGAGCAGCCCAGGCCAAAGCACAGCAAGCTTTCTCGGGCTGTGAGTATCTTGTTTCACAGTCGGTACCTTTTGCTAAGGCAGTATATGGCATGCTCTTTTCGACCAGACTCGTCATGTTGCCCCAACACACCTCATTGAATTTTCTAACACGGTCAAATACGTAATTAAAGGTCTTCCTTCAACTGGTGGCATCGGAACTGGAGGTTCTTGGCGATATTTCCTGATTTTGTCATAAGCTTCTTGGCACTCGTCATTCCATATCATTTCTTGGTTTTTCCTCAGCAATTTGAAGATGGGTTTGCAGGTAGCGGTCAAGTGGGAGATAAATCGAGCAATGTAGTTCAAGCGTCCCAAGAAACCTCTGACTTCTTTCTCCGTACGGGGGACTGGCATTTCCTGAATAGCTCTCACTTTAGCTGGGTCCACCTCAATTCCTTTACCACTGACAATAAAGCCCAAGAGTTTACCGGATCTTACTCCAAAGGTGCATTTGTTCGGATTCAATCTCAACTTGTACTTCTTCAACCTCTCGAACAGTTTGTATAAATGATCGAGATGTTCTTCTTCAGTATGAGATCTAGCTATCATGTCATCCACATATACTTCTATCTCATGATGAATCATGTCATGGAACAAAACCACCATAGCACGCTGGTATGTTGCCCCGGCGTTCTTTAGACCGAACGGCATTACTTTGTAACAGAAAGTGCCCCATTGCGTCACAAACGTGGTTTTCTCCATGTCCTCAGGTGCCATCTTAATCTGATTGTAACCTGAGAAACCATCCATGAATGAGAACAATTTGTGTTGAGCGGTGTTATCTACCAGAACATCAATGTGTGGGAGTGGAAAGTCATCTTTGGGACTCGCTTTATTCAAATCTCTGTAATCCACGCACATTCGCACCTTACCATCTTTCTTTGGCACTGGCACCACATTAGCAACCCATTGAGGATAAGAAGTAACAGCTAAGAAACCGGCATTGAATTGTTTCATAACCTCGGCTTTGATTTTCTCAGACATTTCAGGACGCATGCGGCGAACCTTTTGCTTGACAGGACGGCAGTCTTCCCTCGTAGGCAGTCGATGCACCACTATATCAGTATCCAACCCGGGCATGTCTTCGTAAGACCAAGCGAAAACCTCTACATAGTCATGTAACATCCGAATCAATCTTTCCTTGACACTGCTTTCCAATCCTCCTCCTATTTTGACTTCTCTTCTGTCTACCTCAGTACCCAGATTTACAATTTCGAGGGACTCTTCATGCGGCTGTATAGTCCTTTCCTCTTGCAATAACAATCTGGCAAGCTCTCCAGGGACTTCACAATCTTCCTCACTTCCATTTTCGGCTTGGTAGATTGGATTTTCAAAGTCATAATGAACAGTAGCGGAATTATTATCAATAGGATCCAGAGTGAGTACGGATCTGCAATTCGTTACGTGAGTGTGTGTAAGAAAGCATAGCTTGTTTGAAAGACGACAGGAAAAATAAAGAGCGCCACATTTGAATGCGAAAATGTCCATTGATTTATTGAATATGAAAATATGCTTATGATATGACAAAACCCTTAACAAATTAGCTATTGTGCCCCGGGTATAGACACAATGCTTTAAGAAGTTCAATTAGAATTTGCAATGCTAAATAGACAATAACAATTACTCCTGACTAAAGGAGATCGGGATAGTGTCTTCAGCCTTCCAATTATTGAGTCCGTCGCCAATTGTTGGGTAGATCCAACTATCCAGGTCGCAATCGCTGTCAGCATCTTCTACAACATTGATTTGATCTTTGACCGTCTTCTCAGAGTTGAATCCCAGACCAGCTTTGTCAGACTTGTACGGTACGTTGATCAGTTGACCCCAGCCAGTACAGCCACCATCTTCCACTACAGCTTGAGCATCTTTCAGAGAAATCATAGCAGGAGGAGCACGACCAACCTTGGGCATACAGGGAGTTGGCTTAAGGACAGGATCGGGCGGGGAAACCACTTCAAATGACTGAGTTGGAGTCTCGAAGAATTCACCATCCATTTCGACGTATCTAAAGGTATGCACACTACTGACAATGTATTCTTCTTCCCCACACACAGTGACGATCTTACCCTCTATTGGATACCTTAGCTTTTGATGGAGAGACGAAGCTACAGCACCTGCCTCATGAATCCAAGGGCGCCCCAATAGGCAGGAGTAGGCAGGACGAATGTTCATTACATAAAAGGTAGTGTTGAAAACCTGAGGTCCTATCTTGATAGGGAGAACAACTTCGCCGTGGACAACACTCTTTGCACCATCGTAAGCCCGCACCACAATGTCACTAGGCTTCAGTTCAACGCTCTTGCAGTCAAGTTTCTCGAGCACGGCTTTCGGTAACACATTCAAAGAAGAGCCATTATCGATCAGCACATGGGACAGGGTGATCCCTTTACACTCAATGGAGATATGCAGGGCCTTATTATGGTTCTTTCCTGCTGGTGTCAGATCAGCGTCGGAAAATCCTAGGCCATTGTCAACAGCCAAGTGAGCCACATAATGTTCGAACTGATCGACAGATGTTTCCTGAGGCACATGAGCAGTCTTCAAGAATTTTATTAACGCATTGGCATGAGATTCAGAAGATAACAGCAATGATAACATTGAGATCTTAGATGGGGTATGCCCCAACTGCTCTACAACATCAAAGTCACTCTTGCGAATGATTTTCAACACTTCTTCCATTTCTCGTTTGGCAACGTCTTCAGTAGTTTCTTCGACCGGTGTCTCTGACTGAGAAGGGTTGACTGGTTCTTTTCCTCGGTTTTCGGGAACCGGAGGTGAGATCTCTGGAGAGAAGATCCTTCCGCTTCGAGTAACCTTACTAGTCCCAACAATGTCATTAGGATTAGCAGAATTGCCAACTTGCTTTACACCATGGATGTAAACATCACCCCCATAATTCCACGGAATGGCTTTGCTCGAGGAATATGGTACTGGGCCAGGGGTAGTAATGATCAGGGGAGCTACTCTGGGCTCAGCAATAATCTTCACAGGTATTCTGGGAGCAGTTATCTTCACTGGAATCTTGGACCTCGCAATCACAGATACTTCTTCAATAGGGTTTTCTGCCTTAGAAACCCTTTCAAAGAGGATTGTACGATCGTCCATCAGTCGTTGGATACCATTCTTCAATTTCAAACAGTCTTCGGGCCGGAGTATGCAGAGATTGCAATCTTCAGTACAACCTGGAAATAAACCAGCTTGCAATAAATTCCTCTTTATGATCGGGAGAGGAGATGTTAAATCCGCTACAGTAGTGATGAGAGAACCGTCATCGAGAGCATTAACAGCTTTGTCATGATTAGGCATAGGAGCGGTGATGACATTAGGGGTCTCCGGAGGCTCGAACTCAATTTCCCCAGCGTCGATCATGTCCTGAATCTTATTCTTCAACAGCCAACAATCGTTTGTATCATGCCCAGGGCTATCGGAGTGATATGCACACCTGGCATTGGGATTATAACGAGGCGAAGCAGTGTTGACATTTGCAGGAGGACCTCTGAGAGTGATTAAATTTACCTTCAGCATGCTTTGCAGTGCTTGTGCTAAAGTCATATTGAGCTTGGTAAACTGCCTTCTTGGTCTGTCTTGTCTTTGCTGGAAGTTTTGAGCTGGCGGGGCTGCGATTGTCACTGCTCCAACGGCATGGTCACCATTTTTCCTATTATGATTCTTCTGACCATACACAGCATTCGATTCATTCTTCCCATGATAGGACTTCTTACTGCTTGTAGAAGTAGCTGCATGTATCTTTCCACTTCGAAGGCCGCTCTCCACCCGTTCACCTGTCAGTATAAGTTCAGTGAAACCTGATGAAGAACTCCCCAGTAGATGGCTGTAGAATGGGCCAGTCAGGGTACCCATGAACAGGTCTACTAATTCTCGGTCAGTCATAGGGGGTTTGACTCTGCCAGCCAAATCTCTCCATTTCTGAGCATACTCTTTGAAGCTTTCCTTAGATCCCATGGCCATGTTCTGCAACTGTAGCCGAGTAGGTGCTAATTCAGAATTGTACTGGTACTGCTTATAGAAAGCCGTTGCTAAATCAGTCCAGGTGCGGATGTCAGAACTCTCGAGCTGATAATACCATTCCAACTGAGTGCCAGACAGACTTTCTTGGAAGAAGTGGATCCACAGTTTCTTATCAGTGGTATGCGGCTGAATCTTTCTCACATAAGCCCTTAAATGCATCTGAGGACAGGATGCACCATCGTACTTAGTGAAAGTGGGGATTTTGAATTTGCGAGGAATGGTCACATCGGAGACCAGACCCAAACTTTCGAAATCCAGACCAGGTGTCTTCTGACCCTCCATGGCTAGCATGCGTTCTTCCAGCAGTTTGTACTTATCATCTCTTGGAGAGTACTGTTCATTTTCATACTCTTCATCTTCATCCTCAGGGTTGGAGAAATCAGGATTCTCCTCCTCTGAATCAATTTCCGCCCCCTCCTCTGGACCATTCGGGATTCCAAATTTGATTCCCGTAGCCTGTCCTTTACGCCTTCTGCCCGGGTTAATGAAGCTCACAGCTTTCTTGTCCTTCTTCTTTTCGGCCAAAAGAGCCTTCAGTTCCTCCTGCCCCTTGGATAAGCTTAGCATCATCTCCTGGAGTTGAGCATTCTGAGCCTGGAGATCTTTGACAATTTGTTCGAGGTCCATTTTTTCTGTGTGGAGGAAAACCGTGAGAACACTGATCCCTTTAGAGTACCTGTTATGCTATGTTATGCTATGCAATGCATGAAATGTTTTCAAGGACTTTTGGACTTTAACTTTGCATAAACTACCAAAAAAGGAAACTTTTTTTTTTTGTTTTTTTTTTTAATTTTATCTACAAAACAGAGCAAAGTTAAATCCCTAAGTCCTTGAAATGGTTAGTATAATGCCATGATGTTATGATGTTATGATGTTATGATGTTATGAGGTTAAATAGATAACAAGCACAAGCAAGTCACACAACCATCATTCCTAGGTTTTAAGGCTTGCATGAGTTCCATAGGTAAGTACCCTCCCCACTGAAGTTTGGTTGGTTCAACCTGTCCTAGAATAGTAACTGGGTTCTAGAAGGATCTCAGATCATCGACCTTTCTTTGGGTCCACTTCAGTGCAACACCAAGTGGTTGACCGAAGCTTTCCTAAAGTCCAATCTCAAAGAGTGTAGCATCGAGTATCAACCAACCTCAGTCGGAACCGAGGTCAGTTATCTCACTACTTTCTAATGGCTAGGATGAGTCAATTAGGGTTCTAAAGGTCTGGTTAATGCTTTGATGACACCACGCGGAAGCCAAATTTTTCCTCAAATAACATGAGGACCATCAGGACAACCAAAGTGTCACATTAACCGTAGCTATCATTTTAACCATTCCAGTATACGCCGGATAGTCGCGATGATCTATTGCTACTTACCTAAGGTACACTAGATCCGGGTGTAGGATCTTTCACTCAAAGCCCCCTTAAAAGAAGGAACAATAAAACATAAATGATTTTTTTTTTTTTAAGATGGACCTCTCTTTAGTGTCCCCAGCAGAGTCGCCAGTTCTGTCATACGGTGAACTGGACTTTTTGTCGGATTTGTAATCGCAATGTCGCGGTTAGCAAGAGTCGCCACCGACTTTTCTTTTATCCCTTACGGAAAGGTGGAAAAGAACAGGAAAGACCTTAAGTTTAAATTCTTAGGTTCGGGAGGTACTTTATACAAAGGGAAGGTGTTAGGCACCCTTCGTATCCATGGTTATCCATGGGCTCTTAATTGCTCAATCATTTATGTTTTCTAGGTTTGAAAAAGTGGTTGAGAAATGTATGAAAGATGTTTTGAAAATGAGAATTTAACTTTGTAATGATTCTTGCATGAATGTATATAAAGTGGTTATCCCTCTTAATTTTGAAAATGGTTTAGAAAAATATAACTTGGCAATGATCCTAGTACGGATGTATGCTAAGTGGTGATTTTCTAAAAAGGATGTTTGAAAGGTGTGGGGTGTGAAAAGCATTTTTTGTTATGAATGAGCAATTAAGATTATACCTGTCCGAGGTCTTTCTGGGTATTTCCCATCCTTATGAGGATAAAACTGTCCTTACTATTGCGAAGTAAGTAGTTTTATCCTTGGGATGTTGAAGGGTCATCGTAGGGTCATCGATAGGTCATTGAAGGCAACAGTTGTGAGGATACCTTAGCATTCGAAGGGACTATCATCATTTAACCGTAGGCTACGCCGAAGGGACATCGAGGGACAAAATCGTATTTTCGAAGGCAACATCTGAGGGACCATGATTTATTTTATGATGATTTAATCGCAGGGCCATTGCTAAGTGTATCCCCACATTCGCGGGACATGACCGTAATACCGTAATATCATAAGGCAGCAAAGAGAGGTCCAAGATCACTTATTTAAAGGTCATATTTTAAAGTCGATTAAGTAATTAAGTCCATACTAAAATCAATGCACTAAAATTAATACATTAAAATTAAGACATTAAAATTAACACATTGAAATTAATTAGGCCACTTAGGGTGAGTCTCCGCAAGGGGATCCCACAAATAAAGTGGAAGACCTAAACAGCAATCTTTTCCTGGGGCATATGAACCTTTGCAAAATTCAGCAAACGGGTTAGAATACCAAATCAGGATGCAATCGAGAGTTGCACCAAAGTAATAGGTAAACAAAGCATGGTTATGATAAAACAGCGGCATCCATTACAACAATTCAAAGTATCCAGGCAGACTTAAGTTACATGCAAAGCCTCAAATATATTTATGAATCTCAATTATGATATCACATGTGAATAAAGCGATAATAGTAACGCAAACCTGTTTGCAATTGAGTCGCAACCTTGAATTGGCCGATCGGCTAGAATTGAGCGGAGGTGACCTTGCTGCCGCCGTAAGATTAGATTCGGTAAAAAGGCACACAATAGTTTACGTTGTAGAAACTATTGTGCAAAAAGAATCAACTAAATACCAAAAGGGAATCAGGAATTGCAAAAGAAATAGTGTAGCACTTGTAAAACACAATGCCTAAGCTGCTGGAAAAGAAGAGAAAATGCAAAGGCGAAAACGGCAAAGGAAAAAGAATCTCGGCCAAAGCTCCCCCTTTTAGGTTTTCAAGGTGGCTATTTATATTGGTGTCATTAGGTCATGCATGCTGCCCAAAAAGGTCTTCAACACGTACGTGGATATAGGGCCCAACGGATCTTCAAGTCTCCGAAGCGTTGCCTGCGCCCACAAAGTAGGGGAATGGTGTGACGTTCGTCACACCATGTGTGACGCCCGTCACAGGGGTGTGCGAGGCGTGACGCTCGTCACAGCCTCTGTGACGCTCGTCACAGATGCCACACCCGTGTTCTTGTACTTTGGGTTGGGCTTTGCTGTTTGGTCCGTTTTCTTTCCTTTTTGTACCCCTTTTCCTCCACTTCCAAATAAACCACTTTCATATTATCACTAGGTGAGCGTGTAGCGAGTAGGCCAATTTGGGTCATTCGCGAGCTGGGCCTTTGTTCCTTTAAGTGTCATAAAATGAGTCGGAGTGCCCTGAAATGTCTTGAAATATTAATGGGCAAATTTTGGGGTATGACAGATGGTGAATTCTTTGAGACTCCTTCTCAGTCATTTGAAGTGGTTCCTCCACCCAGTCCTGTCCTTAAGCCAACTCCCCTTGTGCCCAAGGTTGTTCGTGCTCCCCCTGTCATGATCTCTCTGAAAGATGCTCAAGCCGCGATTGAAAATGGTGATCGTGCTGGTTGGGGTCAACTGATCAATGTACCGTACAAGTCTGATAAAGCTGGCCTGGGGTTTAACTCTGGAAAGCTAGTCAAAAATCAGATTAATGCTATGGAAGATGCTGATAGTGATTGCGACTTGGATAGCTGGATTTTCCCAACAATTGGTGACGGACTCAACAATTGGAAGACTGAAGACGTTATCCCGATTTCCTTTAGTCAGGAGTAATTGTTATTGTTTATTCTAGAATTGCAAATTTTAATTTTCTTTTACAATCAAACTTCTTAAAGCATTGTGTCTATGCCCGAGGCACAATGGCTAATTTGTTAGGGGTTTGTCATTTTCATAAGCATATTCATATTCAATAGATCAATGGACTTTTTGCATTCAAATATTGCGCTCTTTATCTTTCCTGTCATTTTTCAAACAAGCTATGTTTCTTGCACACACTCACGTAACAATTTGCCGATCCATATCCACTCTGGATCCTGTTGGTAATGACTCTGCTACTGTTCATTATGACTTTGAAAATCCGATCTACCAAGCCGAGGATGGAAGCGAGGAAGATTGTGAAGTCCCTGGAGAACTTGCCCGACTACTGCAAGAAGAAAAGACTATACAGCCGCATGAGGAATCAATTGAAATTGTAAATCTGGGTACTGAAATAAACAAGAAAGAAGTCAGAGGTTTCTTGGGGCACTCGAATTACATTGCCCGATTCATTCCACACTTGACTGCTACCTGCAAACCCATCTTCAAATTACTGAGACAAAATCAAGAGATGGTATGGAATGATGAATGCCAAGAAGCTTATGACAAAATCAGGAAATATCGCCAAGAACCTCCAGTTCCGATGCCACCAGTTGAAGGAAGACCTTTAATTACGTATTTGACCGTGTTAGAAAATTCAATGAGGTGTGTTGGGGCAACATGACGAGTCTGGTCGAAAAGAGCATGCCATATACTGCCTTAGCAAAAGGTACCGACTGTGAAACAAGATACTCACAGCCCGAGAAAGCTTGCTGTGCTTTGGCCTGGGCTGCTCGCCGACTAAGACAGTATATGTTGAATCATACCACCTTATTGACTTCTAAGATGGATTCTATCAAATACCTATTTGAGAAACCTGTTGTCTCCTGAAAGAGTTATCACTGACAATGGTACTAATTTGAACAACAAGATGATTACTGAACTCTGCACGCAGTTCAAAATAAAACACCATAACTCTTCTCCGTACCGGCCAAAGATGAACGGCGCCGTGGGGACTGCTAACAATATCAAGAAGGTCATGCAAGAAATGACAGTAACATACAAAGACTGGCATGAGATGTTACCCTTTACTCTTTACGGTTATCGCACTTCAGTGCGCACTACGACAGGGGCAACTCCGTTCTCTTTAGCCTATGGAATGGAAGCCATCTTACTAGTGGAAGTTCAGATTCCCTCTCTAAGAATCATGAAAGAGGCGGGCTTAGATGAAGATGAATGGATTCAGACTCGACTCGATCAGATAAATCTGATTGATGAGAAGAGACTTGCGGCTGTTTGTCACGGGCAGATATATCAGAAGCGCATGACCAGGGCATTCAACAAAAAGGTCAAGAGACAAGTGTATCAAATTGGCGACTTGGTAATCAAACGCATCATCCTACCACAAACTGACCCCAGAGGCAAATGGACTCCCACATACGAAGGGCCATTTGTGGTTAAGAAGGTATTCTCTGGTGGAGCCATGATACTCGCTACTATGGATGGTGAAGACTTCCCACATCCCGTGAACGCGGACATAGTTAAAAAATACTACGCATAAAAGAGACCCGCTAGATCGACGTATCTAGGCAAAAGTAAGGGCATCCCGGCGAACCAAAAGGGTTCGGGCAAAAATTAGGGATATATATAAAAAAAAATGTACACCCGGCAAGTCGAAAACCTGAAAAGGCGGCTTGGGCAAAAAAGGGTATCCTGGTGGACTGAAAACCTGAAAAGGCGGTCCAGGCAAAAATTAGGGATTAAAGCGTATGACTATGTCCCGTTCTCAGTCAACTTTCATCCAAGTTCGAGGGACTGACCAAGCCAATCACTTCTATCCGACAGCAAGGGATGAGATGCTCGAAGACATAATGACAGTAGTAGGCTTAAAATCAATAGGACTTCTTCCACATAGCTTTCTCTTTGTTTTCGACAATTTCCTCTTACTAGGATTTCTGTCTCCTTGTACACAAATTGCCTGTTTATAGGCCTCCTTTCAAAATCAATACAACCCTCTTTCAAAAAAAAGATGCTTTTGTTTTTACTTTTCTGTTTTGGTTGCGTAAATGTCCATTGATTTAATTTGAATTAATATGTGCATTTGAATATGACTGATGTTTACCAAAAATACATGCATAGAATAGCAATAGCAATTACTACCCGACTTCAGGATCAAGGAAAAGGTCTAATCATGCTTCCAATGAATCCGCTACCAATTCTCTTCCCCAGCAAGCCTGTTTTTTTTTTCCTCAGAAGAAATTAGCAGTATTCCCCGGCACAGCCAGTTACTCCCCAACAGAGGTCGGCATCATCAGACAGATTGATCATCTCATCCATCCTCAGCCAAGATCTGTGGAATATTTCTACCATCAGACAGAATCAAGAACCCCCTGCCGAGAAAGGGTCATCGTTACAAATATCTCCAATCAGTAGATGGGGATTTATTTTCCCCAGTAGAGTCCCCAAGCAGAACTTCTCATACGCATAACTCATTCATTACATCATTTCACAGCATACGCATGCATACAACATTCGCGTTTATTTTAGCATAACACGAAACATCTCATGCATCATGACATAGCATGAAGCTAACTTTTCTTTGCAGGTTATTTATCCTCCTGATATAGTTAAAATAAAAGGTTCATTCAGACAGACACCTTTATCAATCACATTCAAGATTCATATACATATTTCAAATACAGTTCATGGGAACATTCATTCTGACAACACTTCGATATCCTCCTAACGATGGCATCTTTAAGCCCATCCCAGACATTTATTGCAAGTACAACATATACAGGTTATCAGATACAGCCTAACGTACGGTTCATTCTGATTCAGCCCAACATATGACTTCTTCAGCAACTCCAATGCGGTCTAACGTACGACCCATTTGGACCTTCAAATCCTCGGATACTGCCTAGCGTACGGTACGTTCAGGGGTGTAGTCTAGCGTACGACTACTTTCTTCTTCGGATACAGCCTAACGTACGGCTCATTCTGCAACTCAGATACGATCTAGCGTACGATCCATTCTGAACTCCAGCAACCCCAACGCGGTCTAACGTACGACCCGTTTGGATCTTACAACCCTCAGATGCTACCTAACGTACGGTACATTTCTGAAGTGTAGTCTGGCGTACGACTACCGCTTTCATCATCAGATGCGGCCTAACAGACGACTCATTCTGCGACGGTCTAACGTACGACCCGTTCGGATGTCCATCCCCTCAGATGCTACCTAACATACGGTACATTTCTGAAGTGTAGTCTAACGTACGACTACCCCTTTCGTCATCAGATTCAGCCTAACGTACGGCTCATTCTGCAACTCAGATACGATCTAGCGTATGGTCCATTCTGATCCTTTATCCCCAACAGCATATGACACACTCCGACTCCTCAGCGAAGTCGGCAGCCTAATGGATGACTCATTATACGGTCTAACGTACGACCCAGTGTGGCACCCATGTCTTCAAATTGGCCTAATATACGGCGCGATCTGAAGCTTTCGTCATCAAACCTCCCGGATGGCATCTTTAAGCCCATCTCCATCAAGACCAACTGTCGATTCTCAAGTGCAAATTTTTGGGGCATTCTAGTGTTCAATAATCTTCCACCTCCAGACCACGAATGGCATACACGCCATCCTAACTCTCTCGGTTCAAGAATATTGAACAGGGGCAGCTGTCATACCCCAAAAATTACCCACCATTTTTCCTAAAAAAAAAAAAAAAAAAAAAAAAAAAAAAAAACGAAAAAAAAAAGAGAAAATTTTTTTTAATTAATTAATTAATTAATTAATTAATTAAATAATTAAAATAAATAAATAAATAAAATATAACAAATTATTTTGGACTTGGGTCTCCCTCATTCCAAGCCCATTACCCACGAAATTAGTCTATAAATACTGAAGTTTCAGTAGGGGGAGTTAGACTGGGAGTTTACACTGGGAGATTCACTGGAGAAAGAAGGAAGAGAAGCAAAACACTCTGAGGTTTCCTTGGAACAAAACCTTGAGGAAAAAGAAAGAAAGAGAACAGAGAAGGACGGATAGAAACTTTGGCATAGGAACCCTGCCTACCCGGAGAATTCAGAGTAAAGAAACCCTGAAGGCAGCCCATCTGCACCGAAGCCATCACCGTCCAATTCCCGCTGCCTAACTTATTCCGATACTACAAGTGGTCAATCCCTTCAACCTTGAATTGGCAAACAGGTTTTGCGTATCTCTATTGTTTATACTTTCAATTGGCCATATCTACATATATAATGCATCATGATTAAATGTTGATATATAATTTGCTTTCGTATGGGAATTTAAATATGCCTGAATACCCTGAATGTTTGACCATGTTATTCCTGTGATAAAGTGCCATAAAATTCAAAGTTCCTAACATGGGGCTGTTTTCAAATTCAAAATCCGTGGCCTTCGCTAGGCGAGGCAGAGGCGAACGAGACAGTAGCTGACTTTTCTATTCTGTTTTTTTTTATGTTTTATCATAGCCATGCATTATTCATCCTATCCTATTTATTGTTGTGATATTTCTCTGGTGTAATCTTCGATTGCACCCTGATTTGGTGTTCTGACATGTTTCTTTTTTTGAGTTTCGTAAAGGTTCACATATCCCAGGAAAAGGTTATTGGCTAGGTATTCCACTTTATTTGTGGGATACCCTTGTGGAGTTTCACCCTAAATTAATTTTTAATGTATTAATTTCTAATGTATTAATTTTTTAATATATTATTTTTAATAATTTTAATGTGGAGTTTCATCCTAATTATATAATTAATTGTAAAACTTTGCCTTTGAATAAGTGATCTTGGACCTCTCTTTGTTGCCTTATGATTACGATATTACGGTCATGTCCCGCGAACGTGGGGATACCCTTAGCAAAGACCCTTCGGTTAAATCATCATAAAATAAATTATAGTCCCTCGGATGTTGCCTTCGAATATACAACTTTGTCCCTCGATGACCCTCCGATGTTGCCTACGGTTAAATGATTATAGTCCCTTCGAATGCTAAGGTATCCTCATAACTGTTGCCTTCAATGACCAATCGATGACCCTACGATGACCCTTTTACATCCAAAGGATAAAACTACTTATTTCTCAATAATAAGGACAGTTTTACCCTCATAAGGATAGGAAATACTCATAAAGACCTTGGGTCGGTATAACTCTTAATTGCTGGCTCACAACCTAAAACATTTTTTCACACCTCACACCTTTCAAAATACCTTCAGAAAATCACCACTTGGTATACATTCATACTAGAATCATTACCGAGTTATATTTTTCTAAACAATTTTCGAAACTAAACGAGATAATCACTTTGTATACATTCATACAAGAATCATTACAAAGTTAAATTCTCTTTTCAAAACAATTTTTCTAAACAATTCACAAACACTTTTTTTTCAGACAAAAATAATATAAGTGATCGAGCAATTAAGAGCCCATGGATAACCATGGATACAAAGGGTGCTAACACCTTCCCTTTGTATAATGTACCTCCCGAACCCAAAATCTAAATTAAGGTTTTTCCTGTTCTTTTCCACCTTTCCTTATTGGATAAAAGAAAAGTCGGTGGCGACTCTTGCTAACCGCGACATTGCGATTAAAACCACAAAAAAGTCCAGTTCACCGTATGACAATAAACAAAGAAAATTACTCTTCAAGAAGAGTGACTTGGATAATCTTCTCAGAAGACCAATTGTTGAGAACTTCACCCGGGATCCTCGGACGCACCCAGTTGTCAATGTCACAATCACTATCCCCCTCTTCTTCGTTGACTGCAGAGACTTGACCATACTGAATGATGCCAGCACTGGAGAAAGTGATCGGCCCCTGATGAGTCTGAAGTGTTGAAGTTGTAGAAGATAGAGCTGGCTGATACCCAATCCCGAACTTATCTTCTTTCACTGGTAATTCCAACAGACGCCCCCAACCGGGAGCAACACCTGAATCCACCACGGCCCGTGCCTGCTTAAAGGATGAGATAGAGGCACCCGCTTTAACCTCTTCCACAGACTCTTGGACAGACAAATCTTCAACCTGGAGGATACCTTTGTCAAGCAAGGCCTGGATACCCTGCTGTAGCTTCAAACAACCTCCGCCCTGAGTAGCACAATCCAAACAACCCTTCCCACAACCGGGGAAGACATCGGCCTTCAGCAAGCATCCTTTGATATCCAACAATGGAGTCTTCAACTTCAACACATCCTTAATGGACTTGGCTTCTCCCTCTACCAAATTAACGTTCGCACCACCATGCTGGGGCATGGGATTGTTGACGACATTCGGAGCTGGTGCAAGGTCGATGGCCTTTGAATCTATGAGATCCTGAACTACGTGCTTAAAAGCTTTGCAGTTCTCAATATTGTGGCCAGGTGCCCCAGAGTGGAAGCTACACCTAGCGTTGGCGTCGTAACCCACCGGAAGTCTACCAACAGGAGGAGCCAGAGTGCGCAGTTGCACAAGCTGTAGTTGTTGAAGACTAGAAAGCATCTGAGCGTACGACATTGGAAGGGTGTCGAAACGCCGGTCCATCATCCTTTGCCTCTGTTGATAAGTGGGTCTGTTACCCGGTTGTTGCTGCTGTTGATACTGAGCTGGTTGACGTTGTGATTGTTGTTGTTGTAGTGGTGTTGCAGCTGGAATGGTCACAGCCGCAACATACGGTTGCTGATGATAATTCTGAAAATTATTCCTCCGGTTATCCCTGTTATGATAAGAAGATATGGCACTTGCATCCCCTTCTCTCCTCTTCTGTCCCTGAATGAACGGCTTCTTCACCCCTGATGAGGATCCAACTCCATTTTGGCTCTTATAGGTCTTTAGGTAATTCTCCACCCTTTCTCCGGTAGAGACCACATCAGCAAAGTTGGAAGCATTGCACCCCACCAGACGCTCCAGATAAGGTCCAGGCAGCGTATTCATGAACATGTTGGCCATTTCCTTTTCCAACATAGGAGGCTGAACACGGGAAGCTGTATCCCTCCAGCGTTGAGCGTATTCCCTGAAGCACTCATTGCTTTTAAGAGACAGATTCTGAAGTTGAGTTCTCGGAGCCATGTCTGCATTATACTGGTACTGCTTCACGAAAGCCTCCGCCAAATCCCTCCAGCAACGGATGTGGGCTCTGTCCAGCCTCATATACCATTCCAAGGATGCCCCAGCCAGACTGTCCTGGAAGAAGTACATAAGTAGCTTCTCGTCGTTAGAGTATGCAACCATTTTACGGAAATAGGCTTGCACGTGAGTTTTGGGGCAAGAGCTGCCATTGTATTTGTCAAATATCGGGACCTTGAATTTCGGTGGCACTCGCACACCTGGGACCAGCCCCAAGTCAGCAACATCTACTCCCAGAAGATTCTGTCCTTCCACTGCTTTCAACCTCTCTTCCAATCTTTTAAACATGGGGTCCATGCCAAAGTCTTCCTGAAGCAAAGGGAACTGATCATCCTGACCATCCTGAATGGGTTGTTGATCTAGGTTGATACGCGGGATCGGGATAGGCCCTGGTCCATTGGGACCATTAGCCTCTCCAGCTGGAGGATCAGCCAACGTCTCCGGTTGAGTAATAGGGGGATCCCTCTGTACCAACAATCTAAGCTCCTGCTGTCCTTGAGCCACCCCTTGAACCAAATGCATGAATTGATTCATGCGAATCTTCATCTCGGCGAGCTCTGCTTGTAGGCTCTCCATTGCTCTCTGTTGATTCCTGCGGGTACCGTATCGGTGAATGCCTGAGTCAGCTATCCTGCTGATGGAACACCAAACAAACTGAGAACACTGTGGCGGTACCTGTTATGCAAGACATGCGGATGACTATGCAAATGCAATGACATGTTTATCAATTCCAAAAGGTATTCTACCTCCTTGATTCCAGTCTCACATTTGATAAACAGCGTAAGAAGAAAACCCCGACTAGAATCAAGAAGAAGATTTAAACCCCCTTGAAAAGGATAAACATGTGTTAAATGATATGAATGCAAATGATGTGATGATGTGAATGCAATGCAGTGGTATGTCAATCAGGATTGCTATATCTGCTTGAACATCTGTCAGGTTGCACTGTCTGGAGAGAAATTAAGAGCACACCAAACAAAGGTCATGGGATGGATCATGTTATCCTTAATATCAACCACCCATTTTGGCGGATTATGGTTTACACCTTATCAACACCCGAGTTTCATTGATATTAAGGATACCTGATCGGATCAACCATGAATCAAGGGTTTGTCGCAAGTCACGAGCATGGAGTTTAGGTTAAGAACCACCCAAAAGGAGTGTACTAAGGTTAAACCTGCCAAACATGTTCTACAAAAAGGTTCCCATAGTCATAATCCCATCTTTCGGATATTATTAGAGGAACGACTACTCGTATTCCAACAATATTCTCAAGAGAGACTCTTATGAGTGTAGTATCGCGTAACAATCGTATCAAATCTTACATTTGAACGACTTTCGCACTACGTCCTACGAATAGGCCAAGATGGGTTAGGTAAACTAAGGTCCTTGGCTTCTTAGGTCTATATTGGAACAAGTAATGTCTAACCACAACTTACTTATGTGACATTATTGATCTCAACATGACCTCCACCAAGTGAATGGGCTTGCAAGTCAACTCGCTAAGGAATACTCCACACAAGTTGACAGGACTATGCCATTCTCCTATCTTAAGTGCACTCGAGTTCGGGTATAGAACTTATCTCACAAAGATCACCAAGCAGCCAGCCAACAGAAACAGATACAACAATGATATGTACACAATGTAATAAGGTAAAGCAGGTAAATAAATAACTGTACAAAAGCATGAACACCCAATAAACAAACAAACTACAAAAGCTAGGAGGGACTCGCTTAGGGAAGATGGACCAGCAAGAGGTCAACTTCTTAAAGTCCCCAGCAGAGTCGCCAGCTGTCGCAACCTGAAAAATACAGTGTGCGAAAAAAAACAATCGGCGAAAGAGAATGACAGAAGAGTCGCCACCGTGCGTTATTCATCCCAAAGGAGGGAAAGGAAACGCTCGAAGTAAACCTGAAAAAGGAAAGGACAAGACGGGGTCTCGCAACCAAATCTTGGGTTCGGGAGTCGGTTATGCGAAGGGAAGGTATTAGCACCCCTACGCATCCATAGTACTCTACGGGATCCACTTTTGTAGTTTTTGTCTAAAGGGTGTGGGTTTACCTAACGTGTTTATTGACTAAAAAGGTTAAGAGAAATGACTCGCGCGGATGTCGCATCCACTGCATACGTATCTCATCTGAATATGAGAATCAGAGTCTTCGTAGCTCGGCTGACCTATGAGTTGGGGGGATGTGTGCTCGCTAAGACATCGCGTCTTATGCCTACGTATCTCATCTGGAATGAGAATCAGAGCAAGTCGTAGTTCGGCTAACTACGGGGTTATGGATTGGGTTTTGGACGAACGACGTCACTACGCAATCTACCGGATGCTCGACCTTTGGAGACTTACTCGCCTGTAGTAGAAGGAGTAAACGTGTTGCTTTGGGTTTTAGGGTTTGGGATGCTCGAGGGCAAACAGGCAGTCCTTGACGAAGGAACCGCGCTACATGTGGGGATATGAATACAAAACACAAAACATGTATCTCAAAGTAAAATGCCACCAAGGGGCTCAAACATTGCCTCCTATCGAGGTCTTCCAGCTAAGAAAGCGATAAAGTATGAGAAAGGGAAAAAATTACCACACGGATAAAGATCCGAAGCTATAGCAGTTAAAGGGGCAAGAAACCCTGAAATGTCTCCAGCTGGACCGTCAAAGGAAATCAGTCAACACGAATAATCAGAATAAAACTTCAGGGGGTATCCCACAAATAAAGTGGGAAACCACGCGAGTGTCTCTGCGAAAGCCATGTGAGCCCTCACAAAACTCGACAAAGGGTTAGAGTAGTAGGATGAAATCAAGAGAAAACAATGCCATGGAAACACAAGACAGGTTAGAATAAACAAAATAGGGTAACCCAGAGTTGCCCCTAAATCAAAATGTAACCACATGAATAATTCCATCAAAATTCACAAAAGGCTCACAAAAAGGTATCAAATTCACCCATAATACCTCATACATTTAGAGCATTCAAATAAAAGGCATAAAGATGATGGATATAGGGCAAACCTGATTGGAGAGCTTGATTGAGTTGCGCCCGTGAGGTTTACAAGTTGAGTTCCTTTCAGGGTTTGGAGGTTGCTCTGAATTCTGTTGGCTTTTCTCTCACTATCTTTTCCTCAGGGTTTTGCTTCTCTTCCTTCTTTCTCCAGTGAATCTCCCAGTGTAACTCCAAGTGTGTTTTCCTCTACTGAAACTTCAGTATTTATAGACTGATTTTCGTGGGTAATGGGCTCAAATGAGGGAGACCCAAGTCCAAAATAATTTGTTATATTTTATTTATTTATTTTATTTTTTTATTTAATTAATTAATTAATTAATTAATTCATTAATTAAAAAAAAAATCGTTTTTTTTTTTTTTTTTTTTTTCGTTTTTTTTTTTTTTTTCAGGAAAAATGAAGGGTAAATTTTGGGGTATTACACAACTATCTATCGAATCCCCAAAATTTGATGCGTTACATACCGATATCCCTTTATTAAATATCTTTATTAATATTCTGTTTACGTTATAGTTATTTCTCTTCATCCCTCCAATCTTACAAAGATCCTAAGCCTTAGATTTACATAGTAACATTAGATAACGATACATTCGATTATTAGTCCTTTTGGGTTCGATAATCTTTAAAACTACGCGATACGACTATGCACTTGCAGTCACGATTCCCATAGACTTACTAAGTCGCGATCAAGCATGAGAATGGAACATTTAATCCCCTATTATTTAAGATAACATGATCAATCTCCTCATGACTTCCTCTACACACCATTGTGGACTGGGACATGTCATTTTCCATGTTCTAAAGAGTCGGATGAGTCATCTAGGGAGTGGGTGAATTATTTGAGAAATAGGTGTTTATCTTGTTAAATAGGCAGCTACGGAGTCTCACATGGGTGATGTACCACCTCACATATCCTGAAAAACTTTGGGCGCCCCTGGGAGGACCTTTACACTTATACTGATATGCAATCCCTCAAGCATGAGGCCTTTATAAAGGGCGGAGTGATTTAATTGGTTTTCCTTCTTTAGAGTCATTCAGATGAGACTTTAAGTTAAGTCCCTTAGTTGAGACTTTAATTTGATACTTTCAGGCGAGTCTTTAAGTTGAGTCCCTCAATTAAGACTTAAGTTGAGTCCCTCAAGCGAGACTTTATGTTGAGTTCCTCGACCGAGAATGTAAGTTGAGTCCCTCAAGTGAGAATTTAAGTTGAGTCCCCCAGGGAATACTTGAAGCTGAGTGGTTTAAGCAGGGGATGTCCCATGAGAGCTTATTATTTATACTGCCCCTTAGGGAGGCAAGGATCTTCCCGTGGAAGTACATAATTTAGTTTGCCTTCTAAGGGTTGTAAGGATCTTCCTGTGGAAGTCCAACAATTATAATACCCTTTTATGGTGGAAAGGATCTTCTAATGAAAGTTAAATATTCATGTCGACTGAAGAACAAAATAACTTATTGTAAATGACAATAAAGTGTTTCAAAGATATTCATACACTATCAGGAAAACCTCTTTTTTACCTTTAATTATACAACTGAAAAATAATCAACTATAGTGATATCTTTGGTTAAATGAGATCCATGTTCTAGGGATGAGTCATTCATTTAGATCCTCGAGCTTGTAGGCTCCACAAGGTAGTTTCTGATATACGTGATATGGTCCTTCCCAATTGAGTATTAGTTTCACCTGTTAGGCAAGCACGACAACCTATCGTAGCATTAGGTCTCCTTCTTGCATTTTCCTTCAAACCATATTTGAGTTGTACCTTATGGCCTTTCTTTGCTCTGTAATGAATTCTCAAATATTTTGGAGACGTCTCTCGTCTGACCAATCAGGTCGATGATGCATCTTAGCCCTTGCCCATTTTCTTATACATTGAACTAGCAGCGCCCCAAAAGGGTGTGTCGACTTCGACATGAAGCATTGAGTTCGCTTTATATACCATTGTGAATAGAGATTCTTTGGTGGTTGAATGAGGGTCGGTATGATATGACTATAGAATTTTGTGAAGTTGTTCAATCCATAATCCTTTGGTGTCATCTAACTTCTTAATCCCCTTTCAATATCACCTTGTTTGTTGATTCGGCCTGTCCATTTGCTTGTGGATGGACAATGGGTATAAAAACATTTTGAACCCATAAGTCGTGACATAAATCGATCCATATACTTACGTTAGAGAACTAAGTTCCATTGTCTGAAATGATGACACTTGGAAAATCTAACATGCACATGAGTCGCTGCAAATAAAAATGGAGGATTCTTTTTAGTATGATTTTGGAGACGACTTCGGCTTATCCACTTTGTGAAATAGTCAACTCCAACGATCGAAAACTTTAGATGGCCAGGTACCAGGGGAAAGGGCCCTACAATATCCACGCCCCCATTGAGAATGGCCAAGGTGTCGTGACAAAATGAAGAAGCTCAACTGGTGCATGGTGAAGATAGGCATGCTTCTGACATTTTTTAGATTTCCTTATGAACATTGTATTGTCCTTATTAGATTGGGTCAATAATATCCTGCCTTTAGCAGCGTGCGGGCTAGGGTTTGAGCACCAATATCACTTTTGGGAGCCCCTTAGTGAACCTCGGCAAGGACTAGGATGACTTCATGATTCCCTATGCATCTTAGCATGAGGGAAACCCTTCCTATTTTGTAGAGTTTCCCTTATACCATGGTGTACTTTTTCATGCGCGTATGAATCTTCTTTGCCTCTAACTCATCATGTGAAAGTTCGTCTGGTTATAGATATTGTATTATGGGCATACATCATGAAGGAATGATGCCTATAGGATCAGCGCTTTTGACATGTGCTTAATTTCATACGTGGTAATCCCTCCAAAGTTCAAGACATACAATTTCTAGAAGTACAAAAGGATTAACTGTCCAAAGACTCGTTTGACGATGTATTGTCAGAAGATGGTCGCATACTCTCGCGGTAACAAGTTGCTCATCCACTATTTTCAAGACAGTCTTAGTGGGGCATTATTAGAATGGTATATGCAGCTAGAATGAATTCACGTCCACACCTGGAAAGAATTAGATAAATAATTCCTAAAGCATTACCAATATAACACCGAGTATGCCCAAAGATGGAGAGAGTTAGTTGCTCGCGTTCAACCGCCAATGTTGGATAGAGATCTAACTAATATGTTTATGGATACCATGTTGATCCCATGCCTCAAAAATATGATATGAAATGGGACATCAAGCTTCTATGACCTGGTGATAGTTGGAGAATGCATCGAGAGCATGCTCAAAAGAGGAAAAATCCAAGACACCTCGAATATCCAGGTTAGTGAGAGTGAATCCCTTGGTGATTCCCAAAAGGAAGAGGAGGATGAAGTTAATGCATTATGGAAAACTCACCAAGCTCCACTAACTCCTGCTCTGGTGCGTCACTATCAGTACCGATATGTATTAGTTGTACAGAGTCAACCGCCTTCTGGTCCTCCACACCAGACACCATTATCTCCATAGGGTCAATATTCTCCTACAAATTGAGGACCTCCTCAGTATCAATAGCAAACTCTACAATAGCAGCCATACCGACAACAACATGCTCCACATCAGCAGCATCAGCACGCCCGACAAAGGCCAAGGAAACCAGAGAGGTGCATCGATCAGCTACCAATGTCGTACAGTCGAGCACTACCATATTTGATCAAAGGTGTACTGATAGTACCAAAGGAACTAAGTCAAGTGCTTCCTTCATACCCACCAGGATTTGACGCCAATGCCTAATCTGACTTCCATGTTAGGGCACTCAAATGAAGATTGTAAAGGGCTCAAGAGTAAGGTACAAACTCTGATTGACTCTAAGATGTTCTAATTTACGCCTCAAGGCCTTCAAATCAACAATAATCCTTCACCTGGTCATGCAAGTCCATCATTCCATCCTATGGAAGAGATTGCCAAAAACAAGTGTGAGGTGATCATTATACCAATCTGAATAAGCAGAACGACCTCCAACTCTGAAAAAAAGGCTAGCCCAACAATGAATCAAGCACGAGAGAGATACCTCTACACTGAAAATCATTTGGCTATTTTTAGCATTTCATTTGTAATTTCTGTGCATGTTGAATACTTATTTGCTTTTAAGCGTTGTTGTTTTCTTTTAATGGTAATATTAATAAAGCGATCGTGTATTTTTGAATCAATCATGTCGTATTCACTCATTTTCCATTTATATCAAAAACAAAAAATATTACTCTCATGCACTTATCAAACTTTTGTCTTAGTAAAGATTAGAGGGAGGATGACAAAAACGAAATACCCATAATTACTAACGGTATACTTTTAAATTAAATCCCGTTGATGATGTACACACATTGTTTGAAATCCCTAAACACTGGAGAGATAAAGAGTTACTCCTTAGTTAACCACTTTGAGTCTAGAAGTAGGTGTTTCTTTCAGATCTACAAACCTTACGCTTAACCCGAGGCAGGATAGTGTTCAGTTAATCTGACTACGCATTTGAATTACAAGAGGAAAAAATGTCCCATATAGGGATCAACCACATGTCATTCTTCGTACACGTCCTGAAGTGTCAAAAGAACCAAGCAAAATCCAAAAGTTATGTCGGTTGTTCTTCAATGACCAATAACATCGAAGTAACAAGTCTTTCTAAACCAAAAAAGAAAAAAATAATAATAAAAAAGATCTCGTTAAGTCGAACACTCTAAAAGATGACTTAGGCAAAAATCAGGGCAATCCCGGTGGACTAAAAGCTTTGAAGAGAAGTCCAAGAAAAAATTAGGGATAAAAAAGAAAAAGAAAATCAAAAGTAAAAGAGGTCATTAAATCCTTAAACCAAGCAAAACAAGATTCAGTGACCACCACATCAAAAATCTAAAGGTCATCGAAATCCATGACAATATCAAAATAAGGTGACTGTCATTTCAAAAAAACCTTGAATATTCATCTTCACTCTTAAACCATCGAACTCTCTTGGAAGAAGAATGTGTTTGTTGAATTAATTGAATTTAGGATTGGAGATCATCATGAAGAAGGGGTGGGTTAAAATAAATTTAAGCCTTATATCCCTTGTTTCAGAAACTATGAACCAGGCCATGTTACAACCCTTAAAAGACCTCATTGATGCAGGGTTTATTCTGAAAGCATGCTACAGTAAAATTGTGTAAACTGAATCCTAGAGATTTGCTAGTATTTTGCATTGGTATCATATTCTCGCTGTATCTTTCACACCAACTAAACAAAACTATATTTGGAGTAACGGTCCACTCGTCACACACTACCACATGTCCCAATAATGATTTTTCTCAAAACCTGCATGAGCATCGAAATAAAGTTATCATTTTTGAATGAACAATTTTAACTCCAAGTAAGTACTTGGCATCAAGGAAATTCAAATAAGCAATCAGAGAGGAACTTGAACATTCATTGGTGCTGACCCGAATCGATAATACCTCAAAACCCTATGAGTCAGGGGCATGGCATCCAATGATTATGTTGACCCAAGAATTGGTTAGTCTGAAACAAATCTCCAATCATCAGTTGATCAGGGAGGAAAATCATCGCAATATTCAGTCAATCTTGGGAAAATATCTCAAAGGCTCAATCAAGGGCAGGTCATCTCAAGAGTACAGTCAAACCCAACTTCCAAAGATCAGTTGGTCTGAAGTGAACTATTTTAAGAACCGGTTGATCAGAGGTATAACACTATAAGGTCCAGATACTGGGGAAATTTAGTTTAGAACATGGCATGGCATAAATCTCTCCCAAAGCTTCCTTTCGAGGAAAACTCCTTCAAATACCATACAAATTGAGGCAGAACAAGTTGCAAAGGGGAATGTTCCCTTCATACTTACAAGTTGATCAAACAAGTTGTGCCAGACACTAGTAACCATTAGTTCAAAGTATGTGCCAAATAGATTACGCTAGCACAACATCATATCACCTCTTTGCAAGAAACCTTGTGACAAGGAAAAAGCACAATCGTCATACATTGATTATGTCGTTACCATGGCCTAAACAACAAAGAAGTTAAGGTTCTCTCAGGAACAAACACACAACTTATCAGATAGGGATCAAACTAGGGGCACCAAGAGCAACCACACATGCTTTCTAATCATCACATCTTCAAATATCAAGTGTCAGGAAGTCAAATCCACATTGGTATCCTCAAAATCCAAAGCCCAATCCATATTGGCAACTACCAAAAAACCAAAGTCCAATCCATATTAGTAACCAGAAAAAAACAAAGTCCAATCCATATTGACAACAATGAAAAAACCAAAGTCCAATCCATATTGACAACCAAAAAAAACCAAAGTCCAATCCATATTGGAAACTACAAAATATCCAAAGTCCAATCTCTATTGGCATTTCCACAAACCAAAGTCCAATCCATATTGGCATCATTTTCAAAATATGGTGTTCATCGTTAATCCATAATTCAACAATATTCAGTAAACCAAAATTAATCTCCATTGGTACCCAAATATTCATCTTTACTTGACCTTTCTAAGGAAATAAAACCAAGCCACTCATCAGCATCCCTACATGTATCAATCATAAAATTCCGTGCATAACTTTCCCTCCGAAATGAGAAGTTTTCATTAAAAAAAGACATGCATAGCTTTCCTGATGAAACAGGAAATTTAAAAAAAAAACTTTCCTGCCGAAATGGGAAGTTTCATCAAAAACAAAATCGTCTGCATTCTCACATGCATACATAGATTTCCTGCCGAAATAGGAAATTTCATCCAAAAAACTTTCCCGCCGAAACGGAATGTTTCATCAAAGGAAAATTACAGTCATTCATTTGCATTCTCACATGCATTAATCGTGACATCTCATGCATCGTGCATAGTATTTTCACTGAGGTGAAACATTATGTCACTACAAATTTATTAAAAAAACATGCATACATAACATATTCTCTTTCCACCAACCATTTGATAATGTCACTCCTTAGTGAAGTTCTTTCCATCAACCCTTTATTGATGTCACTCCTTGGTAAAGTTCTTTCCGTCAACCCTTTGATGATGTCACTCCCTAATGAAGTCCTTTCCATCAACCATTTGATGATGTCATTCTATAGTGAAGTCATTTCCATCAATCCTTTGATGATGTCACTCCCTAGTGAAGTCTTTCCCATCAACCCTTTGATGATCTCACTCCCTAGTGAAGTCCTTTCCATCAACCCCTTGATGATGTCACTCCCTAGTGAAGTCAATTCCATCAACCCTTTGATGATGTCACTCCCTAATAAAGTCCTTTTTATTAACCCTTTGATGGCGTCACTCCCTAGTGAAGTCCTTTCCATCAACCATTTGATGATGTCACTCCCTAGTGAAGTCCTTTCCATCAACCCTTTGATGATATCACTCCCTAGTGAGGTCTTTTCCATCAACTCTTTAATGATGTCACTCCCTAGTGAAGTCCTTTCCATCAACCCTTTAATGATGTCACTCTCTAGTGAATTCCTTTCCATTAACCCTTTGATGATGTCAATCCATAGTGAAGTTCTTTTCTTCAATCCTTTGACGATTATACTCCATAGTGAATCCTTTTCCATCAACCATTTGATGGCTATATTCACTAATTAAACTTTTTCCATCAACCCTTTGATAAGGATGTTTTCCAACAAGTCTATTGAACTTATCACACCAAACAAAGAACAAGTCCCCAATAAATCTTCTCCAGAGGGAGCCTTTTCTGGAGCATTTCATTTCATCTCTACATTTCATTTTTGCATTTCATCTCTGCATGACATCTCTGCATTTTAAAGGATACAATATGGGGTCTTCTTGTATTTAATTATCTTCCACCATGAATGTACGATGATCGTTTTCATTCATACCTTCAAGTTCAAGGTAATTAAATAGGGGAAGCTATCATATCTCAATTTTGTATGGGCATTTTGAAATTTCATGCATCAAACTTTACTTTGTTTTACTTAGAATAAAATTTTGGTTTTACGAAAGACTAGTTGAATCGTTTCTCAAATACGCATAAACTTAGCGGGTGAAAAATTTAAAGATCGGGTATGCAGACATCAGTTTTATTGACCTACAATTCGCTTAGTTTAACCTGAAGTGCTCATTTGATTTTATTTTATTTTGCAATCGCATTTTGATCAGCCTGAGCCTTTTCAACTCGCCCTTTTTTTTACTTCAAAATTTGATCAAACCCTGACTGTTTTCCAGAAGTTTATTTTACGCTGGTCATTTTGATGCATTCATTTTATTTTTTTGGGCATTTTCGCATCTGATTTTTATTCATCTTCGATCATTTTATTATTTGTTTTTTAGCCAAAATAATCATAAGTATTATTTAGGATTAAATGTGTTTTTAGTTTTATGTTGTGTTATTGGTTTTATTTTAATTAGTAAACTTATTTGTTTTTAATATTTGAAATTGAAAATTAAGAAGAAGAAAAAAAAAAGAAAAAAGATAGTGCCAACCAAGAGGGGAGAAACGTGACACTCATCCTTCATTTATGTAGCACATCTTAGAAAAAGATTTGGTTATGAATCTATACCTTGAGTTTTGATGATAACAATGTTGTATTGTGTGAGAACAAATTTGGTACCCTAATGGTTTGTTATTGTGTAGTTTTAACAACCAGTTCTGATTTTGAGTATATGACGTGCAACATCATCAGTTTATGAACAATGAGTTCCAAATCTGCTTCTGCGTCAATTATAAGAAGTTCTGAAAGATGTTCAATATTATTGTTGCAGTGATCTTTTTGCTTATGTGTTGATTCACTATTGAGAAGCTTCTGAGGAGACGTTATGTTGTTGCTGCAACGTTCTCTTAGTTCATGCTTCTAGACGTGACTCTAATCACCAAGCTTCTAAAGAATGGAAAGCTTCTGAAATTTTCTTACATAGATGAAGATTCTGAAGATCTCAGACCAGACGATTGAGGTTATCAAGGTTCTGACTGTAGATTTTGAAGATTCTGAAGATACTGAAAATCTCAAGCCAAACTACTAACGTTGTCAAGGTTTTGACCAAAGATTTTGAAGTTTTTGAATCCAGCTTTATGTTTCTTTATTTCATGTTTCATCAACTTTCATCAGAAGCCAATGAACTTGAATATAAGATCAAATAGGTACGTGATCAAATAGTACATAGTACAAATCGAATATCCTTTTCACTACCTGATTTTATGGGCAAGGACAATACTATACATCACACATGTCATTGATTTTGTGGGTGAAGGACAGTACACAATATCACTCCTTTCACCATCCAACAGTGGATATCCAATCTATGAGCTTTTCCTATTTTGTCCTCCAACAGTCTTCTTCTTATGCTATATAAGTGAGACTTGAAGATTAAAAGAAAACGCTGGTGATACAACATTTTGATTATAAGTTTATGTGTGGTCTCTAAGAGGGGGTGAATTAGATTTATTAGAATTTTCTCAATTTGAAGCATTAACATTGGTTTTGTTATTTTCCAAAAATGATATGAAAGTAAATATGCTGAAAAATAAATGCAGAAAGTAAAGGACACAATAATTCATCCTGGTTCCTCTTACAATTCGAGAGTACTTCAGTCATCTCACTCCCTGTGAGAGATTTTATACTATGTCATATCTTTGTGCAAGTCTTCCACCAAGACCTATCCTACAATCTTCTAACATAACCAACACAATCAATAAGGACAATCCCCGTATGATATTTACAAAGTGCAACAAGAGAGCAATCCTCCGTGATTCACTCTCTTGCTTCCAACAATCCTGGACAGCAAGGAAATCACAACAATCTGAATTTTTACAAGTGTTTGAAGTTGTATAACAATGTATATCAAATCCAGGAATTGATCTTCTCTATCAAATAGGTAATTCACAATATGTAACACAAATGCTCAATGATTATAGTGTTGAAACTTTCAGAGATGAATGAAAATGTATGCAGAAAGTTTCAAACAAAAAGTTAAGTCACAAGGCACTTGTTTTGAAAATGAGAGAGTAATGAGTTTGAATTTCTATAAAAGAGAGTTGAGTTTCAAATTTTGTAATGCATGGTATATATAGTGCCTTAACACATTTCCAAAAGAGTACAAATGCATGAATATATTCCATGGTCCAAAATTCATTTCAAAAATTTGTTTGCATCAAAAAACAAGTGAATCATTGTCACTACTTCTGTGGTAACCAGATTACCAAAAAGAGCGTAACTGGTTACACATGAAACAGTACTTAAAAATTGAAAAATTTGAATGTATAACCGGTTACCAAATATTGTATAATCGGCTACACCAGACATATTTTCAAAACTTAAGGTATTTTTACATTTCGAGTCAAACGTAAAAATTGTGGCGGTTTAAAAGTGTTATTAGGACAGTTTAAAATGCCACAATTTGCCAAAAACAGAATGGTTAGTTTCAAAATCATTTTAAAAGATGCACGAAAGGTTTAAGATAAATATACTTGATTTTTATGAGAAATTAAGATATATATATATATATATATATATATATATATATATATATATATATATATATATATATATATATATATATATATATATATATATATATATATATATACACTTGAATTGTAACACATATTCAACCATCTTTATTCTTCCATTAATTTTCCAAAGTTTTTTGATAATTTGAACTTGATTGCACTAGTCTTCAACCTTTGACTTCTTCTTTTTGTTGATCTGTTTGCCTTCATCAAAACTATAACTAAGGACAAGAAGAACTCTTCTTCACATTGACAATTTTGTTTCTTTGTGAAAAACTATCATTCTTTTGTACACAGTTTTTCTTTAAGTATTTGTTTATCATTTGTGTAAAATATGTTTGTATAGAAGCAACTTGTAAAATGCAAAATATTTATCAAATTGTTTGTTTGATTCCTTAAGGAGACTAGGGTATAGTCGGATCCTTGAGAAGACAAAGAAGATTATTCTTTGTGATTCCTTAAGGAGACTAGGGTATAGTCGGATCCTTGAGAAGACAAACAAGGTTATTCTTTGTGATTATTGTAATTTGTTGATTATAGTGGATTAAGTCCGTGTGTATAAGGAAAAATTACCTTGGCGGGTGGACTGGAGTAACTTTCAATTTCAAGCGAACCAGGATAAAAATACTTATGTTTTTATCTCTTTGTAATTAACTTTTTGGTGGTGTTCTTGAGTTGATAAAAAGCTTTTGTTTTTTAAAACCAAATTCAAACCCCCCTTTCTTGTGTTTTTCATACCTTCAGTTGACATCAGAGCTCCGGTTTTGATTGTGATAAAAGTTTTATCAACATTTCACCAAGTTCAATACGATCTAGTTTGTGTGAGAAACAATGGCCGTTGTTGATGCTGCTAACATTTTAAACAATAATGAAAGAGATCACTATAATGCAAAACCTCCAATCTTTGATGGTGAGAAATTTGAATTGGAAAGATAGAATAGAAAGCTTCTTTCTTGGTTATGATGTTGATCTTTGGGATATTGTAGTCGACGGCTATGTTCACCCAGTTAATGATGAAGGGAATAATATAGCAAGAATTTCTATGACTGATCAACAGAAGAAAGATTTCAAAAACCATCATAAGGCCATAACTATATTGCTAAATGATATATCTTATACTGAGTATGAGAAGATAACAAACAGAGATTCATCCAAATCCATTTTCAACTCTTTGAGGATGACTCGTGAGGGGAATTCTCAAGTAAAGGAGACAAAGGTCTTGGCCTTAATCTAGAAGTACAAGGCATTCAAAATGGAAGATGATGAAACAGTTGATACTATGTTCTCAAGGTTTCAGATGCTTGTTGCATGAATGAAAGTTCTGGATAAATGATACTTTACAGTTAACCATGTCAAGAAGATTATTAGAAGTCTTCCTAAAAATTGGAGACCTATGGTAACTACTTTGAAGCTGGAAAAGGGTCTCAACAGTATCAGTCTTGAAGAACTTGTTAGTTCTTTAAGAAGCCACGAGATTGAGCTCGAGAAAGATGAACCTCAGAAGTGAGATAAATTTATTGCCTTAAAGTCTAAGCCTGAGAAGACAAAAGCTTATCAAGATAAGGAAGAATCAAAAGGATATGATGAAGACTCGGAAGATGATGATGATGAGTTGTCTCTAATTTCAAGGAGATTCATTCGACTACGGAAGTACATACATAATGGTCAAGGGAAGTTCAGAGGAGCCAAAAGGATTGCTGGCCATTTTGATTCTTCGTCTGGACAGAAGAAGCAAAGTTTTGGAAAAGAAGTTATCTTCTTTGAGTGCAAGGAGTCAAACCGTTATAAAAATGATTGTTCTAAGCTGAAAAGGGACAAAAGGCCTAAGAAGAATTTTTCTAAAGGCAAGAAGGGGTTGATGGCTACATGGGATGACTCAGAATCCGAAGAAGAATATTCTAACAAAGAAAAAGCCAATGTTACATTGATGGCAACTACAAATGATCCTGAAGGATTTGAAGAACCAGAAGATAAAGTATTATCAGAATCAGAATTCGACTCTGATTCTGAAGAGGTACTTTCTAACCTATCTCGTTCAAATCTTAAATCATGTCTCTCTAAAATGCTGGAAAAGTACCAGAGTCTTCAAAGTAAATACAAGGACCTTAAACAAGTCTAAGTAGTTGCTTCTGAAACTTGCAGTGAGCTTGAGAAAGATATTTCCTCTCTAAATGAATAAGTATTTTCCTTAGAAAGTAACAACTCTGCTTTGAAAAGAAAATTTTCAAAACTAGAGGAGGAAATAGTCTCAAAAGCTTTTGGTACTGATTGCGTCATTAGATATGACAGAGCATTCCAGTACTTTCTAGCTAAAAGCATAGATATAAGCAAAATGGCTTCTATGATCTATGGAGTTAGCAGAAAATTGCAAGAAAGGTTTAGGTTGTACAAAAACTATAAAACCTGACGAAAGTCATAAGGTAAAACCAAAACCTCTCTATGTGCATTTCGTGTCTGTTGGCACTGAGATTAATATTTTTGCACAGACACTAAAATATACAAAGGGTAAGAACTCAGTTCTGAAACCTAAGTATCATGCACAAATTCTCCATGATTATCCTTCTGCTAAAAGACCCAAAGTTGTAAAAAAACCTCTAGGAAAACTAACAAGAGAAGACCCAGAAAGTGGGTACCTAAGGATAAAATTATTTATGTTGCATACATCCTTAGCAGCTCAGCTAAAACACCAGTCATGGTGCTTGGACAATGGATGTTCGCGACATATGACGAGCAGAAGGTCTATGTTCCAAGATTTGGAACTTAATCCTGGAGGATTCGTTGGTTTTGGAGCAAACCAGAAAGTAAAGATCATTGGCTCTAGAACTATTAGTAAAGGTAAACTTTCTTCTATTATTAATGTTCTTTTAGTTAATGGTCTGATGTATAACGTTTTGTCTATTAGTTAACTTAGTGACAATGGTTATGATATCATTTTTAATCAAAAGTCATGTAAGGTTGTTAGTCATAAAGATGGTACAATCCTTTTTAATGGAAAGAGAAAGAATAACATTTATAAAATCAGATTTTCTGATCTTGAGGATCAAAATGTAAAATGTCTAATGTCTGTTAATGAGGAGCAATGGGTATGGCACAGACGTTTGGGCCATGTTAGCATGAGAAGGATTTCTCAACTAAATAAGCTTGGATTAGTCAGAGGCTTACCCAACCTGAAGTTTTCTTCATATGCTCTTTGTGAAACATGTCAGAAAGGCAAGTTTTCTAAAACATATTTCAAAGAGAACATTGTTGTTTCTACCTCTAGACCATTAGAACTTCTGCATATTGATTTGTTTGGACCAGTGAAAAATGCCTCTAACAATGGAAAGATGTATGGATTGGTCACCATTGATAACTATAGTCGTTGGACATGTGTAAAGTTTTTAAAACACAAGGATGAGTCACATTCTGTGTTCTTTACTTTCTACTCACTAATGCAAACAAAAATGAACTACAAAATAGTTAGAGTCAAAAGTGATCATCGTGGCGAATTTGAAAAAAAATTGAAATTTTTTTGATACAAATGGAATTTCCCATGATTTCTGTTGTCGTAGAACTCCACAGCAAAATGGGGTTGTAGAAAGGAAGAATAAGACTTTGCAAGAAATGGCTCGCACCATGATCCAAGAAACTGACATGGCTAAGCATTTCTGGGCAGAAGTAGTTAACACAACATGTTATATTCAAAACAAGATTTCTATCAAGCCTATTTTGGGTAAGAATCCTTATGAATTATAGAAGAACAGAAAGCCCAACATTTCTTACTTTCACCCTTTCGAATGTGAATGCTTTATGTTGAACACTAAAGAGAATCTTGGAAATTTTAATTCTAAAGCATAAAAGTGTTTATTGTTAAGATATTCTGAACGCTCTAAAGGCTACAAAATCTTTAACACTGAAACACGAATTGTTGAAGAATTAATTCATGTTAGATTCAATGATAAGCTTAACCCTGAAAGGTCAAAGCTAGTTCAGAAATTTGCAGATTTAAAAATCAATCTTTCAGAATGCAATGATACTGATACTGGAGAAAAAGACTTAAAAGGCAAAGCTAAAGAATCTGAAGCAAACGACTCAGATACGACTCAACCAAAAGTTGTCGTTGGAACCAAATGAGTCTTCAGAAATAAGCTCAATGTCATTGGAAGTAGATGGGTCTTTAGAAAAGAAAACGACTCAGATACTGATCCATGTCATTAGAACCAAATGGGTCTTCAGAAACAAGCCCAATGAGAAGGGTAAAGTTGTTAGAAACAAGGCTCGACTGGTAGCACAAGGTTATAATCAGCAAGAAGGTATAGACTATACAAAAACCTTTGCTCCAGTTTCCAGGTTAAAGTATATTCATCTTTTAATTTCATTTGCAGTCAATCATAACATTATCCTTTATCAGATGGATGTTAAGAGTGCATTCTTAAATGGCTATATTTCTGAAGAAGTATATGTGCACCAACCTCCTGGTTTTGAAAGCTCTAAAAATCCTGACTTTGTTTTTAAAACTAAAAAATGCATTATATGGTCTGAAACAAGCTCCTAGAGATTGGTATGATAAACTAAGTAACTTCCTTTTGGAAAATAATTTTACCAGAGGGAAAGTGGACACAACTCTCTTTTGCAAAACCTTTAAGAATAATATTATGGTTGTTAAAAATTAGGTTGATGATATTATTTTTGGTTCTGCTAATGTTTTGTTTTGCAAGGATTTTGCTAAGTCAATGCAGGCAGAATTTGAAATGAGTCTGATGGGAGAACTCAAGTTCTTTCTGGGAATCCAGATTGATAAATGTTCAACGTACATTTATCAGAGAAAATATACAAAGGAACTTCTGAAGAAGTTCAGAAGTTTAACTTATCAGAATGCAAGCAAGCAAAGAGTCCAATGCATCCTACATGTATTCTAGAGAAAGAAGAGGTACGTAGTAAGGTAAATCATAAGTTATTCAGAGGTATGATTGGATCTCTCATTTATCTAACTGTTTCTAGACCTGATATTTTATACAATGGCTGCTTATGAGCTCACTTCCAATTAGATCCTAGGGAAACTCACTTAACTATTGTTAAGAGAATCTTTAGGTATCTGATAGGTACTACTAACCTTAGTTTGTTTTATAGAAAATCAAGTGAATATAAATTAGTAGGCTATTGTGATTCTGATTATACTGGAGAAAGAATAGAAAGGAAAAGTACTTCTGGAAGTTGTCAATTTCTGGGAGACAAACTGATCTCATGGTCCAGCAAGAGACAATCAACAATTTTGCTTTCAATAGCCGCAGTTGAATATATTACAGCTTCTGGATGCAACACTCATATACTCTGGATGAAGAGTCAGCTGGAAGATCATCAGATATCTAAGAGTAACATTCTTATTCTTTGTGACAATACTTCTTCTATTTGTTTATCTAAGAACCATATCTTGCATTCTATGGCTAAGCATATTGAAATTAAACATCACTTTTTACGTGACTACGTTCAGAAGGGTATTTTTCATCTAAAATTTGTTGATATAGACCATCAATGGGATGATATCTTTATAAAACTCCTTGCTGAAGATAAATTCGTCTTTATTATAAAAAACTTATTTATGGATTTATGTCCAGAGTGAATATATGTATTTCAGAATGTTTTAGTCTTCAAAACTCTAGATTAGATTATGAGAATCTTATTTGTTGACTCTAAAACATGAGCTTTCTGAAGTTAGAAAGTTTCATGAATCAGAAAGGTTATGATCAGAATCAATCTTATCGATTTATCTTCTTGATTCTGAATAGTCATGCATTAAATGGTTGTCATATCGTTTGATTTCATGTGGTTCTAAGTGGTGAAAATTGTCCCACTTTCTGAGCATGTGTGATGAAAGCGTGACACATTAGGTTTCGCAATTCTTGGAATTAGGTTGAAAACTCTTACGCTTCCCCCTATGATTGCGTATTTTTTCCTTGTCATCATTGCAAATTTTTTCTATATAAACCCACTTCACTCACATTTTCACACTATACGCACAATATTTCCATACTTTCAGTTCTCAAACCTAAAATACGTCTCTGCAACTGTTCAACCTCTCCTTCAACTTCAACAATGGATGCTCCTCAACAACAGATTCAACAACTGATTCATCAACAACTTTCTCCCATTCATTCCATGCCTGATGAAAACCATCCTGTCATGGAAGGCATTCCTGAGTTGACTTTAAACACTCCTATTAGTGAGTTAATGGTGCTTTGTGAAACAATTTTGGACTTCAAGAATCTGAAGGACAATGGTTTCGACTTCTCTGAAACCTTGGAACTCCAAGGATGGAAGAACTTCTTTAAGAGACTAATCGGTCATGTTTATCCAATATTGGTGAAGCAGTTTTTGGTGCATGCTACAGATGAAAAGGAAACAATAACTTCCTATGTTATGAATAGGAAGATTGTCATTATTGAGAAATCCATTACTGGCTTAATCTCGCACAACGGAAAAGGTAAAAGAATTCACAGTGCCAAGATCAATGCAAAGAGAGAAGCAGTTATTCCTTCTGTCATCTTCAAAGTTGGAACCAATCTTGAGGATAATAAAGGTCCAAGTGCCAAGGATTTAACAAACAACCTAAGAGTATGGTTCAAGATCATTCTGGGTTGCATTCATCACTCGTCAAAAGTTTATGTTATTCTTTTTGGAGAAGGGTCTCAAACCGGCACTCCCTTCTATCTTGTTCAAACTCATGAGGGATTAAATCAGAGAATCCAGAATTGGTGGATTTTCAAAGAAGAACAAAAGCAAGTTCATCCCTAATGGAAGGCTTATTTTTGACATTCTTGTGGAGAATTGTCTGGTGGATGACCTTCTGGTCAGTGGTTTAACTGATGAACTTGTAAAGGCTGTTGGAAAGATTTTCTGGGGGAAGAATCTCAAGAGCATGGGTCTCATTTCTAAGGTTGTAAGGCCAAAATTCATTCCCTCAAAGGATGATATATGTGGAATGAAGATTCCAATTGACAACTTTCCAATCTTTACTAAGATTGATCCTCCAGAAATTCTTATGGCCTATCTGAAAAGTTGTCTGAAGGATGGTATTGATCCAATGGTTGATCTTTTCAATCTACCAGAAACGTATCTAGATGTTCATCAGAAAAGGAATAAAGAATCAAGAGGAGAAATATCTTCAAGGCCTTAGAAGAAGAAGAAGAAGAAGAAGAAGAATAAAGTTGTTGTCTTTTTGGATGAAGATGAGGTGCCTCTCAGTGAGCGCCATAAAGAAATGCTTCTAAAGGACACATTTGGAGTTGTCCAGCAATCTTCCAGAGCTTTTGACACTACTTCCAGTAAGCTTCCTAAAGCTAGCAATCTCATTGCTTCTGATTCTATAATTTATGAAAGGATCTTACCAATCCAACCACCTCCCACCTCTCAACCCATTTCAATATTTTCCCAACAAATATCTGAACCCATATTACTTCCACCTCCTACAAAAACACCCATCATAGAACATGTTACAGAAACTCCTAAATTTTCTGAAACTCGGTCACAACAACAACATCAATAGATACCATCAACACCACCTCCTTCATAGTTACAAATTCCACCCACTCCACCACCATTTGTTTCTGCTCCCCATATAAAAAAAAACAAATATAACCCCACAGACCATATCCCTTGACAAATTCTAGAGACCATATGTCTAAGGGTGCTCTTGAGGGAATGTTCAATTTTGAACCTGAACCAGTAGTATCTGATCCAGAAACACCTCCAATCATATTTCCCTCACTTCCAACTCTTTATGGTCCTGATCTTGATGAAACCAGAATAGACCTTACTCTCAGTTTCCCCAAACCAACCAAACTTACTCCCAATATTGGTAAGATTTTGAGGAAGTTTGAGTCAGAGTCAAGAAGTTGTTTACATGAAGTAATGACGATCAGTCGTTCTTCAGCAAATTCGACTGAAAGTGATTCTGCTTGGGAAGCCTATAGAATGTGGATTAATTCCAAGATCTCTAAGCTGAAGAACTCCGGGTATAAAGTATCTGAAAGAAACTTCCCTTCTAGGTTTATTCTCTTAATGGAAATCTGGAAGTTACGAAATTCCCAGTTGTGTCTTCCTGCTCTAGAAGTTAAAGAAGTTATTCAAGAAGTGGATGAGGAAGTTGTTCAGGATTAAGGTTGATTTTGGGCATCAAGAATGTGTTATGGAAGAAGTTGTTGCTCAGCTAGTTGTTTCTGAGGCCTAACAGTCTAAAGATCAACAAATTGAAGTTTCTCCTTTTCAACACTTTGCTAGAACTTCGTCTGAAGACATTCATGATGTGCTTCGGAAGACTATTGAGGAAATCAAAGTTGATAATGCCCTGGTCAAAGAGCGTTTGGACAAACAGGATATGATATTTCAGTTAATACTATTCAGACTTCCTCCGTCTCCTCCTCAGAACCCTTAGCGTTATTTTCTTAAATTTTTTTAAGTGTTTTGATGTTTCTGATTGTATCTTTTCTGCCTTTTGGCACGTTTAATGAATATCTTTTTGTTTCTTTCCATTATTTCTTTTATTTTTTTATTTGTCTCTGTCTTTTTTATTAATGACAAAAGAGGAGCAACATATCTAAGGAGAAGACTAGTAATTATTTTTTATATACCTAAATTCTTAACTAAAGAACTCAAACATTGTTTAATGTTTTCATCCAACTTTAGATCACTGATAAAAGTCATTCACTCTTCCAAACTATCTATATCAACCATGAAGCGAAAGTATGCAATTTATCTTGGAAAAGAGAAGTTAGACAAGGTGGCCATCTATCACATCTTCTCTTTTGCTTGATTTTGATGAGAAAGCTTATGGGTGTATGCGGATTGGGTTGGACCGGGTTTGGTCTAACCCGTTACCCATGTGAGAGAATTCTTTACTTGAATTAATTTTGAATGATAGCAAATTGTGTGATCATCATACAAATGTTGGTTGTGCATTTCATCACTTGATACACTTGTGTTTTTATTGTGTTTATATTCCATTCTATTGCTGCATAACTTTACATAAAAGACCTACATTGACACATCTCTTATAATAACACATAAAATCCATTTTATGTCAGTATGCATCAACACATAATCCTTTGCATCGATACATACTGCATGTGGTATATCACAAAACTTCTTCTGTTCAGTATGCATCGATGCATACGAGTCATGCATCAATACATGAAAGGCAAAAGGCTCCATGTATCGATCCATACGATCCCTGCATCGATACATGATCAATTGAAACAGACTGTGTATCAATGCATACGCATTAGGCATCGATACATGACAAATTGAAACAGCCTATGTATCAATACATACGCATTAGGCATCGATACATGCTAGTGAAAAAGGAGCATGCATCAATACATGCGAATTGTGCATCGATACATGATTAATTCATTTCACCAAATACTCACTTATATTACAGTATGCATCGATGCATACTCTCATGTATCAATGCATAAAGCTGTTTTTGTTCTTTAACAGTTTCTGTGGTTGCATATATAAGACAGGTTATGACAGCAGCAAAAAGGAAGAATTCATTGAGGAAAAACAATTAAACACAAGATCAAAAAGCAGTGTTGGAGCAATTGTTTGAGAGCACATAGAAACCTGAAAGAGACTTCATCTTCTCAATCACTTCTCTTCAAGAACATTTACACATAACTATTCTTGTTCTTTGGATAAAAAGAAGCATCGAGATAACGTTCAGTGGAACGATCAAGGATCTAGCTGAGTTGAAGATTGAAGGGGGTTTCTAGGAAAAACCTACTGGTTTTTCCTTCAAGAACTAGAGTGTTCTTGAGGGTTTGGGAGTCACGTTTGCAGAACATATTCAGCCGCAGCATTGCGTTTGGAGATCGGGGGATTTCGCAAGCAGGTCGTGGAACCGGTGAATTGTTTGCAATTTCGTGCAGGAAAATCTTGATCGTGCTCAGATCAAGTGAAGGTTCATACAAGAAGAGGTTCTTAGAGTTTAGAATTCTGTCTTTGTATCATAACCTTGTATCAACGGATTCGGCAATAATTGATAATCAAAGTTCTCAATTTCATTTGAAATTGAGAGGGAGACGTACCCACACGCGAGGACGACGTGGGGAACTTCCTTACCAAATCTCTGCGTATTGTATTCTTACCTTATTCCTCTTTACGTTTTAAAACTGTTTTAGCAATTCCAGTTAGTGTGTTGTGATTGTTCCTTTTGCAAGACAGCAGTGGCAAGAAAACTTTTAAGCAAATTTCATTGTTGTCTATCATTGATCACACACACACCAACTGTTTGACAAAACGGTTAGCTAGATTTTATTCATTGGAAATAGACTTTAATGAAAAGTGCATTCAATTAGCTAAAATTCTGGTGTGATTATTTCTGTCATTCTTATTCAAATCCAGCATTAAGCTCGTGTGTCCGGTTTTCTAGTAGCGGTTCAGAATAGACGGAAGTCGATTCGGGACTGATTTTTTCCGCCAATTTTAAAAACTCTGATAAAACTTAAATCCGTTAAAATTCAAAGAGGTGATCTATTCACCCCCCCTCTCGATCACTAGCCACACCGTCTAACAAGTGGTATCAGAGCGCCGGTTCGCTGGTGCTCTGTGGCTGCCTGTAACAGTATGGATTCTGAACCAAAGGGGGCGTATAATAGAGCTCCTATTTTCAACGGTGAAAATTATGGCTTCTGGAAAGACTGCATGCGAGTTCATATAAATTCTGTGGATAGGCTAGTATGGGCTGCCATTGAAAACGGTTCGTTTCAAATTACTATGACTAATGCAGCTGGCGCCATAGTACCTAAACCAGAAGATGATTGGAATGAGAAAGATGAGAAAAAGTGGTTGTGTGATTGGAGAGCTCGAAACATGTTAATTTCAGCACTTGGTGTTGATGAGTATTATCGAGTGTCCCATTGCACGACAGCTAAAGAAATGTGGGATGCTTTAGAAGTTGCCCATGAGGGTACTACTGAAGTAAAACAGTCCCGCATTAACACACTCAATCAAGAGTTTGAGCTCTTTCGCATGAAACAAGGAGAATCCATCTCCGACATGCAAAAGAGATTCACTCATCTAACTAACCGATTGAATGCTCTTGGAAAACCTATTTCCAATGAAATTGCTACTAATAAAATTCTCAGGTGTCTTAGCAGGGAATGGCAACCTAAAGTAACAGCAATCAAGGAAGCCAACGATCTAACAAGACTTACGATTACAACCTTGTTTGGAAAGCTGGAAGAACATCAGCAAGCATTGGAAAGTCTTGAAAAATATGAGAACAAAAGTAAGAAGGAAAAGGAGAAGAAAAGAGACAAAGAGGGAGAGAAGAAGCCAATAGCTCTTGTGGCCTCTAGCTCTAAGTCCTCACGAAAAGAGCAAAGCGACAATGATTCAAGTAGTGACAAAGACTCGGATGATGAGGAAATGGGACTGTTTGTAAGGAGATACAATAGATTCATTCGAAAGAATGGAGTCAAGCATTCCGACAAAAATCTCATGAAGTTTCGAAAACAATCTACAAATTCGAAACAAGAAGAGAACAAGAAGAGTAGAGGAAGAGGATCCTGTTTTAATTGTGGTAAATCTGGACATTATAAAACGGATTGCCCTATGAAGTATAAGGATCAAAGAAAAGATTCACCAAAAGGGTACAGCAAACAAAGAAGAGCGTACATTGCATGGGAAAGTGATAGTGATTCATCAAGCACACAAAGCTCAAGTGATGGTGATGAAGCTGCAAATCTGTGCCTTATGGCTCACACAAAAAATCTGTCCAACCACAAGAAGAAAAACAATGACAAAAAGGTAAAACAAGCTTATTACAATAATTTCTCCTCTATGTCTTTTTCGGAACTGAAAATAGCTTTTGAAAAACTGCATAACGAAGTTGTAGATGCTTTTAAAAGACTATCTTCCGACAAACATATTTTCTCATTTTTGGAAGGTAAAGTAAACAAAGCTGAAATTGATTTAGAAGCATTGAAAGCTAGCATTGCAGAAAATTCAAAAACTATTGACATTGATGGATGTAGTAGAGTTAGGTATTGTGACGCTTGTTATATTTGGCAAAATGAGGTAAACACTCTTAAGGTCAAATTAAAGAAAGCGCTACAACCTAAAGTTACTTATGTCGTTGACTCTAGGTTGTTTAATAAGTCATTAAATCCTCCATATGCAAAATACTCGTTTATTCTAAAGGATTCAATGAACAAGAAACAACAAACACATCACCATGGTTTATGTCATTATTGTTGTCATGCTGGCCATACCATTGAAAAATGCAAATTTAGGAGATTTCTTGTCCCTAAAGGTATTTATCAATGGAAGCCAAAAGGCAATCATGTTAGCACTTACCCACTTGGACCCAATGAAAATTGGGTACCAACTTCTCTCTTTTGATATTGTAGGATGAGTGCCTTGCCTCCGCAGATAGAAGATGGTTTCTTGACAGCGGCTGCTCGAGGCACATGACCGGTGACATATCGCTTTTCATAGACTTCAAGGCAAAGAAGAAGGGATATGTTACTTATGGAGACAATAACAAAGGAGCTATACTCGGCAAAGGTAGTGTAGGTAATCCCTCCACCACTACTATCTCAAATGTCCATCTAGTAGAGGGACTTAAACACAATTTGTTAAGTATAAGTCAACTATGCGACATGGGCTATAAAGTTTCGTTTACAAAAACTTGCTGCATAATTGAACATACTGAACAAAACATTGTGTTTAAGGGTGTAAGAGTAAACAATATCTATATGCTTGACCTGTTTGATGTACCTCTAACAAGTACTAAATGTCTAGTCACCTTGAATGATGATTCTTGGCTTTGGCATAGACGTTTAGCGCATGTTAACTTCGATTTGCTAAATAAGGTTGTATCTAAGGATCTAGTAGTCGGTCTACCAAAAATAAAATTTTCAAAAGACCACCTATGTGACGCGTGCCAAATGGGAAAGCAAACAAGGGTGTCTTTTAAATCTAAAAATGTAATTTCAACTTCACGACCCCTTGGGCTTCTCCATATGGACCTCTTTGGACCTTCTAGGACAAAGAGCCTAGGTGGAAATTACTATGGCTTTGTAATAGTTGATGACTACTCTAGATTCACTTGGACTATATTCCTTCATAGCAAAGATGAAACTTTTTCTGCCTTTAAAAATTTTGCAAATCTGTCCCAAAACAAAATGAATTCTAAAATAGTTACAATTCGTAGCGATCATGGTGGTGAGTTTCAAAATTATCACTTTGAGAAGTTTTGTGACAAGTATGGCATTGAGCATAACTTTTCAGCCCCTCGCACTCCACAACAAAATGGCGTTGTGGAGCGTAAAATCGTGTTTTAGAGGAGTTGGCAAGAACAATGCTTAATGAGGGTGGATTGCCAAAATACTTTTGGGCTGATGCTGTCAGCACAGCCTGTTATGTTCTAAACAGAATCTTGATTCGCCCTATTTTAAATAAAACTCCTTATGAACTTTTGAAAGGTAGAAAACCAAACTTGTCACATCTTCACGTATTCGGTTGTAAATGTTTTGTTTTGAATAACGGTAAGGAAAACATTGGGAAGTTTGATGCAAAAGCGGATGAAGGTATCTTTCTCGGCTACTCACTGTCAAGTAAAGCATATAGAGTGTATAATAAGCGTTTACTTACTGTTGAAGAATCTGTTCATGTTTCTTTTGATGAGTCTTATCCGAAAAATGTCGGAAAAGGTATTTCTTTTGATGACGCAGGTGTATCTACAGAAGACATACTCAAGGAAGCTGTTGAGGAAACTGATCAGTCCAAAACAGCTGCCCATGAGAAGGAGGAAGATACCAGTCATGAAGAAATTGAGGAAGAAAAGACAGCTGAAGTGAATGATATTCCAACAGCTTGGAGATCCTCAAAAGACCATCCCATTGACAACATCTTGGGAGACATTTCAAAGGGAGTAATGACTCGTTCTAAGATAAGTAATTTTTGTTCTCACTTCGCATTTGTTTCACAAGTAGAACCTAAGAATGCCAAAGAGGCCTTGATTGATGAATTTTGGCTAATGGCCATGCAAGAAGAGCTTAATCAATTTAAAAGAAATGACGTTTGGGAACTTGTCCCTCGTCCGTGAGATCATCATATCATAGGCACTAAGTGGGTTTTTAGAAACAAGCTTGATGAAAACGGAGTGATTACTAGAAACAAGGCACGTTTAGTAGCACAAGGGTATAACCAAGAGGAGGGCATAGACTATGAGGAAACTTATGCTCCAGTTGCTCGCCTTGAAGCTATACGTCTTTTGCTTGCCTATGCGTGTTCTAAGGATTTTAAGCTTTACCAAATGGACGTAAAGAGTGCCTTTCTTAATGGTGTCATAAATGAAGAAGTATATGTTTCACAACCTCCTGGTTTTGAAAATGCTGAAAATCCAGATCATGTCTACAAATTAAAACGAGCTTTGTATGGTCTTAAACAAGCCCCTCGGGTTTGGTATGAAAGGCTTAGCAAATTCCTAATTGATCATGGATATTCAAGAGGTAAAGTGGACAATACTCTCTTTATTAAACACAAAGGGAAGCACATTCTTTTAGTTCAAGTTTATGTCGACGATATCATATTTGGTTCAACTAACATACACTTGGTCGAAGAATTTTCTAAGGTCATGCAGGGTGAATTTGAGATGAGTCTAATGGGGGAGCTGAACTACTTCTTAGGACTGCAAATAAAGCAACTTGATGAAGGTACAGCAGTATGTCAAACAAAATACTGCAGAGAACTACTCAAGCGCTTTGGAATGAATGACTCAAAATCAATCGACACCCCAATGCCTACCAACGGAAATCTAGATAAGGATGAGCACGGTAAGTGTGTAGATGTCAAAAGGTTCAGAGGTATGATTGGATCTCTCTTGTATCTTTCTGCTTCTAGACCTGACATCATGTTTAGTGTTTGTATGTGTGCACGCTATCAATCAAATCCTAAGGAATCGCACCTAAAAGCGGTGAAGCGCATATTTAGATATCTTCACGGAACACCTAAATATGGGCTTTGGTATTCCAAAGGAAGTGATTGTAGCTTAGTAGGGTACTCCGATTCTGATTTTGCTGGCTGCAAATCAGATAGGAAAAGCACAAGTGGTACATGTCACCTGTTTTCAAACTCCTTGGTCAGTTGGCATAGCAAAAAGCAAGTTTCTGTGGCTTTGTCAACTGCAGAGGCAGAATACGTTGCAGCCGGTAGTTGTTGCCCTCAGATTTTATGGCTGAAGCAGCAACTACAAGACTTCAACATACAACTCAAACGTATTCCTATCAAATGTGACAACACTAGTGCCATAAACCTTACTAAAAACCCTGTTTTACACTCACGCACTAAACACATAGAGATTAGACATCATTTCCTTCGTGATCATGTTGAAAAAGAAGACGTTGTCTTTGAGCACGTTGATTCCAAAAATCAGCTTGCTGATATTTTCACTAAACTGTTGGCAACGGAACCTTTCTTCAACATTCGTCGCGAATTAGGGATCTTAGATCTTTCTCAATTGATGTCATAAGCATGTTACCTCTTAATTATATTATGCCTCACCATTGTTGATAAGAGCTGTTTTAGATGTCAATTATCCATCACAAGAATTCTCCAACAGAGGTAATATCAATCCTTTCTACAAGTTTCTTATTACTAAGTGATTGTGTATGTTAGAACAAATGTTCTTACTCTAGTTGATATAAAATTTGATTGCATATATTCCTTGTCTATATTGTGTGCACATTAACAATCTGACTTCTAAATCTCTCTTGAGCATAATCATCATGACATAGTGCATAATGCATATCCATACTGCATCAAAAGTCATCAAAATCTGCTTTGGCATCAGTATGCATCGACACAAAACATGTATGCATCGATACATATATTCAGAATTTCAACTTTTTTCAAAAATGGTTCAGGATGCATCGATGCATCCATCGCACGTATCGATACACAGGCCAAATGTGAATAATAGGCATCGATGCATGACCATTTGCATCGACACATACTGATGCTATTTGAATTAAATGCATTTTTTTCTCTCTCTTGCATCGACACATCAGCCAATCCTATCACTCCCTATCTCAAGACTTCATATCATCTGTTCTCAAAAAAACCCCAAAACCAGTGGCTAACCCTAATCTTTCTCATCTTCACTCTCTCTCTAAAACCCTTAATCTCACATCACCATGCCTCCACGCACTATTCCAGCCAGAGCAAAAGGAAAAGGAAAGGGAAAAGAAACAGCCGGTACTTCTCATCAACCACCAGATGTTCCTTCAAATGCCTTAGACCTACTTCATCCTGCTATTGCTGCTGAATTTGAGGAATCCTTCAAGACCAGGTTAGTCATGAAACCCCATATCTTTGATAAAACAGATGCTATTCACCTGCACCTAAATGAAGTGGTTGAACTCCTACATGCACAAAGACTTGGGTCATTTCTGTCCACAAAAGATGACTATCATGAGGACTTCATCCGGGCCTTTTATGCCGGCTTACAAACTGGTAGAGGCTATATGTTCCGGTGTTCAATCGGTGTCAGAACATATACCTTTGAAGCCTCTGATTGGGAAACGGTATTTCAAATGCCGCTTCCGTCGATGGCTGTCAAGTCCTGGCATGACCTGCATTTTGATCCTGAATTTGACATGAAGGACTTTACTCCATCTATCCTAAAGATAGACAGACCGTTGAGTGATGATGAACACGTCACGTCTGGTATGATCAAGCAAACTCCGCGTATTCTTCATTGGATTATTACACACATACTGCGTCCAACAAACAGTGGACATTCCCGGTTGGACAGGCCCAGCATACATCTTCTCTACATTCTGCAAAATAAGATTCTCTTAAATTGGGCTAACTACTTTGTAAAACGTCTATTTTTCGTACGAGACAGCTCCAAGAATGTGGCTCTAGGTTATGCTTCTCAAAAAATGAAAATTCTTAAGTTTTGGAAAGTTGTTATACCTATTGTTCCTCTCCTATCTCCATCTGCTGCTCAAGAGTTTGACTCTGCCACTCTATCGCATATGGGATATCGGTGGGACAAGGACCGCAAATGTTTCTATTTCTTCAAAAGAAAATCCAAAACCAGAATTTACAACTTTGACGTGCCTTCGGAACGCATCCATGTTGCTGAAGATCAGCCTGATGAAGAAATGCAGGATGCGGCTGAAACAGATGTACCTCAAGCTGAGGCCAATGCTGGTTGGGGAGATTGGGTGCCACAAAGGTGGTCTCCAACCAACTACGTACCTGAACCTACAGCCCCTCCGTTCTCAGGTGGTACTTCATCCTCAACACAGACCGCGGACATCACTCATATGCTGCAACAGATGGAAATTATCAACAAAGAACGCCATGAAGAAGCACGGTACTGGCATGTTCAACAATCTGAATGGCACAACGAGCATCGTGACTGGCATGATGAGCATACACGGATGTATCAGAATCAACACGCTTGGCACCAAGACTTGGTTAAATGGCATCAGGTTTTCTACAACGAAATGTCCGGCTTTATGGACGACTGCCGTGAAAATCCCGGTATTATGGACAGCTTTAGAAGCATTGAAGTTCAGAACCGATTTAGGCAATACTCCTTCATGGGCCAAAATCCAGACACAATGCCTCCTCCTCCGCCTCCGCCAAGCTACAGAGATCCTAACAGACATGATGAGGAGTCCTGTGGTGGCCACAATCCAAATTAACCCACCATCTTTTCATCTCACTGCATTTCATTTCATATTGCTCAAGTTTTATTTTGTTGCAAAATATATGGTTTAGCTTATGTAACTCTTAAACTCGTTCGTATCTTTAAAATGCTTTTCTATTGCTGTTTATCTCTACTGTTTTTACCCTTATTCGTCATTCTTTGTGAATGATTCTTTACCTTGAAGCTTCCTTCTTTGTGAATGATAGCTTTTTAATCAATTTTTTGCCATGACCTGCTTCACCATGATACACCTGTTTCTCTCTCTTTTTGATGTTGACAAAGGGGGAGAAAATGCAGATATGCACAAACTCAGGGGGAGTATCACACATCCTGCCAAGAATTTGCCATCATCAAAAAGGGGGAGTTTGTGAGAGAATTCTTTACTTGAATTAATTTTGAATGATAGCAAATTGTGTGATCATCATACAAATGTTGGTTGTGCATTTCATCACTTGATACACTTGTGTTTTTATTGTGTTTATATTCCATTCTATTGCTGCATAACTTTACATAAAAGACCTACATTGACACATCTCTTATAATAACACATAAAATCCATTTTATGTCAGTATGCATCAACACATAAGCCTTTGCATCGATACATACTGCATGTGGTATATCACAAAACTTCTTCTGTTCAGTATGCATCGATGCATACGAGTCATGCATCAATACATGAAAGGCAAAAGGCTCCATGTATCGATCCATACGATCCCTGCATCGATACATGATCAATTGAAACAGATTGTGTATCAATGCATACGCATTAGGCATCGATACATGACAAATTGAAACAGCCTATGTATCAATACATACGCATTAGGCATCGATACATGCTAGTGAAAAAGGAGCATGCATCAATACATGCGAATTGTGCATCGATACATGATTAATTCATTTCACCAAATACTCACTTATATTACAGTATGCATCGATGCATACTCTCATGTATCAATGCATAAAGCTGTTTTTGTTCTTTAACAGTTTCTGTGGTTGCATATATAAGACAGGTTATGACAGCAGCAAAAAGGAAGAATTCATTGAGGAAAAACAATTAAACACAAGATCAAAAAGCAGTGTTGGAGCAATTGTTTGAGAGCACATAGAAACCTGAAAGAGACTTCATCTTCTTCATCTTCTCAATCACTTCTCTTCAAGAACATTTACACATAACCATTCTTGTTATTTGGATAAAAAGAAGCATCGAGATAACGTTCAGTGGAACGATCAAGGATCTAGCTGAGTTGAAGATTGAATGGGGTTTCTAGGAAAAACCTACTGGTTTGTCCTTCAAGAACTAGAGTGTTCTTGAGGGTTTGGGAGTCACGTTTGCAGAACATATTCAGCCGCAGCGTTGCGTTTGGAGATTGGGGGATTTCGCAAGCAGGTCGTGGAACCGGTGAATTGTTTGCAATTTCGTGCAGGAAAATCTTGATCGTGCTCAGATCAAGTGAAGGTTCATACAAGAAGAGGTTCTTAGAGTTTAGAATTCTGTCTTTGTATCATAACCTTGTATCAACGGATTCGGCAATAATTGATAATCAAAGTTCTCAATTTCATTTGAAATTGAGAGGGAGACGTACCCACACGCGAGGACGACGTGGGGAACTTCCTTACCAAATCTCTGCGTATTGTATTCTTACCTTATTCCTCTTTACGTTTTAAAACTGTTTTAGCAATTCTAGTTAGTGTGTTGTGATTGTTCCTTTTGCAAGACAGCAATGGCAAGAAAACTTTTAAGCAAATTTCATTGCTGTCTATCATTGATCACACACACACCAACTGTTTGACAAAACGGTTAGCTAGATTTTATTCATTGGAAATAGACTTTAATGAAAAGTGCATTCAATTAGCTAAAATTCTGGTGTGATTATTTCTGTCATTCTTATTCAAATCCAGCATTAAGCTCGTGTGTCCGGTTTTCTAGTAGCGGTTCAGAATAGACGGAAGTCGATTCGGGACTGATTTTTTCCGCCAATTTTAAAAACTCTGATAAAACTTAAATCCGTTAAAATTCAAAGAGGTGATCTATTCACCCCCCTCTCGATCACTAGCCACACCGTCTAACAACCCAAACCGTTCAAAATTTAATGGGTTAGGTCCGTCGTCCAACCCATAACTTTATTATCAAAACTGACCCGAACTGACCCGTTCATTAATGGATTGAATTGGGTTGGGTTGAGTTCGCGGATTGTGTTGCAAATAAAAAATATATTTTTTATGATTCCTTTTGTCGGTTTTAAAAAAATGTAATACTACTCAATACAATCATACATATTTATAACACTCAAATTCAATGAAACACATCATATAATATCTAATAAAATTCATCAACTCGGCATAACACTTTACAATAGTATAAAATTCAACAAGACACATTATTTTTATAAAATACATAAGTTGAAAATGATACAAAAGAAAATAAGAAACAACATTGAATCTTAGAATCACGTAAACTCATTGGTCTAATAGTATTATTGGTGGAGAATAATTTTTTTTTGAAAAATTAGGATTATTAGTGAGATATTAATTATATATTTTTATTTTAAATAATAAGAAATTAGTAAAGTCACACAATGGGTTGGATCAACGGGTCTGCGGGTTGCAAAGCTCAAATCCGATACCCGAACCAAAACTATACGGATTGGGTATATCCGTAAATGAATGAGTTTGGGTAATTTATGGGTTTGGTTGGTTTAGGTCAGCGTGTTCGTGGATCGACCCGCACCGATGAACACCCCTATGAAAGCCTATAGAATCAAAGGTTTCTTTTTCATATTTTGTATGTATCATAGTTTTCTATAAAGGGAAGACATTAAACATCCAAAAACTCGTTGAGGTTTTAAACATACATGGTTAAAATTTTGGCCAAGTTGTGAATCCTATAAAAATCTATAATTTATCCTAGCTTTATGTCTCACTGGTTGATGATCTTGGTTTCATGATGGGATCTCTTCCTTTTACCTATTCGAGAGTTCTTATCTTCAAAGATAGAGTGAAAGCAAAGTTATTTTTTTGGAAAACCTCTGTGCATTTAGGAATAATTGAACTCATAAAGAGAAAGTAAAGATTATGCTGACTATTTTTTAGCGTTAGTTTCTTACACCACGTTCTTTTTTATTGTGCTGACTATTTTTTAAGTTGTTATTCTTGTGTTTATGAGTATTTATGAGTTTTAATTTCCTAGTTTTTTATGGTTGATGTTGTTGTTATTGGCTATTTAGTGTTGATTATGTACAAAATCTCTTTAATTTGTGAAAAAAAAGATTATGACTTTGTTGTTATTATTCTTATGATTCTTCTTATTTTTATTTTTAGGAAGACCAAGTAAGTTTTCAGGAAGATGTATGTATTTTTTATTTTTTTTGCTTTTTAATTAATTTAGGTTGAATTAATTCAAATGTTTATAATCTAAACGGTACGACTCCAATCTTCTTTCCTTCAAGATCACCTCTTCCACCTCTCCATTGAAGAAATTAGTTTGAAACAAAATATTTTGAGGAAGGAAGAAGACAAAGATATAAGAGAGTTCAAAAAAATTTGAATTTTTAGGATTAAAAAAAAAGAAGCATGTTCGACTTAATAGATTGAATGTGAATTTTAAATATGAATTTATTAATTTAAATATTTTTTATATTTTAAATAGATTTAAACTTGTTTAAGAAAATGATAAATATGTCGTGGAAGATGAATTATAAATATCAGAAAATTTAAATTAATATAAATAACTTTTTTAGTTGTCACAAATTGATTATGTATATATATTTAATTAAGACGGTGATGTGGATTATTTGCATGCAAAGCAGTTAAATCAAGTTGCTGTGGCATGCTGCTATCTCATAAAAAACTGAGAGGATGAAAAAAATCTCATAAAAAATAAATTTGAATGAACAAAACCGTATTTAAACTAATAAATTATTAAATAAAAAAGTAAAAATATCTTTTTTCTCATCTATTTCATTCTTTTCACATTCTTTCTCATTCATTTATTTTTTCTTCGCATTCTAGCATAATATAAAAGTTCTTTTTTTTTTTGCAATGAATGATACTAAGTTTTGTAAGATATTAGATCAAACTCTAATATGGTCGAAGAGTAGTTTTTAGGTTCGACAATCCGACATGATCATTAGTATGTCGTTGAAGTCTGTTCACATGTTGTAGTCGAAGCATGCTAGGATAGTTAGCATGTCGAATTGAGTTTGTTTGTTATGCCCAATTGTTTAAGTTAGTTTATTCTCTAAGTTAACTTGTGTAATGAGTCTGTGTGTAAAAACTCATTAGTTTAGTGTGTTAGTTTTCTTATAAATAACATACTAGTCTCTCATCATTGCATAACGCAAATCCTAATTAGGGTGAGAGATGTTATTTTCTATTCGATAACACTTGTAATCTTATTTTAAAGAGAAAGTAAAGAATATTAGTTTATAACTTGTTGTGTTCTTCTTGCTTCCCTTTTTTCTACCGTTGTGGGTTTCTTGCCGATCAAGAAATCAATTATACTTTGTTATGCCGATATCATTTTCACAATAAATTGGTACGGTGAGTGTGGAGAAGATGTTGTCAATAAAGTATAAGATTGAAAAGTTCACTTGAGTGAACGATTTCGGTATGTGTGGCTTGAAGATGAAAACCCTGTTGGTTCAACAAGGTTGTTTAAAAGCGTTTAAGGGAGCCGAAGCCATGGACATTGCGTTAACGGACAAAGAAAAAACGACTATGATAGAGAAAGCCCACAACGCCATCTTATTAAGCCTTGGTGATAAGGTTCTTCGATAAGTTTCGAAGGAGACGACGACGTCGGGGTTATGGGTGAAACTCAAAAGTTTGAATATGACCAAATCGTTGGTAAATCGCCTCTACTTGAAGCAATCTCTATATTCATTCAAAATAAGTGAAGATAAAATTATGGCTGAGTAGTTGGATATGTTCAACAAGATGGGTCTTGATATTGAATATCGATGTCAAGATCGAGGATGAAGATCATACATTATTGTTGTTGTGTGTTTTTTCCATATCACATGCTCACTTCAAAGAAACTCTCTTGTATGGAAGAGATTCTATGACCTATGAAGAAGTTCAATCAACCTTGTATTCTAAGGATTTGAACGAACGCAAGGAACACGAGTCATCTTCGACTAATAAAGGTTTGTAGGTTAAGGAGAAATTCACAAAGAGAGATGGCAAGTTCGACAGGAAGAAGGGTAAAAGTCAGTAGAAGTTTTATAGTGGTGATGCATCTGGTATTCGATGTTATCAGTGTAAGAAGGAGGGCCATACAAGAAAAGTGTGTCATGAATGCCTGAAAGATCATATAGGTAAGGATAATGGCAACACAACCATTGTTCAAGATGATTTCGACTCATCTGATATTCTTGTGGTTTCAAGCGGCGACTCAAGTAAAGAGTGAATTATGGGTTAAAAATGCACTTGGCATATGACTCCAAACAAAGACTTGTTCGAGGAACTATGTGATCAAGATGGTGGATTTGTATTGCTTGGAAACAATAAAGCTTGCAAGATTGTAGGTGTTAGATTTGTGAGATTCAAGATCCATGATAAGTCAATAAGGTTGTTGGCTGAAGTCAAGCATGTACCTGATTTGAAGATAAATTTGATTTCTCTTGGTGATTTCGATAAGAAAGGATATGTTTTCCAAGGAGAGAAAAGTATTCTAAAAATCATGAAAAGGTCGAAGGAAGTCTTAAGAGGCTTGAAGAAACAAAGCTTGTATACCCTTGAGGCTGAAGTTGCTAGTGGTTCTGCAGATATTGCATCCATAAAAACTTTATTGAAGACAGAAATTTGGCACATGAGATTGGGCCATGTTAGTGAAAGGGGCCTGGTCGAATTGGGAAGCAAAATCTACTTGGTGGAGACAAAGTCGAAAAGCTAAAGTTTTGTGAACCCTGTGTACTTGGAAAGTCTTGCAGAGTGAAGTTCAATAAAGGCAAAAAAAGAACACATGGATCCCTTGATTACATCCATGATGATCTTTTAGGGCCTCCAAGGTGTCCATCACATTCAGGAGCAAGGTATTTTCTATCCATAGTTGATGATTATTCCATAAAGTTATTGGTATTCATCCAAAAGACTAAGGATGGACTTTTGAGAACTTCAAAAGTTGGAAGACTTTGGTCGAAAATTAGACTGGCAGAAAGGTCAATAGGTTGAGATCCGAGAATGACCTTGAACTTTGCAATGAGGCATTGAACAGTTTTTGTGCAGCCTCTGGTATTGCAAGGTATATAATTATTGCAGGTATTCCTCAACAAAATGGTTTGGCTAAAAGGTTTATGTGAACCATTTTGGAAAGAGTTAAATGTACGTTAACTAGTGTTGGGCTAAAGAAGGTGTTTTGGGTAGAGGTTGTTCCGATAGCAACATATTTGATAAACAGATGTCCTTCGACTGTGTTATATATGAAAAGACCTGAAGAGGTTTGGTCAGGACACCCACCAGATCTCGATAAATATAGAGTATTTGGCTGCATAGCGTATGCTCACATTAGGCAAGACAAGGTCGAACCTATAGCTCTGAGATGCATGTTCATGGGATACCCTGAAGAGTCAAAGCTTATAGGCCATGGTTCCTAGAGCTAGGTTACATGAGGTATATCACCAATCGATATGTAGTTCTCAATGAAGCTGAGATGACTTTCAAGAAATTCATGACGTTAGTCGAAGTGCATAGATATTTGAATAAGAGTTGGACCATGAAGAGATTCCTTTTGAGGTGGAGCATGTCGATGCTGAATTACGTATCCCATATCAAGTCAAAGAAGAAGCACAAGATACTGAGGAAGTTGAGGAAACTGTCGATGACTACCTGTTGGCAAGAGATAGGTCGAAAAGAGTCATCAAGCCATCTCAAAGACTTGGGTATGCAGATATCATAGCTCATGCCTTAATCTCTGCAAGTGAGGTTCTAAATGAAGAACCTAGAGACTATAAGGAAGTTATGAGGATTTGAAATAAGACTTAATGGCTGAAGTCCATGGATGATGAGATGAAGTTTCTTCATGATAACCACGCTTGGGAACTGATCAAGAAACTTGTTGGAGCCAGGTTAGTCAGATGTAAGTGGATTTTCAAAGCTAGGGAAGGAATTGAAGGAGTGACATTAAATAGATACAAGGCAATGTTGGTTGCAAGGGGTTTCACTCAAAAAGAAGGTGTCGACTTCAATGATGCATTCTCTCCTGTTGTGAAGCACATGTCCATTTGAATGTTACTTGCCATGGTGGCACAGTTTGACCTAGAACTGGAACAAATGGATGTGAAGACTGGTTTCTTGTATGGAGATCTAGATGAAACAATCTTGATTAGGCAACCTGAAGGGTATGCCGAAAAGGGAAAGGAAGATTATGTGTGCAAGTTGAATAGATCTTTATATGGACTGAAACAATCTTCTCGACAGTGGAATAAGAGATTCGACAAGTTCATGACACACATAGGTTTCATTAGAAGTCGGTTCGACCATTGTGTTTACTTCAGATTTTGACCTAGAAATTCATTTGTTATTTTGTTGCTTTATGTGGATGATATTCTCATAGAAATCAACAATGTCGAGGATGTAATGAAGGTGATAGCTGAACTCAATAAGGAGTTCGATATGAAGGATCTTGGAGCTAAATCCAGGATTCTTGGGATTGACATCCGAAGAAATCGAAAACAGTCAAAATTATGCTTATCTCAAGAGACACACCTACGAAAGAGTCTCTACAAGTTTGGTATGTCAAATTCAAAGTCTGTTGTGACTCCGACAAACCCTCAATTCAAGCTGAGTACTGATCAGTGTCCCAGTATTGAGGTCGAAAGAGCTTATATGAATAGCATCCCATATGCTAACATAGTAGGTTCTTTAATGTATGTTATGGTATGTACTATACCCGACATGACATATGCAGTAAGTCTTGTAAGCAGGTACATGGCGAATCCTGGAAAGGCTCACTGGGGAAGCATTGAAGTGGATTCTAAGGTACATAAATGGTCTCTAAATAGAGTCCTGGTTTATGGTGGATCATATGGTGAAAATAGTAAAGCATAAATCGACGGGTATGTCAACTCTGATTATGCAGGCTGTATGGATTCCATAAAATCTATTTTTGGATATGTGTTCACTATGTTTGGCACACCAATTTGTTTGAAAGCAACACTTCAAAAGTTTTTTCCTTATCAACCACTGAAGCGGAATATATCACTTTCACTGAAGCTGTGAAAGAAGCATTGTGGCTTGAAGGTTTTGCTAAGGAGCTGAAACTTCAAGGTTGAGTTATCACTGTTAAATGTGATAGTCAAAGTTCTATACATTTGTTGAAAAATTCAGCCTATCATGAGCGGACCAAGCACATCGATGTGAGGCTGCATTTCGTCAGAGGGGTAATCGAGCATGGAGAAGTCTAAGTGCTAAAGATTTCGACAGATCACAATGTTATTGATATGATCACTAAGACATTATCAAGTTGCAAGTTTGTCCACTGTATGCAGTTGATAACGATGCATGAAGAAAGCTAGTTTGTTCCCTTTATGTTATAGAGTTTGTTCCAAGGTGGATATTTGTGAGATATTGGATCGAACTCTAGTATGGTCGAAAGGTAGCTTATTGGTTCGACAATCCGACAAGATCATTAGCATGTCGTCGAAGTCTGTTCATATGTTGTAGTCGAAGTATGCTAGGATAGTTAGCATGTCGAATTGGGCTTGTTTATTATGTCCAATTGTTTAAGTTAGCTTGTTCTCTAAGTTAGCTTGTGTAATTGACATGCGTGTAAAAGCACATTAGTTTAATGTGTTAGTTTTCTTATAAATAGCATACTAGTCTCTCATCATTGCATAACGCAAATCCTAATTAGGATGAGAGAGATTATTTGTTATTCTGTAACATTTGTAATCTTGTTTCAAAGAGAAAGTAAAGAATGACACTTTATAACCAACTTGTTGTGTTCTTCTTGCTTCCATTTTTCTATCCTTGTGCATTTCTTGCCGATAAAAATTGATTATACTTTGTTATTCCGGTATCATTTTCACAACAAGTTTGTTACATCCAATGGTTGAAATCACTTCCACTTAAAATTGATTACAAAGTAGTTTGCATGTCCTTCCAATCTCAATCTATTATTCTTTAGCACTTAAAGAAACAATTGACTTATCAATAGTTAGTTGTTATATTGGTGATTGACGTTGAACTTGATATAAAAAATTAGTGCATAAATTCATCCACCTTAGTTGAAGGGTGCCATTCCCTTTAGATTTATTAATATACATCCAGAGCAATGGCCTTTGTATAAAATAAAATAAAATAAATTATTTGATTGTTACATATTATTTTTTTAAATGATTTTTTTTTTATAAATCAAAAAACATTAATCTCTAAATTATTAAATGTAAACAAAATGCTCAACTTACTAAACCCCTCTTATTTCCCAATTAACCATCCATTATCACCAATTTCAATATCTTTAGTTCTAGCACTTTGAACAAAAACATTTACTATCATGTATCAAATTCCTTTCTCTGCATTTCAAAACCAAAACCCATTATCAATGCAATTCATCACCCACTCACCACCATCTTCTTCCCCTTTCACCATTGCCACTTCTATGGGATTCACTGCCACCCCTTCAAATCTCACCTTCAAAAAGACTACTTGTTTCCCTTTCTCCTCCACCAGAAACCGCTCCCGTTTTGCCTTAGTTGTCAGAGCCAAAGCTGAAAACGATTACTACTCGACTTTAAATGTTAGCAACAACGCTTCTTTGCAAGAAATCAAGAGCTCTTATCGGAAACTTGCTCGCAAGGTTTGATTTTTATTATACTTTAAAAAATGGGCTTTGCAATTTGTTCTATGCTTTGATTTGTTTAAGTGATAATTTTGATGGGTGTGTTTGTTTTTTGGGAAATGGAGTAAAAAAGGTGGGAAATTGGAATCTGGGTTGTTGAATTTTGGATAAATTTATGCTGGAATTGTTTTAGTTTGTTGGTGTCAAGAAACAAGACAACAGTAACACATGGACACAGATGATAATTTGAAAAATTAAAAAATTAAACGTAATCACAGGTGTGAACTCCGACACTGGCACGGATACATCTTTATTTAGAGGTGTTGGTGTTTCATATGGTGGCATTGCTTTGTAAAATTGAGGAGTCCCATTGGCTGTAAGCACAATGGTTTTGCAAGCCAAATTGGCTGCAATTATCCGTAATATCAAGGATCTCTTAGCGGTTGAAACCGATACCTCTACTGCTCTTTGAAACTCTAGACTGTACTTGGTTGAGTAGAAAACAAGAATGAAAATAACTTTCTAGTATAAAGTAATAGGCATAGTTGTGGTTAAAAATTTATTTAGTTTCCACTACCGATTTTAAAACCTAACTAACAGTTGGAATTCGAGTATGAGTAATTAATATCTCATCGGCTATGTTTGAGGTTAATGAATACAGTGTGATGATCCTCCAATATTTTAGGCTCCCGTTGCGACCCAACACAAATCAGGTAGGACTTTCAATGAAAGCACGAAGATGAAGCAATATCATTTTTGTAGAATGTGGCTTTATGGTTGTCGTTTTTATAAATGTTGGTTGCTTGGATCTTTCTGTAGCCAAAATGTGTTTCCTCAAGAAAATAAGATTGGTGCTGTAAATATGAAAATGTTATTTAGATAAGTGGTCTCTCAAGAAGACAATATAAGGTTAAGAATGATATAGTTAGAGAATAGTACGGGAGGGTATCTTCTGATGGTAGAATTTCTTCCATGATAGTTTCAGTATGTGATTGAAACCCATACAAGTATCGTTTAGGTAGATCATATGGAGGATTCTACTTTAGCTGTCAAACCATTAAGGAAGGTTTTGAATGGTTTATCTTTAAATATGATTTGATCTATATAGGCAATGGTTCTAAATTGCGGTTGTGCCCACGGTTACGCTGTGATGAATGCTATTGTGGCCAAATGTGGCTGCAGCTGTGGTCGCGATGTTGTTGCATAGATCTCTAAAACCTTTATATTGTGGACACTGATTTAGAACTACGACAACCCAACTTAAATTTTGTTACACAGAGACACATAGGATTGATTATATTGCATTTCTTCATATACTATAATAAATGTTTTGAACATTTAGTTATCATGAAGTTGTCGTTCGACTATTCGAGTATGCAAAGATGTCACGAGTTTACATAGATTCTCGAGTTTGACAACCATGCTCATTGGAAATTGAGATTGTTAATTGAAATTAGCAATTCAGAGGCTGTAAAGAATTATGTCTATAAGCCATTTGGCCCATTTATAGTTTACGGTAATATACAACTTAAGGTTGTGTTTGTTTTATGTTTTGGGAGTGTTGGTTCATTACACAACATTTTAGGTCTAACACCATTTATGTACTTTTATCCAACAAATACAAGCTTTTGGAAATAGTTGGTTCATAAGAATGTTTATATTTTTTGGGATCAGTACCATCCAGATATGAACAAAAGCCCTGGAGCAGAAGAGAAGTTCAAGGAGATTGGTGCTGCTTACGAGGTAATTCTTCTACCACTACAATGATATTGTCTATTATAATTTATCAACTATCTATGAAACTTGGATAATCCGAAGTTGCAGACGTATCCGTATCGGATACCGACACTTCATTTGTGGTTACGTATCCTAGAAGTATCGGAATTATTATTGGCTTTTTAACAAATATTTTACCGGACTCATATCAGTTACTTCAAGGATTCTTGCAGATACGTAGCTAGAATAATACAAATCTAGGATACATGTGAGAAATTAGTGGAGATGTACACCGATGATAATAATGAGAGAGAAGAGACTGTATCAGTTAACAATAGACAAGACATGTTTTAAGTTCTTTTAATGATGTTTGTGTCAATATTCTAAGTTTCTAACATAGGGATTCAAATATATATAATTTAGACAGAAAATCTTTAGTGTGTTTTATTTTTACCGGCTGCTACCCTATACTTCATATCATCCATAATTCTTTCCATTTTCTTTTCTACTATTTCATCTGCTTATGGTCTTAGCACTGGCATTATAATAAGCTAATGATTCCTCCATCTAGCATACAAGGCTGAATTAATGAAATTTATAGATACTTGTCTTATTTTGTGGATTATAACTTTTATGTACCATATTTGTATCTGTCTCTTTTTGTTCACTTGGTAACAAAGTATGCAAATAGGTTCTATCAGATGATGAGAAAAGATCTCTATATGATCGCTTTGGTGAGTCAGGTCTAGAAGGAGAAAATGGAGGACGCGCCAGTGCCTCAGGGGTAGGTCTATAGTCAAGTATTTTTCTTTCTGCAATGTCAAAATAAACTTAAGACTCTTTAATTTGTGTTTGAGTTGATCAGGTTGATCCTTCTGATTTATTCGACGCATTCTTTGGTCGTTCGGAGGGACTATTTAGTGATGAAAGAGGCTTTGGGTTTAATATGAGAAACAGAAACCGTGGCCATGATATTCGGTAAATTTCGTTTCTTGTTACAGAGAAAGGCAGTTGTCATTTGTCATCATTGTAACTTAATTTTATTCTACAATTGCAGGTATGACCTACGTTTGAGCTTTGAAGAATCTATTTTTGGAGGAAAGAGAGAGATAGAAGTTTCTTGTTATGAGGCATGTAATAGTTGTGATGGTACAGGAGCTAAATCAAAGAGTTATATTAAAAAATGCATACATTGCGGTGGCAAAGGAGGAGAGAAGAAAACCGAGAGAACGCCGTTTGGAATGATGTCTCATGTAATTTGAATTAAATAGATTTAATAAGCGAATGACTATATTTTTCGAATTGTATTTAAATTACCAGTAGCATTATAACAAGAGTATATTCAACGATAACATGCGACATTCAGGTGTCTACATGCTCTAAGTGCGGTGGTCTCGGCATGATAGTCACGGAAAACTGTCGAAAGTGTGATGGCAATGGTTGTGTGCAAGCTAAACGAAAAGTGGAAGTGGTCATTCCTCCCGGCGTCAATGATGGAGACACAATGCAAATTCAAGGAGAAGGGAATTTTGATAAGGAAAGGTTAGCAGCATGGAACTATTGATTTGCAACCAGAAGCAGAAAAATGGTCAGAATCATAATTATCAACTCATCTAAGCGCGTAGCACTGACTATTAGTTTGATGCGTTTTTTCAGGGATTATACTGGGGATCTTTTTGTTGTCCTCCATGTGAATGAAAAGCGAGGAATTTGGAAAGAGGGTCTCCATTTATACTCAAAGATTAACATTGACTTCACAGAGGCAATACTAGGGTCTGTTAAAAAGGTGGTATTATTTAACCCGAAAAACGGCAACGATTAATAATGCAAAATGGAGAAGCTTGTTGATTTAGATAAGTTATGTTCTTTTAGAACTTTGAGTGTTGTTTTGATTTTAAACTTGTTTATTCCAGGTAGAAACGGTTGAAGGTTTAAGGAATCTCAAAATTCCTTCCGGGATTCAACATGGACATTCAGTGAAACTATCACGTTTGGGAGTTCCAGACAGGAATAAACCATCTATTCGGGGCGATCATTACTTCGTTGTAATTGTTCTTATTCCAAAAGATATCAGGTCTGTATTTTTTTCTTACCATCTTTACTGCTTTCTAATATCTCTTATAAAACTGAAGTGGTTTCATTCATTCTTTTCAAATCCGTGTTCTAGTGACACAGAACGCGCACTTCTTGAGAAATTAGCTTCGTTGAGAGCATCTAGAAAAGGCAGTTCGTTTTCTTCTGATGACAGTGGTAATAGTTCATTTTACTTGGTGTTTAAAGTTATCCTGAACATACGTGAAAGAATAAATATTATCCTAGATTTTTCACAAATGTGTTTTTTCATGAAAATCTAAAGGAATATTCAATGATTTCAAGAAGAAGGATACAAAAAGTGATGTCTCAAACAAGGGATCCGAAACTGCAAATTCTCTTTGGGGATCAGTCAAGAACTTCTTAAGGTAGGTATCAATAGAGCATTGTATGTGCTAATTCTGGTTGAATATTGTTAAGAAATGTAGTTGGTTTAACTCAACCGTACAAAATTAGTTTGTAGGGTGAGGATTATTCCCACTTATAAGGATATGTTCAAACTATATGTTGTCCGATATGGTCTTAACACACTCCCTTGCGTACACGAATGGACTTCTGAAACGTGGAAATAAATAGTGGATGGTTTGATAGTGGAAATCTGATAGCAGCTGTTCCATCGAATCTTAAATCAAACTCTTGATACCATGTTAAGAAATGTGGTCGAACCTAACTCATACCTACAAAACCGGTTTGTATGGTTGAGTTAGACCCAACCACATTTTTTAATATAGTATCAGAGCTTGATTCTAATCTTGGGACCTGTGGATTATGGGTCCACCACGTTTCCGTTGCGCCATATATTTCTGATGTGGGATTCTTAACTATTGGAAAAAACCCAAGTTTCACATTGGTTAAAGATAAAGTCCACAAAAAGTTTATATAGAGGGACATCCATCACCTTACAAGTCGGTTTTGTAAGGATAAGTTAGGTCAAAACTCTAACTCTATCATAGTATTAAAGCCTATCGATTCGGGTCACCCAACGTTTATATGCTCACCAAGCCCAAAGCTTAATAGTGTTGGGGTGAGGGGGTGTATTGGAAAAAAACCCAAATTCTACATTGGTTAAAGATAGATTCCACAAAGAATTATATAAGAGTGATATCCCTCGTCTTACAAGTCGGTTTTAGACGGTTTTATAAGGAAGAGTTAAGCCAAAATTTTAATTTTATTATTAACAAATACAAACAATCATATCATTAACAAATAGAAACAATCATGAGTGTTTAAAATTGGCCTATGTAGTTTGTTTTGAAGAAATTAAGATTGCTACACATGCACCATCGATCATAATTATAGATGAAATGAAGATTCATGAAGCTTTTCAAAAAACTAATGCTTGTTTGGTTTAAAAATTGTTTTCTATTTTTATTTCTTGTTTTCTCTCTTAATTATCAAAGTATCTCATGTTTTTAGTGCATATTTGGATCAACAGTTGAAGAAACCACTTGTGTCACCGTGATTTTGACAAAATTTACACTTTAGAGCTTTTAACAAAATTATTGTGACACTGATTTCAACAAACTCATTGTTGTTTCCCATTTGCAATCTTTCTTATGAATAATCAATACCTACTTCATTTACAGGAAAGAAAAATCGGAAGAAAGATTTGCATCAATTAGCCAAGATACATCAACAATGTTGTGGAGATTTGAGCGCCAAAACTATTTAGTTCCACACTCCATTTTTGCTGTTCTATTCATAACATGGATTTTTAACTCTATAGCAAAGTCTAAGAACTTGAAAAGAACCTAATCTTTCATTTATAGAATAGAACACAACAGAAAAACATATAGGATCTGTTTGGTAAAAAAAAAATTAGAAAATGTAAAGGTTTTGGTTTTCACACCTTCATGGTTCTTGGTAGAGAGGTCTAGAGGATGTGTATTCAAGAAACCAAAATTGAGAGAACCATCCATCCTATTACATTTTCAAACAAGGGTTGGTGATTTTCCTCCAAAAATCTCACCTAAGATGAGTGATTTGAATTCACCTTTGTATAATGCTCCAAGTTTGAAACTATGTATCATATATGTTGTTTTGTGTTACATAGCTATCATATGTTATATGTGATCTGAATTGGGTTTGTTAGATGAAGATGCAATATGATGAAAATAATACAACTATACTAATTTCTCCCAAGATAGAATTAAGAGAGAAATGTTGACAATATCTTGAAATAAATTGATAACCCTAAAGTAAGTAGAGTAATAATTATTATTATAATTTAATTTTAATAGAATGTTGGTGTAAAAATTGGACTATGATTCACTACAGTTAAAGGTCTGCAATCACGCATTCAAGTTTTGATAACCGTTTGATTCAAATTGGATGGTTATGATTTAAAAGTAATAGTTTTAAAACTATAAAATATAACTAAAAATGTTTTTTTAACCGTTAAATCAAGATTCAACTACTAATAACATTTTGATATAATGTTTTGATTGTGGAAGCGACTTTTTGTGACTGCAATAGATTCATTTTCGTAAAAATTGGGTTAATTTTAAATTATTTTTTCCGACCATTTTGGCATGTCATGTTGTCACCTCAATGCATATGTTTTTTTTTATAAATTTAATAATCAATTTAGTCCTTAATAATATTTTTAATATACATTTTAGTTCATATATCTATTTTCCCAAACGTATTTTATAATATAAAAATATTTTTTTATTTCTAACACAAAAAAAAAGAAATTAAGTAGTCTAGTCACTTTGTGTTTGTAGGATTGTTTTACACGTTTCGGGTATTTAGACATAACATGAGGTTTTTTCTTACATAGTGATAAGAAGCTTTGTGTGTTTTCTTTTGAGAAAATTGGATATCCCTCCTCAATCCTAAGTGTTGGAAAATACATCAATATTTATTTTTCTATTTTATTATTTTTTAGACAATTCTAGAGAATTCTATTATGTCTTTTTATTTTTCAATGTAATAAATGTCTCTTTAATTCAATGAGAGAATTATTTGTATTCTCACTGTAAAAACCAATCTTTAACTTAGGAATAAATTATAAAAGCATTTACATATTATCTTTCAATATGGTATCAAGAGTACTAGGTTAGAGGTACTACTGTAAAGTTTTCCACAACTTTCGACCCGTTTCACATGCCCGTTTAACATCGTACAGTGGATCACAATAGGTGGTCTTCCCTAGCACAGACCTACATCGGATCCTCCACAACCAACCATGGGAACAACCACCTGAGTTGGACATAGACCGTTGTGGTGGCCGCATAAATGGTGGTGGAAGAGGAGACAACGGTGGCAGAGGATACGACATTGGCCGTGGTAGCAGTGGTGGTCGCGGATATGACATACTTGAGTTGCTGCAAACAATGGCGGTAATGGCGACAACAATCGAAACATGAACAACAGTGTTTATGGTGACAATAATTTCAACATAAGTTGCAATGACCAAAAGGGTTCCTCATACTCCCTCAAGGTCAATATTCTTAAGATGAATGGGAATAACTATCATGAATGGGCTTAAACCGTTTGCTTGGTATTGGATAACAAAAGGAAGTTTGGTTTTTTTAACATGAGTAATAACTGAACCAACAAGAGGAAACCATCTTTACAAACAATGGAAGTCTGAAAAACTCCATTATTAATTCTTGGTTGGTAAGCTCTATGGAAACTAAAATAGGTAAGTCTTACATGTTTTTGCCTTCTACAAATGATGTGTGGGAAGCTGTTAAGGAAACATACTCTGATATTCAAAACTCCTCATAAATTTTAGGTTTAAAACTAATGTTATGTCATGTTAAACAATGTGACAGAAGTGTAACTGCTTATTACAATGAGTTGTTAACTCTGTGGTAATAGTCAGGTCTCTGTTAGGATGACAATTGAAGGTCTATAAAAGATAGTGTTTTGTTTCTCAAGAGGCAAGAAAATGATCGTATCTTCATGTTTCTCGTTTGGATAAATAAAAACCTTTATGAGGTAAGCGGTTTAGTTTTAGGAAAAATACCATTGTCAACTCTTCGTGAAACTTTTGCAAAAATAAGAAGGGGATAGGTACGACAAGGAATTATGATGGGTAAGACACCACGAAACTCTGAATCTGAAGGCTCTGATTTGGCTACTAGTAACCTCGACAGGGGAAAAAGGTCAGACAAAGTTCCTTGGCGTGATCATTGCATGCGCGAATGACATATGCGTGAAACTTGTTGGAAGCTCAAAGGCAGACCTTCTAACTAGAATAAGAAGGTGGTCATGCATTCCAGGCTAGTAATTTTAATCAAGGACAACAATCCTCTTCGACTCAACTTCCATTCACTACTGAACAATTAGACAAACAATTTAAACTCCTCGAATCTCCAACTCTTTCTTGCTTTATAGCAACCAAAGGTAATTCTACATTTCTTATTGCCAGTCTCAGTCATACTTTGGACAAAATTACCATAAACAACATTGGTCTTACAATTGTATCTACAACAATGCCAATTTGAATAACTCCCAGAGACTTGCTCGTCTTACTTTCATAATCTGACAAGACCATATAGTGAGGCCTAAAATATATATTTGCCTTACTAATTCTACCCAATAGGGACTTAGACGTTAAATTAATCATAACCACATATCGACTAAGACTTTATTAACACCCACTTCGTCAATTTTAACCCATATAAAGAGGGACTTGAGGTGTTGTTTCATTCCTTCATCAGGCCTGATGAAGACGATCTTTTCTTATTCTACATGACCATTATTCATTACATAATAACATAAAGGTTTATGCTTTGTTATCTCTTCAGCAAGATAATCATCTTCTTTCTCTGTTACTTCAGAAACTGTATCAAATTCTATAACTAGAATAGATACGACATTACATATTATGTCAAGTCCATCTTCTGATCCAGATTCAAAATTATCATTAATGGCATGGAATCCTTGCCCTTGGGCTTAACTACTGTTGGTAAAGGGGGGATTCTTTCATTTATTGGTATCTTTGACACTCGATCACCTGTTAGCATTGGGAATTTTTCATTGTTACTTGGCTTAGTGGCCTCAAAAGCAGTTTTCTTTTTATGTTGGTGCCTCCCCCATTGGGTTCTAGTCATGAGTTTTTTACCTAAGTAATTATTATAAGCATATGAGTAATTTTTCGACACTTGGGAATTATCGAGGTATTATGAACCTGCACCAACTTCGATCACCCTCCATTTTTCTTGATCAACATTGGGTTTGTCAGTAGGTTGGATCCATTCACCAAAAGGAACATTGGCAGATAGAACATAAGTTCTGTTATGATTTCTCCAATGACGTGAAGGTTCTTGGAACTTCTTGTAAGGGAGCCTTTTTTTTCAAAGGAAAATTGGGGTTTCCTGTCATCTCGAATGCTCTTCCTTGGTTGTCGAGGCTTGATATTTTTTAGGATTTTTGTTGCCTCTTTGTCGAACACTACGCTGTAACAAGAACATATCATTACTTCAGATCCCTTGATTTGCATTGGTTCAAAAAGTCAATTAACTCCTCTTTAGCTTTTGGATATACCACTTTGATTTTCTCAGTGTAATCCATCATGCACACTTCTTCAACCTCCTTGTTGAGACCCTCAGTAGTCTCAAGCATCATGATCTCTACAGGCTCAACGAGATGTGCCTCCTGGACTTGTAGGGGGTATGTGTCAATTTCCATTGAAGGCTTAGGTTTGTCTCCAAACTTCAGTTTGTCATCCTTTAAAGCGCCTTGTACCAAATCCCTGAAAAGAACACATTGAGACGTTTTATGACCAAGAAACTTATGATATTTACAAAAGCCTTTATTATTCCTTTGTTCCAATGGTGGCATCTTTAGGCCTTTCGACACTATGATTTGACCATCGACAACGTTTAGATAAAAAATTTAACCATATTTAGTTATATCAAATGTGTAATTTTTTATGAAAAAAAAAATCCATTTCTACATGGTTCCACATGATTCTTTCCATTATAAAGTTTTAAGACCTTACAAACATAAGGAGGTCCTAGATGCAGTTCTGCCAGATTAATCTCATTTTCTTTGACGTATTCAAACACTACGTCGAATTCTTGATTATTACCATTCTTTTCTACATAAGCGTATTTTTTTTCCTAGGGTATCGATTTATTTTGGCCTTCTCTAATATGGCTTTTTCTTCTTTTAGGTGTTCGATTTGTCTAACCTTATCTGCTAACTGAGCCATATCCCTTAGATATTAGGTATCTAGCTTATTTCTAATAGAATAGTTTAAACCAGCTGCAGCCATTTCGACTAGCTCGTATTCAGGCACTTGAGTAAAGCACATTGGCTTCATCAATTTGAACATATTCAGATAATCATCTATTGGTTCAGATGATTTTTGTGTTCACACTATCTAACTCTTTCAGGCTAATTTTCGATTGTCCCATATAAAATTGCTCATGGAACACTCTTTCTAGTTGATTCCAATTATATATGGAATTTGAGGAAGAGTAGTGAACCATGTGAAAGCATTCCTGGTCATATAGTTTGGGAAGCATTTCATCTTTAAATTTTTGTTATTAGCCAAATCACTAGTTTCTGTCTAGTATCGAGCAATATGTTTGACAATAGACTCACTAGTGTCACCTGCGAATTTAGTAAACTTAGGGATTTTCCAACCCATGGAAAGTTCAATTTGCAAACAACATTATCATGTGATTCAGACCATACTTTGATCATAATTCTTTTCACCTCCCACCACTAGTTCTATGAATTACAGAGCTCTGAATTCCTCACTGCACTATGAGGATACGTAGGCATGAGGGACTCAATCCTCACTGAGCACTTTATATATTCCATTCTTTTCCCCTCATTCTCTTCGCGAGTAAATCCCTATATATCACACTTATTCAAACATAGAACAATCAAAACGGTTCTCGTTGAGTACAACAGATGTAAAGGGTGTTAATATATTCTCCTTGCATAACTGACTTCCTTACCTAACACATCTCTTTCCCCCCGGGTTTTATCGATGTTTTCCCTTTCCTTCGGGAATAAATAAAGTTCCATGGCGACTCTGTTGTATGTTCGAGCGTGCGATGCGTTCAGGTATATTTCCGCTAACTTCATACACTATAACCAGTACCATCGGAAAATAATAAAGAACCAATTAGTAACATAATATAACATCTAGTTTTTTTTTTGTTCTTCAGTAGAATTTTCATCTAACATTATACTAGAGTAATAACTTTAAGGCGCGTAAGTAATATACCTTGGCCTCCCGGGGTATCATCTAAGAAGTCGACACCTAAAAGTTCTTCGCATATTGAAATTGACTAAGTTGATTTTTTCATTGACCACCTTACTCTCAATGGATAAACCTAATAAAGTGCAAACACTTGTTAGTATTACGGTACATTCATCGGTTGGAAGGAAGAAATATGTGTTTCGTGTCTTCATATTTCTTGTAGAGTGAGTATAAACTTAGCTCAACGGAGTAGGACATGATTTTGCTAATATGGTCAAAACCAATGTGTTCTAAATAAGGTTGAATAAACTCACTGGGTACGATATATTCATGGACACGAGTACAAAATTTAGATGGATCCTAAAAAAAGGATAAATAAGTTTTTCTCATAAAAATAATGGTCCCAATGCCGCCATTCAATCGACTAAGCAACTCACTAATAAACTCATCAACCCAAATAACACAACCTAACTACAACAACATGGGCAACAAACTCGATTACGGCAACGCCTCAATGCATACACAAGCCTGCGTAGAATTACAACTTATTAAGGAGTTTGGTGATGATGATGTTCTAGGATACTCGTATCATACACTTGGGGAGAATCAACATATCGGTACTAAAAAGAGTACCTAAGGGGTGTAGCTTCGGATACATGTACGGTCAAATAGGTCGTAGTTAGTGTAAAAATTATTCTAGCATGTAATTCTATTTAAATTAAATATTAATAATTTTTATTCAACTTTTTTTATTAAAAAAAAACCAACACACAAGAGTCAGATGAATTGACTGCTTATATGACTTATACATAATCAACAATTCAATCAATTAGACGTGATACAATCGTCAATTCAATTGTTTAGACCTCTTATTTGTTTAATGGTGTCGTCAACTGAATTGAAAAAGAAATTTAATAACTTGATTCCTAAGGTTTAGGTAAGAGGACCACTTTTGGATGAGTCTCTAAAGTTAAATTTTTTATTTATTTAACTAATAATCTAAAAATATATTTATACCATACCAATTAAAAAATGGCGCAAAAAGTAAAAATTATTCCCACACTCTCAGTTTGGGCGGGAATTCATTTCCCACCTTTTCTTTTAACAATTAAAAGAACAAAAATTTCGTCGACCACGAAGAACTGAAAACCCTAGACCGCCGCACACCGACTCCATACTCCGGCGATCCTCCGCTCCGCCGAAGCTCGACTGCTCAGTCTATCCACCTCTGCTTCCTATCGCGCCGCACTGTCATCTATTTCTCCCGTTCACTGTCAGTATTCTCTGAGCATTTTCAATTTTTGTATTTGATTTCTTAGATAGATAGTTATCATTGTTTATTTCGTGATTTTCATTCATACTAAGATACTAAAATATCAACATTCAATTGTATTATAATACTGCTTCAGAAATTGAAAAGGAGAGGGAAAAAGATGCAGATTCGTGTGAAGTGCAATTGCGGTGAAGGAAACTGCGTGGAATGGGGCGTTGTTGAACTGCAAGGATTTGTTGAACCACAACCTGGTTTTCAGGGTTCCCTCGCCAACCTTCAAATTGGCATTCTCTGTCGTCCTTCTTCTCAGGTTACTACTATATTATTTTCCATCTTTTTAGTACAAATCTATGAAGCAACACATATCGACACCAATAACTAATAGAAAAAATAATAAATTAAACATAGTTATAAGTGTTGGTGTCGATTTCAGACATTTACACGGACATATTTTTTTTAGAAGTGTGGGTGCTATAGATATCAATTAACCCCTTAGACTATAATCTAATTCCCTATCATGATTATTGGTTACTAATTGTTTGTTTGCAAATAGTTATATATTGTTTGAAGTTAAATTCTTAGTGTTTATTTATTCTCAATGGAGACTCATTGTAATTTCAACTTTTAACCAAAATATTAGGGTTTGAGAAATTGTCAATTTGGTTAGCTTTTTTGCAAAAGGGGCTAAGCCTTTTTGAAATAAAGATTAATAGGAGTAGTGAATAAAATTTATTTAGGATAAAAATGTATTGGTTGTGATTTTTTTAGTACAAAGATTGTGACTTTATATGAACTAACTATTATGCTTCACACATGGAAGCCATTGAAGAGTGGTAAGAAAGCTTGAAGTGAAGAGGAAGAAGATAAAGAACAGAACAAGACTTTCTTATTACATTGAATGGAGATTACATCCATTATATAGTAGGAAGAAAATGTAACTAACTGCATAACAGAAAGTATAACAAACTCAAACTACTTTTAACTGTTTCTATTTGCTTCATTCATTAGCCCCCCACAAGTTGAACTTTGGTAGATGTTGATCAAGTTCAACTTGGCTTTGAGGAAGTGAAATGGTTTGGGTAGGAGAGGTTTAGTGAAGAAATTAGCAAGTTGGTTGTTGGAGGACACGGGAAGGAGTTTCATTATGCCTGCGGAAAATTTCTCGCGTACAATGTGACAATCAATGTCAAGATGTTTTGTACGTTCATGGAAAACAGGGTTAGCAGCTATGTGGAGTGCGCTTTGACTGTCACAAAAGAGAACTGGGACTTGAGAGCATGCAATGTTCATGTCACGAAGCAAGTACAAAAACCATTGGAGTTCACACGTGGCTGTAGCTAAAGCACGATACTCTGCCTCTGAAGAGGAACGAGAGACAGTGGTTTGTTTCTTTGTTCTCCATGAAATAGGGGAGTTGCCCAAATAGAAACATGATCCGGAAACGGATTTACGTGTGTCTACACAACCAGCCCAGTCAGCATCTGAAAAACCTGTTACTTGTAGTGGTGAGCTTAGTGGAAAAAATAAGCCTTGGCCTGGACATTGTTTGAGATATCGCAAAACTCTGCAAGCAGCAGTATAATGTTGAGTAGAAGGTTTGGAAAGATATTGACTGAGTTGTTGTGTGATAAACGTGATATCTGGGCGAGTAGTATTGAGATAGATTAGTCTGCCAATGAGTCATCTATAAGATGGAATATCGTGATAGGCAGGGCTATCATCTTGGCAAAGCTTAAGTGATGGATCGGATGGTGTGCTTGCTGGTTTGGAGCCAATAAAACCTGAATCCTTGAGAAGATCAAGACAATATTTTCTTTGGCAAATGGAGATACCACGTTTTGAGTGAGCTACTTCTAAACCCAAAAAGTATTTGAGGATGCCCAAGTCCTTGATCTTGAAGAGTTGATGAAGAATATTTTTCATAGTTTGAAACTCTTGTAGAGAGTTACCTGCTAAAATAACATCATCAACATAAATAAGTAAAATTGTAAAGGTGGATGATGTTTGGTTAACAAATAGTGAGTGATTAGAAGGTGCTTGAGAGTAGCCATGAGTAGTGAGGACTGAAGTCAATTTTTCAAACCATTGTCTGCTTGCCTGCTTTAGTCCATAAAGTGACTTAATGAGTTTGCAGACCTGGTTAGGTTTAGAACTTTGGACACCTGGTGGGATCAACATGTAAACCTCTTCATTTAGATCACCATGAAGAAATGCGTTATTGACATCAAGTTGGTGAAGATGCCAGTTATGGGTTGAAGCTAAAGCTAGAATCAATCGAACTGTGGTGAGCTTTGCAACAAGTGAGAAAGTATCTAAGTAATCAAGTCCTTCAATCTGGTTGTATCCTTTAGCAACAAGACGAGCTTTAAACCTTTCTATGGTTCCATCAGATTTATGCTTGATCTTGTAAACCCAACGACAACCAATAGGTTTAACATGGGGTGGAAGATCCACAATTTTCCAAGTTCCAGTTTGCTCAAGTGCAGCAAGTTCAACTTTCATGGCTTGATTCCAACATTCAAATTTGCTAGCCTCGGAGTATGTTTTAGGTTCATGATTAGTAGTAAGGGAAAAAGTGAAACGATAATGAGTAGGAGACAAGTTATGATATGAAATGAAATTGGAAAGAGAGTTAGGATTACCTGAAGATGATTGGCATTGTGGATCAGTGAAGGTTGTATAGACATAATCTTTCAAAAAGGATGGTAATGTTCTAACTCTTGTAGAAGCACGAGTGGAATGTTGTGTATTAGAGGTGGGTGGATTAGAAATGGCCAGGGAGCTGAAAGGTGGATTTGAGTCAGTTGTGGTGGGTGTAGATAAAGTTGTGGTAGCTGGAAGGTTGAGTTGGTTAATGGGAAGATCATTTTGAGCAGAATGATGTATGTCATGACAGAGGTTTGGATTGGGAACTGAAGTGCTATAATATTCCCAAGGAGGTGTGGTAGATGAAGATTGTTTTTGGTAAGGTAAAATTTGTTCATGGTAAGTGACATTTCTTGAAATGAAAATGTTGAATGAATTTAGATCAAGTAAAATAGAGCCTTTATATCCAACAGCATATCCAAGGAACAATGATTTTCTAGCTCTAGTATCTAATTTAGTTTTTTGATTGGACAAGGTAGATGCATAGCACAAAGTTCCAAAAACTTTAAGTTGGTTAATGTCTGGTGGTTTATTATGCAGTATGTGATAAGGGGATTGGTTATTGAGTAAAGGCGTGTTAACTCTATTTATAATGAAGGCTCCATAGCTAATAACATAGGACCAGTAGGATTTTGGTAAATTTGAATGGTACAGTAAGGCTCTACCTACATTAAGCAAGTGTTGATGCTTCCTTTCAACTCTTGCATTTTGTTGAGGGGACTCAACACAAGATCTTTGATGGACAATACCCTTTGAGGCATAGAATTGAGTTAAGAGAAATTCAGGTCCATTGTCAGACCTGATGAACTTAGGACATGTATGGAACTGATTTTCTATGAGAGCAACAAATTGTTGAAACATGTGTAGAAACTTCAGATTTGTTTTTAAGTAGTATGATCCAAGTAAATCTACTGTAATCATCAACTGCTGTCAAAAAATATTTGTGATGATGGATAGAATTTGTGGAGATAGGACCCCAGATATCAAAATGCAACAATTCAAAATTTTGAGAAGCTTTAGAATGACTCAAAGTGTAAGGTAGTTTCTTATGTCTAGCATAGTGACACACATCACAGACAGCTTTATTGTCATTGAAAATATCAGGATACATTTGAGCCATTTTGGAAAGTCTATCATGTGATAAATGGCCCAATCTAAAATGCCACAAAACTTGTTTAGGGATCATTTTACAATTATTGGGAATTGAAGTTTCTACATGAGGTTTGGATGAGGAAATACTTGAAATACTAGTTTCTGCAGGAATGGAATCAATATTTGTCCTGAATCTGTACAACCCTTCCACTTGATTAGCCGAACCAATCATCTTCTTCGTTTTCACATCCTGAATAAAACAATCATTAGCAGAAAAAATGAATTTGCAATTAGTGGACTGACAAAGTTTGGAAACAGACACAAGGTTTAAGGAAAAATCAGGTGTGTATAACACATTATTAATCTGCAAGTGAGGAGAAAATTGAATTGTTCCTGCATGTTTAGCTAGAACAACAGATCCATTAGGTAGACAAACACTAATAGGCTAGATTTTGTGGTAACAACTAAACAATTTAAGAGATGAGCAAACATGATCATTGGCACCAGAATCTAAAATCTAAAAATCCGGTTTTATGTAAGTGGAGCATGAAACTGTAGAAACAAAAAGTTTACCTGAATTCTCATTTGGTGTATGACTAAAATGAGTGGAAATATGGTTGGCACTTGGATTTGGGGTAGGGTTGGAAGGCAACAAATTTGTTTGTTGTAACAAACCAATCAATTGAGCATACTGTTCTTGAGTGATGCTGGCACTTGAATTATTGAGAGAGCCTTTTGTTCCAGTGTTCATCACATTTTGTGTATCAGCAGCATTAGAAGCATTTGCTGATGTTTGCTTTTTGGTAAAATTGGGAGGAAATCCATGTTTACGATAACACACATCAATTGTATGGCCAGTCCTGTGACAAAAAGTGCATACTCTACCATCTTTCTTATTGTTAGATGCTCCACCATAAGAGTTGGAAGATTTACCAGCAAACTTCCTTGAATCATATGCATTAACAAGTCTATTTGCTTCATCAATAGTGGAATTAGAATCAGGTTGACTCAACACAGAAATATTGTTACTCTCTTCTTGAACAACCATAGAATATACTTTGTTGATGGATGGTAGAGGATCAAGTAACAAAACCTGAGTTTTGATAACAGAAATTTTTTCATTCAATCCTGTTAAGAATTGTATAATCTGATCTTCAAGACGAAGTTCTCGAGCACTACGCATAGCATCACATTTGCATTGTTGAGCACAAGTACAACTAGGGATTGGTCTATGAGAATTCAATTCTTCCCATAAACCACGAAGCTCAGTGAAATAATCAAGAACAGATTTGTTTCCTTGTTTGAGATTGTTAATCTCAGCACGCAAATTAGATACGCGAATTCTATCGGTTCTTAATTTGCTTAGCAAATTTTTTGAAGAATTATTAAGATAAAGTTGCTTGGTTTAATCAGGTTAGACCTACAATTAATATATATCACTTTAGTTTTAGTCAAATTACTAGGATAAAGTTGCTTGGTTTAATAAGGTTAGACCTACAATTAATATATATCACTTGATGTTACTAATGAAAAAAGCAGATCAACTTTATCTCTTATATATAAGTCCATATTTGGATTCTATATAGTAACTGCGTGACATAGTTCTTTATCTTGATTGTCCTATGTCAAATAAATGGTGAAATCATTTAGAGATGATTTGGTGGAGGTGTAATGTGAGTCGATCAATTTCAAATCAATGGTTGATATTAGATAGCACGCATAACCAAATTTTCTTCTAATGCATTGAATCCGAATTTGTAAGAGTTTAAGATATAATCTTTAGGGTGATTGGAATCCACTGTCACTTTTCATCTTATTAGGAAGAAAAAAACTAATACTGTGTCCATTCTTTTGTTGTTCAGGAAGTCTACACTTTAACTATTGGGTACCATGAACTGACAGGGTCAAAGATTTCCTTGAAAAAGCCATTGTTAGTGCTCAAGAAAGTCAAGCATATGGATGGAGAAAGCTGTAGTGATGTTGAGTTACAGGTTGTTGGAATCATAAGACATAAGATTCTGTTCAAGACCAGACCAAAGGCCCTCATTTCTAGTAAGACCTCACTATCCTTTAATCACATTATCCGTTGTTGTACCATGTTTTTCATTATGTAGATAACAGTTCAGAAACAACATAGGACCCTCCTAAATATTGTTTTATTTTTTAAAATATATGTTCATGTTAACCTGATAATAAGATGTGAGACTCTTGAAATGAATCATTGTGATAGAGAGAAGATGAAATGATTGTTAAGAATGGTGTATTTTTGGAAATAATGAAAATATTTTTTGCTAATATTATCCTTCTTTTCCCTTGTTTTTTCAAGAGCCAGAGATAACATCTAGAGAAAAACAAAAGTCTATCATGTTAGGCTCTGCAGCTTCAAATCAAGCTGTGTGACATTCACTGTCTCTGTCATTCAATGAACTCGAGTTGGACCAGAAGTCTAGAGAAATACAAGGAGACAAACATCCGGCAATCTTCATGTGTCATTCATATGTATTTGTAATTTGTAATCTTGGCAATCACATGTGGAGCACAATTGATGGCAAAAGTGTCTAATATAATATGATTAAGAGGTGTTTGGAGTGTCATTATCTGAATATCTATTTTGGTGTAAATGTGCAAATAATGCATATTAAACTAAAGCTTGTCCGAACTTCTAATTGTGTAGAGGATTGGAATATGAATATATTTGGTCGTTTGTTTGATTCTCCTTATATTTGGCAGAGTAAATTTGCTTGTAAATGATTTCATAGGATTTTTTTTAACAAAAGTTAATCCAATTGAAAAATGTTGTGGAAAAAATAAAATATGGATAGATTTTCCACATCTTCACATTACTCAAGAAAGGAGAGAACTTTTTGTGGATAATAGAACTTTGATCTTTATTTGTGTTACAGATTGTATGTCCTAAGCTTGATGATAGTGCAAAATGTAAACGGAGATGAAGGATTTATATATTTCGTCACTAAGATCTTTTGAGATGCAGAAACAACATACCAAAGATATATGGCGTCTTGCTTTGTGGTCACAACACCGAGATTGTCTAGCTTTGTGCACCTACATCAACAATTCCAATACCTATGCCATTTGCAAGAATAAGACTGATTGTTGAACCACATTCCATGTCATTGCGCATCACAAAGTCCTACATCAATATACACATTATAATTCATTACCTCATATTACACTCACATTATTCCTTCGGTTTTTCCTATAAACATGAAACAATTTTCTCATGACAACCCATCTTGCAAAAACATTTCTCATGCATTTTTTGAAGCTCTCCACTTTCATCTAGTTTTAGAATTGCGGTTGACAGGTTAAGAGTCTCTTTGGAAGTCTGATACAATTTCAATGAAATTAATATTATGTTGAAATTTGAATACGTCGTTTGTTTTGGGACAATTTTCATGTGACCAATATAATTACTTTGAAAATATAGTTAAAAAGCACTTACAATTCCTCAACTGCTTCTTGTAAACGGTTGATCGATAAATACCGAAATCAATTTCTTTTGACTAAACAAACAGAAGCTCATTGACAATAGCTGCTACGCCACCACCAACTAGTCCGTTCTAAAGTGCTAAAGCGCATTCCTTACGGGAGCCTAAGGAAACAAGTCTTGAACATGACCGTTGTAAATAAGTTATTTTTACTATTATAAGTACTAATTTATATTTAGAACTTCAGTTTATTAGTTAGACCCGTTACATTAAAAGGGTCTTATATAAAGAGATTAATGCGTGTACTTTTAACATATTTGAAATATATTATTCATTTTTAAATATGGTATGAGAATTTTATAAAGAGATTGATTATTTTTTAATGGAGAAAACAAATTAAAAAAATTAAAATGAATCAAAAGTAGGATAAATATATAATTTTAGGGTGATTATGTCTGTCGTTCTCTTAAATATTTCAAATTTTGTTTTTAGTCCCTTAAAATATATCATTTAAAAAATGATCCTCCTATGATTTTTCATTTATATTTTTGGTCTCTCATGTAGTTTAGCAACAATTTTTACAACTTAACGGCAATTTATTATTTAGTGATTTGAATTAGCGTAAAATTTAGTATTAGCGACAAAAATGTGGATGAAATTTTTTATAACAATTACTTTTTAAAAAAAATATTTTGAAGGAATAAAAACGAAATTTAAGATATTTAAGAGGATCACAAACTTATTTTAGTCCATAATTTTATAAACAATGATATGAATACAATTAAAAAATAATTTTGCTACATGACAAATCATATAATTAATTATTAATATGTGAGATACGGTAAGTGGGTAAGTTATCTACTTCCCACGTTTTATTATATTTTTATCTCAAAGTATTTATTTATTTAAAATATTAGCATGATATTTATTATTTTTTTCACTAATAGATGACTTCCGTCTTATCATTAAAATTAATATAATTAATAATTATTTTTAAAAATATGAAAATCTAAAAATGACATCTATTATTAAACGAGTGACTGATACTGCTATACATATATCTAATATTATATAAAATCTATATCTATATTATATAATTAATTAATCATGTCCATTAAACTTTACATTTTGAATTTCAAAATCATCTTAAAAGAAAGGAGCGAAAAAAAACTAAAACTACCATAATAATATACAATAATTACATATTTTATGAATATAAAATTTTGAGAAATGCATCCTTAAATTTATATATATATATATATATATATATATATATATATATATATATATATATATATATATATATATATATCTATATATATATATATATATATATATATATATATATATATATATATAATATATATATATATATATATATATATATATATATATATATATATATATATATATATATATATATATATATATATATATATATATATATATATATATATATATATATATATATATATATATATATATATATATATATATATATATATATATATATATATATATATATATATATATATATAATTATCATTTGAACTGCATCCTAACTCACTCAAAGCCTTAATGATTTGAGACATAGTTACTAAACAGTAAATTATTAAACAACTTTTCTGACTATATAAATGTTTATTTTTTAGTTTTCTTACTTACTCTTTATCTCACTCCTAAGTAATGAAATAAATAATTAAAAATAATATGACCCACATGGCCTTTAATGAATATAACAAGCCAAAAGTAACATGATAGTATGGGCTGATAAATGTCAGCCTTATCTTTAGAAAAATAATATTATTTTATCTAATTAGTTTTAAATTTTGATTCTGATGAATGTTTAGGAATAGACTTTTGTAATTGTACTGGTTGCAATAAAAGCATTAATGTTCTCACTAATCATCGAGTTAATACCCTAATAGGAATATTAGATAAGATGGAAGAATCTGAAAGTGAGAATGCTTTCATGAGACAAATTAAAAACATTATTGACGAAAATTATATTTGTAAAAAGCATGTTAACAAAGTAGAATTTAAAGATGTTATGAACTTATTTAAATAACTCGTTGAGATAACCGTTTCTGTTAATGACTTACAAGAAGAAATTAAGAATTTAAAAAATAAAATTCAAACGCTAAAAATCCGGGATGATGAGATAGAACTTAAACTTTTAGAATTACAAGACCACATGATTATTCAAAATCAACATAGGATAACTTCCTCCAGTAAGAAACATGAAGAAATTAATGAAGAATTTATTGGTTCAACCAATGAAGATCCTTATATCAATAAAATAGAAAAGATGACATCTCACAAATGGTATAGTAAAATAAATCTTATTACTAAAGATAAAAAAATTTGAACTAGTTGCTTTAATAGACTCAGGGGAAGATTTAAACTGCATTCAAGAAGGGTTAATCCCAACCCAATATTGCGAGAAAACTAAAGAATCCTTACGAGGAGCTAATGGTAACAGATTACACGTGTCATATAAATTATCCAACGCTAAGATCTGTAAAGATCAAATATGTTATAAAACTTCTTTTCTTCTAGTTAAAAACATTCAAGAAATTATTATTCTAGGAACTCTTTTCCTGGCTTTACTTTATCCTTTCATCGTTGATAACCTAGCTATAACTACTAATGCTTTAGGTCATAAATTTAAGTTTAAATTTTTAGACCAACCTAGAGTTATAGATCTTAACTCTGTCCAGAGTAAAGATATATCTTTTATTAATATTATTAATAATAAAAGAAAGCATATTAATTTCATGAACAAAGAAATACATTTTAAAAGAATAGAAGAGCAATTGCAATCTTCCTGTGTTCAAGAAAAAATTAAAATTATGCAAAATAAGTTTACTAAAAATCTTTGTTCAGAACGACCTAATGTCTTCTGGAAAAGGAAGATACATACTATTTTTTTGCCTTATGAGCCTGACTTTAAAGAAAAAGATATTCCGACTAAAGTCAGACCTATACAGATGAATGAGCAAAATTTAGATTATTGTAAAAAAGAAATACAAGATTATTTGGACAAAAGTTTAATTAGGCCGAGTAAGTCTTATTGGAGTTGCTCTGCGTTTTATGTTGTTAATGCTGCTGAATTAGAAAGGACTGATAAAAGTATATTTTCTAAATTTGACCTTAAATCTGGATATTATCAAATTCAATTAGAAGAGACTGATAAATATAAGACAACTTTTGTAGTATCCTTTGGACACTATGAATGGAATGTTTTGCCCTTAGGACTTAAAAATGCCTCCTCAGAATTTCAAAATATAATGAATTCTATTTTTAATGATTACTCCCACTTTACTATAATCTACTCAGATGATATTTTAGTTTTCTCATACTCTATTAATCAACATTTACAACACCTTAATCAGTTCTATGAAATAATCAAAGATAATGGTTTAGTTTTATTCAAAAAGAAATTAAATTTATTTCAAAGTAAAGTAAGATTTTTGGATTTTGATATTAGTCGGGGCATGTATACCCCTATTAGTAGGTCCTTAGAATTTGTTAGTAAATTCCCCGACGAATTAAAAGACAAAACTCAGTTGCAAAGGTTTTTGGGTTGTCTTAATTATGTTTCAGACTTTATTCCTAATCTTTAGAACTATTTGTCTTCCTTTATTTAAGAGACTTAGGAAGAATCCCCCACCTTGAGATGATTCCATGACCAAAAGTGTCACCCAATTAAAGCAAATAGTTAAGAGATTACCTTGCCTAGGAATCCCTGATCCAAATGTCAATCTTCTTGTTGAAAAAAATGCCTCAGAACTAGGGTTTGGTGGTATACTAAAACAACTACTTCTGGGCACGGATAAGGAACAAGTTGTTAGATATTACTCTAGAACTTGGTCTCCAACCTAATTAAATTATAGTACTATTAAGAAAGAGATTTTAGCCATTGTTTTATGCATTACTAAATTTCAAGATGATTTGTTTTCAAAATCATTTTTATTAAAAACAGACTACAAAGCTGCTAAGAGTATTTTAAAGAAAGATGTTAAAATTTTGGTTTCAAAATATATTTTTGCTAGATGGCAATCTTTGCTATCATGTTTTGATTTTGAAATAGAACATATTGAAGGAATTAAAAATTCTTTACCAGATTTTTTAACTCGAGAATTTTTACAGGGTAAAAATGAGCAAGAAACAGAATGATCCCATAGATAATTACGGACCTCCATTATCATCAAATAATAAAGCCATAGTTTTAGGATCACCTTCATATATTACAAAAATTACTTCTCCAATACCTTTTTCTCCCAGACCTTTGATTAAGCCTGTATTATTATCTCTCTTATCTTTTATTCAGAGAATTACTACTCCCCGAGGATATTATGAATTTATTTTGGTTGATACTAATTCCATTTCTCTTACTCATCAATATGATGAGAATGATAAATCAAAAATTAAGTTCTCTAAATTCAAAATTATTAAGGTTTTATCTCCATCAGATTGGAAGCAACCCCCAACAGAAGGAAAATCCTTCTCAAGGACTTACTCTCCTCAAACATACATTTATCTGGATTACATGGACGCCTGGTCCAATTTTTTAGCGATTGAACCATACTTGGTTTATCTGGTTTAATAAAGATATTTCATTAAACTTTCCTTGTTGGTTTATCCAATGGTTTCAGCCTATTGGACCCAACTTGGATATTTTTCCCAATTATGCTTCTAAAGCCTTTAATGACTTTCCTTAACTACTACTTGTCCTACGCACAAGGCATTGTTATCTTTTTGTGCAGTGTTTGGGATTACTTGGATTACCTCCTGGACCTTTTCGTCAGAGTAGTTATGGCAAGATTGTCCAGCTTCTCGATTAATTAAGAAATTTTCTATTAAGTGGTGGATAAAGTTTAATCCAGACCTGCTATCAACAGTAAAGTTGGAATCCTGGTGTAAAGCTCATCCCAACCTTTGTAAACATACCAATATTAGTTCAAAAGATACTGTTTTTCTTATGGATCGATCTAAACTACTGGACACATTATCAGTTACTACCATCTATAATGAATTTTTAAATAAACTGAAAGATGTTATGTCTGCTTTATCAGAGAGTGATAGTGTTTCCAACACATCTGACCATATGAATGATAATGAAGATGACTGTTATGGAATTACAGTTCTCGAAGGATAAGGTTGATATGTGAAGATAAGGTTGATGTGTGAAGATAAGATTGAATTATTTTTCTGAAGAAGATAAAATGATATTACTTTTCTGAAGGTAAGGCTGACATTTATCAGCCCATACTGTCATGTTACTTTTGACTTGTTGTATTCATTAAAGGTCATGAGGGTCATATTATCTTTAATTATGTATTTCATTATTTGGCCTTGTCGGCCACTTGTTTGTATAGTTTTAGGGTGGTTTGAAATTTATTTGAAGTTCGTCTGTTTTTCTTCTCTATATAAGAGAAGATAGTTTGTGGTAAAGGGCATTCGAAAATTGAGAGATTCAATTGAGTAATCCTAAGCTTGCCATCAACTCTTGTAATCACCTCTTGTAAGTTATTTTCATAATAAAACCATGTATTTAAATACATCCATCTTTACTTCTGCATTTATTTTAACTCTGATTATTCAAATACATATTTGTATCTTAATAATTATCTTCGTTATTTTTAATGTTAAACCCGTCTGGTCCAATTTTTTAGCGATTATTCAACGATGAAGAAATATTATTCAAAATCAACATAGGATAGCTTCCTCCAGTAAGAAACATGAAGAAACTAATGAAGAATTTATTGTTTCAACCAATGAAGATCCTTATATCAATAAAATAGAAAAGATGATATCTCACAAATGGTATAGTAAAATAGATCTCATTATTAAAGATAAAAATTTTGAACTAGTTGTTTTAATAGACTCAGGGGCAGATTTAAACTGCATTCAAGAAGGGTTAATTCCAATCCAATATTACGAGAAAACCAAAGAATCCTTACGAGGAGTTAATGGTAACAGATTACACGTGTCATATAAATTATTCAATGCTAAGATATGTAAAGATCAAATATGTTATAAAACTTATTTTCTTCTAGTTAAAAATATTCATAAATCTATTATTCTAGGAACCCCTTTCCTAGATTTACTTTATTCTTTCATCGTTGATAACTTAGCTATAACTACTAATGTTTTAGGTCGTAAAGTTTAAGGTAGACGCTAGTGACCTCAACTTATTTCGAAATTGGCAAAATTATACTGATAAAAAAACTTACTAAAGATAAAGATGTTATCAACCAGTTTATATCTCTTCGTGAAATTAATGTATAAATGCAATATGTATTTATTTTAGTTGTTTTTTTTATTATCCAATCAATGATTATTATTTACTTTATATATAACAGTCGGACAATGGGAATGTTCAAGTAGAGAGTCAAAACGCTGAGAACGATGTAATCATGTATAATATGTTTCTATACTATTAAATTGTAATCATAAATGGTTACATATTTGGTTATAATTGATGTACACTAAAATTTGTATGGTTTATATTCAACATCATATAGGAGGTTGTTGAAGGTGGGTGTCATACCCCAAAATTTGCCCGTTGATATTACAAAGCATTTTCCAAGACCCTCCGACTTGTTCCACAAGGCACTGACATCCCAAAGGAACAAAGGCTCAGCTCACGAATGGCCCAATCCAGAAAATGGCCCAAAACTGGCCTGTTCGCTACACGCTCGCCTAGCGAACGTTCGCTACACGCTCGCCTAGCGAAGCAAACGTTCGCTACCAGCTCACCTAGCGAGGCTGACAGACAACAAAAAATTTCGGGCTTCGTTCTGAGCCCATTAGGTCATGAAAAAGGGCATTATAAATACCAGCACTTCAGTAATGAAAAGGGGACGGAAAACAGAGGGAGACAGACGAAAACCCTGGCACAAAAACCCTGGAGGCTACTTTAGAAACCCTGAAGGCCGCTCCTCCGCTCCGAAGCTACCACCGCCCAACTCAATCCGGCTCGCCAATTCAAGGTTGCAATTCGATTGCAAACAGGTTCACATGTCCCAGGAAAAGATTGTCGTTAGGTCTTCCACTTTATTTGTGGGATACCCTTGTGGAGACTCACCCTAAATTACTTAATTAATTTTAATGTGTTAATTTTAATGTATTAATTTTAATGTATTAATTTTAATGTATTGATTTTAATATGGAGGCTCGTCCTAATTACCTAATTGACTTTAAAATATTGCCTTTAAATAAGTGATCTTGGACCTCTCTCGTGCCTTACGGTATTACGGTATAACGGTCATGTCCCGCGAATGTGGGGATACACTTAGCAATGGCCCTTCGATTAAATCATCATAAAATAAATCATAGTCCCTCGGATGTTGCCTTCGAAAATACGATTTTGTCCCTCGATGACCCTTCGGTGTAGCCTACGGTTAAATGATGATCGTCCCTTCGAATGCTAAGGTATCCTTACAACTGTTGCCTTCAATGACCTATCGATGACCCTACGGTGACCCTTAAACATCCAAAGGGTAAAATTACTTACTTCTCAATAGTAAGGACAGTTTTACCCTCATAAGGATAGGAAACGTTCATAACGACCTCAGGAAGGTATAACTCTCAATTACTGGATCATAACCTAAAACATTTTCCACCCCTCACACTTTACACTTTACAAATCCTAGAAAATCACCACTTGGTATACATTCGTACTAGAATCATTACCGAGTTATATTTTTCTAAACCATTTTCAAAATCAAATGAGATAAATACTTTGTATACATTCATACGAGAATCATTACAAAGTTAAACTCTCTTTCAAACATTTTTTAAGCAATTCACCGACACTTTTCAGACAAAAATATAAGTGATCCAGTAATTAAGAGCCCATGGATAACCATGGATACAAAGGGTGCTAACACCTTCCCTTTGTATAATGTACCTCCCGAACCCAAAATCTATTGAGGTCTTTCCTGTTCTTTTCCACCTTTCCTTATTGGATAAAAGAAAAGTCGGTGGCGACTCTTGCTATCCGCGACATTGCGATAAAAAGCAAAACACCCCAAGTCAGTTCACCGTATGACAGTGGGGATTCAAACAAAGAAGAGTTCATTGTTACTTAATGATGTGCTTTTTGTTAAGCCTCATATGATTGACATGTATTATCAATTAAAAGTTATCTTTTTATTTATATGTTATAATTACTTAATAGTTTTTCTTATACCACTGTTGCGATTCTTAATAATGTATAACAAGTACTTATTATCAAACTATGGTAAAACATGAAACATCACATGTTGTAAAAATGACAAGTACACTTCACAAAATATACCTCTATCACATGTTGAATTTTTTCTTAAAATCATATTTCGTGTTATGTACCATTTAGCTATCTATTTGATATCATGAATTAAAAAATTATATTAAGTCAATGGAGAAAAGTTTATCATTATTTATAATCGCAATTCAAAATCCATCTTCTGATTAAATGGTTTTACACGTGTTGATGAACAATTGTTGAATTGTAATTCCTTGTGTCGAAGCAGGTTGCTCGACAGAGCAAGGAAGTGTCTAACCACCTAGTGTATTGAGTTGTGTTAGTGTCTAAGTGTGAAAGCATGTTGCTTCACACATGATTTCGACTTATGCCTATTTTAGTAGTGTTAGTTATTTTGGGCTTTTATAATTTTGGGCTATTATAGTTTTGGGTCTTGCCTTGAGGTCCAAGTTAATTTAAATCTATAAATAGAGGGAATAATCCTTATTTTGTAACATAAGTGAATACAATATTCATAACATTGTATTCACAATATTTTGCAATTGCAAAGTGAATAAGAAGTTTTCTACAGTTTGTGGGCAGAGAGAAACTCTGCAGAATTTTATTACTCTTCTCCTTCATTGTTCTTTACTTTCTTTCTTTCTCCATTGTTCTTCTCTTTTCATTGCTATTGTGTGGATAATAACAATCTTATTCATCAAGATTGATTGAAATTCTCCATAGGTATTGGAGGATTTCCAACATCTGGTATCAAGAGCTCCGATTTAATCGATTCGTGGGAAGAAAATCACCATGGCAACGAATCATCCAAATGGATATTTTCAGCAAATCTTCTGATTCTCAAGAACAACAATTATGAGAATTGGTGCAAGCAGATGAAGGTTGTATTCTGTTATCAAGATCTTTGGGATCCTGTGAAGGAAGGAGTAGCAACGCTTGTAGAAGCCGCGACAAATCAAGAAAAGGCTGCACATAAAGAATTGAAGAAAAAAGATTACAAAGCTCTCTTTATAATCCATCAATGTGTTTATGCATATAACTTTGAAAAGGTTAGTGATGTAGAGTCAGCGAAAGAAGCATGTGAAATTCTGGAGAAATCGTTTGGAGGCGCGGAGAAGGTGAAAGAGGTGAAGTTACAAACTTACAAAAGAACGTATGAATTGCTTCAGATGGAAGACATTGAAAGCATAACTGATTTCTTCACCAATGTTACGAAACTTGTGAATCAAATCAAGGTATGTGGAGAAGTGTTGACATCAAAATTTATTGTTGGAAAGATCTTGAGGTTTTTGGCTCCAAAGTTCGACCACATGGTAGTAGCCATAGAAGAGTCAAAAGATTTGTCAAAATTGACAAAGGAAGAGCTTCAAGGGACACTTGAATCTCATGAATAAAGAATGACTGAAAGAGTTGCAGGAAATTTGAAGTGTAACATGGCTTTGCAGGCTCAATCAACAAAAGAAAGAAAAGGCAAAGGAAGTTGGAATGATAATAAAGGCAGAGGAAGTTACAATAATTTGACAGGTCAAAATCAGCAAGAACGAAACTGGTCAAATCAAAGAAGCCCCTGGAACCAAGGCAACCAAATAGGTGGTGTTGCAGGTAGAGGAAGAGGTGGTGGTCAAAATCCAGACAAGAGTCATTTAGTATTACAATTGTCAAAGGTATGATCACTATTCTAGTGATTGTCCAGAAAGCAGAAGAATCAAGAAACTTATGCCAAACTGGCGAAACATGAAGAAGAAGAGACGTTGCTGGTGGTTACAGCAAGAGAAGAAGAGAGATTCAAGGACCAGTGGTACTTGGACTCAGGATGCTCATCACACATGTCTAGAAGGAAAGATTGGTTTGTCAACATAAAGTCCTCAATGAAGAACATGGTGAAATTTGCAAATGACAACACTCTAGCAGCTGAAGGTGTTGGTGATGTTCTGATTATGAGGAAAGATGGAAAGAGGTCAGTAATTTCAAATGTGTTGTATATATCGGGCATGAAGAGCAATTTTCTCAGCATAGGGCAGTTAGTCGAAAAGAACTACAAGGTGTTGATCAAAGACAATATGATGAGAGTTCTCGACTCAAATGGAAGGTTGATCTTGAAGGCTTCAATGTCTCAGAATAGAACCTTCAAGATTCAGCTAAATGTGATGGAGCATAAGTGTCTTGCAACAGCAACCATCAGAGATGAATGGATATGGAATTACAGACTTGACCATCTCAATTTCAAAGACATCAGAGATTTGAAGAGAAGAAATATGGTTTTAGGATTACCAGAAACCGACATTCCAAACGAAGTTTGTGAAGAATATGTGCAAGCGAAGCAACATAAGAACAACTTCAGTAAGGATGCAGGAAGCAGGTCGAACACAATTCTTGAAGTCATATACTATGATGTATGTGGCCCTCTCCAGGTGGACTCGATTGGAGGTAACAAATACTTTGTTATATTCATAGATGATTTCAGTCAAAAATTATGGTGTTACCTGATCCAGAAGAAAAGTGAAGTGATCGAGGTATTTCCCAAGTTTAAATTTATGGTCGAAAGATCAAGATTTTGAGAACTGATGGTGGTGGAGAATATGTGTCAAAAGATTTTGATGCATTATGTATGAAAGAAGGGATTGTGCATGAGGTAGTGTCACCCTACACTCCACAACAAAATGGAGTCGCAGAGAGGAAGAATAGAACCATTATGAATATGGTTAGAAGTATGTTGAAAGGTAAGCATCTACCCAAAGAATTATGGGGAGAAGTTGTGTCGACTGCGACATATATCCTGAACAGATGTCCGACGAAGAAGCTAGAAGGAATCACGCCAGAAGAATGTTGGTATGGTGTCAAGCCTAGCTTGAGTCATTTGAGGGTGTTTGGATCTATAACACATAGACATGTGCCAGATCAGTTAAGAAGAAAACTTGATGACAAGTCGAATCAGATGATCCTGATAGGATATCATTCGACTGGAGGATACAAGTTGTTCGACCCAGTGAATAAGTAGGTGGTGATCAGCAGGGACGTGATCATAGATGAGCTTAAAGAATGGGATTGGAATGAGAATGTCAAGAAAGGTTCAGTGAGAATCTTTTATGATGAACCAACCGGTGAAGTCGAAAGAGAAGTTTGACAGGAAGAAGTCAGAGGTGAAGCAAGTACAAGCAAACCTTAAAGAACAAGACACATGACTGCAAGGTTGCAAGAATGTGTGATTACGTCAGATGATGTGGTCAATGATGAAGGTGAACTGGTACATTATGCTTTCTACGCAGATGTCGAACTTGTCAATGTAGCTGAGGCATTGAAAGATTCGAAGTGGATGAAAGCAATGGATGAAGAGCTGAAGTCAATCGAAGTCAACAACACTTGGTCACTTGTCAAATTGCCCAAAGACAAGAAGGCCATCGATGTGAAGTGGGTATACAAGGTGAAGTTGAATCCCAGAGAAGAAATGACTCAACACAAGGCGAGACTTGTGGTGAAAGGATTTCTTCAAAAAGAAGGAATTGACTTCGATGAAGTTTTTGCACCTGTTGCTAGGGTCGAAACAATCAGGTTGGTTGTTGGTCTATCAAACATGAACAACTGGAAGATGTGCCAGATGGACGTGAAATATGCATTCCTGAACGACCCCTAGAAGAAGAAGTTTATGTTGCACAACCAGCTGGATTTGTGAAACATGGTGAAGAAAGAAAGGTGTACAGGCTGCATAAAGCCTTGTACGGACTTAAACAAGCTCCAAGAGCTTGGAACAGGAAGATAGATGGCTTTCTAAGGGAGAAGGAATTTGTGAAGTGTACAAGTGAACATGGAGTATATGTAAGAAGAATCAATAGTGAATTGCTTATACTATGCCTCTATGTCGATGACCTGTTGATAACAGGTAGTTGCAAGAAGGAGATCGAAGACTTCAAAGGTGATCTCAATAAGGAATTCGAAATGTCATATCTGGGTGACATTTCATATTTTCTTGGCATCGAATTCTATAAGAGTGGTAAAGGTTTGATGATGCACCAAAAAAGGTATGCAGGCAAAATTCTCAAGAGATTTGAGATGCCAGATTGCAACCCAACTTCGACTCCAACTGAACCCAGATTAAAACTGTCGAAAGATTCAGATGAAGATGATGTCGACCCAACCTAATATAGAAGACTTATTGGGTCACTTCGATACCTTTATCACACAAGGCCTGACTTAGCATACATTGTATGTATGGTGAGTAGGTTCATGCAGAAGCCAAATGTATCACATTTAGCAGTAACGAAGAGGATACTAAGGTATCTGAAAGGAACTCTCGACCATGGCATTTTATTTCCTACAACTGATGAAGGAAAAGAATGCAAATTAGTGGGATACACCAACTCAAGTTGGTGTAGTGATGCTGAGGATCGAAAATCTACAGCTGGCTATGCGTTTATGTTAGATGGTACACCAATTGCTTGAAGTTCGAGAAAAGAGCCAGTCGTGGCATTATCATCGTGCGACGCAGAATACATAGTTGCTTCTCTTTATGCATGTCAAGCAACATGGATGGTGAATCTAGTTGAAGAGTTAACAACGAAAAGTCATGGAGCAATTACCATGAAGATCGACAACATGTCAACTATCAATTTGGCGAAGAATCTGATAGCACATGGTCGAAGCAAGCACATCGAAATGAGGTTCCATTATCTTCGAGAGCAAGTAGCAAATGGGAAGATGAATGTGGAACACTGCAGAACTGAGAATCAGATTGCAGACATCATGACGAAGGGAGTGCAAGTCGAAGTGTTCAGAAGACTAAGAGCTATGATGAATGTAGATAACTTAGATAAAATGAATTAGGTGGTGTGTTGAATTGTAATTCCTTGTGTCGAAGCAGGTTGCTCGACAGAGCAAGGAAGTGTCTAACCACCTAGTGTGTTGAGTTGTGTTAGTGTCGAAGTGCCGAAGCATGTTGCTTCACACATGATTTCGACTTATGCCTATTTTAGTAGTGTTAGATATTTTGGCCTTTTATAATTTTGGGCTATTGTAGTTTTGGGTCTTGACTTGAGGTCCAAGTTAACTTAAATCTATAAATAGAGAGAGTAACTCTTATTTTGTAACAAAAGCGAATAGAGTATTCATAATATTGTATTCACAGTATTTTGCAGTTACAAAGTGAATTAGAAGTTTTCCACAGTTTGTGGGCAACGAGAAACTCTGCAGAATTTTATTACTCTTCTCCTTCATTGTTCTTTACTTTCTTTCTTTCTCCATTATTCTTCTTTTTTCATTGCTATTGTGTGGACAATAACAATCTTGTTAATTAAGATTGATTGAAATTCTCTATAAATATTGAGGAATTTTCAACAACAACTATTTATAATCAAATCTTAAACACAATAATGAAGTATGATCCACTTTTCAGTCTCTTGATTTTGAAAATTGTGTCGTTATTGAGCTTTAACACACGATAACAAATACTTATTATCAAACTATCGTAAAATATTGAACAACGCATGTAATAAAAATGACAAGTACACTTCACAAAATATACCTCTATCACACATTGAATATTTTCTTAAAATCATATTTACTGCTATGTACTATTTAACTCTCTATTTGCTATCATGAATTAAAAAATTATATTTTAAGACAACGAAGAAAAATTTATCATCACTTACAATCTCAACTCAAAATTCTTCATCTGATTAAATGATGTTACATGCGTGGATAGTCAATTATTTATAATCAAACCTTAAACATAAAATGGAATATGACCCGCTTTCAAAATCTTGATTTTAAAAATTGTGTCTTTATTGAACTTATAAAACAAATAATGCACCCACTTATTTTGAACAACCAATGAGAATTAGTTGATTCGTTAATGGTGTATTTTTTGAGCTTTTAAAACATTGAATTCACATATATATATATATATATATATATATATATATATATATATATATATATATATATATATATATATATATATATATATATATATATATATATATATATATATATATATATATAACCAGAATGACCTAGCTTAATCTTTGCTAAGCAATGCGGTAAAGATTAATTTATATATAACTTTGAAAAAAAAATACATGATCCAATAAGAGTTAGTTAATTTAATAAGGTAATGCTAACTTGTGCCTTAAGGACATAAGTTAAAAATAAAAAAAAATAGTTTTGTGTTGAAAATTATCAATTTATTTTAATAAAATTATAAAATTAATTATTTTATTGTCTTTTTCAATACAAATTACCTATAAATGAATTTTTTATTTTGTACCCTTAAGACACAAGTTAGCATTACCCAAAATTTATTAATACTTTCGTTTTTGAGCCATTAAGAATACCTATTTCATGATTGCTTTCACACTATTTTTCTAAATGTTTTTTTGGAATGAATTTTAGGAGTTGGTGATGGTAGCATCGGAGATGCTGGGAGATGCTGGCGATATTGGTATTACTGTCCAAATACCACACGATATGTTGATTCCTAGCTTTGGCGACCCTCTTTCATCTATTGTTGAGAGCACACATTCAAATCTATTGCAAAATTTACACGATCCATCATTTTTTTAGGATAAAACTGACGACCCTCTTTCATCTATTGCTGAGAGCACACATTCAATTCTATTACAAAATTTATATGATCCATCATTTTTTTAGGATAAAACTATTTTAGCTCCTAAGAATACAATTGTCGACTCCATTAATGATTATATGTTTGATTTAATATCTGGAGAAAAAAAAACTTATTTGAGTTGTGATTCATCGTGTAACGCCAAGTCAGCCCTTAATATGACAAATGATGTGTACACTCCTGAATCTCATAATACAATTGTTTCTTCTAGACTTTCAAATCATAAGTTAAGATTAAAATTTGATATCTCGGTAATGTTATTGAGAAATATTGATTAGTCTTTAGGATTGTGCAATGACACTTAGTTGAAAATTAGGAAACTACGTACTTGAATGTAAGGTTATATCCGGTAACAATATTGATTAAAAAGTTTTTATTCCAAGGTTATCATTGACTCTTTAGGATAAAAGAATTCTTTTCAAATTTCAACGTCATCAATTTCTATTGATAATTTCATTTATAATAACTATCATCCAAAGTCAAGGTCAATCGTTTAAATCCGTTAGAGATAGTCAACCAATCTTTCCTCATATACAACTATATGTGACGCTATCTAAAATTACTTAAAAAAAATTAAAAATATTGCCAACCGATAACAAAAGTCAAGATACAATTTGTTGCAATTTTTTTGGTACTTATATTAATTTATGTATATGAGTTCGAAAATAGCCGTGCATAACAAGTGTTAAAGTCTAGTTTTTAGAATAGTACTAATAAAGTATGACCTTACTTATATTTGATAGAAAAAAAAAATGTCGCATTTGGGCGGGAATTCATCCCCTACTAACTATTTTTCTTTTGTAATTTAATTATTAATTATTAGTAACAATTAAAAAAACTGTGAGCGAGCTTGAACAAGTCAGAACCCTAGACCGTCGCAGCCGCAGCCTGCCACCGACCGCCTCACTGCTTCCGTGCCGTTCCGACGTTCTACTGGAGCTCGACTGCTCAGAGTGTCCGTTCCGGCTTCGCATCGTGCTCTCACCTTCATCCGTTCGCCGTTCGTAAAGGTACATCAAATTTCCAAAATACAGATTCTGCATACTTTATTTTCAATTTTGGCTTCCATACTTATAGTTAGAATTATCTCTGCATATGTTTGACTATTCTATTTTTGCAAACTTGATTTTATATTGCGGATGTTGGTGAAATGCATGCAAAATTATTCAGTTTTGTAATTTTTTCAACTCAAATTTAGTCACAACCTTCCTTTACCTTAATAGTTGGAATTCTTATTGTTTTCATAGTTTTTGAATTATCATATGATCAATTTCATTTGATTTCTCGGGGATGACTGGACAAGTTTCGGTATAGTATTTACCGAGCAGGGACACAACATTGACACGTTCACACCAATAATAATTTGAAATATTGAAAAAATTGAACAGTAATCACAAAGTGTACCGGTGTCGGTGTCCGAGGTGTAATTGGTACAGAGGTACTTACTGCCTATGCCTATGTAGCACTAACACACGACAAATGTGGTTATATTCTATAATTTCTATTTTATCAGATTGATAAAGTATCAATGTTGTATCTGTGTCGGTACTTTTCCCCGCACCGTTGACATCCATATATCTATGGTTTTGGTGTTTTGTTAGACATAGTGAGTCTGATTTAGTGTTTTTTATTGACTAAAGTAGCAAAAGAAGGTTAGAGAGGAAGGATGTTGTGGGTTGACAAGTATCGTCCCAAGACTCTCGACCATGTTATGGTTCACAATGACATCGCTCAAAATCTCAAGAAATTGGTAACTCTCACACACTTTCATTTAGTATTTGAATCAATCAAATTTGTCTTTTTCTTTAAATGTTTTATTTTTGTTTGGATTTCAATCATTTGAGATGATGTTGCAGGTTACCGAACATGATTGCCCTCATTTGTTGTTCTATGGCCCATCGGGCGCTGGCAAGAAAACACTAATTATGGCTCTTCTCCGCCAAATGTTTGGAACTGGTGCTGAAAAGGTCTGTCTTTTTAAACCCTTTTTATGTTTCACAGATTACTTTTATAAGGAAGTGTATCTGAATTTTCAATTACTTTTGGTTTGCTCCCCAGAGAATGCAATTATTGTGTGAGCACCAAAAGTATAATTTTAGTAAGATGTGTTGTTGATTTTCTTTTCATATTATAAAATTGTCACAAAATTATCACGTATCGTTAAGTTTTTGATTTGATGTACTTGTAGATTCTGTGTTTATGCTAGAACAACTGTTATTTACTTATTGGTGCTGTAATTCGATGCCTTTCTAAATTCTCTTTTTCAATGTTTCAGGTGAAGGTGGAGAATAGGGCATGGAAAGTTGATGTAAGCTTTTTCACACTGCCCTTTTCTTTCTGTTCTGTTGCAAACTTTTATTTATTGGAAGCACTCTTATATTCGTATAGTTTAAGAGATTTTATTTGTACCCTTAGTTAGTGAGCAATGTCTGTTTGGATATTATTATTATTGACCTCTAAGTTTCGTTCAGTTTTGGTATATTGGAGGAGAAGAAAAGTTCCAGATAATCAGAAACATTATTGAAGTCAACTCGCACTGATATATTTTTACAATGTATATAATATGGCAGTGGAGTTGGTTTTGCACAATGTTTTAACTATAGGAGATGACTCTAAATGAATACCTTCAAGTTCAAGTCAGAAATTTTTTTTGCTTACAAATATCTTTTGATCCTTTGAAATTTCAATATCCCGCACACTGCATTGGATTTTTTCCATATAAAAAACTGAATCATTGGTGTTTTATTTGGATATTTATTACTATTTTGAAGTGGTTGAGAACTTGTTTCAGGCTGGGAGTAGATCTATTGATTTAGAGCTGACTACATTATCAAGTGCCAATCATATCGAAATGACTCCAAGTGATGCAGGCTTTCAGGACAGATACATCGTTCAAGAAATAATCAAAGAAATGGCCAAGAATAGACCAATTGATACTAAAGGGAAGAAAGGATTTAAAGGTAAACTAGCTGTCTTTTTGTTAACCTATGCATGAGTGCTATTTTAAAACAATAAAAGAAGGAAATTTTGCGTGTTCAGCAGTGTGGAGCTTTTAGCACATGTGAGTGATATCTTTCAATTCTTATGTGCTATGGAACACTTTCTCTTTGATTGTGTAGATTGTCGTTTGGTCTGGGGCAATGACTAATTCACTTGTGTAATGCTTTTAAGCTCTGTTCCATTATGGCTATATCAAATAAGAAACGTCTCCTGGCTTGTATGATAAATGCAAGATTCACAAGCATTTTTAATTTTTAATTTTGTTTCTCTTCTTTTAGTTTGCTTTGGTCTTTGCATACTGATGTTTGATTCTATTTCTGTATCAGTACTAGTGCTTAATGATGTTGACAAACTCTCTAGAGAAGCCCAACATTCTCTCCGCAGAACAATGGAGAAATACAGTGCTTATTGCAGATTAATTCTATGTTGCAATAGTTCTTCAAGAGTAACAGAAGCAATCCGCTCCCGTTGTCTTAATGTACGAATAAACGCACCAAGTGAAGAACAGGTAAATAAATTTATGTCTGCTGTAGTGTCCAAGGAATGAAAGGAATCTGCTTCCCATGTTTTAATATATTTTCCCCTTGCTTTTTAACATCTGAGGCAATTGTTTTCTCTGGTAGGGTTGCGACTTGTGAGTTTCATTGGTTACAATGTGTTATTATTTTTTGCTTGTTAGTTATTTCAAGTACATGGGAAGGAAGTTTAGGTTTTCGATTATAGAATGCTTTTGTATATATACTGTAGGAGAGTGATATAACTTTCTGGGATTTGGTCAAGTTCTCTGCTAAGAATTTTAAATGCTTTGCTATTGATCTTTTTTTGTTAATAAATACTTTGATTAGCATATCCACTCTGTAAATTGAATGTTAACAGACATTGTTATTGCCGAAGTTGTCTAGCATTTCCATTCAATAAGTTGAATGGTTGTCTTTATTGAATCTTTGGAAATCCATATGGCAGATTGTTGAAGTTTTACAGTTCATTGGTAAGAAAGAAGGACTGCAACTTCCTTCTAGTTTTGCTGCTCGCATTGCAGAGAAATCTAACCGGAATTTAAGGAGGGCCATATTGTCATTTGAGACTTGCCGTGTCCAACAGTAAGCTCCACTAGCTTCCAATTTAACATGGGATCCATAATCTCAGATATTATTCTCTTCTCAAAGCTTTAAGGCAAACTACTGATATCCCTCTTTGCATATTGTCTTACTTGTAGGTATCCTTTCACTGACAAGCAAACAATTTCCCCAATGGACTGGGAAGAATATATTTCTGAAATTGCATCTGACATAATGAAGGAACAGAGCCCAAAAAGGTTTGCTTTTGATTCAGTTTGCAGTTTTCTGATCTTTCATGATTATCTAAAATGTTTCATTGAACCTTGTCATATTATGAATCGTATCGGGATATAGGATAAGGGGAGTTTGCCTACCCGATTGTGTTGTCAACTAATCTCTCATTTTGCTTACGTGCAATGCACATTTTTTCTCCCATATAATATGCTATTATGTTTTAGGCTGTTTCAAGTTCGGGGAAAGCTATATGAGTTGCTGATCAATTGCATTCCTCCAGAGATTATTTTGAAGGTAAATAAATGTTTTGCTTCACATTGTCTCAATGTAAGGACTTTTCTTTGATTTTATTTTTTCATACTTCACTTTGACATTCTAATTGTTGTTTCAGAGGCTTCTTTATGAGCTATTAAGGAAACTAGATGCAGAACTGAAGCATGAAGTCTGCCACTGGGCAGCATATTATGTAAGTGCATTATCAGTATGATGTTTCATGTCAGCAGATAGAGTGGTGAAGGCTTGGGGCTTCACCAGGGGTTGGCCTAGTGGTGAATGCTTGAGTCTTGAGTGTGTGCTCCTCTCAAGGTCTTAGATTGGTTCCCTTGGATTAGTTGGTCGCAAGGCCGAATACCAAGATAAAAAAAAAAGATAGAGTGTTAGCTTATGGCACAATTTATCTGGTCTGCTACTTTCAATGCACGAGCATCCATCTATTATTCTTTTTATTCGCTTGCCCTTTTCTCCTTATATATTCATCACTAGCTTTGTAATTAAAGTAAATAGTTGAGTTGAAGATTTTGTGTAGCCATTTTTACTTGTTATTTGTCATATTAAAGAGTACTGATTCTTCTTTCATTGAACCAGGAGCATAGGATGCGCCTTGGGCAGAAGGCAATTTTTCACATTGAAGGTACTTTGATCTGAATGTGTGGAATAGACCGATGATCAGTTTACATTTTATGAGCTTGTTGCCAAATTCTCTATGCTTTTTGGACTCATTGGTCTAGACTTGTTTATAGCTATTTCTTTATACTAAGTGGATATATATCATTGGTATTACAAGCCATAGATCTATACAATAATTGCTTACTGATCGTATTTATTTATTTTCCCAACACTGGCAGCATTTGTAGCGAAGTTTATGAGCGTCTATAAATCCTTCCTCATTGCAACATTTGGCTGAAGAAAGGATGATGGTTTGCTTTTCCATGATACACTTTAATTGTATTAATTACTGGAAATAACTTGCATGATGAGTTTTCTCTCATCTTTAGGTTTTCTGATCACGTATTAATACTGTAATCATGGTGGCATATTTCTGATGTTTTGGTTTGTATAGATGTTACGTTTTGCTTCCTAAAATTGTGCCTACTTTGCATGATGTTTTATTATCCCTCTTTTGCATTCCCTATGGGTTCCATTGAAAGGGAATGATTTGCAGTTGCGGTGAATTTGATAGAATCACAACAGTGGCATCACCGTGAGATAAATCTTGGTTGTTGTCAGTTTAGTATTTCTTTTATGGAACAGTTTAATAGTTTTACAATTTACACCCTTTATTTGATCATACACCAAGTATTTAATCAAACTCCTACAATTCGTTAACAAAATTGTGGAGTAATTAAAAAGACATTCAAGCCTTTCTTAAGGTCAACCACACTGTATCTAATTACATATTTTCTTCTCAAGATTCAATTAGGAGAAACTTATAGTTATAGAGCACAAGCAATAGAAAATGTTGTTGGCCTCATTTATTTTTTAAGATATAGTTTTATATCCAGAGAGGAGTATCAAGAAAGAGCTAATAAAACCTACACATATAACATCTGATATTAATAAAAGTCTTAAGTACTCAACAAGTTATATTAGTATTATTAATATTAAAGGTGAAAACAGATCTCGAATGAGAAAAAAAGAAGTAAAAACTCATATTTGGCCTACCCAAAGTTATATCTTATCAATAATTATTATCTGGGATAAAAAATTCAAAAGGTTTTATAAATAAGGAGGTACTATTAATAAAATCTATTTATAGTCTCTTTGATGGATACTCCATCAAGTTAAGGATAAATTGTTTGAGTGGTTTGATACACTTATTTATTAGAAGTTGGAAAGTCAGGTGTAGGTACTAGTTTGGTCATCACATGGGTAACCATATAGAAAGTTATTGCCCTTATCCCTTTTTATATCTAAAGTTGTTTCAAGTAACCAAGACTAGCTTGCTTTCCAACTAGAAACTCCTGAAAACAGTTACTATGAGCCATGGTTGTGGTCACCAATGTTCCATCCAACCCTAAAAAAGGTATACACAAAAATCCAACTTATACTTTTTTATATTATTCTCTTCTTCTCACAATATCTCCCATAGTTCACTTTTTGTTTTATAAAAAGAAATATGGTAAATGAAATACAATTAGTAATATATTTTTATTAAATATTAATGTTACTTTATTGTCATAAATCTAAATTATAGAATAATAATTTGAGAATGATAAACATAATATTAATTTAAAAAGTTATATTAGAACTGAAAATAAACATTCTTTTGAGACAATGTTATATTACAAAAGAAAAGGTAGTATTTAGTTTCTAAAGACTATGAAAACGTGAAGTTCTTATTGATGGTTTCTTTGTGAGAGGGTAGTTGTTTGTTAGATGGTCCAACATCTATAGACTTAAGATAATGTTTTCTTTGCCTAGTCTAAAAATTCCCACCAATAATGCATGAATCATGCATGTCTAATAAATATACAAGTGTGTGCGTGTAAAATTGTATTGATTATTCACCTAGAATGTTGGAAAGAAAATATTGCAGCTAGTTAGTCACAACCAACATTTCTCATATCTAACTTTTACAAATTAAATAACTTAATAATTTTTTTTGAAAAGTGTTATGTTAAATAAATACTATGTACACATCACCAAAATTTATATTTGGGATCCATACATTCATGTATTTGATGTCAATTCTTAAGACTATGATCTTGATATCACCTTGCATATTCTTATATGTCAAAAGTAAATTAGTAATATGCAATTTTATAATTGCTAATTAGGGTAGGGGTGAGAATAGGATATGTCAATTCACATGAGTCTATATCAGGTTCATGTGAGATTATTATTTTTTCTCAAATAGAGAAGAATTAGGTTTTAAAAAAATATATTTAGTAAATTTGTAATATTATTTATAATATCTATTATTTGTAATACATATGCCCTAAAACTAGTTTTTTAAGTCTATCTAATCGACTTGCTAACATAAATACATAAAATTATATTATTGTTAGTGTTACTATTATATTAGATATTGTGCTTATTAATTTATAATCTTCTTAAACTTTTTAGTTATTTATATTTATCAATTTATATTAACTTTTTGTATTAGATATTAAATTCAAATTTAATATTATTAATTTGTTATTTTATTTGTCTATTTAAATATAAATTAAATAGTTTATTTGCAATATTTATAGAAAATTGATTTTTAAGCATGCTAATCGATTAAATAGAGCTTTAGGAAAGGTAACACTAAAGCTTAAAACTAAACTTACAATCGATCACATGTCTTACATAAGTAGGCATGGCAACGGGGTGAGTCGGAGATGGTTTTTACCTCCCCCAAATCCAAACCCGAATCTCCAAACAATTTTCGTTCCCCGCCCCAACCCCAAACGGAGATGGAGAATCAAAATCCAAACTCATCCCAAACGGGTTCGGATTGGGTTCGGGTATCCCCGTCTCGCCACCATTCATTTAGTGAAATCAATTTTTTTAATAAAAATATTTTTTTTTTCAAAATAAAATTACATTACAAATAATAAAATAAAACAATCTAAAAAAATTCATACATACATTTCAAATATTTTAAATAATAAATTCAAATTAAAATATCAAAACATTGACCACATATTTAGTATTTTAAATTATCAAAACAAAATAATAGTGTACATAACGGAGCGAGTTCGGGAGCGAGTTCGGGGTGGGTATTAGTGTCCCCATTACCTGATCCATCCCCATATTTTATAATCGGGGAAAACCCAAACTCAGTCAAAACGGATTTTCTCCGTCAACTTCGAGACGGATTCAGGTGGGTACCCGCAGATACGGGTTATGTTGTCATGTCTATACATAAGTGTCATACGGTGAACTGGACTTTTGTGTTTTTGCCTTGGAAAGCAAATGTCGCGGTTAGCAAGAGTCGCCACCGACTTTTCTTTTATCCAATAAGGAAAGGCGGAAAAGAACAGGAAAGACCTTGATTAGATTTTGGGTTCGGGAGGTACATTATACAAAGGGAAGGTGTTAGCACCCTTTGTATCCATGGTTATCCATGGGCTCTTAATTGCTGGATCACTTATGTTTGTCTGAAAAGTGTTTGTGAATTGCTTAAAAAATGTTTTGAAAAGAAAGTTTAACTTTGTAATAATTCTTGTACGAATGTATACAAAGTATTTATCTCGTTTAATTTTGAAAACTATTTAGAAAAATATAACTTGGCAATGATTCTAGTATGAATGTATACCAAGTGGTGATTTTTTAGTAGATGTTTTGCAAAGGGTGATGTATGAAAAGTATGGAAAATGTTTTTAGGTTGTGAGTCAGCAATTAAGAGTTATATCTACCCGAGGTCTTTATGGGCATTTCCTATCCTTATGAGGGTAAAACTGTCCTTACTATTGGGAAGTAAGTAGTTTCATCCTTTGAATGTAAAGGGACATCGTAGGGTCATCGATCGGTCATTGAAGGCAACATTTGTGAGGATACCTTAGCATTCGAAGGGACAATCATCATTTAGCCGTAGGCTACAACGACGGGACATCGAGGGACAAAATCATGTATTCGTAGGCAACATCCGAGAGACTATGATTTATTTTATAGGGACATGATGATTTAACCGAAGGGTCTTGGCTAAGTGTATCCCCACATTCGCGGGACATGACCGTAATACCGTAATACCGTAGGGCAACAAAGAGAGGTCCAAGATCACAAAATCAAAGGCAATATTTTACAATCAACTAGGTAGTTGTAATCAATTAAGTAATTAGGTCCACATTATAATCAATTAGGTGATTAGGATGAATCTCCACATTAAAATTAATTAAGTAATTAGGATGAATCTCCACATTAAAATCAATTAAGTAATTAGGATGAATCTCCACACGGGTATCCCACAAATAAAGTGGGATACCTAGTAAGCTACCATCTTCGGGAGTATATGAGTCCTTACAATATTCAGCAAACAGGTCAGAATACCAAATGGGGGTGCAATCGAGGATTACACCGCAAAAGAAACACAGCAGTAGGAATGTCAGGCAAAATAACGCATGATTAAAATAGACCGGATCAGATAAGCATAGAACAGAACAACCAAAATATTAGCGACTGTCACGTTCACCTCTGCCTCGCCTAGCGAAGGCTTAGCGAATACTCGCTACATGCTCGCTTAGCGATGTGCTAGCGAGCGGCTGCGGATTTTGAATTTCAGAACAGTACGATCTCAGCATGTTGCACGCTCTATGGCATCCAATACAGAAATTACATGGTTCAACATTCAAGATATTCAGGCACACTTAAATTCACATGCAAAACCTCAAATATGTTTATGAATTCAATTATAATATCACATGCAAATTAAGAACATAAAGCGATAACAGTAATGCAAACCTGTTTGCAATTGAATTGCAACCTTGAATTGGCAAGTCGGATTGAGTTGGGCGGAGGTAACCTTGATGCAGATGAGTTTCCTTCAGGGTTTCCTTTAGGGTTGCTCTGAATTCTCTGGGTTAGCCTCCAGGGTTTGCTGTGTCTTCTCTCTATCTCCCCTATTCGTTCCCTCCCCGTTTTTGACTGAAGTTGTGGTATTTATAATGCTCTTTTTATGACCTAATGGGCTCAGAATGAAGCCCAGAATTTTCTGATATTCGCAAGCTTCGCTAGGCGAGTGGCGTAGCGAAGGGTTCGCTAAGCGAAGGAATTGCTCGCCTAGCGAGCAAGCCAGTTTAGGCCATTTTCTGGATTTGGCCATTTGTGTGCTGGGTCCTTGTTCTTTTAAGGTCAATGCCTTGAGTAATGAGCTGGAGTGTCTTGAAAATGCCTTGTAATATTAACGGGCAAATTTTGGGGTATGACAGCTGCCCCTGTTCAATATTCTTGAACCGAGAGAGTTAGAATGGCGTGTATGTCATTCGTGGTCTGGAGGTGGAAGATTATTGAACACTAGAATGCCCCGAAAATTTGCTCTTGTTAATCAAAGGTTAGTCTTGATGGAGATGGGCTTAAAGATGCCATCCAGGAAGTTTGATGCTGAAAGATCAGAATGGGTCATACGCTGCTGGGGATAAAGGATCAGAATGGACCATACACTAGATCGTATCTGAATGGCAGAATGAAACGTCTATTAGGCTGCCTCTGGAGAGGTAAAGATCAGAATGGATCGTACGCTAGATCGTATCTGAGTAACAGAATGAGTTATCCATTAGGCGGGTGACTTCGCTGGGGATGAAAGATCAGAATGGATCGTACGCTAGATCGTATCTGAGTTGCAGAATGAGTCGTACGTTAGGCTGTATCTGAAGAAGAAAGTAGTCATACGTTAGACTACACTTCAGAATGTACCGTACGCTAGGTAGCATCTGAGCAGCAGAATGAGCCGTCTGTTAGGCTGCATCTGATTATGAAGGGGGTAGTCGTATGCTAGACTACACTTCAGAATGTACCGTATGCTAGGTAGCATCTGAGCAGCAGAATGAGCCGTTCGTTAGGCTGCATCTGATGAAAGGGGTAGTCATACACCAGACTACACTTCAGAATGTACCGTACGCTAGGTAGCATCTGAGCAGCAGAATGAGCCATCCGTTAGGCTGCATCTGATTATGAAGGGGGTAGTCGTACGCCAGACTACACTTCAGAATGTACCGTACGCTAGGTAGCATCTGAGGGGATGAACATCCAAATGGGTCGTACGCTAGACCGTCTCTGAGCAGCAGAATGAGCCGTCCGTTAGGCTGTATCTGAATAATTGAAGAAACCATACGTTAGGCTGAATCAGAACGAGCCGTACGCTAGGCTATATCCGATGATATTTGTATATGTTGTATTTGCAATAAATGTCTGGGATGGGCTTAGAGATGCCATCATTAGGATGATGTCAGAATGAATGTTGACATGGAGTATATCTGAAAGATGTATCTGAAGAAGAAAGTAGTCGTACGCTAGACTACACCTCGGAATGTACCGTACGCTAGGCAGTATCAGAGGATTTGAGGATCAGAATGGATCGTACATTAGATCGTATCTGAGTTGCAGAATGAGCCGTACGTTAGGCTGTATCTGAAGAAGAAAGTAGTCGTACGCTAGACCACACCCCGGAATGTACCGTACGCTAGGCAGTATCTGAGGATTTGAAGGTCAAAATGGATCGTATGTTAGATCGCATCTGAGTTGAGGATCCAAATGGTCGTACGTTAGACCGTATTGGAGTAGTTGAAGAAGTCATATGTTGAGCTGAATCAGAATGAACCGTACGTTAGGCTGTATCTGATAATATTTGTTGTGTTTGCAGTAAATGTCTGGGATGGGCTTAAAGATGCCATCATTAAGAGGATATCTGAATGCTTGTCTGAATGAATATTCATATGGACTATGTCTGGAAGATGCCTCTGAATCTCAAAATGTAACTGATGAGGGTGCCCGTCTGAATGGACCTTTATTTTGACAATATCGAGAGGATAATTAACCTGAAAAAAGGTTAGCTTTATGTCATGTCATGATGCATGAGATGTTTTATGCTTCTGAAACTAAATGCGAACAATGTATGCAGGCGTATGCTGTGAAATGATGTAATGAATGAATTATGCGTCTGAAAAGAAATGCGAACATTGCATGCATGTATATGATGTGGAATGATGCATGAATTATGCGTCCGAAAAGTTTTGCCAGGGAAAAACAAATCCCGATATTCTGGTTGGAGATATTTGTACTGATGACCCTTTCTTAGTTGGGGGTATTTGATTTCTGTCTGATGGTAGAAACATTCGGCAGAGCTTGGCTAGGGATATAAGAGATGACCAGTCTGTCTGGTGATGTCGACCTCTTCTGGGAAATAGCTGGTTTTTGATGGGGAATAGAATCAGCAATCGGACTTGTCGGAAAGCATGGTTAGACCTTCTCCTCGACCCTAAAGTCTTTTAGTAATTGCTATTGCTATTTTATGCATGTATTTTTGGTAAACATCAATCATATTCAAATGCATATATTAATTCGAATTAAATCAATGGACGTTTATGCAAACAAAACAGAGGAAGTAAAACAACAACATTTTTTTCGAAATAAAATTGTATTGATTTTGAAAGAGGGCATATAAACAGGCAATTTGTGTACAAGGAGACAGAAATCCTAGTAAGAGGAAATTGTCAAGAAAACAAAGAAAAAGCTATGCAGAAAAAGTCCTATTGATTTTAATTCCACTACTGTCATTATGTCTTCAAGCGTCTCATCTCCTGTTGTCGGATAGAAGTGATTAGCTTGTTCAGTCCTTTGAACTTGGGTGAAGCTGACTGAGAACGGGACATAGTCATACGCTTTAATCCCTAATTTTTGCCTGGACCGCCTTTTCAGGTTTTCAGTCCACCAGGATACCCTTTTTTGCCCAAGCCGCCTTTTTCGGTTTTCGACTTGCTGGGTGTACATTTTTATATGTTTATCCCTAATTTTTGCCCGAACCCATTTGGTTCGCCGGGATGCCCTTACTTTTGCCTAGATACGTCGACCTAGCGGGTCTCTTTTATGCGTAGTATTTTTTAACTATGTCCGCGTTCACAGGATGCGGGAAATCCTTGCCATCCATTGTAGCAAGCATCATGGCTCCACCAGAGAATACCTTCTTAACTACAAATGGCCCTTCGTATATGGGGGTCCATTTGCCTCTGGGATTACCTTGTGGTAGAATGATACGCTTTATTACCAAGTCGCCAATTTGATACACCTGTCTCTTGACTCTTTTGTTAAATGCCTGGGTCATGCGCTTCTGATATATCTGCCCATGACAAACAGCCGCAAGTCTCTTCTCATCAATCAAATTTATCTGATCGAGTCGAGTCTGAATCCATTCATCTTCATCTAAGCCCGCCTCTTTCATGATTCTTAGAGAGGGAATCTAAACTTCCACTGGTAAAACGGCTTCCATTCCGTAGACTAAAGAGAAGGGGGTTGCCCCTGTCGAAGTGCGTACTGAAGTGCGATAACCATGAAGAGCAAATGGTAACATCTCGTGCCAGTCTTTGTACGTTACTGTCATCTTTTGTATGATCTTCTTGATATTCTTATTAGCAGCCTCCACAGCGCCGTTCATCTTTGGCCGGTACGGAGAAGAGTTATGGTGTTTTATTTTGAACTGCGTGCAGAGTTCAGTAATCATCTTGTTGTTCAAATTGGAGAGAGCGGGTTTTCCAAATGTATATTTGATAAGATCCATCTTAGAAATCAATAAATTGGTGTGATTCAACATATACTGTCTTAGTCGGCGAGCAGCCTAAGCCAAAGCACAGCAAGCTTTCTCGAGCTGTGAGTATCTTGTTTCACAGTCGGTACCTTTTGCTAAGGTAGTATATTGCATGCTCTTTTCGACCAGACTCGTCATGTTGCCCCAACACGCACCCCATTGAACTTTCTAACATGGTCAAATACGTGATTAAAGGTCTTCCTTCAACTGGTGGCATCAGATTGGAGGTTCTTGGAGATACTTCTTGATTTTGTCAAAAGCTTCTTGACATTCATCATTCCATATCATCTCTTGATTTTTCCTCAGTAATTTGAAGAAGGGTTTGCAAGTAGCAGTCAAATGGAAGATAAATCGGGCAATGTAATTCAAGCGTCCCAAGAAACCTCTGACTTCTTTCTTGTCCACTTTAGTACCCAGATTTACAATTTCGATGGATTCCTCGTGCGGCCGTATAGTCTTCTCTTCTGGCAGTACCAGTCTGGCAAGTTCTCCAGGGACTTCACAGTCTTCCTCACTTCCATCCTTGGTTTGGTAGATCGGATTTTCGAAGTCATAATTAACAGTAGTAGAACTATTATCAACAGGATCCAGAGTGGGTATGGATATGAAATTTGTTACGTGAGTGTGTGCAAGAAAACATAGCTTATTTGAAAGATAAAGAGCGTAATATTTGAATGCAAAAAGGTCCATTGATTTATTGAATGCGAATATGCTCATGAAAATGACAAAACATTTAACCAAATTTGATACATTAGATAAGCAATAACGATTACTCCTGACTAAAGGAAATCGGGATAGTGTCTTCAGCCTTCTAGTTATTGAGTCTGTCACCAATTGTTGGGAAAATCCAGCTATCCAAGTCACAATCGTTATCAGCATCTTCTACAACATTAATAGTTTTGTCATGATTAGGCAGAGGAGCAGTGATGACTTTAGGAGTCTCCGGAGGATCAAATTCAAATTCCCCAGCGTCGATCATATCTTGAATCTTGTTCTTCAACAACCAACAATCGTTTGTATCATGCCCGGGGCTATCGGAGTGATATGCACACCTGGCGTTGGGATTATAACTAGGGGAAGTAGTGTTGGGATTTGCAGGAGGAACTTTGAGGGTAATCAAATTTGCCTTTAGCATACCCTGCAGCGCTTGTGCTAAAGTCATATTGATCTTCGTAAACTGCCTTCTTCCCGGGTTAATGTAACTCCCAGATTTCTTGTCTTTCTTCTTCTCGAGCAAGAGAGCCTTCAGTTCCTCCTGCCCCTTGGATAAGTTCAAGATCATCTCCTGGAGTTTAGCATTCTGAGCCTGGAGATCTTTGACAATTTGTTCGAGGGCCATTTTTCTGTTTAGAAGGAAGACCGTGAGAACATTGATCCTTTAGAATACCTGTTATGCAAAGTTATGCTATGCAATGTTATGCTATGCAATGTATGAACTGTTTTTACCGTATAAAGTCCTTGAAATGGTCAATACAATGCCATGATGTTATGATGTTATGATGTTATGATGTTAAGTAAATAACAAGCACAAGCAAGTCATACAACAATCATTCCTAGGTTTTAAGGCTTGCATGGGTTCCATAGGTAAGTACCCTCCCCACTGAAGTTTGGTTGGTTCAACCTGTCCTAGAATAGTAACCGGGTTCTAGAAGGATCTCCAATCATTGACCTTCCTTTAAGTCCACTTCAGTGCAACACCAAGTGGTTGACCAAAGCTTCCCTAAAGTCCAATCTCAAAGAGTGTAGTATCGAGTATCAACCAACCCCAGTCGGAACCGAAGTCAGTTATCTCACTACTTTCTAATGGCCAAGATGAGTCAATTAAGGTTCTAAAGGTCTGGTTAATGTTTTGATGACACCACGCGAATGCCAAATTTTTACTCAAGTAAACATGAGGAACATCAGGACATCCAAAGTGTCACATTAACCGTAGCCATCATTTTAACCATTCCAGTATACGCCGGATAGTCGCGATGATCTATTGCTACTTACCTAAGGTACACTAGATCCGGGTGTAGGATCTTTCACTCAAAAATACCCAAGCAATCCCTTGAAAGACAAACCAAATAAGTGATCTTTTTTTTTTTTTTTAAGGTGACCTCTCTTTGTTGATTCCCCAGCAGAGTCGCCAGTTCTGTCATACGGTGAACTGGACTTTTGTGTTTTTGCCTTGGAAAGCAAATGTCGCGGTTAGCAAGAGTCGCCACCGACTTTTCTTTTATCCAATAAGGAAAGGCGGAAAAGAACAGGAAAGACCTTGATTAGATTTTGGGTTCGGGAGGTACATTATACAAAGGGAAGGTGTTAGCACCCTTTGTATCCATGGTTATCCATGGGCTCTTAATTGCTGGATCACTTATGTTTGTCTGAAAAGTGTTTGTGAATTGCTTAAAAAATGTTTTGAAAAGAAAGTTTAACTTTGTAATAATTCTTGTACGAATGTATACAAAGTATTTATCTCGTTTAATTTTGAAAACTATTTAGAAAAATATAACTTGGCAATGATTCTAGTATGAATGTATACCAAGTGGTGATTTTTTAGTAGATGTTTTGCAAAGGGTGATGTATGAAAAGTATGGAAAATGTTTTTAGGTTGTGAGTCAGCAATTAAGAGTTATATCTACCCGAGGTCTTTATGGGCATTTCCTATCCTTATGAGGGTAAAACTGTCCTTACTATTGGGAAGTAAGTAGTTTCATCCTTTGGATGTAAAGGGACATCGTAGGGTCATCGATCGGTCATTGAAGGCAACATTTGTGAGGATACCTTAGCATTCGAAGGGACAATCATCATTTAGCCGTAGGCTACAACGACGGGACATCGAGGGACAAAATCATGTATTCGTAGGCAACATCCGAGAGACTATGATTTATTTTATAGGGACATGATGATTTAACCGAAGGGTCTTGGCTAAGTGTATCCCCACATTCGCGGGACATGACCGTAATACCGTAATACCGTAGGGCAACAAAGAGAGGTCCAAGATCACAAAATCAAAGGCAATATTTTACAATCAACTAGGTAGTTGTAATCAATTAAGTAATTAGGTCCACATTATAATCAATTAGGTGATTAGGATGAATCTCCACATTAAAATTAATTAAGTAATTAGGATGAATCTCCACATTAAAATCAATTAAGTAATTAGGATGAATCTCCACACGGGTATCCCACAAATAAAGTGGGATACCTAGTAAGCTACCCTCTTCGGGAGTATGTGAGTCCTTACAATATTCAGCAAACAGGTCAGAATACCAAATGGGGGTGCAATCGAGGATTACACCGCAAAAGAAACACAGCAGTAGGAATGTCAGGCAAAATAACGTATGATTAAAATAGACCGGATCAGATAAGCATAGAACAGAACAACCAAAATATTAGCGACTGTCACGTTCGCCTCTGCCTCGCCTAGCGAAGGCTTAGCGAATACTCGCTACATGCTCGCTTAGCGATGTGCTAGCGAGCGGCTGCGGATTTTGAATTTCAGAACAGTACGATCTCAGCATGCTGCACGCTCTATGGCATCCAATACAGAAATTACATGGTTCAGCATTCAAGATATTCAGGCACACTTAAATTCACATGTAAAACCTCAAATATGTTTATGAATTCAATTATAATATCACATGCAAATTAAGAACATAAAGCGGTAACAGTAATGCAAACCTGTTTGCAATTGAATTGCAACCTTGAATTGGCAAGTCGGATTGAGTTGGGCGGAGGTAACCTTGATGCAGATGAGTTTCCTTCAGGGTTTCCTTTAGGGTTGCTCTGAATTCTCTGGGTTAGCCTTCAGGGTTTGCTGTGTCTTCTCTCTATCTCCCCTCTTCGTTCCCTCCCCGTTTTTGACTGAAGTTGTGGTATTTATAATGCTCTTTTTATGACCTAATGGGCTCAGAATGAAGCCCAGAATTTTCTGATATTCGCAAGCTTCGCTAGGCGAGTGGCGTAGCGAAGGGTTCGCTAAGCGAAGGAATTGCTCCCCTAGCGAGCAAGCCAGTTTAGGTCATTTTCTTGATTTGGCCATTTGTGTGCTGGGTCCTTGTTCTTTTAAGGTCAATGCCTTGAGTAATGAGCTGGAGTGTCTTGAAAATGCCTTGTAATATTAACGGGCAAATTTTGGGGTATGTCAATAAGCCTTGCAAAGCTTACACCGGCTCCGCCTATTTTCATTTTTATCACTGAAGTTAAATTGAGATTGTGAGTTTTAATTAAAAAATTACACATTTATTTAGGGTATTGGTATTATTAGATAGAATTTTTTTTACCTAAATAACCCTATTTAAAAAAAAAATCTCAAAATACCCCACTTTGAAGAGGAGGCGCTAGATGAATTGTCATCTGCTTTTAAACTTAGAGAGGAAGCGCAAATTGGATTGGCTAGTCCACCTAGTGTTGCCAATCCAATTGGCGCATGTGGGTTAAGTTTTAAAGGAGGCGCCAATTGGTTTGGCACCTTTGTGTGTTTCATATTTTTTTTTAAAAATATTATACATTTTAGATAAAGTCGAAATCAGACCAATTCATATTAATATTAATACCCGTTTATACAAAAAAAGACTAATGTCAATGATCGGGATCACCTAACAACCTTCAGTCCCACATCCCCTAGCTACCCGAACTTGTGGCCCTAATCCATGTTGATGATTCACCCCAGGTGTTTAAGTATCTGAAGACCCATGAACATCACCACCAACTGCAGGAGATTGTAAGAGATAGTCATACAAATCAGTGTAGTCTTGTGTATGCATCGAAGGGGTACCGTCATAGCTGAGTTCATGACTCATGCCATAGTAGTTAGGTTGTATCTGAGTTGTTGGAGGGTGACCAGGACGATTGAAGGGAGACATTGATGTGAATGATGCGTCGAGGAAATGTTGAAATGATTGTTGTGGTGTTTGGTAGACATATGGTTGTTGAAGGTTTTGGTTTTGAGATGTTTGGACTTCTTGGCTATAATAGGAGGATGGACGATTTGTGTTAAATGATCGTTGAGTGTTTTGGCTAAGGCAGCTATGATAGGGTGATATGTTGGATGCATAATGATGTTAGGTGTCTTGATGATGATCTAGTTGTTGGTGGTTGTATGGGGTATGCTCTTGGTATTGTGGTTGGGTGTTTGGCATATTAGGGTTGTAGGTTTGTGTGTTTGTGGATCGGAAATTTTGATGGATAGGGGGTTATGAGTAGCCGGTCTGGTAATGTTGTTAGGGGTTAGATGTTGAGACTTCTGGTGTGTAAGTTGCCTAGCGTGGGTCGTATAGGTGTATATCATCGGCGATGAACTCAAATCCAACCGATATGTACCAAACCATATAATTACGACTTGATCTTTCTTCAATTGGCATCACAACGTCAGTTAAGACATGGTCTTGGCGGTGCTTCCATTTGCAACACTCAAATTTGGCAGGGTATGCTCTAACTCAACCGTCATTTCAATATTACTGTGACGAAATTAGATTGTCTAATGCAGATGCATGAAGGTGGTGGATAACATACCAGTAGAGCAGTGGACAAGGGCATTTGACAGAGGTTGTCGATGGGGCCACATGACAACAAACCTTGGGGAATGCATGAACGACGTATTCAAAGGCATTAGAAATCTACCAATAACCGCATTGGTCAGAACAACCTATTTTAGGTTGACATCTACCTTCGCAACCAGAGGTGAAAGATGGAGTGCAGTTTTAATGTCAGGTCAAACATTCAGTGAATGTTGTATGAAAGTGATGAAAGAGGAAAGTATCAAAGCTAGCACACATGCGGTTACAATCTTTGATCGTCATAGGCAAAATTTCAGTGTACAGGAAATAATGGACCACAATGAGGGGAGGCCAAATTTATCATATGTTGTCAAACTAATAAGAAGTTGGTGCGATTGTGGAAAGTAGGTCTTCCGTATTCCTTGCTCCCATGTCATTGCGGCATACACACATACTCACCAGGACGCTCACAACCATCTATCTGATGTTTACAAGGTCACTACCGTCATGAATGTGTATAACAAAACTTCTCAATGTTACTAATGGAGGAATACTGGCCTCCATATGAAGGTGACATAGTTTGACACAACGATGAGATGCGAAGAAAGAAAAAAGAACGGTCAAACAGCACACGTATTAGAACAGAAATGGATACGACTGATAAAATGATAAGATTATGTAGTATATGTCATCAACCCGGACACAATAAGAACAAATGTTCCAATCTAGGAGCAACATCTGCATCATAATTTAGTACCTCATTTCATTTTTTGTAACCTTGGATTTTTGTATACCATTAACTTTTTCTTACAACAAGATTAACAACAAACATCACTATAACATAAGCGCACTTAAAACAGAAGAAGTCCAAATAAACAACACAAAAACCAAACATCAAATACAAATGAAAATACTTAACCATAATATTTAAAAACAACATTTCTAACTGAATACAACAATCAAATTGATGTCATCTCGTCCAAACATCATTTCCCTAGCATCCTTATCATTTTTTACTCGCACCCAATCAAATATACTATCGAGTCTCTGAATACTTCTAATTTTTTTCCCTTATGATATTTTTCCATCTAACCAACGAACCGGCTCCCTCTTCAGTTGATCGAAACTACAGATGTTCCAGAAAAGCATCAACATCGGAGGCTTGTCTCTCGAATAAATCACTTTTTCATAGCGGCGACGAACACCAAACATGTTTGCAATATGGCGAAATGAGATGTGGAAAAATGAATCACACAACACCTCTATTTATAAAAAAAAATATTGCACATTACACTAAGGCGCCAGACCAATTGGTGCATCCTCTTCCAACTTACACATGGGCGCCAATTGGATTGGTAGCACCATGTGCTGTAGCCAATCCAATTGGCGCCCCCACTTAAAATTTAAGGCTAAACGTCAATTGGTCTGGCGCCTATGCATTATATATATATTTTTTGAAACTAGGGTAGATTGAGAATTTTTTTGAAAACTGAATTATTTTAGAATTTTTTTTTAAATGTGGGGTATTTGAGTAAAAAATCTATTAGATATATTAATTTATGTTAATTAAGATTTCAACGGTAATTGTTTTATTTGGAGTCTCAAAAATTAGATATATATTTTTTTAGAGATGGAGATGCGGAACAAAATCTCTGGAATACATTTTAGAAACGAAATCGTCCTACGAAGTATATTTTCTCTCTAAATTACCATAACACCCTTAATTACTATATAATTTTAAATTTATTGGTTGGTTTATTTGTCATTTAATATAATTTATTTTATAAAAATTAAAACATATATGTATTGTTAGTAAAAGAGAAATATTTAAATAATCATTTTAAATTTTTTAAGTTTGCGGTTTTTATGAACATAGATAAAGTATTGTTAAAATAATAGATTTATAGATTTATAGATGGTATTTTTTAATTTATTGTGGTTAGTTTTTGTTAAATAAAATATAGAGAAATCTTAAAAGAAAATTAAAAAAATGAGTTTGTATTGAAGTTTTAATTTAAACACTCCTAATAATATCTATCTCAATTTTAAAAGACATGTGAAAATAGACACATTAATTAGATAATAATTTTTTAATATATATAAAATTTATGATAATAATTTATATTTTTGGTGTATAAATCATATGTTTTCCGCGTTCAACCACAAAAGCTAATTTTTCAAGTAAAATAAAATCACACCTCAATAAATAATAAAATTCTTCTTCAAAATAATTAACGTTTCTACTTTCAAATTTCTGAATTCAAATTTATGAGATTCAAATCTAGAATTTTTAATTAAATAAAAAGAAATTTATGTAATATCATACTAGTATATAGAGTTGAAATATTATATTAGAAATGATCTCTTATTAATGAATTCATTTCTGTCTTTTTTATTTGTCTCTTTAACACAACTATGCAAATTAAATGCTTATTTTTCTTGCTTTTGGAATGGATAGATTACAAATTAGATACTACTCTATCCTCTCAATGGCTAATTTTCTTTTACTTTTTATATTACTTAAGTTCTTAAAAGTAAGACTTCTTTAAGTTTTTTTTAATAATTTCTTTTTAAATTTTCAACTATTTTAATTATTTATTTTTTAATATACATTTAATAATTTATTTTTATTTTATGATCTGTATTAAATACTTTAATATTAACATCAACATGTTTTTTTAAGTTAAATTTATAAAAACAATATCAAATATCAATAAATTTAATATCACAATAAACTTTTTTAATTTCTTTAATTTATTCAACATTCTTGTATTTAACAATAGAGATAGTCATATTAATATATTATATATTTTTTTAATATTATTATTTTTCTTGTTCTATGATATCTTTAATTATTTGTTACCCTTTAGTTACTATTAAAAGCAAATTTGTTTTTTTTTATCATTCAACAATTTATGTATTTAATTTATATAATAGATACATCAATTGAACTAAAAAAGTTAATTTTTTTTATAATAATAACCAAAGAAAATACTACATTACTTATGTTTCTCTCTCTTCAATAAATAAATGAGTCTCATTTTGCTATATTTATCTACCTCAATTTAGAAAAGAGATAAATAAATAAAAAAAGTTAACTTTTTAATTATAATAACCAAAGAAAATATTACATTACTTATATTTCTCTCTCTTCAATAAATAAATGAGTCTCACTTTGCTTTATTTATCTACCTCAATTTGGAAAAGAGATAAATATAAATGATAAAGAAAACCTTCCAATTTAATAAGTAGATTTTACTAATAATTCTCACTAATGAATTACTTCTATCTATTAATCTCCTAAGAAAGGAAAATGAATGAAGCAAATTCATATTCTAAATAAAGAATGACACAATATTCAGAACAATCATGAAATTCTATAAAATGGTAGTGACAATACAATGAAGGAGGTCAGAGGAATCCAACCGACGTGGAATTTTGTGAAAATTAAGAAAGATTTCCGCAAACTGTGTCACTATTCTGATGTAAAACATAATATTAGTAACATGCTGATGAAGTATTTCATGGAATCTCTCTGGTACAAGAGTTTATGGTAGATGAAAAAGGGGTGTACTTACAAGTTTAACACTCCAACGTCCAAATCAGTGAGGCTAGAGAAGTGTAACTTGCAAGAGTAGAGTGAATCATACCTTGGAATGACGTGAAATCTTGCTTATATATGGGCAACGTTTAAAACTGTCCCCGATGAGTGCAAGAAACTGTTGGATCGACTCTAATAGTTTAGATGAGTGTAACGCTTAACTCTAGTGAGTGGTACGTCAGTAAAAGTCTCCTTATTAAACAATCATGCGTCGGTGAAACTATGGATTGGGCTTTCAAACTGGGCCGATCTTGTTGGATTACTGGTCTAGTTTGGAAGAGGTGCCCCCCAAGTCCTTGCTACCCGCACAAAGGTAGGATTGTCATATAATTGTTAAGATCGACTTCAAAAAATTATCTTCGTCGTTTCTTGGACTCTAAGAGGCCCCTCGTGTTGGGGAAGAGGTCAATGATGTGTTTAGTGGGAGTAACTGGTATTAGGAACACACACATTAAACACTTATGTTGTAATTGAAATGTTTCAATGTAAAAAATATTCCATGTGGTTCTAGACATTTAGGATAAGAGGGGTAATATATTTAGAGTGATTGGGCGTCGTTATGGAGTCAAGGCTATATATGAACCATTGACCATACTTTCAATTTGGTTGTAGATCTCAAACGCACACGCACACACGCGCACACACACACGCACATGCACACGCACACACATACACACACACATACACACGCGCACACACACAAACACACATACGCACACGCATATGCACACACGCGCACACACACAAACACACATACATACACGCACTCGCATATGCACACACACACACATGTTCACACACACACACACACACACACACATACACGCACATACATGCACACGCACATACACACACACACACACATGCACACACGCTCACACGCATGCACACACGCGCGCGCACGCACACACACACACATACACACACACATCTTCTTTATTTAACATCGCCCATTTCCTTTCTTTGACTTTCATTTTTCGCTTCGCGAGCGTCGTGTTCTCATTTTTCGAGGTACGACAAGTTCCAAAGTGTCTTCAAAAAAGAAATTGCTAGAGCTTTCATCATCTACTAGGAGTTATGTCTAGGCTTGATGGGCGATAACAACCGTAATAACTAGCGGCAATTAAAAGTTAGTGATTCTGTTGATCATTTCTCTATCCAAGAATCCTAACTCTAAACTTGATGAATACATGAATCAGCATCTAGTAAGAAGAAATCAGAAAATGGTGAAGTATTGGACGAGGTGAAGTTTCAAAATGCATTTTTCAACGATGATATGTGAAAGACCGAATTTGAAGTGAAATCAGGTTTTTCGATTATCTTCTCAGACATTACTGCTTATGCTCGACTTGTTTCTATTAGAGATCTTTCTTAAGGTCGAGAAATAGTTGTTCTTGATAAAAATGTAGGAATCTAAAATCGATTCCCACAGATGGCCCACTATTGTGTTATAGAACTAGAAATATAAATAAGTACAGAAGATGCAGCATAGTAGAACTTCTCTTGTGGTGAAACGGGGGTGTACCTATAAGGTTAGCACTCTGACGCTCAAGTCAGTATGGAAAATAATAGAGAATATTCAAATTATGTGTGTAACTTGTCACTTGAAATGGCGTCATTCCCTATATAGAGAGAGAGGAAAAGAAAAACAACTTCATTATCTTTCAGCCATAAAATGCGGTGACCTTTATATGGGTTTGAAATGAAATCCATTTAAGCGAGATACAAGGTAATCCTTTGTGTTAGGTCATAATAAGGAGCATCAACATTGGGCTAAGAGAAACACACAAGTGAGAGAGACACCACATATTCACTCAAAACCTTAAGGTGATAAGTGTGTGGACTCTCCCACTTATAAATTCTCAAGTCTCTACATTTATAACCAATGTGGGACTCTAACTCACACTTGACTTATTATTCTTAACACCGCCTCAAGTGTGAGTCCATAATGATTCCCCTCAAGTGGAAACTCTTTTTTATCCATATACACTTGTACCGCTGTTGAAAGCTCTTCCTGAGCAATTTGATACACGTATTCCTGGGCATTTCGATTTCAATGGGACGCCTCTTCCTGGGCATTTTGATACAAGTAAGTCGGTCCCTTTTCAAATCAAGGCTCATGATACCATAATTGGGTCATGATGAAGAGCATTATCATTGGGCTAAGAGCAACACAAGTGAGAGAGACACCACATATTCACCCAAAACCTTAAGGTGATAGGTGTGAGGGCTCTCCTACTTATAAATGTTTAAGTCTCCATATTTATAAATAATGTTGGACTCTAACTCACACTTGACTTATTATTATATACTTATATATTGATTGTATTCTCGCTATATAAACTAGTCTTTGGCTGAGGAATACAAAAACAACATTTTACCTATTATCTCCAATATGGTATCAAGAGCACTAGGTTAGGGTCTACTATAAAGCTTTCAAGAGAACTAGCCTCTAAAATATTTTTGACCCACTTTCTTATCTGACCCGGTTCACATACCGGTTAGCCTCTTATGGAAAATAACAACAACATGTGGCCTTCCTCAGCACAGGCCTTCACCGGATCCAACCATGGCGAACAACCGCAACCTGAGTTAGGCATCGACCGTAAAAACAGAAGCGGTCGCGGAGATGGCATACAAGATGAAACATCAGTGGTCACAAATATTGGCAGTAATTGTGGAAATGAACAAAAGGGTTCCTCGTACTCCCTAAAGATCAACATTCCTAAAATGAATGGGAATAACTATAATGAATAGGATCAAACTGTTCGTTTGGTATTAGATAGCAAAGGGAAACTTGGTTTCTTAACAAGAGCAGTAGCTGAACCGACAACAGAGGATCCTCGTTACAAACAATGGAAGTCTGAGAACTCCTTGATTATTGAATGACTAGTAAGCTCTATGGAAACTGGAATAGGTAACTCTTACATGTTTTTACCTTCTGCAAAGGATGTGTAGGAAGTTATTAAGGAAACATACTCTGTATTTAAAACTCCTCCCAAATTTTTGGGTTAAAATCAAAGTTATGGCATGCGAAACAAGGTGAAAGGAGTGTAACTGCTTATTACAATGAGTTGTTGACTCCGTGGAAATAGAGTTGGATTTTTATTATGATGACAATTAGAGGTGTACAAAAAACAATGTTTTGTTTCTCAAAAGGCAAGCAAATGATAATGTATTCATGTTTCTCGTCGGGATCAATAAAGACCTTGATGAGGTAAGAGATAGAGTTTTAGGAAAAATACCACTACTAACTCTTTGTGAAACTTTTGCATAAATAAGAAGGGAGGAGGCACATCAAGGAATTATGATGGGTAAAACACCACGAAGCTCTGAATCTGAAGGCTCAACTCTAGCTACTAGGAACCTTGACGAGGGAAAAAGGTCAAACAAAGTTCCTTAATATGATCACTGAAAGCGCGAATAACATACACGCGAGACTTGTTAATAGCTAAAAGGCAAACCTTCTAACTGGAATAAGAAAGGTACTCGTACATTTCAAGCTAGTAATTTTGATCAAGGGCTGCAATCCCCTCCGACTCAGCTTCCACTCACTACGAAACAACTAAATAAATTGTACAATTCCTCAAGTCTCTAACCCCTTATTGCTCTATAGCAACAAAAGGTAATTATGCATTTCTTAGTGTCAGTCACAGTCGTACTTGGATAGTAGATTCAGTTGCCTCTTATCACATGATTGGTGAATCTACTTTGTTCTCTTCATATAGTCTACGTGCAGGTAATCAAAAAATAAAAATCATAGATGGCTCTTTTTCAGCCATTGCAAGTAAAGGTTCGGTTATGTTGTCTTTAATGTTAACTCTTAAAAATGTCCTTCATGTTACAAACTTATCGTGTAATTTAATGTCCGTCAGTAAATTAGCCCAAGATATAAATTGTCAAACTAGTTTTTTCCAATCTCACTATGTCTTTCAGGATTTGAACTCAGGGAAGATAATTGGTAGTGCGAAGGAGAGTCGAGGAATCTACTACCTTGACATTGGATCTGCATCACAACTACCTTCAAAATCAATAAGTTCATGCTTTGAGTATTTTTATATTTTGAATAATAAAGATGACAACATTATGGTATATCATTTAAGATTATGTCATCCTAGTTTTCGTTACTTAAAACACTTGTTTCCTAAGTTATATCACAGTAAGAATTTGTCTTCGTTTAAATGTGAAGCATGTGAGATTGCAAAGCATCATCGTTCCCAATTTTCAATACAGTCTTATAAACCATCAAAACAGTTTTCTATTATTCATAGTGATGCTTAGGGCCCTAACCATACAAGTACACTCTCTCCCAAAAAATGATTATCACATTTATAGTGACCATACAAGAGTATGTTGGGTGTACTTGTTAAAGGGGAAATCAAATGTTTGTCAGGCTGTAAATAATTTTTTTCAATGGCGCAGAACCAATTTCAAACAAATATCCAAGTCTTTAGAAGTGATAATGACAAAGAATATTTTAACACTATGCTAGATGATTTTTTTTTCTAAAAGTTGGTATTGTACATCAAAGTTCATGTCCTAATACTGCTTAACAAAATACAGTGGACGAAAGGAAAAATAGACATTTATCGGAGGTTGATAAAGCTATACTTTTTTTGAATAAAATACCAAATTATTTGTGGGGGTGAAGCTGTTAATTGCGTATTTAATTAATAGAATACCCACCAAAATTCTCAATTTTCAAACTCCAAATAATGCCTTCAAATAATGTTTTCCTCGTACTCGTGTTTTAACAGATTTGACTTTAAAAATATTTAGTTGCATAACCTTTGTTCATGAACATAAAAATGTTAGAAAACTTGATCCACATCATATAGAATGTGTCTTTGTTGGATACTTTCCAACCCAATAAAGGATATAAATATTTTGATTCAAAAAACAAAAAAATATTTGTCATTATGGATGTTACATTCTTTGAAACATTTTTTTGATGACACTCATCTCATCTTCGGGGGGGGGGGGGGGGGGGGGGGGGGGGGGGGGGGGAGGGGGGGGGGGGGGATAAAGGAAGGTTCGTTTCAAATTGAGGACATGAGTTTTTAAAATAATTTATCTCTACTTGTACCACAAATTTCTGAGACTTTTACATCAGCACCAACAGAAAATGACCATGATTCTTTATCTGATCTTACTCCTGTTATGAATAAGGAACATTGTGAATCTGAGCCTACATTTTCTCTTGTAGAAAACAATGAGAATCCTGAAAATGATGATAATGCCGATCTAATTGAAATCCCACAAAATAATGAGTCACTTCAAGAAAAAATATTTGAATTAGGAAACATAACTTGGAAAGTGAAGGTTTTATTAAAAAGCACCATAAAGGAAAAGACAAGTCCACATCTCAACACTTCCAGGAATCTGAATCGGGGAATGATCAACCTCTTAATAAAAGGAAAGGTAAGTGTATCTATTTTCTGAGAGTTGTATTTTGTATCCTGATATAGATTCTCCTTTTACAATTAGAAAACTTCTCAAATCTTGCACTAGACACCCCATGTCCAATTTTATATCATATTCAAATTTGTCTCCATCTATGTTTGCCTTCATCTCAAAATTGTCTAGTGTAGAAATTCCAAAAAGTGTATAAGTTGCTCTAGAAATTCCAAAGTGGGGAGAAGTTGTACTTGAAGATATGAAAGCTCTTGAAAAGGATAAAACTTAAAGTGTTACGTCACTACCAGATAGAAAGAAAACAGTTGGATGCAAATGGATGTTTACTGTGAAATATAGTTCATATGGGTCAATTGAAAGGTACATGGCTCACTTGGTGGATAAAGGCTTTACTCAGACCTATGGTATAGACTACTCAGAGACATTTGCTCATGTTGCAAAATTGAACATTATAAGGATTCTTTTATCTCTTGCTGCTAACCTGAACTGGCCCCTATATCAGTTAGATGTTAATAATGTCTTTCTTAATGGTGATTTAGAAGAAGTATATATGGGCATTCCTTCTGGATTTGAAACCAATTTTGGATCAAATATATGCAAACTAAATAAGTCTTTGTATGGATTAAAGCAGTCCCCCAGAGCTTGGTTTGAAAATTCACCCAGTCCATTAAGAAACAAGGGTACATTCAAGGACAAGCTGACCACATCTTGTTCACAAAGTTCTCCCACGATGGGAATGTTATTGCCCTGGTTGTTTATGTTGGTTATATTGTCCTTACTGGAGATGATACAGTGGAAATGATAAGGATAAAAGAGAAATTGCAGTAGACTTTGAAATCAAGGACTTGGGATTCATGAGATATTTTCTAGGTATGGAGGTTGCTTGGTCAAAGAATGGTATTATGGTTTCACAACAGAAATACATTCTAGACTTATTGAAAGAAACATGAATAAGTGGATGTCGTCCTGCAGTTATTCCTATGGATCCTGATGCTAAACTTTGGGGAGAAGGTAATGTTCCTGTAAGATATCAGAGATTGGTTGGGAAACTAGTTTATTTGTCACACACCCGACCTGATATTGCTTTCTCAGTTAGTATAATGAGCCAGTTTATGCATTCTCCTTTTGAGGAACATCTTGAGGAGGTCTATAAAATATTGAGATATTTGAAGGAAATCTGGGAACATGATTATTTTTTAAGAAGACTAGTGAAAGAAATGTGTTTATCTTCACCGATGCTGATTGAGCAGGTTCAGTCGCAGATAGAAGATCAACCTCTGGATATTGTACCTATGTTTGGGGTAATTATGTAAAATGGAAGAGCAAGAAACAATGAGTTGTAGCTAGTAGTAGTGCAGAAGTCGAGTTTAAAGCTATGTCTCAAGGTATATGTGAAGGATTATGTATCCTTAGAGTCCTAGAAGAACTTAAAAATTGAGTTTCCATTGAAGTTGTACTTTGACAGTAAAGCTACTATTAACATAGCTCATAATTCAGTTTAACATGACAAAACCAAGCATATTGAGATTGATCGACACCTCATAAAGGAAAAGTTAGATGCTGGAATCATATGTCCACCTTTCATGACTTCAAGTCAGCAAACTGCAGATATCCTGACCAAAAGTTCGACAAGACCTATCTTTGAGCATTTGATAGATAAGTTGGGCATAATGATAAATATATATGCACCAACTTGAGAGGGGGGGGGGATAATTTATTTCTCTTTTTTATTGTTTCCGTTTATTTATATTTTATTCTCCATTAATGAGAGAATTAAGTGTATTGATTGTATTCTCACTATATAAACTAACTTTTGGCTGAGGAATAAAAAAAATAGTATTTTACCTATTATCTCCGATACTTTGGTAAGCATGAGATTTTTGAAACGCGATCGGTAACAAGTTGAGAGGTTGTGACCTAGAATAGGTTATCTCAGAATGGTGAGAATGAGTGAGGGAAAAAATCTTCATATTATATGTATTTTTTAGTGTTTGTTTTAGATTATCCTAAATGACATATTAATTTTTAATTAAAAGTATCATTAATATTTTTAATATTTTATCATTTTTAAACAATTTACATTGCTAAAAAATGGTAATATATCATAGGTGGATAAATTTGAACTATTCTATTAAAGCTGACTGATCTATTATCTTTTTTCGTGCAAACTAGTTGGATTGAGTCGGTAGTTATTTAGTTTGGATAATATAGGATTATTTTGGTCGGTCTTAGATAAATTATTTTGGATCCGTTGAAAACCAAACTCGATTGACCTTAACTAACATTTATTTTATTTAGTTTTATTATTATAGGGTTGACTCATTTTTAATAAAAACGAGGTTTATAATATTGTCAAGTAATTATCATCTTTATAATTTAATATTGATATTATGTACTTATTATGAGTATTATTTAATTTGTGATTTAAAGTGATAATGATTAAATTAATTTTAACTGTTATTAAAAATATTATCATGTAATAATAATAATATTTTTTTCAATAATAAAAAAATAGTTCTTCTTTGGTCAATTTTAAAATTTTGATATATATTTTTTAATTTTAAAATAAATATATGTATCTTTTATGAAAAATGAGACATTTTTATGGTTTTACCCAATAAATAATAAATAGACAAAATCCATATGATTTATCCGACAAATTGATTTAAATGAATCCGTCGACAATCAAAATTTTATCGGTTGAAATTAAACTTTTACGTCAAATTTAAGTTTTAGATTCAATATCGATGGTTCAACCCTCTAATATAGAACTCAATAAACAAAAGCGATAACAAAAATAGTAGTCTATTATAATTTTTTAATTTAAATAGCCAACATTTTCAATTAAACTCTCAAAGGAACAATGATTTCCACCTATTTTTCAAATTAAATCACTTAAAAAATGGAATTAAGAGGTATAGTCAATTCAATTGACGACCATATGCATTTCATAAGAAGTAATTGACGATAATGTACAAGACCTAAGTGGAGACACCTCTTATTTTTTAAATAAAAGTGTCAATTCAATTGGAGATACCTCTTATGAAATATATGTAATCATTAATTGAATTTGCGACACCGGTTAGTTCTATTTGTTTTGTTTGAAAGTGAATTAGTTTGAGAAATAAATAAAAATCATGATTACTTTATAAATTCGATTATCAATGTTGGTTATTTAGATAACAGATTTGTCTACTATACAAACAAATATTACTATGGTCTACTTTTAAAAGGTTAAATATATTTGTAATTTTATTTTTAGTCCTTCAAAATATTTTATTTAAATAATAATCCTTCTAAAATATTTTATCCACACTTTTGATCATCAATACTAAAATCGTTATTAAAACTGTCGTTAATTCAATTATTAAATAATAATTCGTCGATAATTCTATCATTAAGTTATAAACATCGTCGTTAAATTGCATAAGAAATCAAAAATATGAATATAATTTTTTAAGAAAATCATTCTTTAAAAATTTATTTTAAAAAAGTAAAAATAAAATTTAAAATAATTAAGAAAATCATAAACATATTTAACTCTTTTTTAAACAACAAAGACTATTAGATTGAATTTGATGGACAAATTTACAAGTCTTTTGTTTTTCTCCACTTTCATACTCCACTTCTCTTGGCGTGTATATCCAAAGTCCAACCTCACACAACCAAACAAAAATCAAACCTAAAACCATAACCGCTCTCTCCCTTTTTCTATCTCTCAAAAACCAATACACAACACAACACACACAAAAACCAAAACAACCAAAAAAAAAGGGTCTATGTAAGTGTTCTTCAAAACAACCAAAAATAAAAAAAAGGTCTATGTAAGTGTTCTTCAAGACAACCAAACACAGAAACACATTACAACAATTTCTTCAAATTCAAATGCAAATGAGGTTTCATAAACTGAAACTCTTCTTCTTTTTCCTTTTTATTCTTCTTCTTCTTCCTTTGGTAAAACCTGACTTAACTTCCGAACGCGCCGCCCTCTTAAACCTACGCGCCGCCGTAGGTGGCAGAACCTTTCTCTGGAACACCACCTCTGCAACTCCCTGTAACTGGTCCGGCGTCAAATGCGACCAAAACCACACTCACGTTATCGAGCTTCACCTCCCTGCTGTCTCACTCTCCGGCAAACTCCCCGCCGGCGTATTCTCCGACCTCACTAACCTCCACACACTCAGCCTCCGCTTCAATTCCCTCTCCGGTCCTCTCCCCTCCGACCTCTCCGCTTGCACCTCCCTCCGTAACCTCTACCTCCAGCAGAATCTTCTCTCCGGCGAAATCCCGGCGACACTCCTCCAACTCACCGGTCTAGTCCGTCTGAATTTAGCTTCCAATAACTTCTCCGGCATTATCCCGGTTGGGTTCCAAAACCTAACCCGTTTGAAAACGTTATATCTTCAAAACAACCGGTTCACTGGTTCTCTTACCGAGTTGAACCGGGTTGAACTCGCTCAGTTCAATGTCTCAAACAACATGCTAAATGGTTCAGTTCCTGAAAAGTTACAAACTTTTGGTAAAGATTCGTTTTTGGGTAATAATCTCTTATGTGGAAAACCCCTTAACCGTTGTCCTAATGAAGGAAGTGCAAGTAGTGGAAATGGGGGTGGAAATAGAAATTCTTCTATGGTTGATGATAATCAAGGGCTTGTAAAGAACAAGAAGAAAAGCAAATTATCCGGTGGTGCTATAGCTGGAATTGTTATTGGCTCAGTTGTGGTTCTTTTGTTTCTAGTTTTTGCTTTGATTCTTATATGCAGGAATAGTAATGGTGAAAAAACTAGTTCAATTGATGAAGTTGCTGCAACTTTGAAGCATAATCAGCATGATGAGGGGATTCATAGTGAGAATGTTGGAAATGGAAATGGGTATTCGCCGGCCACAGCTCTGGCGGTGCCGCCGGCTGTGGATGAAGGTGTTGTTGTTGGTGGTGGCGAGAAAAAATTGGTGTTTTTTAGGAATTGGGGTAAAGTGTTTGGTTTGGAGGATTTGTTAAGAGCTTCTGCTGAGGTATTAGGGAAAGGGACTTTTGGGACATCTTATAAGGCTGTTTTGGAGGTTGGTCCTGTGGTTGTGGCTGTGAAGAGATTAAGGGATGTGACCATTTCTGAGAGGGAGTTTAAGGAAAAGATCGAGCGGGTCGGAACGATGGTTCATGAAAATTTAGCACCTCTTAGGGCTTACTATTATAGTAGAGATGAGAAGCTTCTTGTTCATGATTATTTGCATATGGGAAGCTTATCTGCACTTTTGCATGGTGAGTGTTTGCTTTACTTTGCTTCCTTTTTCTATCTTTCTATATCTTTTGAGTTTCTTTCTTATGGCTTTTGATTTCTTTACTCTTTTCGATATAGAATTATGTTTACCGCAATTGGCATTCGAATAAGCTATATGTTGTTTTTTGTAAACCTTGAAGAACTTACTGAAATAAGCTGAAAACAGCTAATAGATTGTCATAACCTGTTTGCATAAGTCTTTTTTGTTAGTAGATAAGCTCAAATAAATCAATACAGACCGACCATTTGTTAAAGTCGCGATTATGCATCAGTCTTATAAGTCTTTTATATTTTGAATACAGGAAACAAAGGAGGAGGTAGGACACCTCTGACTTGGGAAATGAGATCAGGCATTGCACTTGGAGCTGCTCGCGGTATCGAATACCTACATTCGCAAGGGCCTAATGTTTCACATGGAAACATAAAATCATCTAACATCCTTCTAACCAAGTCCTATGATGCAAGAGTATCTGATTTCGGTCTCGCACATCTTGTTGGTCCTTCATCCACACCCAACAGGGTAGCCGGCTACCGTGCTCCCGAGGTAACCGATCCTCGAAAAGTTTCTCAGAAAGCCGATGTATACAGCTTCGGTGTACTACTCTTGGAACTTCTTACCGGAAAAGCTCCAACTCACGCTCTCATGAACGACGAAGGAGTGGACCTTCCGAGATGGGTGCAGTCAGTCGTTAAAGAAGAATGGACTTCCGAGGTCTTTGATCTCGAACTCCTAAGATACCAAAATGTCGAAGAGGAAATGGTTCAGCTGTTGCAACTCGCAGTAGATTGTGCAGCAACGTACCCTGATAACCGCCCTTCGATGTCGCAAGTACGACAGCACATAGAGGAGTTGCATAAGTCTAGCTTGAAAGAGGGTACTCAAGACCAAATTCAACACCCCGATTTCATCAATGACATAGATGATATCTCTTCTAGATGAGTATCTCAGAAGCCCCCTTATCTATTTTTTTCCTTAATCATGTGTGCTTATGTTGTAACTTTATTTAGGTTTTAATTATTCTATAGGTCTCGAAGCGTAATTTAAAATAGTTTAGGGGCCTAGAGCAAATTTTAACTTTTTTTAGCTTTGGCTTCAATTTTCATTAGCACCCTCCAACTTTGATGTATTTCCTTCTTTCCCTCTACAATTTCCACTGTACTACTACTATCTTAGGGGAGTGTATAATGCATATCTGTTCCATTAGAGTTATTTGGCTGTAGATTCTTGTTGAAGTCATTATTATTCTTGCTTTAGCATTCACTTTTGCTTTTGGTGAAACCTTTAACTCTGTTAAAAGTGAGATTATGTAGTTGCTGTCATGTTTGGTATTACTGTTACTAAGTTGGCATGGATCACAATCTTTAATTGTTGAGTCTTGTGAACCCCTCAAATTGGTAGAGATGGATGATTTATACCTTAAACCAACTTTGATTAACTTTTTCCTGACTTGGCTTGTGGTTATGATGTTGATAATTATTGAGTGGTTTATACATTATTTATTTATATTTATACATTTATAAACAAGTTTGATATTTATAAATCAACAACTTTTATAAATAAAAAATTAGTGTGAAAAATCAGTTTATAAGAATCTATAATTCAGTTTTACCTTTGAAAAAAATTACATTTTCTTGAAAAGGATACTTTTATCACAAACTTATTTGGCGCCAATTGAAATAAATTTTCAAAAAGTTGATATATGATATATTATGTATAAAGTGTTAAAGCCAAATAATTGTCTTGTCACATGTGCAAAAAGTTTGATATGATTTTTGTAAGCTTTATAGTTGGAGTATGGAGATAATCAGAAAAGATACTGAAAAAGAAAGAATAAACTTTGTAGCATGAGAATCAAATGAGTTTTTAAAAAATAAATTTTCAATTTGGTTCACAAACTATCACTATCTCTAATTTAGTCTTTAAATTATAGAAGTCTAATAGGCAATGCCTAAAATGTAATTTTGTTAGATCCATAATGATAAGAAACATGCTAATAGTGTTGTTTGTAATTCATGCTATCTTATCCTTAATGTAGATTTTGAAATTCAAATATCAAACCAAATCATTTCTCTCAAGTAAATACAAACCGAACTATCAAAACTTGTAACTTTATGGTGGGACCAAAATGGGATGGTACTGCAAATTAAAGTTAGCATTCTGAGATAGTGGTCCTACTCCTACTGTTCCCTCATTGTGTTGCATAGTCATTTTGTTGTTGATATGAGTGATCTAAACCCACTCCTTGATACTTGAATACTGTTAATGTTTTGAGGAGCTATTCAAATTTGGTTGAAAATGAATGATAATGAAATGAGTAAGTAAAGAGAAACAAAGATTGGCATCCCACCATTTTGCTACATGGGATGCTTTTGCCTCTTTGGTTATTGTTGTCATATTCTATCCAATTAATTGTCTTTGAAAATTTGTGAAACTTGTGTAATAGAACAGTCACAATCACATTGGACCGTTGTCATTTCCTTTATGACAACTTGACACTCTGCATTATTTTTGGCACTATATCCAAAAAACTAGTTAAACGTTAGATAGTTTTAATTTCCGGATTTGGTGGATTAAAGGCAATTGTGGTGGAATAAATATGGGACCATGATTTGCTGCAGTCAGGCTATCATGGATCCTAAGCCTTTCGATTTATCCTATGATCTAAATTAATATCAACATTTTTTAGTTATAGTAACATTAACTCATAAACAGTCTGTTCCAAATGTTGAACACTGAAAAAAGATGTATAGTCTAGAGACTACTAGAATATGAAGTCTTACTTGATCTAATGGTGATAAGAAGACTAGTGTATCGAGTTTAATAGCTGTACATGTTAAAATCCACATGGTGTTTTTTTTATCCATCCAAGAGTCGTCAATAAAACCCGAGAAATGTTGAATTGACTAAATCAATAAAAACCATGCCAGCGAGTTAATGACTTTAGCTTGTAAATGGCTAGATTGGTCGTTAATTAGATCCCCAAAATGCTCGAAGGGAGCACAAACTTCACACTTCAATTTTCTATAAGTAAATAATATAGTACTACAGTGGCCTGAATAAAATAGGATGTATTCTCATTACTAGCATATTAAAGGAAGTACAAAACAGAACAATGGGAGCTAATGTTATATGCATTTTACAATTTATACAGTCCTCAACTCATACACTATTGTCCTGTAACCTAATGTACATCCTGAACCACTTTAGAGTCTCTAAAATATCTGCAAAAATTCAGCAATACAAATTAGATCAGCAACAAGACATGAACGACTTATATGCGATGACAATCTAAAAGGCACTATGAAATAACACTTTTGCAGAATCATACATGTACATGTTATACAAACAACAACGATTGGTATGCCTCCAAATTGCTTGAATCATAGGTCCAAAATCAAATTCTGGACTTTGACAGAAGATGAGGCATCTATGCACTAGAATTTGTTGAGGGATCATCTTTCCATCCCTTGGTGAGATCATAATTGATTGACGCAAGCTGGGAAAGATTCTGAAAACCAAACAGAAACATTAATCACAATAAGAAAATATAGGTAAAAATCAGTAAAGTATAGCTTAATAGCATGCGACCGAATAGAAAAGGTAGGAAAAAAAACATCAGACTAAATATTAATGTTAAAATATTATAAAATATCTTATAGTGATTTAGAGTATCTTAGGGTATTTCTTATTATTATCATTATTTGTTCTTAGTGATTAGCAATAAATCTTTTATATCAAGTCAATAGTCATTATCAATAATATTTTTCTCTCATTTTTTACACATAATCACAAATTCAACAATCAATATCTATATATAGGTCCAAAAATATAAGGAGGCTAGGGGAGAAGCCATTCATCTTCCTATTCATCCCATATTAAATAAAGTTGAAGTGATAAGAAAAAAAGAACCATAGACCACACAAGATTCATGGGAGTTATTCTAATTTTTATATCATAAATATCGAATATAATTTGAGAGAATTACCTTAAAGGAGAAATTACTAAAAGAGTAATTGGCGGAAGAACTAGAATCAAACTCGGCAAGACCCCCACATTCATCTCCCTGCTTGTAGATAGATATGTTTGCAAAAGGAAGTCAGCCCAAAATACTTAAAATTGATATTTTATATTTCATATTTTACATTTAGCATTGCCAATAAATGCAGTACCACTTCATCATGGCGATTGCTCAGGCAACTGCTGCTGCCACTTAAGCTATCGGCATCACTTGAATCTTCAAAATCACTTGGCGGGTAAACAAGACCGTCAGAAGTATTCCATGAGTAGCGACTAGTGAAATAACTGGTGTCTAGAGCACTCTCAGAAGCAGGAACAAATGCAGCCTGCAAAACCAAATGATCAACAATGCAATTAACAATAAACACGTCTCAAATGAATTATCGTGGGTTGCTTTGTTTGGATTTTGGTAGAATATATTCAGAAAGAATTGTTGTAATGATATTTCCAGAGTGGGTTTAGAAGCTTTGCCTTTGGAAAGCTAAGAATCTAAGAAGTTTCACTTTTCTGAAAATCAATTCTACTCACAGCAGAATTGATTTTTTAATCTCCCAAATGCAAACAAACACACCAAGTACAGTTGAAACATAATTTACTAGACACCAACAACAGTTGGGATATTCTATCCAACCAGTCACTTGGCATACCTTTTGCCTGGCAAGCGTGTCCCAGTTAATATCCTTGAAGAAAACATGCTGCTTCACCTGGATTATTAAAATCCCATCAGTTTGTCATTTAAAAAATGATAAAACATCAGGGAAAACACACATGATTATAAGATATTAGATCACCTCGGATGCCCCTCTAGCTCCTAGTCTTTGATTAGGATCTTCTGTCAACAATCTGAAAATTGAATGTCTAATTAACTTTACTTGCTGGTTAATAGTTACAAGTTTGTATGTCAAAAGACATCCCGAATATAACAGTATGTAAGCAAAGGCCATATTTGCACTAACAAGCAGCAAAAACACTCGAAGGTAATTAAACAAATACTAGGAATCAAAGTTACAAAATCTGTAGTTTAAAACAAATAATTTCCAGACCAAAATGTGATAAAAACAGTGATGTACAGATAAAACATAGCATGTCCATTACCGATCAATAAGATCATGTGCTTCAAGACTCATTTCTTCAGGAACTTCAGGCCAAGGTATCTTACGATTAAGAATATTATCAAATATAGTCTACAAACACAAAATTACATAACATGAAGTGAGAATTAAATAAACTATCAAGAGAACAAAAATATAAATATTCATAACACAAAGAAACAAGGTATGAACCTGAGGATGCTCAGCATTGAAGGGTGGAATACCAACAAGCAACTCAAATAAAATGACACCAACAGACCACCAATCCGCAGTATACCCTGCAAAATTTGAACAAATATATTGTTGGTGGTATATTTGTAATAAAATACACAACAATAATACATGAGAGCGTTTACAAGTATACAATGCAAGTAAAACCACTAAATCGGCAAGTCACTATAATAACAAAAGGTTTGCTTATTTTTCATCATTGCACTCTAAGAACTTTTCCATACTGTTTAGCATCATTAAGAGTTTATTTAAACAGCAGAATTTTTCTTAAAAATTTCCATAATAGAGACAAATTTAATCTGCATTTTAAGAGATGCAAAAGAAAACAGAAAATGAACCACCTTAAACATAAAAATATGGGACTATACGAACCATGTCCAGTTCCTAAAAGTATCTCAGGAGCTAAGTAATCAGGTGTGCCAACAGCAGAACGCTTCTTCCTCCGTTCCCTTTGATCCTCCGATGTAAATGTTTCAGACTCATCCTCCTCAAGTAGGGATGTCCCACTCACTGCCGGACCAGACAAGTCATCTGTGCTGTTGATGAGACCTACTTTTGAAAGCCCAAAGTCTGTCAACTGCAAAAGTAGATAAAAGAAAAAATAATTGAGCTGACTAGCTGAGCATGCATAAAGTAAAAAAGTATAAACTATGCTCATGGGAGCCACAGGACACAAGAAAAATCAAAACTCAAAAGGACAATGTGAAAGTACACCAATCAAAAGTTACCTTGACATGACCGTCATGTGCAATCAATAAATTGTCCGGCTTCAAGTCACGATGAACCACACGCAATGAATGCAAATACTCTAATGCAAGAACCTACAGTTGGATGAAAAGTTTGAATTATAATACAAAGTAATAAAAGATAATTTTCCATATCTACCTACAGGAGGAGAGAACACCAATAGTTACCACTTCAGCCAAATATACACGGGCCACTTCCTCGTCTAGACATCCTAAATTCCTTAGTAATGAATACAAGTCTCCACCATTCAGATATTCCATGACAAGATACAAGTTCTCACGACATGTAAAAGAATAGAAAAATCGAACCTGATAAAATTTAAACAAATGTTAGAATAAGGGTACCATTTCTCAAAGCAACACAAAATAGAGTAACTAAAAGGGTACCATTTCTCAAAGCAGCATAGTATAGAGTAACTAAAAGTTAGGTCCACTAACCACAAAAGGATTGCGCACTGTAATTAAGATATCACGTTCTGCTAATATACTTTCTACAGCATTCTTACGGATCATATCTGCTTTCTTAAGAACCTGTCACAAAACAGTTAATATGGTAATAAACTATGGATTGGAAGCATAGAACAAGAAATATAAACAAACTTACAACACAAGTTAAAGGTTCCCAGCTACCAAAAAAGGTATTACATTGGAGGCAAAAGCATAATTAAAAAACATAAATATACTGAAGCAATAAACAATACAATACAAGAAAATCACTGCAGATTAGCAAAATTGGCAAAATAGTGAAGAAAAAACGCATGGTCGGACACTGCCTGCAGTATTTTATGAAAGACACAATATTCAGTGACATATATAGTATAAACTTGTAAGAAAAAACACACAAATTCAACACAGTAACATAATATTGTTAAACAAACATTTCTAAAAGCTACATGAATGAAGCAAAAGGAGACATGTTGGGAATGAAATGTATGCACAAATGGGTGTTCATATTTATGCAAGAGAAAAAACAATGACAGTCAAAACAATAAATGGAAGGTGGTGCTTAAACAGTAACTAGTGAGTCAAAAACATAATTACCTTTATTGCAAAAAGATCACCAGTCGTCCTCTTCTTAGCCAAGAAAACCCTTCCAAATGCCCCACGACTGATAGGTTTTATAATCTCAAAGTCATCAATAGAGGTACGATCCTTTGAAGAATGAATTGGGCTTGTTCTCAAGCTGCGAACCACATCATCTTCCAAGATGACATCATCATCCATTACAGGGCTATCTACATCTATCTTTTCAACATCCACCATCTCAGTAAGCTGCAAATACTTCTCACTGCAAAATAAATTACAACTTATTAAGAATAATCATCAGTAAATTGCTAAGAACACCTTGTATAGTTTGTGTTGAATAATGGAAATGGCAGGACGAGTGGGGAGCCAAGGAATAGTGTTTCCCCAAAATGTATTGACTTCAGATATAATCACGAGCAGAGCCATGTATTGACTTGGGAAGCGGGCAAGACCAAAAAAAGGCACACTAAGTAAACAAAATTTAAATTTCCACATGCATAACATGTGCAAGACATCTAATCCATAACTAATATTTTCTTATAAGTAAAAGAATATATAACTAGGTTGTGTACAAGAGGAACTGACAGGCAAGTGCAACTAGCATACAAACATCAGCTGATCTAATCATTCGGAAAAAAAATTAGAAGAGACAAAAAAACATCATCACCCCCTAAAAAATACAAAAAAGTAACTACTGAAAACATCTGTCATCCCTTATCTTCCAAATGGTGATGCAACATGCAGCAATATTAACAATGGATATTGTTGCAGTTGCATGTCTGAAAACACAAGGTACAAAGGCAGCATCTTCGATCTATGTAGTAAATTGGTTTCCCCTCTGTATATACAGTGAGTTTCCAACAGCCTCCATCTACAGTATCCCTCACTTCCACTTCAATCCATGCAATTCCCTTTATATTCTATGCTTTGTGGTATGGGTTGAGACACTAAAGGAGTGTTAAGGAGATCTAGGGTTTGATCCCTGCTACTAACAAATTCCCTCTCCCCTACAAATTAACAGCTAACATTTGCCTATCAAAAAATAAGAAAGAAAAAAAATGCTTTTTCTTTCTTTTGATTGCAACCCAGTTCCCTATTTTCTCACTTTATTAGACAGGTAAACCCTAAACAGAAGTCCACGCCTCTAGTTGATGCTCTATTTTTCTTGACCAAAACAGGTACTTTGTTTTTAATATTTTTATATTTATTATACTCCATGATTAAACCAGAAGCAGAATATGCTCCTGTTTTTTATGTTTTCTTATTCACCATACTTCATAACCGAGTCAAATCATCAATGTTCTGCAACATGCATTCAGAGACCAGTTTGAGTTCTTTAAAACAATAAGGCGTTGATTATGTTATGTTTCATGTTTGTAGCGTTCTCTTTTTCTGAGTTACTGTATTGAACTTTGTAAAGTTTGATATATACTAGAACATGTTGGAGTAATGTTTACTAACTTTATAATATAAGTTATAGATTTTTAATCACATGTCAGTACCACGCAGATATTCTTTAAGTTTCTTTACACAGAATATGTGTCTTCAATCTACAATACTTCAAAGCCGGAATCCTGATGGCTGCACAATACAATGCATCATTTGGCCTTTTTCCGTTCAGCCCCTTTGTAAAAGGACACTTGCTGAGACACTGACACCAGCTCCAATACCAATTTGATAGAAAAGGGTTTGGAAAAATGAAAATAATGAAAAAACTGAACTGCTTTCGTTGAAGAATTGAAAGAAGATCCAGGTTTTTTCGAGAGGACATGACAAGACACAGGTTTTTTTAGAGGATATGACAAGACTTTCCCATACCGAGAATGACAAGACTTTCCCATACCGAGAATGACAAGACTTTCCCTTACTCTGCTCTCACTCTGTCTATAACTACCTCAGTTAGCTGTCACTATTACTCAGACACTTAGAGGTTGCGAACCTCTGAGACTCTTATTTCTCCTAACATATACCCATTTGATTAGGGATTGTTGCCTATCACACAAGTACAGGCCATTATATGAAATACTTCAGGTGAGCATGACGAAAGTCTGACTAGTAATGCCAGAGAAGACACTAGAAAATGTAGTAGTATCATTATGGTATATGATTTGAAACCGTTATAAAAACAGGATTAATCTGCATCAAAGGTGTATCATTAACTAGAATTTACACCACAACTTATTCATAAAGAATTCACTTGCTGGATTTCAACGTTTACTAAGATGACCTTTTTTATTATAGAGATGCATTACATAATTTAACAGAAAGGTACTAACCGAATCAGCTTCTCAATGCGTGTTCCAAAGGTTTCCACAGTAAGTGCATCGAACTTCCTTCGTTCTACGACAACCCTCAAATCATCAAGACATGATAATAAATACGACGCTGTACGATCATCATCCAGACTAACATTGGCTGCACATCGTGCTATATCAGCAAGTTCATTCATCTACAATAATCCAAAGAATATAATTGGGGTGTTTAGGGACAGTTAACCTGATCGTGAATCAACATCATACAAAATGCTGAACACATAGGGAATACCATATGATAAAAAATGCTGAATTTAATGGATAATGCCATGACATAATTAGTACTCACTCCGTTCCTTTTTAAGTGTCGGTTAAACATAAACTCTGCAACCAAGGTAGTGAATTGTTGGAATTTTTTCCCATTCTACCCTCATTTTAAGTAGGAGTTATTGAGGATAAGGGTATAACTGACAAATGATAACCTTAAACTATCAAAACGACAGTTAAATAGGAACAAAAGAATTCTTCCAAAACAACACTTAAAAAAGAATGGAGGAAGGAGTAACAGTATATGACAAGAAATTAGAAATAATTGTCTTTTATAGAAGAGGTTAAAAAATAAGAGCATGCCTGAGGCAGATCATCATGTTCAGAATAAGCACCCTTCCCCGCCAAGAGCAAGTCAATCTGACTTGTCCTTGGTGTCAGTAAAGGAGACCTGGGAGTCATGCTCCCTGCAGATGATGTTGTCATACCTTGGTCAGACTTTGGACCAAAACGAGTTCTACATGATATAAGTGGCAATCCCTTTAGCTCATCCATAAAAACGGAATTATCAGGTTCAGGAAAACAGTCTAGCATATCCTCTGAGCCTCTGCGTGACCAATCACTAAGTTTAGGGGAAAGAACTTCAGATTCTTCGGTCATACTTGAATTTGACACTTTTGCAACATCAGGACTTCCGACCATTTGTTGTGAATCCTTCTGAGTAGATGATTCCATCATCTTTTCTAATGTTTCAGAAATTCTTACAAGACGCTCATTGACACTCAGACCCTTCTGATCACATCTGTCAGCAACTGCACAAATCCTTGAATGATCTTCAACATGTGAAGTCGGTACATCCTCTTCACATATTCGACAAATTATTGAATTATCTTCATTATTATTCTGCTGGTCTCCCCAATATCCCCAAGAAACTTTGTGTTGGTGCTTGGAAGCATGGTCATGGGAATCTTTGACTGCAAGAAGCTCAGAAGGCTTGGCAGCAGAGAGATCTATATCAGAATTTAATCTCTTATCTGATGTCTTTGAAGGTTCAACATCAACTGTGCCATAACTTCGGTCCTTCAATTGAACAGTTTCTTTTGGACTTTTTCCTGACGGAGATGGGAATTTTTTCCATGAAGCCATCCGGTTCCTGCCAGAAGGAGACTCAAAGTTTTTTAAAATGTCATCATCAGCAGGAGGCAACTGAATTTCTGGTTTCAAGACACCTTTTTTCCACCCCATGGTACTCTGCTCTTGGCTATAAGCTTTTTTTGTTGAAGCCTTTGAGGTCTTTGCAGCACTAGAACTTTTAGAATCCCTTACCACACTAGGAGGAATAGATTTTCCAGTAGAATGCAAGACTCTGGATTGACGGAGATTGACAAAGTGTTCATCCTCAGCCAAAGCACTTTCCTTGTGGAATTGCAACAACCTAGTACACCGTGTAAGAATGAAGAGCATTCGAGTATGAAGCTGCTTTAGTGTCCCCGGAGGAAGCTCTTGACGCCTATCATCCAAGTCCTGAACTATGCTTTCACACTGAAGCCAAAACTCCCCAGATGTGGTCATAGCACAGCGCCTGGCCAAAATTAGCAAGTCCTCAATTGTCTCTTGCCATTCAGGATGATTATCTGCATTTTTTTCAAGAACTCCAACCAGGTCTGCTGCAAAAATAGCCAGTTCAGAGTTCACCTCTTCCTTTTCTTTATCGAATTTAGCCCTAATAACAACCAAGATCTCCTGCATATAAAACAAGTAGAGCAATTTTCAAGAAATGTTTCCTACACAACACAAACTATTAACGCCACAATAAAATGTAAAATGGAAAGTAAAGTACCTCAAGGTTATTATTTAACCTTCGAGGCTTCCAAAACGGAAAAGGCCGGACACCTTTAGAATTTAACTCGTGCGAAAAACTCTTTATATCACCAGGAAACCTCTTTCCGGGGGCACTTGTGACACGTAATATAGCTTGAAAACGAGGAGATTCAGATTCTTTCGGATTCTCAAAATCATATGTGGCCTGAAAGAAACAATCAGTTTTTTTGCCAAAATAAATGAATTAAGTTGAATACAACAACTTATGCAGACAAATTTAATCAAAGCAATAACAGAAGATATCACAAACACCACACCCAGCAGTACCTCTGGCGTGCAAACATCTTCACTTCTTAAGCCTTCAGTCTGAGTCTGTGATGATGCCTGCTCTCCTGTTTAAAATAATGTGATAAGAAAAAGTAACATTTTGGTATTAAAATAAGCATAGTTTTGGAAGACACGCTTTAATACGGAAACAGTTCACACAATGATACAAATTGACAGTACATAAAACTGGACAAATAATGCACCAACCCAAAACCTACCACTCAAACATACCCCAAGCATTAACACATGACAAATAGGCGACTGAGGGAACATTACAGTTACAGTTACTTCACTTTACCAATACAAACATTCTGTCAACTCCAAAAACAGACAATAGATGAGCTTGTAAAATATAGATGCAGAAAACCAGAAAGTAATTTATTGGCTCCCTTTTCTTGGTGATAGATGTGACCATTATGATGCAGGAAGCAGTAAATCCACAAGTCAAACATTCAAAGATGGTTTAATGTTGATATTGGGATTAATTACCATATTTAGTCAAAGTAACATTTCACTTTCAGTAACAAAATATTTTTATAACTTCCAAAAATAAACATATTCAAGTAACATTTAGCAGTGTATTTCTTCTCTGAACCCTTGGAGATTTAGGGTACCAAGTTAACCTTTTTTGAGCTGTTTACTTGTGAAGGCTATACAGCTCTGTGGGATTTTCCTTCAACTACTATTGTTACCTATAAAAATATAAGTCTCGTCCTATTTAATATAGGCGATGAAACAGCAATGAAGAAATCATTTTGAAAGCAAAATTCTAGCCTCCTTGTTGTGTTTGTACTTAGAGTATCTCTTTCTATGGGGTGTGATGCCTAGTTCAAACTACTTTTAGTCAAACATGAGGGAACCGATTAAAAGCCAGGAAACCAGCCATTTCGAATTATTTGAAAAACTTGTAAACCCAACAGGTTATTATTAAATCCGAAAAACTGGCGGCAAATTATGATTTTATGGCTGACCAGATTTTTCTTTCCAACCTGAGTGGTGATCAAATTAGTGGCTTGGTCATTTGATCAAGTCAAACCCGGCCTAGTATTCAGGTCAAAATTATGGTCCCATTCGCTCAGATAGCAGTTCCAAAGATTTGAGTTCCATGGTTTCCAGTTATTGCAGCCAAACCCCATTGATGAAAAAGACATTTTTTCAGTGTTTTCGGTTTTTTATTTTAAATTGAGTTTTCAGTTAGTGTGTATTAGCCAACAACTTCACAAAAAGGGCTATTTAGTTCCTTGAATGATTCAATGAATTAGTAGTACTATGGTCCCCTTTTAAATATGAGTATTCAAAAGTAAAAATCTAGGTTAAAATACACTTTAGGTCTATGCAAATACGGGGTTTTCTGGTTTTTGGTCCCTTAAACCTATTTTGGACTCCCTCCTTCACTATAAAATCAGAACCATCATATTTTGTCCCTAAAGTCAATCTTACAAAATGCCGACGTGGCTAACAGTGCTTCATTTGGCACTTGGTGATGTTACATATTTTAATGGTGTGGGACATTTTTTGGGGTGATGTGACAACTTTTGTCTCACCCTCAACCCCATCCATCCCCGCTCTACCAAGAAACCAATTCAAAGTGAATTTTTGGGTCAGCATGATAAGAACTACCAACCACATCGCCTTTGAGTGCTTGGAAGGCCTCAACTCAACCAGGCCAATGATATCTCACTTTTAGGAGCCACTGGAACTTGTAGGAAACTTACCACCAGGAACCCTATCAACAAACATGTAAGCATTAGCAAAAAGTTGTTCCCTATCCGTAGTCAAATCCATCCCTACCATCCTCGTCGTCATACTTCGCCTTTGCCAAGGAGGCTTCATTGGGATTCTAGTAATCAAGTGCATTCGTTAAAGCACGGAAGGAACTGCACGTCAAAGAAGTCGAGAGGGAGATGCGGGGGCGCAAAATCCTAGTGATCAGGGGATGAGCAAAGCAGGATCATATGCTTTCATCAGCAAGTATTATGGTTCGCCGTTCGAGCATGTGGAAGACATATATCGGGAGAGGAGGTGGACTGGGCTTTGGGAATTGAAAGGAGATCGGGGTCGGCTGATCGTTTGGGTGTTTGGGGCTGCGATTAGGGATCCGTGATCAAATATATATTTTGCAATAAAAGGAAAATACCATTTTTCTATTTGAGCTGCGCAACTTTTTTCTTCTTAAAGGCCAGTAATATTTTATGCTTAATAATTATAATCGGTCGATTTTGAGGGAGATGGAAATTGAAAGGTGAATACACCGTACACAAGAGCATTTTAGGTATATTCATAAACAAAATGAACACATTAAACACATTATCTATTTTTCTTAATATATGTGAAAACAACAAAAGGGGCTTATAATAACGGACGGAGATTGTATTACTGAGTTACAATCCAAGTCAAATTCCATGCACCATACAAGAGAACTTCCGTTAATATATTTTATTGGTGAGGAAGAATATTCTCCCAAGAACGGATTTTCCCTCAAAAGCACCCTCTTATGCTCACTGGCATCTATATGGTCCAGTTTGCCTGATAGAATCAAACTTGAATTTGACCCTCAGAATTAGAACTGGACCTCAATTACAATTCTAATTCAAATTGTTAACATAATTTCATGGAATTAATAAATAACAAATTCATAATACTTGCATCTCTGATGTAGTAATAGATAATTTAAATTACAATTCAGAGTCAAAAAAGGTGAAAGTAAAATAAGCGTGAGTTTGCACGTCATTTGGGGAACATCTAGGGTTTCAATCTACTACGACCTATTTGAATTGGATTCAAAACAAAGAGACTATTAATTGTTCATTTTCTTTGATGCATGCACACTCCAACAACCATTGTTTTCATGCACTCTTGTTCCGTCTCCTCTCAACTATCGAGCTGTGACTCTTTCTACATGTGAACTTATAATTCAAACCAAGAAATCACATTTCTTAATCCAATAGAGATATTGTACCCACCTTACTAGAAATCACAATAATACCCATTTTATTCCTTATAAATCCCATTAAAAAACAAGTTAATAAGCCATTCTTCAAAAATATATAATCTTCAAAACAGGTTATAATGACACCCGACCAAAACTATATTCAAAACTTACCAAACTAAGATCAAGACGGACTTGACCGATTAAATTTTTTATTTAAAAATGTATCAGTTAAATTTTGATACCTATTGGTTAAGACATTTTAATTAGAGTCAAATATTTTAAATGGCTGGACCACCTAAAAAATCTTTACACCTCATACCAATTCAATCCTAAATGTATCTCCAAGATTTTCTTTCACAATTAGGCAAACACATACCCGTGCCATGATCACACAACATATCATCAATCATCACCACACTACCATCATAATCCATTACAAAAAAAGGATAATCGAACAAGATATATTAGACAGATTTGCACTAACGATACCTGCTTCCAAAGACGATTCACCATTCTGCAACCGCGACCGAGGCAATACTACCGGACTCTGTTCCATCGTCTGCGCACCACTCCCCCTCGACATACTACTCGAATTGCTTCCATTATCAACACTACCACCAATTCCCAAACCATCCCGAAACCCTACTCTATTCTGATTCCCAACTTCCTTCTTCTTCCCAACACCAGGCCTCGAAAGATTACTAGCACCAAGTGCCGCTGCAGCTCCTCCCTTATCACCTCTAAAACCAAAGAAACTCTCCTGAGGTAAAGGTCCCGATCTCGTCTTTATCCTGTTCAACCCTAAAGACGACGCCAGAATCGGCGAAACAGAAGCCGCTGCAGAAGAAGACGAATACGGTGAAGGCAAAGTCGACGGTAACTCCTTCACCTCCACCTTCACCACCGTTGCCGGAGTCAATTTCTTCGAACCAGAACGAGAGCGAGATTCCGACAGAATCTCACTCTCCTTTCCCTTTACAGCATCTTTCTTCTTAGCTCCTTCCTTAACTGGCGTCTTCCGACTAGCCGCACCTCCGATAAATCCGCCGCCGAGTCCACTTCCACCGCCGCCGCTGGTTCCGGCGGTGGAGGTGGAGGTGAAGGTGGAAGTTAGGGTTTGAGCAACGGTTGATTTAGGTTTTTTCTTATCGGATCTAGGAGAGTTTGAAGAGATTGATCGAGGACTATTGGAAGAAGCATCTGGACTAGAAGTATCAGATTTTTTGGAAGAGAAGAATCTTCCTTTGAAGACCATGTTTGGTTGATACAATTAAGCTCTAACATTACCAGCATGCTACTAGCAAACGCGACATTGAGTTGAAACGTGATTTTTCAGCTTTTTATAGTTTTGTTTGAATTTTGAACTGAGAAATGGAGAAAAGAAGTGTTCGAAGGAAACGATTTATTACCAAAAAAAATTAAGAACAGATAAGTGATTTGTATGGGAATGGATTTTAGAGAGAGAGCGCGTAAAAAGGGCTTTGGTGTTAATTTTTTTTTTTTTTTTTTGACTAAAAAGTGCGTTTAGGTTGGTTGAATGTGGACTTTAGAAAGGAGAAGAAGAAAAATGCGTGACTTTTTTACACTTACGGTTAAAAAAATGATATAAGGACTTTGTGAGATTCCATTTTCGATTCTTTGACTTTTAATTTTAGAGTTTTATGACTAGGATAAAAAATATAATTGAAAGAGTCTAATTTGCAATTTGAATTGTATTCTTCATTCTCTATCTTTTACTAATTTCTGATTTTGTTTTATCTTTTTTTTAATATTTAGTTGCTTTATTTTTATAAAAGTAAAATAAGTACATCATTAAGATAGTTTTAGTTTTCAATAGTTAAAATAAAATCAATTAGTTTATACTCTTTAGATTATTTAATTTTAGCATGTTTTACTTGCAAGTGTATTTGACATTCAGATTATTTTATTTTTTAATTATATATTTTTTTTAAATATTACGAACATAAAAGTGTGATATTATTTAAAGTTATCATGTTAATTTCGTGGACATTCAATACAATAGATGTGATAATACGTTTTTGACACTGCATTCTTTACATAATTTTTTTTTTGAAATTTGTAGCATCATTTTAACGCTATCATGTCAATCTCGTGAGTAATGATAACATATTTTTTACGATATATTTATCGTATAAACTTCTTTTCTGAAAATTATGACATCACTTTTAACGCTATCATATCAACCTCGTGAGTTATCTTCATTATAACTTGATTAGAAGTGCATCTACCATATAAATTTGTTTTTTTATAATTGTGACATAATTTAATGTTATATAATATTAATCTCAGTGACTAATTTCTATAATTTGAGTTACTGGACAAAATAAATGGTTTATATTGTAAAATGTTGTTGTAAATTGCATTACTAACATTATCGCAGTTAATTCAGGTTCATTTTAATAGTATAAACTTGGTTAGATGCATTATTTGTTGCACACGTACAAGGACCGAGCAACATTCATAACAATGTAGGCATATGCATTCACTTTAATTTACCTTTTATGTAATATCTTCTGTTTGTAATGTTAATACATATGACTATTAATAATACAATATTCAATCATTAAAGTCACTTATATCTCCACTAGCTTTTGCTATTTTTATTTATTTAAATTTCTTTAGAAAAAACATATCATTAATAACATAAATATATTTTTCATTTTAGTTTTCTGTTACCTAATTTTTTTAAAGCAAGCATGTACACTATTTTGCACCTAAATTTTACGTATTTTTATTTACTATTTTAAAATATAAAATACAATATTCTAATTAATAAATTATTTCAAACATTTATTTTATTTTCTTAATTTAAAAATAAGAAAATTCAAAATAATCTATAAATTTATATGTAAATATGTCCCACTAATCATATTTTCTAACTCCATCCTTGCATGGGTATCAAAGTAACAAATATGTGGTGTTGATCTATAGTAGAAGATTGATAATTAGAACAAATATGTTTATTTATTCTTCTCTAAAGATTCCTAGTTTGATGTAAAAGTAAATTTTAATCTCTTTATTTCAATGAGATATCGAGTAATCAAGCATCCAATTATTTTATTATCATATGGGAAATTTAGTGCAACGAATATGCCATCTATTTCATTTCAAACTTCTTATAGTGTAGGGTGGCCCTAACATGTTTTTCTTCAATAAACTCTACACGTAATGGACAAGTAAAGTCAATGGTAATCCTCTTATTGTCTTAAGAACAATTATCATAGGTCTATCACGAGTAACTTTAATTAATAAAAAAATTAGGCCACATGTTATCGATTTTTGCTATCGAGTCACTCGCCATTTATATTCATGTTACAGATGTTCAATTTTGGATGTGAGGAATTAAAGAGTCCATATTGAAAAGGATATAGTATCAATTTATTTTCATAAGTGAGAGCAATCATCACCAAACAAGTCGGTTTTGTATGGATGATTTAGACTCGGCCATAATTTTTAATATGGTGTCATAATCCATTGTGAGTGAACTCACTTTTAGTCATAATATTAAATCTATATCTAGTCTTATTTTCATTCCTCTATTGTCTTCTGTTTACACTACTATAAAATACACATATTGTAACATATTATTACCTCGGTTATTCAATCAAGCAAAGTAATAGCTCTTATTTAGGCATCTATGCTTTTTATTTTATTAAAAGACTTTTCACTACGGTCCATACTAATAATTGCGGTGATATGTTAAGGCTTACGGGCTTTGAATCTCAGGACAACAATTTTCTTTTTTATGGTTACAAAATGGGTGTGCCACTTGTAATCTTATATTTATATAAAAAAACAAACTAAAATACCTTTCACCACGGTCTAAAATAGAAGCCGTTGTGAAATGTATCTACATTTCATCATCGTCATTTTTATCAATCGTGATGAAAAATATAACTTATATTTAAGCAAAAGTTCTCTCATTCAAGACATAATAGATGTTTCTCTCATAAAACAAAATCCTAACATCTCTCACACGCCTTATCCTAATCTCCATGAACGGTTGTATATTATTTCATCACAAAATTCCAACATATCTTCTTCAACTTTTTAGGGATAAAGGAAAGGTGTTATACAATACTCGTTTCTTTCCATTCCTCTTCATAATTCATGTGTGTACGTATTTTCCACCTTTTATATTATGAGTTACGATATTTTTTTAATGTTTTTGTTAGGATATGTTAATGTATGTTGTTATTGATAAGAGTTGTATGTTATTGATTATTTTGATTTTGTTGATAAAAGTTGTACATTTTTGTTAAGGTATGTTGTTGTTCATAAAAGTTGTATGTTAATGATGATTTTGTTTTTGTTGATAAAAGTTGTATGTTGTTGTTGATAAAAGTTGTACCTGGTTGTTAAGGTGTGTTGTTATTGATAAAAGTTGTATGTTGTTGATGATTTTGTGTTTTATTGATAAAAGTTATATGTTGTTGACAATTTTATTTTTGTTGATAAAAGTTGTATATTGTTATTAAGGTATATTGTTGTTAATAAAAGTTGTATGTTGTTGTTAATGTATATTGTTGTTGATAAAAGTTATATGTTGTTCATGTGTTTTTTGTTGAAATTTTTTTTATGTTGTTGTTAAAGTGTGTTGTCGTTTGAGGTAAGTTATTATGAGTGTTGTATTATTGATGTTTTTGTTGAGGTATGTAAATGTTTGTGTTATTGTTGATGTTTTTGTTATTTTTAATTATATACCTTGTACGTTGCAACTTTCATTAAGTTCAGACAACATGTCATGGAAGATGAGTTTATTATATCATATATGGTATGAGTGTTTTTCCAACCCCTTACTCTATATATATATATATATATATATATATATATATATATATATATATATATATATATATATATATATATATATATATATATATATATATATATATATATATATACTGGTGTAAGCCTTATAGGCCAATACTTATGGTACTTGTATCGAATTATTTATTAATAATAAAAAGTTTTTTCTTTATTATGTTTGTTTAATAAAATCCCTATAATAGCTAGTTCGTTTAATGTATCAAGTGTGACTTAATCATGAGATCTCATTAAACATAAGGACATTATTCTTAAAGTATATGTAGTCGAGCTTTGTTGTGAAGTGGGATAACATTAAAGCATTAAGACTATTATGTATATGGACTGATGATCACATCTCATGGATCATGGATAAGGAGTTATCAAGTCTTAAACATAGGTATGAATATTAGGAGTAATATTTATACTGGATTGATCCGCTATGAGAATACTATATAGAATGTTATGCAAAGTGTCATAAGTTATTCTCATGGTGATAGTGGTGTATACCACCCTTCGACCTAAAACCACTATGGACCATAGATGTAGAGTCAATTGTTTTATTATTGATCAAATATTGTCCGTAAATAGATGACCATAAAGACAGTTGATGGGTACTCAACGAAGCATGTTGAGGGACATGAGTGACCTAGATGGAGTTTGTCCATCCTCCGTAACAGGATGAATTCTAAGGGTCCAATATTGAACTGGACAAGGATGACACGGTATATGCCTTATGTTCAATTCAATCATCTATGGATGAATGAATGACTCACAATACATACGACCACACAAGACTAAAACCCTTATTCTCTCTCACTATTTCGTTCGTTATTTCTTGTGTATTAAAACCAGGTTTTCCACGCCCTTTATATAGAAGCGTTTGGCTGGGCTTGGACATCATAAAATCCTAAAACTATGTTCCATTCGTATCTTCTTATGACAGCTTATTATATCTTGTTGGAAAATAAGTCAATCTGGTTTTAATTACTGATTGAATGACGCGTTCAATCATCACATCAATCACACATAGATTAACATAAAAAGCGCAATCACAAAATACACAACATTCAGACTGAATGTTCTGTAAACAGATGTTTTGACATCGGGTTTGACATCTCAGCAAAATCCTGCACAACCATATTTTAAACACTCTGCAGGAACCTGTTATCTCATGTCAAGACAACACTTGTGACAACTTGTGAAAACTCTAGGTTTTACCAAAATTGATGTCAACACATAGAACCAACAAACTCCCCATTTGGCAAATTTTGGCTAAAACATACATCAGACCATTTATTTCACAAGAGAATAATCACATCATCAGTTTAGCAGCAGAAGTAATAAAACACACATTACTAGCTAAAATAGCAACTAGTAAACACATATTACACACACATGCGTTTGTGCTCCACCTCCCCCTCAGTCTGCTCAACACAGACAGAACATTTCTCCTCTTTATCATCACCTGTAACATACACCTCCCCATATAACATCACCTTCAACATCACATGAAACATACACCTCCCCATCTAACATCTCCTTCAACATCACCTGTACTAAACATATTATCTCCAACATACATCATCTTCAACATCATCTGTCATCTGTTTATAAAATAGCATAGCTACTTTAGCTATTTCTCCCCCTTTTTAGCCAAAAGAGACCAAAGAGATAAAATAAATGTATATTAGTCAAACAGAATGTCACACAGAATGTCAAAGCATATTGTTAAGTGTTACAGATCCCAGAACACACACAGCTATACAAGCTAAGATAAAAATCCAGAAAAACCAAAAAGAAGCCAGAAAAAATACATCAAGGCATCAGAACATGACTGCCAAAGAGAACCACCAGAACACCCATCACATCACACCATCAAAAGAGTGGGGGACAACTTCAACAAAACTAGTCAGAGGAGCTTGCATATTCATCAGCATCAGAACCAGAACTGCCACTTGTTTCATCTTTAGATTCAGACCTCTCACTAGAGGTTTGAGCTTCTGTTTCCTTAGCCTGTTCAACATTCTCTCTTTCAGCTTGCTCCAAGCTTGCAATTAGAGCCTCCAACGCTTCCTTCCTGGATTTTGCTACCCTTATCCATGTATCCAATTCTTTATAAGTTTCTTTCAGTTCAATAATAAGACCACCTTTTGAGGCTGGCTTCTTCACAGCAGATGTCATGACAATGTCTTCGACATGATTGCCTTCAAACAATTTGTAATGAACTAATATATAAGGTTTTCTTCTACTAGGAAGATCATTTGTGCTTAGAATTCCAGGTTGCTGGCTCAGGATAATCCCACAAATCATTGAGGGAAAAGCTATGGGCAGCTTCACTGTATTTGTAGAAGCATGTTTAACAATTTGTTCAAACATAAATCTACCATAATCAAATTTCAGCTTGGTTCCAACAACAAAGATGAACCTTCCAAGGGCATTTGAAATTGTAGAGATGTGATTGGTTGGCACCCAATTTGCTGACCCTATCTTGTGCATAATAGCATATTTCACAATCAGCTTCCCAGCAGGGAGATGCTTCTTACTAGGCCACTCCTTAACCTGTCTTGCAGTTATTTCCCTATAGACATCATTGTCTGTGGCTTCCAATTCATATGCATCTTTTGTTCCTCTTCCTAAAAACTTATTAATCACAGTTGGATAAAAAGTGATACACTTCCATATTACAAACACTTTACAAAACTCCTTGTTGTTTTTATCAGCAATGTCTTCAGGGGTGTTAACCACAAATTCTTTCACCAGTCCTTCATAACACTGAGATAACCCAGCAACAATTTTCATTAATCCAGCTGTTTTAATAAGGTTCATGACCTCTTTGACCTCCATAGCATCCTTGCCCAATTCTCTCTCCACAGCCACCCTTCTTTGGATTACAAGCTTCCATTTTGCTGCTCCATCTTCAAGATGGAAATAAATTATGTCCAGGTGTACATCAACAACTTTTATAGGGGATTTCCTAACGGTTGTCCTCTTGACAGGGGAGATGTCAGGGACATCTTCTTCAACATCTTCATCTGAGTCAGAAATTTCTCTCACTTTTCTCTTTTTCACCTCAACTTTGCTCCAAGACTTTGAGGGGCCTACAGCAGTAGCCTTTTAGTAGTTTTGGCTGACATCATTTCAGCCACAGACCTACCCTTTCTGGTCTTCATCCTCTTAGCCACACTAGGCTTCAAGTGATGAAGCAAGCTATCATCTTGATCATCCGAACTATCAACTTCTAGGTCAATCACCTTCTTTGCAGAATCATGCTTATTAGACTGTGAAGCATTGGCAGTAGGTGATGCCACATATTTCTTACCAGACAAAGTTTTCCCTAAAGAGCACAAACCTTCAGCAGCTATATCTTTTTCAAACCTAGAGGAATCATCATCCTTCTCGTTGTGAGGTTCAACCTCAGGAGAGGGGTCCCTTCTTGATAGATGAGTAGAAACTCCATTTACAGAGTGTCCTTCATTAAGGATTCTCGTGACAAGGTTTCTTATGACACAATCAGTGTGTTGCATGTCGTCCTTAGAGTTAAGGGTATGAGTAGAGGTGGAAGGGATATTAGAACTGTTACCTTGAGTAGGGCATGCAGTGGCAGATGCATCCATGGGATGGGTGAAGTCAGTAGCTTCGCCTAGAATGACGGACAGGGGAATCACGTCTAAAATATCTTCATCAAAAAAGTCCATAAAGGGCGTTCTATCCTTGTGAGTAGGTTTGATAGTTTTAGAACCAGATGGTGTTGGATGTTGTGACATCTTGTTGTTCTTGTGGAACGGTTTCTGTTGCCCTAGCAGAGAAGTTTGATGAAGTCGAAGGAAGGTGGAAATGTTTCAGTAGAGGTTGCGTGTGAAAAGGCAATAGATGGAAGTTCCAATACTAGGTGATGATTTACCATAAATGGGGCACTTTATTTTAAGTGAGCAGACAATATTTTTATTACCTTTTCCACTCCAAATTAATTGCTACAAATTCTCATAGATACAAATCCCTAATTTCCCTCTTAGACATTCAAATTGATTAGCATCCAAAGCCTTTGTAAATATATCAGCTAACTGCATTTAGCAACATGCTCCAGGGCTATGATTTTATCTTCCACTAGTTCTCTAATAAAATGATGATAAATATCAATATGTTTTGTCCTGCTGTGCTGAATAGGATTCTTAGAAATATTTATAGCACTCAGATTGTCACAGTACAATGTCATGACATCTTGCGTGACATTTTATTCAGTCAGCATATGTTTCATCCAAACCAGTTGAGAACAACTACTTCCAACTGCTATGTATTCAGCTTCAGCAGTGGACAGAGACACACAATTTTGTTTCTTACTAAACCATGATATCAAGTTGTTCCCCAAGAAGAAGCATCCTTCTGATGTGTTTTTCCTACCATCAGCACTTCCAGCCCAGTCAGCATCACATTATCCAGTCAGCACAGATCCAGATCCATGAGTGTACAACATCCCATAGTCACTGGTGCCATTGACATATTTCAGTATCCTTTTCACTTGGTTTATGTGATTGACTTTTGGTTCAGCTTGATATCTATCACAAACACCTACAACAAAAGCAATGTTAGGTCTGCTTGCTGTGAGATATAGCAGACTCCCTATCATGCTTCTGTAGAGACTTTGATCTACACTAACACCATTTTCATCTTTAGAGATTTTCAGATGAGTAGGAGTAGGTGTCCTTTTATGACTTGCATTCTCCATGCCAAACTTCTTAACAATGTTTTTGGCATATTTGCTTTGAGATAGAAAGATAGAATCTTCCATCTGCTTGACTTGTAGCCCAAGAAAATATGTCAGCTCTCCAACAAGGCTCATTTCAAATTCAGACTGCATTTGTTTAAAAAAATGTTCGACCATCTTATTTGACATCCCATCAAACACAATATCATCCACATATATTTGAGTCACCATGAGTTTTCCTCCTTCATTCTTAACAAATAAGGTCTTATCAATGCCTCCCTTCCTATATCCATTGTCAATGAGAAACACTGTGAGTCTATCATACCAAGCCCTAGGAGCTTGTTTCGAACCATAGAGGGTTTTCCTCAACTTATACACATGCTTTGGAAGATTTGGATTTGTAAACCCTTTAGGTTGTTCAACATACACTTCCTCATTTAATTAACCATTCAAGAAGGCACTTTTTACATCCATTTGGAACAGTTTAAACTTCAGAATACATGCCACTCCAAGCAATAGTCTAATGGACTCAAGGCGAGCTACAGGGGTAAATGTTTCATCAAAGTCAACTCCTTCACCTTGAGTGTATCCTTGTGCTACTAATCTTGCTTTATTTTTAGTAACCACCCCTTGTTCATCAAATTTATTCTTGTAAACCCACTTTGTTCCAATAACATTTATTCCTTCAGGTCTTGGAACCAGTTCACATACTTCATTTCTCTTGAATTGGCCTAACTCTTCCTGCATGACATTAATCCAGAATTCATCAGTCAAGGCTTCCTTGACATTCCTAGGCTCAATCTTGGACACAAAACAGCCATGTAAGATCACTTCCCTTGATCTAGTTGTGACCCCTTTATTTGGGTATCCTATAATGAGATCTTTAGGATGATCCTTCTGAATTCTGATAGAGGGTCCCTTACTAATTTTATCAGCTTCAGGTTCAGCTTGAGTGAGTTCACTCTCATTACTTTTGTCTGGGAAATCAGTTGGGGCATCATTTAGAGATGTCTCAACATCGTCTGTGACATCAGTCTGTTGATCATCAACCACAACATTGATAGATTCCATCATTACTTTTGTTCTGGAATTAAAGACTCTAAATGCTCTGTTGTTTGTTGAGTAGCCCATAAATATTCCTTCATCACTCTTGGGATCCATCTTCCTTCTTTGTTCACGATCAGTCAAGATATAACATTTACTACCAAACACATGGAAGTATTTGACAGTAGGTCTTCTTCCTTTCCAGACTTCATATAAAGTAGTAGGAGTCCCTTTCTTCAAGGTTACTCTGTTGTGAACATAGCAGGCTGTGTTCATAGCTTCAGCCCAGAAGTGGTAGGGCAATTTCTTAGCATGAATCATAGCTTTGGCAAATTCTTTGAGAGTTCTATTTTTCCTTTCTACCACACCATTTTGCTGAGGGGTAATGGGAGACGAGAACTCATGACTAATTCCTTCAGATGCACAGAATCCAGCAAATTTGTTGTTCTCAAACTCTTTCCCATGATCACTTCTGATTCTGATAACCCGACTTTCTTTTTCTCTTTGAAGTCTTAGGCAAAGATCTTTAAATACCTCAAATACATCCGATTTTCCCCTTATAAAATTAACCTAGGTGTATCTGGAGAAGTCATCCACCACCACATAAGCATACTTTTTCCCACCATGACTTTCCACCTGTATAGGTCCCATCAAGTCCATGTGGAAAAGTTCCAGCACTCTGGAAGTGGTGTCATGTATGAGCTTCTGATGTGACATCTTTGCCTGTTTTCCAATCTGACACTCCCCACAAACTCTTCTTTCATCAATCTTTAAGTTTGGGATTCCTCCGACAGCTTTAAAAGATATAATCCTCTTCATTCCTTTAAGATGCAGATGGCCCAATTTTTGATGCCATAACTTCACTTCTTCTTATTTGGCTAGAGTCCACATTGATGAATAACCAGTTTGTTGGGAACTCCACATATAGCAGTTGTCCTTAGACTTGACTCCTTTCATGATCACTTCATTTTCTTTATTAGTAATCAGACATTCAGTTTTTGTGAAGTTTACATTTAGACCTTGGTCACATAGTTGACTGATGCTGATTAGGTTTGCAGTCAGTCCTTTAACAAGTAGCACATTGTCAAGGTTAGGGACTATAGGGCAGTTTAGCTTTCCAATCCCCTTGATTTCACCCTTTGCTCCACCACCAAAGGTTACGTAACTAGTGGCATAAGGATGAAGGTCAATTAGTAGGTTTTTGCTTCCAGTCATGTGTCTGGAGCATCCACTGTCAAAATACCAGTCTTATTTGGCTGAAACTCTGAAGGAAGTGTGAGTTATCAGGTTAGTAGCACCGGTCCTAGGAACCCATTATTTTTTGTTGACAAAATTATGGTTTTTGGGTCTAGGTTGATGATGAGAAGGACTAGGATAGCCATACAACTTAAAGCAGAATGGTTTTATATGGCCAAAATTTCGACAGTAATGACATCTCCATCTTTGGTGTTTTCCTTTATGTTGTCTTTCCTTATGATATTGTGACACATGATGTGACATCTTTGGTTTGCTGCCAGTGTGACTACACTTAGGTTTGGATTCATTAAACCCAAGCCCAGACTTCCATTTTTGGTGGTTTCCTTTATGTTGTCTTTCCTTATGATATTGTGACACATGATGTGACATCTTTGGTTTGCTACCAGTGTGACTACACTCAGGTTTGGATTCATTGAACCCAAGGCCAGACTTGTCTCCTGCCATTTTTTCAGTCTGGAGAATTTTGTCTAAGGTGTCAGATCCATTGTTTAGCAGTCTGACATACTTTGTCATCTCATCCAGTTTGGAGTTCAAGAACACTGCTTCAGTCTTCAACTTAGAGATGGTTTCCAAATGTCCTGTCTTCTCATCCTCTAGTTGTGTTATCAATTTCTTTTGACTTTCCACTTGTTGACACACCTCTTCACTTCTGTGACACAACTTTCTGTAGGTAGTGGCTAACTCATCAAAGGTTACTTCATCATAACTTAAATCTTCATCAGAACCCCATCTTTCAGTCAAGGCAATCACAAGATTTGCAGACTCTCCTTCTGTTTCACTTTCATCAGACCAAGTAGCAGCAAGACTCTTCTTCTATTTCTTGAGGTAGGCCCCACATTCAGCTCTAATGTGTCCATACCTATCACATTCATGGCACTGAACTCCTTTTCCTTGTTTGGACTTTTCATCAGATCTTGTTCTTCTTCCAGCATCATTAGACCTACTGATGTCAGATGAGATGTTCTTGACATTAGACTTAGACCTTACATCCATCTTTTTCAGAAGTTTGTTGAACTGCCTCCCTAGTAATGCTACATCATTTGCCAAATCTTCATCAATATCTTAACCACTTTCTTCCTCTTTCTCTTTAGTGTTTGACATAAAGGCTATGCTTTTTACTTTCTTTTCAGATCCATCACACATTCCCAACTCAAATGTTTGGAGGGATCCAATTAGCTCATCCACTCTCATATTAAAAATGTCTTGAGATTCTTCTATGGCTGTCACTTTCATGGCAAATCTCCTGGGAAGTGACCTGAGTATTTTCCTCACTAGTTTTTCATCTGACATCTTCTCACCCAGGGCTCCTGAGGCATTAGCAATTTCAAGGATATTCATATGAAAGTCATGAATATTTTCATCTTCTTTCATCCTCAAATTTTCAAACTTGGTAGTGAGCAGTTACAATCGAGACATCTTCACTCTAGAGGTGCCTTCATGAGTGGTTTTGAGAATATTCCAAGCATCTTTAGCCACCTCACAGTTGTTCACCAGTCTGAAGATGTTCCTATCAACCCCATTGAATATAGCATTCAATGCTTTAGAGTTTCCAAGGGCTAGTTTATCCTCCTCCTTGGTCCATTGTTCCTCAACCTTCTTATCAGTTGTAACTTCTCATTCCTTAGTAATAACTGGATGTTCCTAGCCTGTTAGAACAACCTTCCAAGCCTTATTATCCAAAGATTTCAGGAAGGATACCGTTCGAGGTTTCTAGTAGTTATAGTTAGATCCATCAAGAATTGGTGGTCTGTGAACAAATCCTTCGTCTCTATCCATAGTACCAGAAAGTAACGTCCTTAGATCTCACCCAGAACCAGAGCAGGATACCTGCTCTGATACCAATTGAAATTTTGGTATCAGATATGAGATGTCGAAGGTAATGTCATGACACTAATATCTGAACAATATAAACAAGATAAAAGATAAAGAATAGTAATACAAGTGACACAAGCAATTGTTAACCTAGTTCGGTGCAAACTCACCTACGTCTGGGGGCTACCAAGCCAGGAAGGAAATCCACTAAACAAAATTAGTTCAAAGACTCTCAGTAAACAACTTCAAGTTACAGTCTTTTCACCTAATCTCTACCCGTGTGACTTCTATCTAAGAACTCTTAGATAAGAGATCCTACTCACTCCCCCTCAATCATAGCAGTAATGTAAAAACAAATATTACAATGAAAGAAGACATTCTTCAAGAACACATACTTGATCTTGCTTAAAAGCTTCAACCAAGTAAACACACACTCATGCTTCAAAGCTTATAGTGGACAAATTACAACTCAAAAGTCAGTCCAATTCAATCATTTATGGATGAATGAATGGCTCACAATACACACGACCACACAAGACTAAAACCCTTATTCTCTCTCACTATTTCGTTCGTTATTTCTTGTGTATTAAAACCAGGTTTTCCATGCCCTTTATATAGAAGCGTTTGGCTGGGCTTGGACATCATAAAACCCTAAAACTATTTTCCATTCATATCTTCTTATGACAGCTGATTATATCTTGTTGGAAAATAAGTCAATCTGGTTTTAATTACTGATTGAATGACGCGTTCAATCATCACATCAATCACACATAGATTAGCATAAAAAGTGCAATCATAAAATACATAACATTCAGACTGAATGTTCTATAAACAGATGTCTTGACATCGGGTCTGACATCTCAGCAAAATCTTGCATAACTATATTTTAAACACCCTGTGTAATACGGTGGGAGAACTGACTATAGTTAAATGTTGCGGATAGCAAGAGTCGCCACCGACTTTTATTTTATCCAAAAGGAAAGGACATAAAAGAACAGGAAAGACCTTAAAAAGATTTTGAGTTCGGGGGGTAGGTTATACAAAGGGAAGGTATTAGCACCCTTTATATCCATGGTTATCCATGGGCTCTTAGTTACTTAGCTCACTTTGTTTGTTTGCAAGAGTGTAGTGTGTGATTAGAAAAATTTCTTTAAGTACTTTGTAATGACCCTCGTATGGGTGTATACAAAGCCTAATTTAGAAATTGTGAGGTGTAAAAGTAATTATGAAAAGTGTGAGCAAGTAACTATGAGATACCTACCCTAGATTAAGTCTTTCGTGTTCTCGTATATTCTTTTAATGGTAAGACTGTCCCTATTATTAAGGAATAGGTAGTCATTACCTTGGAGGTGTTTAAGGGACGGGCGTAGGGTCATCGTATGGTCAATGAAGGCAACATAAGGGGTGTCTTTAGCAACTCGTAGGGACTATCATCATATTTACCGAAGGGACAAGATCATTATATCGTAGGCAACCTCGTAGGGACTTGATCTTTTAAGTTTATAGGGACTTGATGATTTTTCTGTTTGAAGGGACTTTGCTTAAGACACCCCTATTTTCGAGGGACTTGACCATTTAAAGAAGGCAACCAAGAGGAATACCCTAGGAAGTACAGATGGCGATCAAAGATCGACCTACGTGTGTGAGTGTTATTTTTCAGATATTTGTCTTGAATTTAATTTTCTAAGTTCAATTATTTACAGTTAGTTTTTTGCACTCCCTAAATTACTAACCACGCAATAAATATTTACAAAAATAAAAGCAAGAAAAATAAATTCCTAAACTATTACATGGCTATGGGACAGATACATAATAATCAGGCGAGAAAGAATAAATTTACAACCTATACATTTGTTCCTAATATTATAAATAAAACAAAATTAAAATAAGGAAAATAATGAAGCAAAAATAGAATAGATAAAAGCAAATAATAATAAAATAATAAATAAACAATGGTAATAATGCAATAATAAAATAATAATAATAATAAAGTGATAATAAAAAAGTTAGAATTTTAAAAGAAATTATTTTAGGTTAAACAAGTTAGATTTTTTTAGAAGTTATTAGAAAAATATGAGTTTAAAATAAATTAGTAATAATAAAAGAATTTAAAATATATTAATGTACAAATTATAAAATAAAAGAGTTATATGAAAAATATTAAGTTAGTCATTTACAAAATAAATAAAGATTATAGAAAATATCAAATTATTAGATTAATAGGTTTATTATTATTATTCAATTAGAAAAATGGTCAATTAGATTTTATTTACAAAATATATAAGGATTTATTATTATAAGTAAGTAATAAAAAAAAGTTATTAAAATAGTTAGTATTTATTATTTATTTACAAAAAATATAAAGGTTATAGAAAAATATTAAATAATTAATTTAGTAGGTTTTCACGCCCTACATTACTAAACCACGCAGTTAATATAGGATCCATGGCAGGAATTTAAATGGCAGAAAAATAAATGGCAGAAAAATAAAATGGCAGAAAATAAATGGCAGAAAATAAAATCTTAATTATTACAACGCTTTGGTGCAGTTACATAATAAAGATGGCGAAAAGTAAAACTGAAAATATTACAAGTTAAAACTTAAAATATTACAAGGGCGAAGCAGTTACAGTGTATGAATAACATAAATATGAGCGAAAATAGGAAATAATAATAAGGTTTGTTAAGGTTTAAGAAAAGGTTTATGGTTTAGAGGAAATAACACGGTTAAAGTTTTAAGTTTGAAATTTAGAGTTTGTGGCGAAATTGTTAGGAAAAATCAGGGTAGTTAGTTATGAAAAAAAAATGTGCTGATCTTAATATATGTATATATAAAAAAAATATGAATTAAAAAAAACAACGGCGTTGCTAGCGCAAAATTGCGATCATCGCAACTGGATCGGATAACACAAATGTCACGCCTCATACATGTATATGTGAAAACGGCGTATTGACACGATCCGATCCGAAAACATAATCAAATTATAACATAAAATAGAAATATATATATATATTTAACACACTAGTTACATATTATAAATTATATATTATATGATCCATATGCATTTTTATTAACAACAAAATTATTATTATATTATATTATATATTATGAGACATGTAAAACTTATATAAAAACAAACACATCAAATACATAATACAATGAACCAAATTATTATACATGTTATACTTATGTGCATAAAAAAAAAGCAAAACGGCGATATCCTGATATATTTAACCAAACCGCATGTATCAAACTGTGTGTACGATAGTATAGATCAGTCACTCTCAGTTTCTCTTTTTTGTTCTGTCTTTTGGCCTCCCTCTATCAGTCATGCTAGTAAATATATATAGGAACAAATTAGGTTAATGATAATGGGCCTAAGTTTATTTTGAAACCCAATATTAAATTAAAAACTGAATAAAGTTAAATAATCAAAATAGTTAAAATTAAAATAAAAACTAATTAACCTATTTATTTATTTTAGACCCAATATAAAAATAAATAGACTCAAAAAAAAAAAAAAGTCGGGCACCAAAATGCTCGAAAAAATAAAATGAACACGTCAAAATAATCAGCGCGAAATAAATGACTCGGAAAAATACAGCGTTTGGTCGGATTTTGAGGTAAAAATTATGACCGTTTAAACTGCTCAGACTGATCAACATATGACCAAAAATAGTCGTAAAAATATTTTTAACATGTCAAATTAAACCACGTGAACCGCAGATTAATGTTACCGACATTTGCAAACTTAAACTTGACATTTTTTCGTTGACTAATTTTAGGCACAGTTAAAAAGTTAATTTGACCAGTCTGTTTGTAAATTCCAAGAAATTATTCCGGCTAATATTAAGACAGAAAAAAAATGTTATGCTATGAAGATGATGCAAATGAATGTGAAACAAAAAAATTGGTTAGAGTTAAAAATAGAGGGCAAATTTTGGGGTGCAACAGCTGCCCCTGTTCAATTTTCTGAAACCTGAGGAGTTAGATTGGCCTGTGTGCCATTCGTGACTTGGAAGGTTGAAGGGGATTGAACACAAAAGCCCAAAAATTTGCACTCGCTGGTGCGTAAAGTAACACTGACGACTGGTTGTATATGCTTAAGTGGGCTTGAAGATGCCACTTGGAAGAACTGTAGATGGGCTTATAGATGCCATCCATAATATCAGGAGGTGATAATATCTTGATGTTGATACTGGATATCAGTACTAGGTCTTCGTATAGGCCGTCTCTGAATCGTATCTAAGAACATACTTTTAATTTAAGTGTCAGAACCAAATCTTCGTGGCGATTTCTTTCTGAATTAAGTATCAGCACTAGACCTTCGTATAGATCGTCTCTGAACTGTTTTGAATTGTTGAATAGACCAGTAGAAATAAATCTTCGTGATGATCATCTCTTCTGGAAATATCCTGGATTAGGGAATCAATCTTCGTATAGACCGTTTGCCTACTATCCAAGAACAAAAGAGTGTCAGGATGAAATCTCCTGAAAATATCCTGGACTAGGGAATAGATCTTCGTATAGACCGTTTGCCTACTATCCAAGAACAAAAGAGTATCAGGATTAACTCTCTTAAAAACATCCTGGACTAGGGAATAGATCTTCGTATAGACCGTTTGCCTACTATCCAAGGACACCTTGAGTAATGATTAAGTATCAGCACTAGATCTTCGTATAGATCGTTTCTGACCTGTTGTGAATTGTTGATAGTATTTTATCTGTATATAACCATCATGCAAGGAAAAGGTTAGTTTATGCAATATGTATGCATGCATGGCATGGTGCATCTAAGTAAATGTATTATGCACTTATGGATATGCCATGGTATGATGTAAATGATGTATGTATGAATCATGCGGCCTGAAGCGTCCGGATATCTTTGTATAACAACTGCTGGCTAGGGAAAATAAATCCCGATTCGTTGCTGAAGAATATGAGGAACTCGTTCCCGTCTTGTTTGATAGTATAGTATTTGTCACTTCCCGTATTCGTTCGTCGTACTTCTATTGAAGGAATAAGTTCCTGAGTATCCCGACTGAGGATAAAAGAGATGGACATAAATTCAAGGGGAGACGTAATTCGAAGCATCTATAAAGATAGATTTGCTCTACTGGGGATTTATAGTGGGGATAAACCGGCGAAGCTTCGTTGAACTACTACCCTCGTTCGTCCTTAGTAAATACTATTACTGCATTTTATGCATTTCTGGTAAACATCAATCGTATTCAAAAGCATACATACATTCAAACACAACCAATGGACGTTTTCGCTTATGTAAATAGAGTAAAAGTAAATCTGGATTCAAAGATGAAATTTTATTTATATCACAAAGTGACCTATACATAGGCAAGTTTGTACAAGGAGACAGAAATCCTAGTAAGAGGAATTCGTCGTAAATTTTTTATAAAACAAAGAAAACAGCTATGTGAAAAATGATCCTATTGAGTTTCAATTCTACTATTGCCATTATCTTCCAATATCTCATCTTCTGTTGTTGAGACAGAAACGATTGGATTGATCTTTATCTGTTTGAACTTGATTTAGGTAGCACCATCAGTTGAAGTTACATGAGTGATCCAAACGAGACATAGTCATACGCTTTAATCCCTAACTTTTGCCTGGATTGCCCTTTCAGGTTTTCAATCCACCGGGATACCCTTTTTTGCCCAAGCCGCCTTTTCAAGTTTTCGACTTGCCGGGTGTATATTTTTTTATATATATATCCCTAATTTTTGCCCGAACCCTTTTGGTTTGCCGGGATGCCCTTATTTTTGCCTAGGCCAGTCAACCTAGCGGGTCTCTTTTTATGCGTAGTTTTTTTTAACTATGTCTGCGTTTACAGGCTGTGGAAAGTCTTCACCATCCATAGTAGTAAGCATCATGGCACCTCCTGAGAATACTCTTTTGACCACAAATGGTCCTTCATATGTAGGAGTCCACTTGCCCCTAGGATCACCCTGTGGTAGTATGATACGCTTGATTACCAAGTCACCAGCCTGATATACCTTTGGCTTAACCTTCTTATTGAAAGCTTTGATCATCCGTTTCTGGTACATCTGACCATGACAAACAGCTGCCAACCTCTTCTCATCAATCAAATTTATCTGGTCGAGTCGAGTCTGAATCCACTCATCTTCATCCAAGCCTGCATCCTTCATGATTCTTAGAGAGGGAATCTGAACTTCCACTGGTAACACGGCTTCCATTCCGTAGACCAAAGAGAAAGGAGTTGCCCCTGTCAAAGTGCGTACTGAAGTGCGATAACCATGAAGAGCAAAGGGTAACATCTCATGCCAGTCTTTGTATGTTACTGTCATCTTTTGTATGATCTTCTTAATATTCTTATTAGCAGACTCCACGACGCCATTCATCTTTGGCCGGTACGGAGAAGAGTTATGGTGTTTTATTTTGAACTGCGTGCAGAGTTCAGCAATCATCTTGTTGTTCTTCCGGAGAGAGCAGGTTTCTCAGATGTATGTTTGATAAGATCCATCTTAGAAATCAATAAAGTGGTATGATTCAACATATACTGTCTTAGTCGGCGAGCAGCCTAAGCCAAAGCATAGCAAGCTTTCTCGAGCTGGGAGTATCTTGTTTCATAGTCGGTACCTTTTGCTAAGGTAGTATATTGCATGCTCTTTTCGACCAGACTCGTCATGTTGCCCCAACACACACCCTATTGAATTTTCTAACACGGTCAAATACATGATTAGAGGTCTTCCTTCAACTGGTGGCATCAGATTTATGGGTTCTTGGAGATACTTCTTGATTTTGTCAAAAGCTTCTTGACATTCATCATTCCACATCATCTCTTGATTTTTCCAGCGAAAACCTCTACATAGTTACGTAACATCCGACTCAATCTTTCTTTGACACTATTTTCCAAGCCTGCTCCTATTTTGACTTCTTTCTTGTCTACTTCAGTACCCAGATTTACAACCTCAATTGATTCCTCATGCGGCTGTGTAACTTTCTCTTCTTGTTGTAATAACCTAGCAAGCTCTACAGGTACTTCACAATCTTCATCCTTTCCATCTTCAGCTTGATAGATCGGATTCTCGAAATTATAATTGGCAATAGTAGAACTGTTATCAACATGATCCAGAGTGGATGAGGATCTGCATTTTAGTGATGTGGGTGTGTGTAAGAACACATTGCTGATGAAAATAAAATAAAAGAAAAACAAAGAGCCCAATATTTACGAAAACGAAACGTCCATTGATTTTTATTGAATGAAGTATGCAAATGAAATGACATCCCGAAACAAGCATACCATTGTGCCCCGGGTAAGGCACAAGGCTTAAAAGTTTAATTACAAACTTAAAAATAATAACACAGTAATAGTATTTACTCCTGACTAAAGGAGATAGGAATAACGTCTTCAGTCTTCCAATTGTTGAGCTCATCACCCACAGTAGGAAAAATCCAGTTATCCAGATTGTAGTCTTCATTATAGTCACCCACAACATTGAGTTGATCTTTCATGTTCCCTGGATTGGTGATACGAACAGCACGAGCACGACGAACAGCCTTCTGGGACTCTGCAGTGAAACCCAAACCAAACTTGTCAGACTTGTAAGGAATGTCGGGAAGCTGGCCCCAAATAGTACAACCACCTTCTTCAACCACAGCTCTAGCATCTTTGAGGGAAGCCATTGTAGGAGGTACTCTGGTAACCACAGGAACTCTTTTAACCACAGGAGGAGCTTCAATAGCGGGAACGACCCAAGGAACTACTTCAAATGTATGGCAAGGAGTCTCAACATATTCACTTTCCACTTCAACATACTTAAATGTATTCACATGACTGACCATATATTCTTCCTCTCCATAAACAGTTACGATCTTTCCCTTCACTGGATATCTCAACTTCTGATGTAGAGTGGAGGTCACAGCACCTGCCCCGTGGATCCAGGGGCGCCCAAGCAAACAAGAGTACGCAGGACGAATATCCAATACATAGAAGGTAGAATCGAAGACTTGAGAGCCTACTTTGATCGGGAGGTCTATTTCTCCATGCACCACTCTTCTTGAACCATCTAAGGCTCTCACCACTATATTACTTGATCTTAACACAACATCTTCAGGACTGAGCTTGTTCAGAACCTCTTTGGGAAGTACATTCAATGAAGAGCCATTGTCTATCAACACATGAGACAAGGTAGTGCCCCTACATTCAATGGAGATATGTAAAGCTCTATTATGGTTTCTTTTGGCAGGAGTCAAGTTAGCATCAGAAAAACCTAACCCATTATCATAAGTCAGATATGCAACACAATTTTCAAATTGATCCACAGAAATTTCATTTGGTACATGAGCAGTCCTTAAGAATTTGATCAAGGTTTTAGCATGAGCCTCAGAACACAGCAACAAAGACAACATGGAAATTTTGGAGGGAGTATGCCCCAACTGGTCAACAATATCATAATCACTCTTACGAATGATCTTCAGCACTTCTTCCATCTGTTTAGAGAGATTTTCAGCAGTCGGTGCTTCAGCTTGCACATGTACAACCACAGGACCTTTGCCTCGAGCATCAGTACTTGGCTCAGAAGTGGAGGTAGTAGTTGGAAGAACTGTATTTTTTGAGGTAGCTGGAGGAGAGAAAATTCTTCCACTTCTGGTGATCTTACTAGATCCAGCAATATTATCAACATCAAGGTTATCATCAGTAACAGGTGTATCAGTCAAAGGTTCCTGCTTAACACCATGGATATAAACACCAGAACCGTAATTCCAGGGTATAACTTTATCAGAAGTATAAGGAATAGGGCCAGGAGTGGTAATAATCATGGGAGGCACTCTAACTTCAGCAACAGTCTTCACCAGGCCTTCAGCAGTAATTTTGATAGGACCCTTGGAAGTGATCTTGACAGGGCCTTTGGAGGTAATCTTCACTGGCACTTTATCAACCATATCCACATCTTCAAACTTCTTACCTCGAGTTAGGTGTTCACACATACTTTCCACAGAAGGAGTTCTCTCAAACAATATAGTGTAATTGTCCATGAGGCGTTGAATACCATCTTTCAACTTCCAGCAGCTATCAGGTTTGTAGGTGTAACACCCTTCTAAAATACCCCAAAAATTAATTAAAATAATAAACATATAATCAGATTAATAGTGCACCAAGGGTGTCACACAAACATTCCACACCATTTAAACAATATAACAATCATGCTCTTTTATTTAATTTAAATATAAAGTATTTGCACAATTACGCAGCGGATAGAGATCAACTCAATCATGCAAAACATGTAACATCACATGTAATTTAGTTCAACCACAACAACAATAATAATCAAAGTGTTCCCGCCCGATGTTACATCTATCAGAGCATGACCCACTAGGGAGACTACACTAGACTCCAAGCATTTGCTTCTACTCAACTCATTTCTCGTTACCTGAAAAATAGTTGTAAGGGTGAGTTCCTCAATCAATATAATAAGCATTATAAAACAACATGTAATGCCAAGTAATTAACACATCAATCACCCTAATTGCAATACACATTCAGTAATAGCTCATTGGCTTAAACATCATACTCAACATCAATATACAATACCAGTATAATCTCAAATCATACTTAACAACAACACAACACACGTATAATATTGGAATACATCCATTCATATTATACGCCATACATATTTTTATGCAATGAGACTCTACACATGCGGTACCGACTATTCTCGAACATATAGTTCAAGCTCACCGATCCCTCCAGATACGGCTACTAAGCTCACTAGTCCCACTCATTTGAGACCTAGTGACTCACTCACTAATTCCTCACCATGGGAATTAGCTACAGCCCCGAAGGCTAGACTATGCACACTAATCATCTAGTATGCAAACATCAACAACAAACCCACAATGGTTCACTCACTAATTCCTCACTATGGGAATTAGCTACAGCCCCGAAGGCTATGTCATGCATGCTAATCATCTAGCAATGCAACATCAACAATAATTCGAGAATAAACATATGCTCACACTCTGAGCCATACAACAGTCCATTCACACATACATGCATAATATATACGTTCACAGCATCATGTACATCATTATACATCATCAATCTTTCATCACATAAGCATGTCAGATTATGCCAAACAACAACCACAATATTAGTACATTACAATATTGCATATACTGCTCAAAACAGCGGGAATTTATCCCTATTACACCATAGGCAACATAGGCCAACCCTCAATTAGGTACATCACATTTAAAAACAATAATTTTTCACTCCGCAACAGTGTTAACCGGTTAACGCCCTGGGTTAACCGGTTAACGCAGGCAAAACTCACTTTCTGGCAAAACGCAACAGTGTTAACCGGTTAACGCCCTGGGTTAACCGGTTAACGCAGGCAAAAACTCAATATTTTCACATTTCAATACAGTGTTAACCGGTTAACACCCTGGGTTAACCGGTTAACGCAGACCAAACAACAATTCCTGCGCTAACACACGGCAGAATGCAGAATTCCGCCGTTGGAAGACTTCCGGACCTCCGATTCCGATTCCGTAAACAGCTATACGATCGGGAAAACATTACTCACACAAATACCGATTTAATTTCAACTTTCAACACGGTTCGTCCAACAACATTTCAACATTTACAAATCCCAATTAGGGTCAAATTAACGGCTTATCACTACCCATGACATATTATCCCAAAATACCCATTAATCGACGATAAACCCCCCTTACCTTAACAATCCGGCGAATCTTTGAGCTTCAAGCCTTTCCGTTCTTCAACCTTTGCTCTTCAACTCCTTGCTCTGTCTCTTTGCCCTTTTCCTCTTTTACGATCGTTTCTCTGTTTTCACGTGAAACTTTCTTTTTACCAAATGGGATTCTTTCTCTTATTTCCAACATATATATATTTTCCAAATAATAATAATAATCCAAAATAATAATAATAAAATTTCCAATTATTTAATTAAATTAATAAGTAAATTATTAACTCAATTTAAATAATTATTTTATTATTATCGGGGTGTTACAACTCTCCCCCACTAAAAGAGTTTTCGTCCTCGAAAACATACCTCAAGCGAACAACTCTGGGTAAGACTCCTTCATCTTACTCTCCAGTTCCCAAGTCACATTGCCACCTGCTGGTCCTCCCCAAGCTACCTTCACCAAGGCAATCTCTTTACCCCGCAACTGCTTCAACTCTCGATCCTCGATCCTCATAGGTGATGTTTCAACAGTCAGGTTATCTCTCACCTGTACATCATCTACTTGGACTACATGCGACGGATCACGAATGTACCTCCTCAACTGAGACACATGAAAAACCTCATGCAAATTCGCAAGCGACGGCGGTAAAGCGATACGATAGGCTACCTCCCCTATCCTCTCCAAAATCTGATAAGGACCAATAAATCGAGGTGTCAACTTCTTCGACTTCAAAGCTCGACCAACACCAGTTATCGGAGTAACACGAAGAAACACATGATCTCCCTCTTGGAACTCAAGTGACTTCCTCCTCTTGTCGTGATAACTCTTCTGACGACTCTGAGCAATTCTCATCTTCTCCTGAATCATCTTAATCTTGTCTGTAGTCTGTTGAACAATCTCCGGTCCAACCACAGCACTCTCACCGGACTCATACCAACATAAAGGCGTCCGACATCTCCTACCATACAAAGCTTCAAACGGTGCCATACCAATGCTCGAATGAAAACTATTGTTGTAGGTAAACTCAATCAAAGGCAAATAACAATCCCAAGCGCCTCCCTTTTCCAAAACACAAGCTCTCAAAAGATCCTCTAATGACTGAATGGTCCTCTCAGTCTGACCATCAGTCTGCGGATGATATGCAGAACTCAATCTCAGCTTAGTTCCCAAAGCTCTCTGCAAACCTTCCCAAAACTTCGATGTAAATCTAGGATCCATGTCCGAAACAATACTCGACGGAATACCATGCAAACTTACAATCTTCTCAATATACAACTCGGCTAATCTCTCTAACGGATAATCCATTCTGATCGGAATGAAATGAGCCGATTTTGTCAACCTGTCCACAATCACCCAAATGGCTTCAAAATTCTTATTTGTCCTCGGCAAACCAGAAACAAAATCCATACTGATACTATCCCACTTCCACTCTGGAATAGCCAACGGTTGCATTAGCCCAGACGGCTTCTGATGCTCAATCTTTGACTTCTGACAAGTCAAACAGGAATAAACAAAACTTGCAATTTCTCTTTTTATTCCCGGCCACCAAAATAACTTTTTCAAATCATGATACATCTTCGTAGCTCCAGGATGAATACTCAAACCACTACGATGTCCTTCTTCAAGAATACTCTTCTTAAGTTCGGTAACATCCGGAATACACACCCGATTACCAAATTTCAAAACACCATTCTCATCAACTCTGAATTCACCACCTTGGCCTTGATTCACTAAAGTCAACTTATCAACCAAAAGCATATCGGATTTCTGACCCTCTCTGATCTCATCCAGAATACCACTCGTTAACTTCAACATTCCCAATTTAACACTATTGTGAGTACTCTCACACACCAAACTCAAGTCTCTAAACTGTTCGATTAAATCCAATTCCTTAACCATTAACATAGACATATGTAATGATTTCCGACTCAATGCATCAGCCACTATATTTGCTTTACCCGGATGGTAATTCAAACCAAAATCATAATCCTTCAGAAACTCTAACCATCTCCTCTGTCTCATATTCAGCTCTTTCTGATCAAACAAATACTTTAAACTTTTATGGTCACTGAAAACCTCAAATCTTGACCCGTACAAATACTGCCTCCACAACTTCAGAACAAAAACCACAGCTGCCAACTCTAAATCATGCGTCGGGTAGTTCCTCTCATGAACCCTCAGCTGTCTCGAAGCATAAGCTATAACCTGCTTATTCTGCATCAACACACCACCCAAGCCCAACAATGAAGCATCACAGTAAACCTCAAATGATTCCGACGGACTCGGTAATATCAGAATAGGAGCAGTAGTTAACCTTCTCTTTAACTCTTAGAAACCTTCTGCACATTTTGAGTCCCAACCAACGCTTGCCCCTTTCTAGTCAACATCGTCAACGGTAACGCCAACTTAGAAAATCCCTCAATGAACTTCCTATAATAACCAGCCAAACCAAGGAAACTTCGAATCTCAGCAACAGACTTCGGAGCTTCCCACTTAGATACCGCTTCTATCTTAGAAGGATCAACAGCAACACCACCTCTTGAAATCACATGACCAAGAAAACTAACTTCTTCTAACCAAAATTCACACTTAGACAGTTTAGCAAATAACTGCTTTTCTCGCAGCACTCCTAAAACCACTCTCAAATGCTCAGCATGCTCTTCTTCAGATTTCGAATACACCAAAATGTCATCGATAAACACCACAACAAACTGATCCAAGTACGGATGGAAAATCCTATTCATGTACTCCATAAATACTCCAGGCGCATTAGTCACACCAAAAGGCATTACAGAATACTCATAATGTCCATACCTCGTTCTGAAAGCAGTCTTCTGAATATCCTCAGTTTTCACACGTATCTGATGATACCCAGATCTCAAATCTATCTTGCTAAACACACTCGCACCAACCAACTGATCCATCAAATCATCAATCCTCGGCAAAGGATACCGATTCTTGATCGTCACTTTATTCAGTTGCCTGTAGTCCACACACAACCTCATAGTACCTTCCTTCTTCTTAACCAACAACACTGGTGCACCCCACGGTGACACACTTGGACGAATAAACTTCTTATCCAACAAATCTTCCAACTGACTTTTCAATTCAGCTAACTCAACAGCAGACATACGGTACGGAGCCATCGATATCGGTCTAGTACCAGGTACCAATTCAATCGAGAACTCAACTTCACGCTCTGGCGGTAACTCATTCACTTCTTCCGGAAACACATCAGGAAAATCACACACCACTGCTAGATCACGAATCACTAGTTTATCTTTAGCCTCTAAAGTTGCCAACAACATAAACAACTCTGCCCCATCTGCCACTTCCTCATTCACCTGCCTGGCTGATAGAAACAGACTCTGCCCTTCCTCAGTCTCAGGAAATATCACCGTCTTATCAAAACAGTTGATATAAACTCGGTTAAACACCAACCAGTTCATACCCAAGATAACGTCAATCTGCACTAGTGGAAGACACACAAGGTCTATCCCAAAGTCTCTACCAAAAATACTCAAGGGACAATTCAAACAAACTGAAGTAGTAGTCACTGAACCCTTCGCAGGAGTATCAATAACCATACTTCCAAGCATCTCAGATATCTCTAACTTAAGTTTCACAGCACAATCCAAAGATATAAAGGAATGAGTAGCACCGGTGTCAATAATAGCTACAAGAGGAAAGCCATTAATATAACACGTACTTCGGATCAAACGATCATCTGCAGAAGTCTCAGAACCCGATAAAGCAAAGACCTTGCCTCCTGACTGATTCTCTTTCTTCGGCTTAGGACACTGTGGACTGATATGACCCAACTCTCCACAGTTGAAACAAGTTACAGTCTTCAACCGACACTCTGCAGCCAAATGACCACCTTTGCCACACTTGAAACACTTCATCTCAGCACTGGTACACTCATGGACCCGATGTCCAGCCCGACCACATCTATAACACTTAGCAGGAGCACTAGAGTCTCCCCCACTAGGCCTCTTCATGCCACTCTGCTTCTGAAAACCTAACAAACTAAAACAATAAGTACTGATAGGGTTACACAACTCCTATCCCGTACAGGGAAAACAGAATAATTACGACTCGACACGACCGACTATGCTCTGATACCACTAATGTAACACCCTTCTAAAATACCCCAAAAATTAATTAAAATAATAAACATATAATCAGAGTAATAGTGCACCAAGGGTGTCACACAAACATTCCACACCATTTAAACAATATAACAATCATGCTCTTTTATTTAATTTAAATATAAAGTATTTGCACAATTACGCAGCGGATAGAGATCAACTCAATCATGCAAAACATGTAACATCACATGTAATTTAGTTCAACCACAACAACAATAATAATCAAAGTGTTCCCGCCCGATGTTACATCTATCAGAGCATGACCCACTAGGGAGACTACACTAGACTCCAAGCATTTGCTTCTACTCAACTCATTTCTCGTTACCTGAAAAATAGTTGTAAGGGTGAGTTCCTCAATCAATATAATAAGCATTATAAAACAACATGTAATGCCAAGTAATTAACACATCAATCACCCTAATTGCAATACACATTCAGTAATAGCTCATTGGCTTAAACATCATACTCAACATCAATATACAATACCAGTATAATCTCAAATCATACTTAACAACAACACAACACACGTATAATATTGGAATACATCCATTCATATTATACGCCATACATATTTTTATGCAATGAGACTCTACACATGCGGTACCGACTATTCTCGAACATATAGTTCAAGCTCACCGATCCCTCCAGATACGGCTACTAAGCTCACTAGTCCCACTCATTTGAGACCTAGTGACTCACTCACTAATTCCTCACCATGGGAATTAGCTACAGCCCCGAAGGCTAGACTATGCACACTAATCATCTAGTATGCAAACATCAACAACAAACCCACAATGGTTCACTCACTAATTCCTCACTATGGGAATTAGCTACAGCCTCGAAGGCTATGCCATGCATGCTAATCATCTAGCAATGCAACATCAACAATAATTCGAGAATAAACATATGCTCACACTCTTAGCCATACAACAGTCCATTCACACATACATGCATAATATATACGTTCACAGCATCATGTACATCATTATACATCATCAATCTTTCATCACATAAGCATGTCAGATTATGCCAAACAACAACCACAATATTAGTACATTACAATATTGCATATACTGCTCAAAACAGCGGGAATTTATCCCTATTACACCATAGGCAACATAGGCCAACCCTCAATTAGGTACATCACATTTAAAAACAATAATTTTTCACTCCGCAACAGTGTTAACCGGTTAACGCCCTGGGTTAACCGGTTAACGCAGGCAAAACTCACTTTCTGGCAAAACGCAACAGTGTTAACCGGTTAACGCCCTGGGTTAACCGGTTAACGCAGGCAAAAACTCAATATTTTCACATTTCAATACAGTGTTAACCGGTTAACACCCTGGGTTAACCGGTTAACGCAGACCAAACAACAATTCCTGCGCTAACACACGGCAGAATGCAGAATTCCGCCGTTGGAAGACTTCCGGACCTCCGATTCCGATTCCGTAAACAGCTATACGATCGGGAAAACATTACTCACACAAATACCGATTTAATTTCAACTTTCAACACGGTTCGTCCAACAACATTTCAACATTTACAAATCCCAATTAGGGTCAAATTAACGGCTTATCACTACCCATGACATATTATCCCAAAATACCCATTAATCGACGATAAACCCCCCTTACCTTAACAATCCGGCGAATCTTTGAGCTTCAAGCCTTTCCGTTCTTCAACCTTTGCTCTTCAGCTCCTTGCTCTGTCTCTTTGCCCTTTTCCTCTTTTACGATCGTTTCTCTGTTTTCACGTGAAACTTTCTTTTTACCAAATGGGATTCTTTCTCTTATTTCCAACATATATATATTTTCCAAATAATAATAATAATCCAAAATAATAATAATAAAATTTCCAATTATTTAATTAAATTAATAAGTAAATTATTAACTCAATTTAAATAATTATTTTATTATTATCGGGGTGTTACAGTAGGCACAATAAAAACAGTCCTCGTTGCAACCTGGAAAGAATCCAGCCTGCACCAGCTTCTTCTTGATAATAGATAAGGGAGTAGTCACATCTGCTACCGAGGAAACATATGAAACTTCATCAACAACATTAAGAGTCTTCTCATGATTGGGCATGGGAGCAGTAATCACATTTGGAGTCCCAGGAGGGTCAAATTCAATCTCCCCAGCTTCAATCAGATCTTGAATCTTATTTTTCAGCACCCAACAATTGTTGGTGTCATGTCCCGGACAATTAGAATGATAGGCACATCGTGCATTAGGATTGTACCGAGGAGAGGAAGTATTAGGATTCTGAGGAGGGTCCTTCAAAGTAATGAGTTCCCCTTTCAACATGTGTTGCAAGGCTTGGGCCAGTGACATGTTGATCTTGGTGAATTGTCTTCTAGGCTTCTGTTGATTACTCTGTGGTAGCTCTGGTGTTGCAGAAGTAGGATTAGAAATGTGAACTGCTCCTACGGATTGGTGACTTCTGTTACGGCCAGGTTGACCATACACAACATTAGACTCCTTCTTTCCACTAGGGGGCTTCTTTGCAGTGCTTGATGAAGATTCATCCACCTGTATCTTACCACTTCTTATACCACTTTCCACACGCTCTCGAGTCATTATCAGCTCAGTGAAACCAGATGATGAGCTTCCAATGAGGTGACTATAGAAAGGACTATTCAGCGTACTCATAAACATATCCACTAGCTCCCTGTCAGTCAGAGGAGGTTGAACTCTGCCAGCCAGGTCTCTCCATTTCTGGGCATACTCCTTGAAATTCTCCTTAGCACCCATTGACATGCTTTGTAGCTGCATGCGAGTAGGTGCTAAATCAGCATTGTATTGGTATTGCCTGTAGAAGGCCTCAGCAAGATCATTCCAATCACGGATATTGACACTCTCCAATTGATAATACCATTCCAATTGAGCTCCAGACAAGCTCTCTTGGAAGAAATGAATCCATAACTTCTTATCAGCAGTATGTGGTTGAATCCTCCGGACATAGGATCTTAAATGCAGCTTGGGACATGAGACACCATCATACACCACAAAAGCAGGAACCTTGAAACCAATAGGTATAACCACTCCAGATATTAAACTCAGATCTTCAAAATCCAGCCCAGAAGATTTTTGTAACTCCATAGCATTCATTCTATCCACCAACATCTTGTACTTATCTTCATTAGGATCATGATAATAATTTGCTTCAGAATCAGAATCTCCCACAGTATCATGGAGACTACCTCCCTCTTTCTCATAATTTTCAGACTCATAATCATCAACCTGTTCCTTTGTCTTGATAGGGCCTTTGAATCTTCTTCCCAGATTGATAAGGCCTCCTGATCTTCTAGTCCTCTTCTTCTTCTTAGCCAGCAATGTCTTCAACTCATCTTGCCCCTTGGACAAGTTCAGAATCAACTCTTGGAATTGTGCATTCTGAGCCTGGAGATCTTTGACAGTCTCTTCAAGAGCCATTTCTGCTGAAATAAACAGCGAGAAGATAAGATACCTGTTCATAAGAAACCTGTGATGCAATAATATGGTATGTAGATGCTTATGCAATGTTTTCAAGGAACGTAGGATTTAAATTTGTTTAAACCACCAAAAAGTAAACTTTTATTAGTAATAAACTTGTTTGCCCCTTGGGCTTACAATAAAAATGAAATGAATACAAAAAATGGGGTTTTAAGTCTCCCATGGACGTTTCCTCTTTGTGTTGAGGTATGAGTTAAGATTCCGCTCCTCGTGAAGTTGTTTTGTTAGCTCCAGGATTCTTTCCTGACTTGCCTTGTAATGAGTCTCAAAAGTATCTCTTTGCTCCTTCAACTGGATCCAGGACCTCTGTAACTCTTCCATGTCAGTGGGCATGTCTGGATGAAGAATGATGTAAGAAGTATCTCCTTCAGCAACAGGCTCCATGGTAACTGGCAGGATAGCAGGATATGGCATCATAAGAGTCTGAGCACGAGATCGTACCCATCTGAGATATGGTTCCATAGGAATAGTGTACTTGGGTTCCAGAGTCTTGCTGTCAATCTTGTTCACTTTACCCCATGCTCGTATGAACCTTTGACGGTATTGAAGATCGTTGTCGTAGTCGAGCATAATACCCTGAATAAGCATGTCATGAAGACCATCAGTCCGAGCGTAACCAAACTGACGTAGAGCTAAAGAAGGGTTGTAGGTAATGCCCCCTCTTATGCCAAGGAGTGGCACATTAGGGAACTCCCCACAACGGTCAATGATGGTAACATTCTCCATAGATCTAGAGCACCAATGAATATCTGAATAAGAAAGTGACATAATCCTCTTGGACCACCTGAACCCTTGTTCATTCTTCATCACTGATCGAGGAAGGTGAGAAATAAACCACCTAGATAATAGAGGTATGCAACACGTCAGAGTTCCTCGTGCCTTCGTAGTACGGGTATGAAGAGAGTGTAAGATGTCTCCAAGTAATGTAGGCACTGGATTGCAAGTCAGAAATATGTTGATGGCGTGTACGTCTATGAACTGGTCTGGATCGGGGAACAGTACTAAGCCATAAATCAATAGGGCTAAGATCTCCTCAAAAGCATCATAACTCATAGCCTTCAGGAATACTTGAGCTTTCTCCATCAATACCTTTGCAAGAATACCCTTAACTCCACTCCTTGTTTCTAGGACAATGTCTGATTTCTTTAAATGTAAGGCTGCAGCAATGACTTCAGGTTTAGGCTCTTTTTCCAAGCCTGTGAAGGGTTTCTGATCAAGAATAGGTATACCCAGAAGCTTGGAGAACTCTTCCATTGTAGGAACCAGCTGATAGTCGGGAAATGTGAAGCAATGATGTTTAGGGTCAAAGAACTGAAACAGGACACTCATCATGTCTTCATTGAACCTTGAAGTGACTAGATCCAGTAGGTGACCATGCCTCTTGATGAACTGGGAGTTTTCAGAAACTTGAGAGACCAATTCCTTAAGCTTAGGAGGTATTCCTACAAAGTTGATCCGGATAGTATTCCTACGAGCAGAAGCCATGACCTGCAACAAAGAACAAAGATAAATCCTTTGGTCCTTGAAATGGTTAGTGAAAATGCTATGCTTATGATGCATGATGATGCTATGATGTTATGCTCAATCACAAACATGTGGCACACACAAACAAGTCACACAATAGCCCTAGGTTTGAAGGCTTGCATGAGGTTTAAAGGTAAGTACCCTCCCCTGAAGTTTAGTTGATTCATCCTGTCCTACAAAAGTAACCAAGTTCTAAGGGATCTCAAAATCATTGATCCTTCACAAGGGTGGTTGTTCAGTAGGCAACTTACTTACCAACCAAAACCCTCCAAGTTTAGGATCTCAATGAGTGTAGTATCGAGTATCAACCAACTTCAGTCTTCACCAAAGCCGGTTATCTCACTACTTTCTAAAGGCCAAGATGGGATGACTAGGGTTCTAAAAGTCAGTTAGTGTATTGACAATATATGGCAGCCTCATATTATCCTCAACTTGCTTAAGGAACATAAGCACCAACCAAGAAGTCACACTAACTATGGCCACCAGATCAACCATATCGATATACGCCGTACAGTTTCCTTGGTCTATTGCCATTTACCAAGGTACACTAGATCCGGGTTAGGGTCTTTCACACATAAGAGCACCCAACAGATAAGTATAAAGCAAACAAGGCAAACAATTTTAAAGTGATCTAATTCCTAAGGGTACCCCTCTTTTATTAACTCCCCAACAGAGTCTCCAGTTCTGTAACACGGTGGGAGAACTGACTTTAGTTAAATGTTGCGGATAGCAAGAGTCGCCACCGACTTTTATTTTATCCAAAAGGAAAGGACATAAAAGAACAGGAAAGACCTTAAAAAGATTTTGAGTTCGGGGGGTAGGTTATACAAAGGGAAGGTATTAGCACCCTTTATATCCATGGTTATCCATGGGCTCTTAGTTACTTAGCTCACTTTGTTTGTTTGCAAGAGTGTAGTGTGTGATTTAGAAAAATTTCTTTAAGTACTTTGTAATGACCCTCGTATGGGTGTATACAAAGCCTAGTTTAGAAATTGAGAGATGTAAAAGTAATTATGAAAAATGTGAGTAAGTAACTATGAGATACCTACTCTAGATTAAGTCTTTCGTGTTCTCGTATATTCTTTCAATGGTAAGACTGTCCCTATTATTAAGGAATAGGTAGTCATTACCTTGGAGGTGTTTAAGGGACGGGCGTAGGGTCATCGTATGGTCAATGAAGGCAACATAAGGGGTGTCTTTAGCAACTCGTAGGGACTATCATCATATTTACCGAAGGGACAAGATCATTATATCGTAGGCAACCTCGTAGGGACTTGATCTTTTAAGTTTATAGGGACTTGATGATTTTTCTGTTTGAAGAGACTTTGCTTAAGACACCCCTATTTTCGAGGGACTTGACCATTTAAAGAAGGCAACCAAGAGGAATACCCTAGGAAGTACAGATGGCGATCAAAGATCGACCTACGTGTGTGAGTGTTATTTTTCAGATATTTGTCTTGAGTTTAATTTTCTAAGTTCAATTATTTACAGTTAGTTTTTTGTACTCCCTAAATTACTAACCACGCAATAAATATTTACAAAAATAAAAGCAAGAAAAATAAATTCCTAAACTATTACATGACTATGGGACAGATACATAATAATCAGGCGAGAAAGAATAAATTTACAACCTATGCATTTGTTCCTAATATTATAAATAAAACAAAATTAAAATAAGGAAAATAATGAAGCAAAAATAGAATAGATAAAAGCAAATAATAATAAAATAATAAATAAACAATGGTAATAACGCAATAATAAAATAACAATAATAATAAAGTGATAATAAAAAAGTTAGAATTTTAAAAGAAATTATTTTAGGTTAAACAAGTTAGATTTTTTTAGAAGTTATTAGAAAAATATGAGTTTAAAATAAATTAGTAATAATAAAAGAATTTAAAATATATTAATGTACAAATTATAAAATAAAAGAGTTATATGAAAAATATTAAGTTAGTCATTTAAAAAATAAATAAAGATTATAGAAAATATCAAATTATTAGATTAATAGGTTTATTATTATTATTCAATTAGAAAAATGGTCAATTGGATTTTATTTACAAAATATATAAGGATTTATTATTATAAGTAAGTAATAAAAAAAAGTTATTAAAATAGTTAGTATTTATTATTTATTTACAAAAAATATAAAGGTTGTAGAAAAATATTAAATAATTAATTTAGTAGGTTTTCACGCCCTACATTACTAAACCACGCAGTTAATATAGGATCAATGACAGAAATTTAAATGGCAGAAAAATAAAATGGCAGAAAATAAAATCCTAATTATTACAACGCTTTGGTGCAGTTACATAATAAAGATGGCGAAAAGTAAAACTGAAAATATTACAAGGGCGAAGCAGTTACAGTGTATGAATAACATAAATATGAGCGAAAATAGGAAATAATAATAAGGTTTGTTAAGGTTTAAGAAAATGTTTATGGTTTAGAGGAAATAACACGGTTAAAGTTTTAGGTTTGAAATTTAGAGTTTGTGGCGAAATTGTCAGGGTTTAGGAAAAATCAGGGTAGTTAGTTATGAAAAAAAAATGTGCAGATCTAAATATATGTATATATATATAAAATATGAATAAAAAAAAACAACGGCGTTGCTAACGCAAAATTGCGATCATCGCAACTTGATCGGATAACACAAATGTCACGCCTCATACATGTATATGTGAAAACGGCGTATTGACACGATCCGATCCGAAAACATAATCAAATTATAACATAAAATAGAAATATATATATATATATATATATATATTTAACACACTAGTTACATATTATAAATTATATATTATATGATCCATATGCATTTTTATTAACAACAAAATTATTATTATATTATATTATATATTATGAGACATGTAAAACTTATATAAAAACAAACACATCAAATACATAATACAATGAACCAAATTATTATACCTGTTATACTTATGTGCATAAAAAAAAAAGCAAAACGGCGATATCCTGATATATTTAACCAAACCGCATGTATCAAACTGTGTGTACGATAGTATAGATCAGCCACTCTCAGTTTCTCTTTTTTGTTCTGTCTTTTGACCTCCCTCTATCAGTCATGCTAGTAAATATATATAGGAACAAATTAGGTTAATGATAATGGGCCTAAGTTTATTTTGAAACCCAATATTAAATTAAAAATTGAATAAAGTTAAATAATTAAAATAGTTAAAATTAAAATAAAAATTAATTAACCTATTTATTTATTTTAGACCCAATATAAAAATAAATAGACTCAAAAAAAAAAAGTCGGGCACCAAAATGCTCGAAAAAATAAAATGAACACGTCAAAATAATCAGCGCGAAATAAATGACTCGGAAAAATACAGCGTTTGGTCGGATTTTGAGATAAAAATTATGACCGTTTAAACTGCTCAGACTGATCAACATATGACCAAAAATAGTCGTAAAAATATTTTTAGCATGTCAAATTAAACCACGTGAACCGCAGATTAATGTTACCGACATTTGCAAACTTAAACTTGACATTTTTTTGTTGACTAATTTTAGGCACAGTTAAAAAGTTAATTTGACCAGTCTGTTTGTAAATTTCGAGAAATTATTCCGGCTAATATTAAGACAGAAAAAAAATGTTATGCTATGAAGATGATGCAAATGAATGTGAAACAAAAAAATTGGTTAGAGTTAAAAATAGAGGGCAAATTTTGGGGTGCAACACCCTGCAGGAATTTGTTATCTCATGTCAAGACAACACTTGTGACAACTTGTGAAAACTCTAGGTTTTACCAAAATTGATGCCAACACATAGAACCAACAACATCATCAAGATTGTTTTATCTAGATCACCATATAGGAAAGCGATATTCACATCCATCTATTCAAGTTCTAGGTCGAACTTTGCCACCATGGATAATAACAACTTGCATATATAATCCTCATTGTTTCTTTTTGCATACCCTTTAGGTTGCATCATCAAGATTGTTTTATCTAGATCACCATACAGGAAAGCGATATTCACATCCATCTATTCAATTTCTAGGTCGAACTTTGCCACCATGGCTAATAACATTCTAATGGATATATGCTTTACAATAGGTGAGGACACAACATTAATGTCGAATCCTCCTTTATGAGTAAACCCCTTAGCAACTAACCATGCCTTAAATATTTTCGACATCACTCATTCGATTCCTTCCTTAACCTTAAAAAGCCACTTACAACTGACTAACTCGGCCCCTGCGGGTTTCTAGATTAGCTCCTAAGTGTTGTTATCATGAATATATTTCATATCATCATCCATGACTTTTAGCCATTCAGTTTTATTTTGACTCCTCATATCTTCTTTGTAGTCTATGTGTTTTTCATCAAGAACCTCACTTGTAGAGATTAAGGCAAATGCTATGAGATCTCCATAACCATGTATGTGTGGTGGCTTGATGACTTTCCTTGCATTGTCCCATCCAATAGTTAGTCATTATAAGTCTCCTTAGATTCATCATCACCTTGTGCTTCTTCTTCGATTTCACCTGGATTATGCAATTCAACATCAATTAATCCACCTCAACAGAAAACTCTTGTTCTAGCTCATTTTTAGAGATCTTTGCATTTCGACCAGTATCATCAGTTTTCTTGAAATCCATTTTTGCTTCATTGAAAACAACATCACGACTTGTGATACACTTTATGTGACCTGGTTTTAGGCACCACAACCTATAGGTTTTAACTCCCTCAAGAACGAACATGTATCTTAGAGCTTTAGGTTTGACTTTGTTTTGCCTAATGTGAGCATAGGCTACACATCCAAATATTGTTCAAACAAAATTGATTGATACCATATCCCTTGGGTTTTGATGATAACAAAGTATCCCTTGGGTTTTGATGATAACAAAGTATTTAAAGAGAAATTGAGTATGATAACATTTGTTCAAGTATGCATGAATATTAAACTAAGAACAAATGAAGAGATGTTTGAGGAATCAAAACATGAAGATCAAACTCTAGCTATGAAGACCACTTCTGAAAACTCTAGCTCTGATGGAAGACCCAGACTTTGAAGAAGTCAACTCTAAAGATAGTTAACCTCTGGTGATCCATACTTTGAAACTTCAGAAGTCAAGAAGTGGACTTTGAAGGGATCTCTGCCTTTGGAGGAGTGAAGTATGAAGAAAGTCAATCTCTGATGCAAAATATCTTATATTAAGGAAACTCTGACAAACTCAGAAACCTTTTGATCACATGAAGACTTAAGGAAGAATCTCTTCCTGGGTGTTTGAGCTTCAACATATAATCCCTCTTGTTGAAAGGTGATTTCTTGATGTGTCTAATTAAGTACAAAGGTTATCCAACCTTTTTGTGAAAGTCTCCAACGTCTCTTTTTCTACTCATTATTTAAGGAGTTGAAGGACCAGATGCTTGAAGCTAGCAGAAATATACCCGAACGCATCACACGCTCGAAGATACAACAAAGTCGCCATCGAACTTTATTTATTCCTACAGGAAGGGTAAAACATCGATAAAACCTAGAGGAAGAGAAAAAGGGTAAGGAAGTCAGTTACATAAGGGGAAGGTATTAACACCCCTCACATCCGTTGTACTCAACAGAAACCGTTTTGATTATTCTATACTCAGATGGGTGTTACATCTAAAGATTACTCACAAAAGAATATGGGAAAAGAAAGAGAATAAATAAAGTGCTTGGTGAGGATTAGGGCCATCATGCTTAAGTATCCTTATAGTGCAATAAGGAATTCAGAGCTCCGTAGTTCATGGAACTAAATCATGGGAGATGAAAGAAGAGATGGAATGAAATATGAAGATGAAGGAAGGTGCTCGCTAAGGATTCACATCCTCGTGCCTACGTACTCTCACCGTGCAATGAGAAAGTCAAAGCTTCATAGTTCATGGAACTAGGACGGACAAAGAAAGGAAAACTGGATAAAGTTGGTGTTTGTGGTGTTTGAACCAAATGGAATTGATTGAAGTGATCAAATGGAGTAAAGTGATATAGAATTTATTGAAAGGCAAAGTGGTATTTGAACCAGATAATGATGTTTGAACCGATGGTTGCAATAATGTAGTGTCAAAACCGAGGGTTGTGATAATATGGTGTTTGAACCGAGTAAATAGTGTTTAAACTAAAGGATGAGCTAAATGTGGTGTCTAAACCGGATGGTGGTTTCTGAACTTGAAAAATGGTATTTGAACCAAGGCAATGGTGTTGAAACTTGAAAAATGGTGTTTGAACCAAGGTAATGGTGTTTAAACCTGAAGAATGATGTTTAAATCGAAAGGTCGGTTTCTAAACCAAAAAAGGGTTCATGCCAATTGAATGGTAATGATGCTCAACCAAAGTAAGGTCAATGGTGTCTAAACCATGCACAATTGTTCAAACTGAAACAATGGTGTTTAAACTGGAACGTGGTGTTTAAACCTGAAGGGAAATAAGAATGATGTGTTTAAACCTGAAGGGAAATAAGAATGATGTGTTTACACCAAGGCAACAGTGTTTAAACCTGAAAAGGGTAATTGAGGATGGAAAAATAGTGTTTAAACTAAAAAAGTCTATACATATGGATACTTAAATGAAATTAAACATATGGATAAAAAATTAACCTAAGCATGGATTATGAATTAAACAAAGGGAACGGACCTCATGTTCAACAATTAAAGAATTAATCAACAAAGTACAAAGATGATCCATCAAACCTTAATCTAAACATTCTCAAATTGACGAAGACTTCATGGTATCAAACATGTTCATCATACTAAAAATCAATCACCACATCTAAAATGAATAAAAAAACTCCACAAAAAATCTAATAAAAATCAACCAGAAATATCAAGTAAATCATGTTTTTCATTGTAAAAATATCATGAAAATATAATGACAAATAACACAAAAATATCAATAAAACTTATGTACAAAAAACAAGAAAAATACCAAAATAAATGGGGTCAGAACCCAAAATAGGGTGCAAATTTGATTCATGCCCCCGAGCCCAGAAATGAAGGCCCAAACAAACTCTAAAATGGAACCGGTGGTACTCAAGCAACAAGATGCAGTGTTCAGCAAAAACTGGCCAAAGCCCAAGCACTAGAGGCCCACATGGATAAAACATTCAACAGAAGATGGATAAGGCAAATTTGATGTGGCAATGAGTCATCAATGACATGGCTAGGAATGAGTTAGATTAATGAATTGACATGGAAATAAGGCACATGATAAACGTGGCAAAGAAAACTCAGAACCAAGTACAAACGCGATCCTCTCTCTTCTCTCAGTCCATTTCTCTCTCTGTCGTGCCGGAGGCCTCTCCGGCATCGGAGCCACCATGAAACCTCAACCAAAGACCATCACCCCATCCTATTTCAACTTGCTGTTAACTGCAGGCTTAATGTAAAATGAATGTTGGTTTGAATCGTGCTCTGCTTCTACATGTTATTTGCATCATTTACTGGCTCATTGCTAAATGTTAGCTTAGGTGGTTATTGGATCTTTTGGTGTGCCATTGCTATGTTATTGATGTTGCATTTTTGTTGCCTGTTGTTGTTGTACTGAGTTATTATATGATGATGCTTGAGTGTTCCATATGTGGTTGGTCTGATGTAGCAGGGCAAGGCAAGGTTAGGCCAATGTTTGTGAGGTGCTGCATGTTATGGACTTGGAATGATGGTGACTTAATGCAAGGCCAATGGTTGCAGTAGGCCGAGCAAGGAAGATGTTGGTATGTGTTGAATGACTAGGTCTTTTTTGGCTGCAACTTTGTGTGGTTGTTTAATGCAGGCTTGGTTCCTTGGCTTGGAAACTTACTTGGCATTGGCTGCTTTGGACTTTTGAAATTTGCTATGGAATGCATGAGACTTGATTTGGGTTGCTTGGAATGTCTAAGATGCTTTGGAGTACATGTGGAATCGTATTTTTAAAACGTTCGGTAAAAAATCTCCAAAAATTCCAGATTTTTTGTGAAAATGCGGTATAAGTGCATTTGATTTTTCAAAAAGTTCGGTAAACATGCAACAATTTTTCAGATAATACCAGATTTTTCAAAAAACTCCGAAAAACTCATATTTATTTTTTAAATATCCAGTAAAATTACATAATTTTCACCCGTATCCAAAAATTTTCGTATATAATTTTTTCTCATTACTATCAAAAGTATAAAGTATTCTAAAATTAGACTTCAGGAAAGCTCCTCTTTTTTTAAAGGAGAATTTATCCTTTCCATTCCGGAGATTTGACCTAGCACCACTCAATTCTTGTTAATGCCAATATTACATTTTCAAAATTTTAACTAAAAAGTTCAAATGAAAAATCTGGTATGCAATTTGACCGTTTTTTCAAAGAAATGAATTTAACACTTTCAAATTTTTTAATAAATCCAATAAATGTTTTATAATCATCCGAATATTTGAAAATTCAGTAGTTCATATTCGATGAGAAAAATAAAATTAACACTATCGTATTTTTTGAAAAATTCGGTATGATTCGTAGTTTTCTAACATATTTGAAAAAATTGATAAAAAATCATTTTTTTTATTCCATAAAAGTATGGTTTTATATGAAATTTTAAAAAAAATGGTTTAAAAAGTATGATTTTAGACCGTTCTTTTTAAAAAAATCGGTATAGAAAAATATATGATTTCACACGTATTTTAAAAAAAAAATGTAAAAAATATGTTTTACATTTATTTTTTAAAAATTCGATAGAAATTCATAGATTTTAAAAAAAAAATAATAAAAATTCATAGATTCCAAAAAAAATCTGATAAAATTTCAACAAATTCGATTAACATGAATTTTTTAAAAACGTAAAATTCACAAATATATTTAGGTATGAAAGGTGACTCGTCAAATTTTGAGAGTGTAAGATAAATTCTCTTTTTTTAGTCTTTTATCTAATTATTAACATATTGTTACAATGATGATTTTAATTTTTTTTAACTAAATAAAGTATTTTAGAGATACGTTAGACAAAAAGTAAAATATTAATTTATTATCTTTTTTTATCAATCGATTCATCTAACATATTATTCACGCATGCACCGAATTCATTTGTATTTTCTTATTCCTCTTTTTTTCCCATGTATTGTTGTTCATTCAATATGGTATTATATGCGTAGAAAGGACATACCTACGCTGCATCATCATCTTTTTATTCTTCGTTGAAGATTCAGGCTTCAAATAAGCTTCATTTTCTGGTTCTAATCTCTGAAAATCAGGCTCTGCATCAAGTTTCAAAGAAGTCTTCAATGGTAGAATTAGAAAATTCACCTCATGATTCACAACATGTAACTCACTCATCTCAAGCTACTTCAACGCAACTTGCGTTTTCAAGCTATGCAAATACGTTTGGCCAAAATTTCAAATCAAACTTTAAGAAAATAATTTTCTTGTTGTGCAATCAACAAGTAGAAGGTAACATCCTTTCTCACAAACTCCACAAAATGGTTGTAAATCCTCAAATATCTCCTATGTTCAGAACTGAAAATGATAGGATTGCTAATGTAGTTTCTAAAAACTATGAGTCATGAAACATTTCATGATGGAACATGACCTAATCACCAAACTCCATGACAAGTTTACTCTGAAAAAGCTTGGCATCCTTAAACATTTACTGGGTCAACATGGATGATTCAAATGGAGCGATCACGCCTATTTTTAGCCATTGAAAGTTGAGCAAACATGACAATGAGACACTAGAAAATCCTTCCCTCAATGGATCCATACTTCTAGCTTTGCAACATGTTACTCTTAGACTACGTGACATTGCTTTATGCATAAAAAAAGCTAGTTAATACAAGGAAAATCCTATTTAGATGAATTAATTAGAGTGTTGTAAAATTCATTCTACGATATTTATATGGGATTGTCACTCGTGGTTTGACACTTGCACCAAACAATCCTTTGTAGAAGTTTTCACTAAGAGCTTATAGTGATTCAGTTTGGGAAAGTTACAGTGGTGATCGAAGATTAACTTTAAGGTTTTGTGTTTATTTTAGACATAATTCGGTGTCATGGAGCTCAAAGAAGCAATCACTTGTTGCACATTCAAGCACGGAAGTAGAGTATTGAGTTTTGCCTCATACAACCTCTGACTTATTGTGGCTTGAAACACTCTTATCTGAACTTCATATTGGTTAGTTAGTGCATACGTTACTATGTGATAACTTTAGTGAAGTTATGTTATGTTACAATCTGATTCCACATGCTAGAACAAAACACTTCAAACTTAATATACATTTCGTCCATGAAAGAGTGGTAGCAAGCAAGTTGCAAATTCAAGATGTCCCTAGTCATTCGTAGACCACTTATATGCTAACAAAATCGCTTCCAACCAATCTGTCATTGGCTTAAACAAATTCAAAGTAGCTTCACTTGAAACTCCATGATTTAATGGGGGAATATTGGAGTATAGATCTTTAGAAAATTTGTTAGATGGTTAGAGAGTTAGATAGAAAAATTAGAATGTATAAATTTTTGTACATGTGCACAAGAAGGGGGTAAATTGCAGAGGTTTAAAAATCGTTGATTTAAAAAAATCATTTTATAAATCAGAGTTTGAAAATATTTTATCAAAATATTTAAATAAGTAATGCAGCAAAAATTTAAAGTAAAGAAAATTACTAAAAATAAAGGAGATAAGAGAAGAGAAATAACACTGGAGAATTATGCAAGTTCATCCAAGAAATCCTAATCATGCCCCTCAAGAATTGATCTTGAGACTATGCTTGAGAGCTTTTGGAAGGTTATGCCCATGAATCCTCTTATACAAAGGAAATGAAGTTTTAGGCTAACATCTAGCCGAACAATGAACAATGATTGAAGGGATTAGTCTCCAAACCAAATTGAGATTTTGCACAGGTTAATCTTAAACAAAAATGGAGTTTTTAGTTGGATATCTTCCTAACCTAACTGCAGTTTTACACATGCTAATCACGAACCGAAGCGAGATTTTTTTTCGGGGTGATCTTGAACTTACTAAGTTTTTACACTAGGTTGAACTCAGAAACCAAGTGATATTTTAACCGGGCTGAGCTCAAGAACCGTTGTGGATATTTTAATTGGTTGATCTTTAGGAACATAAATAGAGCATTTTCTTTAATGGCGGAGCTCACGAACCAAACAGAGACTAAGACAAATCCCATAAATACAAATAAGAGTTTTTTAAATGGTTTAGGTCCCAGCAAAAATACCTAATTCCTAAGGAAAAATTATTTACTCCAGAGAAACATCTACTCTTGGTAAATTTACAATTTTGCCCTTACCCAAAATAATATTTCTCACTAGACTCAAGAACACTCTCAAATCATTACGGCTAAATTATGTAAGAAAACAATAAAGGTGATGAGAGAAATGAAAAGTGAGATTTTTCACATTTCCTATATGTGAAAAAGTGATATGGAAACTCTCTATTTATAGGCCAAGGTGTGGTATAAATTTGGAAACAGTCTATGGGCCAAATTAATTCTCTAATTGATTAGGCAATGCAAATAACCAATTAATGTGACTCAAAATGGAAGGTTTTGATATAGAGTCATTAAAATTATTAAGAGATTGTCCCAATCGATTATAAACTCAATTATGAATCATCTAATCGATTATGCCAAACTTCTAATCGATTATACAGTTTAGAAAACGTCCCCTAATTAATTGAACTCTCTCCTAATCAATTGGAAATGCCTTAAAAACAATTTTTTTGGTGATTTTATTAAAACATGATAGGTTTATCAATGGTTTTTTTGTGCGTGTGTGTGTGTGTATGCGTGTGTGTGTGTGTGTGCGTGTGGGTGTGCATGTGTGTGTGTGTGTGCGTGTGCGTGTATGTATGTATATGTTGTGTGTATGTGTGTGTGTGCATGTGTGTGTGTGTGTGCGTGTGTGCGTGTGCATGTGTGTGTGCGCGTGCGCGTGCGTGTGCACGTGCGTGTGTGTGTGCGTGTACGTGTGCGTGCGTGTGTGTGATTTAGCCATAATGTTTTAAAAAGTGCCCTTGTATCTTTACAATACATTGATCACTCAAGCGAATACGATTAGAAAAGCTTTCACATTTCCTCTCTTTTACAACTCTGAAGCTTCAAGTATTGACATCATTATCTTTAACTTTAGTATCACATAAGAACCTCGAGTATTCTTAATTAGGCTTGATATCTCTTCATGTTGATTACCGTCGTCTAAGAGTTTTGAATGGTTAAACCACTGATCCTTGAAACTTGAGCCTTCACTTGAATGTAATTGAATTATAGTGTTGACTTTAACTAGATAACTTAATTTAGGAGGATAACTTGATCAACCATCTTATGCGTCTTTGACCACTTGAACTATCTTCAGTAGTTGCTTGACTTCAAGTGTTATCTTCGTCAAAACTAAGCAGTTAGTAGTAGACTTGCACCTTTTTAATACATAAGCTTCACCATCTTGGATCGTTTATTGACTATACCTGAAAGCACATAGATCCAGATAAATAAGTTCAAATTAGAGTTTGTAACTAATTTGATAAATATATCATTTATACATGTAAAGCTAGAGTCATCTCAATTGTAACTAATACATTATCAAAGGAATAAGATTTTATTCAAACTCTCTTTCTTTATCTCACAGACATTGTTGTTCATTCAATAAATTGTCCATAAACCAACCTAAATTTAAAATAAGAGTTGATCATGTTATTGGAATTAATTAAACAATTAATCACATGAGACATTTTCATTATATAGATTTAAACTATAATTATATATTAGTGAAAAAATTAAATAAGCATACTAATATGGGTATAAACAATATTAGGATCTACTACATGTTGATATATCAATGGTTATAGGAATACTTGGATGAATCTAAAGCAAAAACTCTTTAGACAGAAAAAAATATTAATCTAATAATATATAGAAAGAGTGATGAATGACGAGCATCCATTTTGTTGCGATTTTTCCTCAACCCATACTTCTCATGCCTTAGTAACTCTTCAGATGGAGATAAGAGACAATTTACAACATGTTCAATATATTGGAGATCATAATTTATATATAATGTGTTGATCAATTAAGTTTCTTATTATTCTGAAATGGGACATACTAGCATTCCCTCGTATTGAGCTCTTATCAATTAATTAAATATATAATTAATGATCTAATTATAAATCTAATCAATCTTATTTCTTAATTTTATCACTAATAAAATAAGTTACATAATTGATAAATATTTAATATAATTAAAAAATATATATCCACATAATAATATTGAAATATAATAATAATAATAATAATAATAATAATAATAATAATAGCAATAATAATAATAACTAAAAAATTCAACAAAATATTTCAACAATCTCCCACTTGGACAATATATCTTGATAATTATATCATAATTATTTAGGCGTGCATCCAAATGCTATTTATCTTTTGATTTCCACTTTACAAATTAGTTCATCTCATACATCATAAATGGAACCACTGTGACTGTCATTACTATGTATAATGCGACTAAACCCCGACGATCAACACATTATTGTACTTGAAGAAATATAAAGATATAGATGAGTGAAATAAAAATTACATGCAATGTGGTCTTTAAATTATGTATATTTCCAACTTATCCAACTGAAATCTTTAGTGAGATCAAATTGAATTAAAAAAATCAATATTTTCATAAATGATATAGAAATGGTTAAGCAATAATAACCTCTTAAATTTTGATTCTTCAAATAACCATAATATAAAGTCTATATTGATACTAAAACAAAATCACAAAACATACGAAAATAGATACTCGCATTAATCTAATAAGATATCCTAGGGACAACAACCATATGAAACACTTTATGTGATGATTATTCAGTAAGCTAGCATCTAGTCCATCTCTATATGTTATATTTATCGACAATGAAAAGATACAAGTCAATGTACTTTATAAAAAAATTCGTTGAAACACTATGTGACAACCTTATGTAACAATATAATTTGGGTGATTTTTCTAAACCTTTTATTGATTGCAACTGAGTGTATAAATACTTACAATCATTTTTTATACTAAAGTGCTCATTATATATAGATATCTAAACCATCACAGTCGAACATACTAATGACTTTCATATTGTTAGATATCTAATTTGAAAACATTATCTCTTTTTGTTCTCTTTAACAATCCTAATAGTATCATTTTTTTTTTGGAAATTATAACTTTGATATAACCAAAAGTAGATATCAACAACGAGATCCTAAAATTGATCCAACCAAAAAAACCAGGAAGCAAAAGTAAGCCACTAACAACCTAAACCCAAACTACCCCATCATTAATCTAGCTACATGTTCATGCACTTTGGGCTTAGTCCATAACCAATAATTTAAAACCTCTATGATTTTATCGCTTATGTGTGTCTGACTTACACTATTTCCATAAACTTTATAATTTCTATATTTCCAGCTCTCGATATATTGTTTCCGTGAACACCGTCTGTAGAAGTAGAACCTTTCAACCTCTGCCTTTGCTAGCATTTAGGACCCGTAACATTTCATCCTTCCACTCTCTTGGGGTGTGATAATGTTGGAGGTATTCAAGAACATGTTGCCACACTATTCTTAGCCCAGGACACACAAACACCAAGTTGTTTAGAGTTTCCGATTGAGTGCAGAAAAGTTACAACTATGGTTATCCACCATACCAAACATATGCAACCTATCTTTTGTTGCCAATCTATCATAGAATGCAAGCCATATCACAAACATTTCCCTTGGTTTCACTACATTATCATAAAAAAATCCTCCACAAAACCTTTTGGTGACTATATTTGAGAGCACTACAAAACTTCCTTATTTTGAACTTCATGCTTTATTACATCTGGTGACATTCTTACATTCCCTGCTTTGTTGCATCCATGAGCAAATTACATTAATATGAACATTCATGAAAATGTTTCTTTTGATGTAATAGAAATTGATCCATTTGATCCACATGCTATCAGTTTTGCCACTTAAATTTCACAACAATTTAACCATATTAGCCTGGTTTCATTCCTACAAAGAGATCGGGTTCAAGCCTCGATTATTCGTTGGTTCACACACTTGTTTCCAAGACACATGGGATTTTCTGGTGATCTTTCATTTTCCAGTCCAAAGGAATGTCCTGCAAATTGCTTTAATTTTCGAAGGGGCGTGCATTGTAGCTAATAATTATTTATAGTAAAAAGCACACTCCTAATCAGTTGAACCTTACCTGTATAGATAAATAAGGTTGAACTCTAATTCCTAATTCTCATAATAATTTTTTTCCACCAAGATCATACCATGTTGATTGGATAATTTCTTGCTAGTAAGGGGTCCCTAAATACCTGAAAGGGATGGGGCCTTAAGTAAAGGAGATGAGATCTTTTATTGTCTCTTTGATATCATCTTCCATTCCACCAAAATAAGCTTTGCACTTAGTGAGATTTACTATTAGACCTGTTGACTTAGATAAATCATTGAAAGTATTCATCTCAAGCTCAACTGATCTGACATCCCCTCTGATAAATAACATCATGCCATCAGCAAAACAAAGGTTAATGATGTGTAGCTTCTTGCACTTGAAATAGAAGTTGAAATTTGGGACTTTATCAAGATGTTGCAACTTTAAGTGAAGATAATCTATGGCTATGAAAAAAAAGCAAAGGGAAAATGGGGTCACCCTGCCTCAAACCCTTTTTTGCTTTGAACTCTTTTGTATGGACAACGTTAATTCTGAACCTTATAGTATCATTTTTAAAACAATTCAAGTTTGAATTACTTGAATATCTACTAAACAATTTTATATACATAATTTCCATATGCGTATAAAATAAGATCATATACTCTCACAGCCAAAGCATAAGGAAACACTAAATTTTTCCAAATTTTCTTTTAAGCTAATTATAATTGATACCAAACAGTTTCCCTCTTCAATTTAGGCATCCATTAATTTATTGTGTTTCATATCAAAATCACTTTACTTTAAATATAACTCTTTTGTGATAATCGAAAGAGGCCTTGAGAATAATATCTGAGAGTATTAAATAAATACCAAATAGAATATTCTTTATTGTCAATACTTTCTAATACTTTATGTTCTAGTTCCTGAGGGTGTTTAGTTTGATCTTCATGAATCAATATCTTGACATGATTGAGAGGAAGAACAATAATATCCATATGAATCAATTTTGTTCTTTACCATATTTCTTCCACAAAGCCAATATCCCAAAGAACTTTGAAGATTTTGTCTCCAAATATTCTACAACAACTTTTGGGATCAAAGTCTAATTTTTCAAACATTTCAAAAATTGTAGATTGTCACAAGTCATAAATGAATTGAATTTAATAATATCTAAATTTAAAAAGACAAATTGAATCATTATTAAAATAATGTATCATTTTGTTTAAATATAAAATAAAACAAAATTCTATCCTAATAATGATTCACCAAATTATTTTTTAAATCACTACGCCAAATAAGGGAAAAGAGGACGCTTTTTTTGGCTTATAACAGCGCTTTAAAGCGCCCTCTAATCTGGCGCTGGCATAGGTAAAGACAACACTTTTTTTCCTGGTGAAAGCGCTCTCTAAAGTGGCTCTTTAAGCCCTTTAAGGGCCACTTTAGAGGGCGCTTTTTAAAGAAAGCGCCCTCTAAAGTGGAAACTTTTAAGGGTTTAGAGGGCGCTTTTACTGGAAAGCGCCCTCTAAAGTGGAAACTTTTAAGGGTTTAGAGGGGGCTTTTACTGGAAAGCGCCCTCTAAAGTGGAAATTTAAAGGATTTAGAGGGCGCTTATTTTGGAAAGCGCCCTCTAAAGTGGGTGGTTATTTAATTTTTTTTTTTTAAAAAGCGCTATATTTATTTATTTATTTTAGACAACCTGTATATTGAAGCAGTACACCTAAAACTGTATAATTTGAAGCCCTTTTTCACACATTGCATTCAACAAGCCTTATATACAACAATCCATACATATACAACAATCCACTGATATATAATCGTTTAACTTCTAAAGATTCTAAATATACAACCAATTCATAACTTAAAAAGAAATAAAACTAAGTAGCAAAAGCATCTCTGAGATGTATGTTTTTTTTGCTAGCCGCAATCTTCTTAGCAACAACCTCTTTTTGTTCAATATCAATAGCATGAACCTAAAATATCATAAAATTAGTTAGGTGGAGTATAAGATCAAGAATTAACATTTTCTATGCATAAATATCATATAATTGTGTTTATACCTTTTTTTTTGATGCAACTGACTCGATTTGCTGTAATAAAAGCCATTTTACATGTAATAAAGAAAACAATTAAAATCATTTGACCTGTACCTTTTTCACTAAGTTCTCTTTCTTTTCTTGGTTGGAATATGTTCTACATGTCTCTTAACAACACGGACGGTTGGATTGATCCAAATACCCTCATTATGATCATTTCTAATATATGAATCATTTGATATAATATTCTCATCTTGATCATTTCTGGTAAACGATTCAATCTCAACATCAATATCACCTTGATCTCCAGTGTTTTCATCAATTACTTTGTTGGAAAAAAGAACTATAGACCATTTCGTACTTTTCGGATCATTGACATAGAACACTTGTCTAGCTTGAGAGGCTAGAATAAAAGACTCATATTTGTATCCCACCCTATTAAGATCCACTTGCAAAAATCCTGACTTATCCATTTGAATGCCGTTATTATTTTCAACCCACTTGCAACCAAATATAGGAATCTGAAACTTCTCATAATCAAACACCCAAATGCGCTCGATAACACCAAAATACGACAGATTTGCAAATTTGGGGTTTAAGTCCTTCACACTTGATATGTGCATTGCTTCAGCTACCACGGTGACACCACTATTCTGCATAGTACTTTTATCATCTTGTTCTTTGGTATAAAATGTGTATCCATTAATCGCGTATGCGCTATAAGAAAAAACATGGAAACTTGGACCATATGCTAAGCATCTCAACCTTTCTGTTATTGAAGCGGGATCTGAATAATACTTTGAATAAATATGATCCTTAAACCAAGGTATAAAACATCGATTGTGCTCTCGTACTATCCAATTTTCATTTCTATTGGGATTTAAACCTCGGAGAACATCCTTGTGAATTTCAACATACGACTCAACCTCATTCTCATTGTGCAGAACATACAAATGCACTTGATCCCGTTCGACCCTTGATACTGCCACAATTTTATTTCCAATTAGATTTTTTCCTTCTTTCTTTTCGACAAGCTGAGACTTGGGGAGTCCGATTGACTGAACATTAGACAAATATTCAGTACAAAACTCAATCGTATCTTTCAACAATACAACCTTCTGGTCGACTTCGGTTCTTCACGTACCCTTTTAATATTTTCATATAACGTTCAACAGGGTACATCCATCTCATATAAGCTGGTCCACACAATTGTGTCTCTTTCACAAGATGAACAACTAGATGTACCATTATGTCAAAAAATGATGGAGGAAAAAACATTTCAAGCTCACACAAAGTAATAACGATTTCTTTTTGCAACATTGGTAAGATCGCAGGATCGATCACCTTACTGCAAATTGACTTGAAGAAAGAACACAACTTAGTTATAGAGCTTCTTACTTTTTCTGGAAGAATAGAACGTATACCTATTGGGAGAAAATGTTCCATTATAACATGGCAATCATGGGTCTTTAAACTCTTTAACTTGAGGTCTTTCATAGACACAAGTCTTCTAATATCTGAAGAGTACCCTTCTGGAACTTTAACTTCACTTAGAAACTTACACAATGTTTTTTTCTCCTTTCTAGATAGAGTATAAGCAGCAGGCGGTAGATATGTTCGTTTTCCTTTCTTCAAGGGTCCTAATTCAGTTCTTATTCCCATCGCTATCAAGTCCTTTCTTGCCTTAAGGCCATCCTTAGACTTTCCTTGTATATTGAGTAACGTGCCAATAACACTTTCAAATACATTTTTTTCAATATGCATAACATCAAGAAAATGTCTCATATACAAGGACTTCCAATACGGCAATTCAAAAAAAACTGACCTCTTCTTCCACCCACTTTTGACAAGTGTGTGGGCAAAAGGCTTGCCAAACTGAGTATCCGAATCTTTCACCTTTTCAAAAATTTGATCACCCGTCAATATAGGTGGAGCTCTGCCTTGTTATGTCTCTTTATTGAACGCCTTTCTCCATCCACGGTAGTGATGATTTGAATTTAAGAATCTCCGATGACCGAGAAAGACATTCTTCTGACCAAACTCCAAGCGCTTCCAATTTGTTTTATCTTCACAAATAGGACACGCACATTAACCTTTTATGTTATACCCTGATAGATTTCCGTATGCTGGAAAATCATTAATTGTGCCAAACAACATCGCCCTCAAGTTGAAACTTTCTTTCCTATATCCATCATAAACCTCCACACCGGTCTCCCACAAAATCTTTAAATCTTCGATTAAGGGCTTCAAGTACACGTCTATGTCATTCCCTGGTTGTTTAGGTCCAGAAATCAACATAGACAACATCATGTACTTACGCTTCATACATAGCCATGGAGGTAGGTTATAAATCATAATAATCACAGGCCATGTACTGTGTGAGATACTCTGGATACCGTGTGGGTTCATTCCATCAGTAGATAATGCCAAGCGAAGGTTTCTTGATTCTTCTCCAAATTCAGGATAATCATTATCAATTTTCAACCACTATGGTGAATCTGCCGGATGTCGATACTTTCCATCTATAATTCTTTCATCTGCATGCCAAGTCAAGTGTCTTGAATCGGTTTCACTACGAAACATGCGTCTAAATCTCGGAATAACAGGAAAATACCACAAGACTTTTGCTGGAGACAACTTGTTCTTATATCGCGAGACACCGCATTTAGGACACTCATTTAACGATGCATACTCATTTCGAAACAAAACGCAATCGTTTGGACATGCATGTATCTTATCATAGCTCATGCCAATAGAGCACAACATCTTTTTGGTCTCATATGTTCGATTGGGAAGAACATTATCCTCAGGAAGCATATCTTTCAAAAGGGCTAATAACTCTGTGAAACTTTTATCCGACCATCCATTGCCCGCCTTTAAGTTGTACAACTTTAATACCGCAGACAATCTTGTGAATTTAGTGCAACCATCATACAAAGGTTTCTCTGCATCACTTACCAACCTTTCAAACATTTCGGGACAATCCTTAAGATCTCCTTCAAGTGCTTCTGCAATCTCTTCAACTCGATCACAATCGTATGTATCTGCGCCACTATAGTTTGAGGCATAGGTCGTACTATCCCCCAGTTCAACATTCTCGTTACTTTTCTCACCATGCAAATTCCAACATGTATAACTTCGATCAATTCCATGCCTCATTAGATGCGATGTCAACTGAACTGCGTCAACCCGTTTCCCATAACAACAACCCAAGCAAGGACATATCATTCTACTGGGGTCTTCGGCGTGCGCAACGGCAAACTTAACGAATTCTGATACCCCATTCTCGTACTCTCTCGACAATCGATTGGAAGACATCCATGTATTATCCATTACTAATTAGAATAAACAAAAAACAATTTCAGAAGAGAAACCAAAAATGGGATGAGACAAAACAATTTCGCTTTATTGAGTTAGTCTCTGTGCAGGGCATTCATGTCTCCAACAACAACCCAAAACCAAAACAATTTTGGTTTATTGAGTTAGTTTCTCAACATTTTCAGATATCTCTGACTTCAATAGCATGAGAATGTATGAACCATGCATTAAGCATTAGTGGTATGCACTAATTTGTAGCATAGTTATATATCATCATATAGTTTTTACAAAAGATAAACATTGACTAGAAAATATATATGTAGAATTGTATAATGGTCTAACTGAAAGCTAACAGAAGAATAGTCGACTCTAATTTACTCTATCAAATAACATCCATACCTAAACTTCTTAAGTTACTAGCTACGCTATGTATGCTAGAATAAATACACTCATAAGCTGCATAGTGTACCTTTGATTGGTAGAAGGTGTTTTAGATATTGCTGCCTCCTTTTTCTACATCGAGAAACAAATGGAACAGTTGGTGAAATTTAACCCATAATGCCTAGTCTCCATTGCTAGCATTGCAACACAATAATTATTGTTGAGAATACTCAATAAATGTATGAACCAAGAAAAATGAAACAAAAAATGAACAATAGCGAACGTCAGAAGAGAAACCAAGTAATATGAAGATTAGAAAAATACCTATGGTGTCAAAATCGAACAGCTAACAACGAATTAATAGAAGGAGGAAACGTCGTAGATCTAACAGAGGTGGAAGGAGAACGCCTTAGAAGTAGCGAAAATCGTAGCAGTGAGAACCCTAACGTGAAAAAGAACGAAAATAACAGAGAGTGAAATAACAAAACGCGAAGTATGTTATAATTTTAATGTTTACTAAAGGGGACCTTAGAGGACGCTTGTGGAAAAAAAGCGCCCTCTAAAGGGGGCCTAAGAGGGCGCTTATGAAAGCGCTCTCTAAGGCTTTCCAAAAGCGCTTTATAAACTGGAAATGCACATGGACTTATAGAGCGCTTTTTTAAAAGCGCCCTCTAAGGGTAACCTTAGAGGGCGCTTTCTAAAAAGCGCCCTGTATTATTGTCCCTCTATCTCCTCCTTATTTTTTCGCTTCACCTTAGAGGGCGCTTTATTACAAAAGCGCCCTCTAAAGTGCGCTGTCTATTCCAGTTGTTCGCTCCTTATTTTTTCGCTTCACTTTAGAGTGCGCTTTTGTAATAAAGCGCCCTCTAAGGTGCGCTGTCTATTCCAGTTTTTGGCGTAGTGAATTTAAATATAATGTTACCTTGCAAGGTTTAGTTAGAAAAAGTATAATGTTATGACTTTATTGTCGATGTCGCCGCTACTATTGGTGGTGGTGGTGGTGTCTCGTCTTACCATGGTGTAAAGGTGATTAAGGAAATTGAATGTTAAGTGAAGATATAGACTATGCCAATTTTACCGAGGCCCTATAATAAGCGCCAATTGTACTTGTGATGAGTATAATGAGGTGAAACCTTACTCCCGTGTATAAATGCAAAAGGATTTTAGGTGTGCTCAATTTGTGAAACATGAATGATCACTACCAACCCTAAAGGTTGGGATATTTATATCCAAGATACATGAGCCAAGTTGTGTGGTTGAAGAGTCGGCTCCAACCCAATTTCTTGGCTGAAACGTAGGGATACGAAGACTCAATCCTCCATCCTTCATAGGAAGAGCGGTTTCCTCCATGAAGTTATGAAAATGATGGGTTTTCTCCTATGATGTGGAAAAATATGTCTTTATGTACATTATGCGGGACCCATAGAGTATTGTGTTGTGCGACCCACGTTCCAAATGAAATGGTAAGGGTCAAGCGACTCATGCCACATAATGTGGTTCTATATATTGTGCAAGTAATTTCTTCCATTGATTTTGAAGATGATAAATTAGCAAGAAAGATATATCTAAAGTCTCGTCAATCAAAGAAGCAAACACAAGTTCAAGTGTCTCAATTTCCAATTGAAAGTGTTAAATAAAGTTTAAATCAAGTGTTAGATCAATTTAGATTAAGAAAATGAACTTCCGGCTATAAAGTTGTGATGTTGAAGTTGTGAAGATGAGAACATGAAGTGTGAAGTTGTGAAAGCTTGTCTAATTTTGCTCATATATATTATTTTTTATCAATTAGTTGTAATGCATCAAGAGTAGGTCTATGCATACACACACCACACAAAAAGTATTTCAAATCTCTCATATTTTTTATAAAACTTCTTAAAATCAATCCAGGAAAGTGCTTAAACGATTAAGAAGTTTGTTTCATCAATTAGGAAGGCAAAGTATATTTGTTAACCAATTAAGCCTTGTTTCTAATTAATTAAAACAAACTGAAACACCTACGAATCTATTAAGAAAGTTTTCTATTGTATAAGTGACGTCAAAATTTAAAGTTTTTTTTGGGTTAAGCTAATAAGTTAATACATGGTTTAAATCAATTAGATATAAAAAAACCATGGATTGTTGCATTTTTTTAATTAGTCATATTGTTTTCTTGTATAAAAGAGGTTTTTTTTTTCATTTCAAAACACACTAATTTTTTTGAATAGAAACTATCTCCTATTCTTCAATCTCTCATTCTTTTATAAAGATCTTTTCAATATAGTTGTATTAGTGCCAAGACACTTTAAAGCTTCATATGAGGGTTGTGGTGTATTGGTGTTATGCTAAAATTGTTTATTCTAGGGCAGAGTTCTTTTGTGATTCTTTTGTAATAGATTTGAAGGTTGTAAGATAAATCTGTAAAAATCTCATGTTGAGGTTATTGAGTTGAGTCTGTGTAAAAACTTTAGTTGTTTGTGGAAGATTATTAAGTTTAACATGTTTAAAAGATCTAGATTGTTTGTGAAAGTTTGTTGGGTTGATCATGTGCAAAAGCACGAGTTGTTAAATAAGGTTGTTTAGCTTGATTTTGTGAAAAAACTCAAAATTGTTTTAGAGGAAATCTTAAGGGAAAATTCTCAAGGATTGGAGTAAGTCAAATTAGACCGAATCAGGATAGATATTTTGTGTAATATTTCTATTCCTTTCTCTTTTATTTTTGTTATTATTTTTAGTATGCTGCTTATTTCTTTATATCTTAACTTTTTAATTATTTCATTGTTTCATCTTTGTTTATCTCTATTTTCTAAGATAAATTATTTTAAATAAAAGTGTTTTATATGTATGAATGTCTGAGGATTTTGTGAATAAACTGATTTTAAAATTCGAATATTACTCACATGTATGAATGTCTGAGGGTTTTAGATGTCTAAAATTTATGAAAATTAAATGATCCCCGCCAAATTGTGAACTAAGTTTGAATATTTATAGTCACGGTCCGTGATCAAATTATGGGTGAAGAATCGATTTCAACCCAACTATTTAATTGAAATGAAAATATAATTTTTTTTATAGAGATTAACACTATGTTTGCTCAGAGGGAAAGAAAGTGAGTGGATAGATTCACTTTCTACTATTTGGTATCACTATAAATGAGAGAGGAAAGAAAGTTTTATATGAGACCCACATCATTCTGGCACCAAATTTTATGTGAAAAGACAAAAGTGGTCCCATTTAATATCAATATTAAAAACTTGTAAATAGAATATTACTACTAGCATAAAAATACAATATCAAAAAACTAAAATATGTTGAATCACTTAGTATAATTGACTTTATTTTTGCTATTTAGTTCTTAAAAATTAAAACAAAAATATTAATAAATATTTTTATAGTTTTTTTTATTTTAAAAATATTGATAAAAAAATTTAAAAATTGTAAATTTTTTTTTAGAATTTTAGCATATAAACTTAAAAAAAACGGTAATTTTTGTTTAATTAATATATAAACAACTCTCTCTAAAGTTAATGAAAATTGATTGGATTATTTTCGTCATTTTACAAATATAAATTTTTTCTCTTCCTTACTTTTTAATATTTTTTCCTTTCATTTTCTCTCATACCAAACAGCTAAAAATTCATTTCACTTTCCACTCTCTTTCTTTCTTTTCATTTTCTTTCTTCTTACTTTCTTTTGTAGAAGACTATATATTTAAAAAAAAAAACAAAAAACATATTCAAAGTCCAAATTAAAATAGTAGCTCTAATTGGTAAAGATTCAACTTATATCTATCAAGAACTTGAGTTTGGATTGGTTGATGAATAATAGACAAACATCTCTTATATTGTTATTTTAGTATTCAACATTATTGTTATTTGTGTTCAACTTTTTCTTAACCCTCTAAATAGGTCATGAGACTCATTTGGTCTTAATATTATTTTAAATGTAGAAAACTAGTACAAGACATGTATGATTGTATGTTATTATTAAAATATTTAATGAGAGAAGGTTAAAGCACTTGTACTCTAGAGCATTTGTTTATCATTTTCTTATTTTATAGTGATGTCACTCGTGTCGTGTAAAATCATGTGAACCAAATGCCAAAACCCACCAAATTACAAATACTATTATAATAATGAAGTGGTAGGACCTTAATCAATATTCAAGAGTAGTAGAGATTCTTTTCACACACATATATATATATATATATATATATATATATATATATATATATATATATATATATATATATATATATATATATATATATATATATATATATATATATATATATATATATATATATATATATATATATATATATATAGGGGTGGACAGGAAACGTTCACCCGGCCAAATCCACCGGTAACCGAAAAAGAAAACCGAAATGGGCGGGTTCAAATGGTCTATCGGGCCAGTGATTAAATTTAGCAGTTTCAATTGGGTTTATATGGGCGGGTCGAGTTCAAAATTCTGAACCGCGGATACCCTAACCCGCCCAATTGAGATACCCTTCTAGGGTTAATAATTCTTTCCAGTCAAAGTTCATTCTTTTTTTTTCCTGTTCTCTCACTCACACCCAATACCAGTAAGCATTTTCTTGTTCTCTCACTCACAGCCGCACCTCCATGAAAATCTTCTAGCTTCAATTCTCAACATCGTTCCACCACCATCATTCACCACCCACCACCTTCAACTCTCACCATCATGAAATCCTAGATCTAACGATCACCACCCATCATTAGTCCACCACCATCATTCACGACAACCGCACTACCGACAGAGACTGAAGAAGCTGCTGAAGAGAAACCACAAGAGGGCTCTATGACTCTATCAACAGAGGTATGCCCCTTCTCGGGAATGAATTTGCTACCTTTATTATTTGTGGCACTGCTTTTCTTCTAGAGTTTAGTTTTATATATGATATTGGTGTAAATAGTTTTTCACTATCAGGATCAGTTATATGTGTCACTTTTATAGTTGTTATGATTAATATCGAACGTTTTTACATTGATGATATATATGATTTAGATTCTTCCTTTTATATGTGCTTCATATGTTAACATTACAAGTTATGACATTTCATTCTTGTTCAGATGCGGTGCTTGAAAGAGTTGCAACAGAAAAGAGGTTGTCACTAGTCAAAGCATGGGAAGAAAGTGAAAAGTCTAAAGCAGAAAACAAGTAATAGCTTGCACCATTTATTGCTTTTTTTCATACTTTAAGTGCTTTTTTAGGACCTTTCAAATTGTTTTTATAAATTATCTTGTTGAACTTATAATTAAAAGTAAATTATGCTGGTTAATAAGCTGAAGTAAGTTAATACAAACATTCTGAAGTCATTGTAGAAATTCAGTACATTTCATTTTCAACTCAAATAGCTATCAGCTATTTTCATGTTATTTTATCTGTTAATGACTTTTTTTTCAAATAGCCAATTTTTACTTGATTTCTATTTTAAATTTTGCAACCTGCTTTTCCTTCAATTCATGTATAATTCCCTAAATTTTGTTCTATAAAGTATATTTTGTTTACTCTACTCAGTTTCAAAATGACATGTCCTTATTGTATTGTAATGTTATAGTTTAGCTTTATGGTTATGACTTGTGAGATGTATATTGTATTGTTACAAGAACTTTTCTTATAACTCGTGAAATTTGCAAGCGTCTAACAAGAGAGTATATTTTGTTTACTCTACTCAGTTTCAAAATGACATGTCCTTATTGTATTGTAATGTTATAGTTTAGCTTTATGGTTATGACTTGTGAGATGTATATTGTATTGTTACAAGAACTTTTCTTATAACTCGTGAAATTTGCAAGCGTCTAACAAGAGAGTGTATGTTGAAAGAAGAAAGTGAAAAGTCTAAAGCAGAAAACAAGTAACAACTTGCACTATTTATTGCTTTTTTTCATACTTTAAGTGCTTTTCTTAGGACCTTTCAAATTGTTTTTATAAATTATCTTGTTGAACTTATAATTAAAAGTAAATTATGCTGGTTAATAAGCTGAAGTAAGTTAATCCAAACATTCTTAAGTCATTGTAGAAATTAAGTACATTTCATTTTCAACTCAAATAGCTATCATTTATTTCATGTTATTTTATCTGTTAATAACTTTTTTTCAAATAGCCAATTTTTACTTGATTTCTATTTTAAATTTTGCAACCTGCTTTTCCTTCAATTCATGTATAATTCCCTAAATTTTGTTCTATAAAGTATATTTTGTTTACTCTACTCAGATTCAAAATGACATGTCCTTATTGTATTGTAATGTTATAGTTTAGCTTTATGGTTATGACTTGTGAGATGTATATTGTATTGTTACAAGAACTTTTCTTATAACTCGTGAAACTTGCAAGCGTCTAATAAGAGAGTGTATGTTGAAAGGAGAAATGTACCACTGAAACTTGTGATTCTGAAACTCTGGATGTATATTGTATGGCTATTTAATTATCTTCCTGTGATGGTTTGTTGATTATGGCTCCTTCATTTTTCAGTGATGGGTCAGCCTAATCAAACTATACCTACTCAATTTGTCATGAATAAAGTTGGTTCAACAGCAACAACTGAAGTTGTTGGAGCAGAATTAGTTAATACCCAACCTACAAATAAGAGGAAAGCTAGTGCAAGTGGTTCTAGGCAATCATCTGCTTGTTCGAAGCACTTTATTAGATTACCAGATGACTTAGTTGATACACCAACTGCAGCTTGTAAACACTGCCACAAAAAATACCTATGTGACCCTAGGACTCATGGCACCACCAACATGAACCATCACATTCTAAAATGTGAAAAGAAGCCTAGAACCACTGATCCCACCCAAACTATTCTTACATACCCCTCTCTAGAAGGATCTAGTTTGGGTCATGTTAGCTCCAAATTTGACAAGCAAGCTTGTAGAAAAGCTTTGTCAATTTTTGTGGTTCTAGATGAACAACCATTTAGTGCATTTGAGGGGGAAGGTTTTAAGTACTATTCTAAAGTAATGCAGCCCCAATTTACTCTCCCATCTAGGCGTACAGTAGCTAGAGACTATTTTCAGCTACACTTGGATGAGAAACAAAAACTAAAAGCCTTCTTTAAGTCTGACTGCAATAGAGTAGCACTTACTACTGATTGTTGGACTTCTATCCAAAATCAAAAATACTTAACCCTTACGGCACACTTTGTGGATAACGAGTGGAACTACCAAAAGAGAATTATAAGCTTCACAGTTATTCCAAACCACAAGGGTGATACGGTAGGTAGGAAGATTGAAGAGGTGTTAAGGGATTGGGGAATTAGGAATATGTATACCATAACTGTTGATAATGCAACTTCAAATGATGTAGCTGTAGCATATTTGCATAGAAAAATATCAACTATGAATGGGATGATGGGGGATGGAAAATGTTTTCATATGAGGTGCGTTGCTCACATATTGAACTTGGTGGTAAATGAGGGTTTGAAAGATAAGCATTTGTCTATTACTAGTGTTAGGGATGCTGTTAGATTTGTCAAGTCCTCACCTCATAGGGCAGCCAAGTTTAAAGAATGCATTGAATTTGCTGGAATAACTTATAAAAAACTAGTATATCTCGACGTTTCAACTCGTTGGAACGTGACATATTTGATGCTTGAGGCTGTAGAGAAGTTTCAAGCTGCTTTTGATAAGCTTGAGTATGAAGAGTCGAGCTGTAGGGAGTTCTTTGGAAAAGGTAGTCCTCCTAGTAGTGATGATTGGGACATTGTTAGAGCTTTTATCTCTTTTTTAAAGTTATTCTATGAAGCAACTAATGTTTTTCCACCTCTCAAAGTGTGAGTTTGCATAGTGCTTTTCACCAAGTGTCTGCGATCTATTGTGAGCTGAAGCAAGCTACTATGAACTTGAATGGTGTTTTTGCAAGTGTGGGTGGGGACATGATGGAAAAGTATAATAGATATTGGGGGTGTGCTACTAAGATGAACAAGTTGATTTATTTTGGAATTATTTTGGATCCAAGATACAAGTTGAGTTATATTGAGTAGACTTTTAAGGATATGTATGGAGTTGGATTTGTGTTTGCTACCAGGTTGATCAAATCTATAAAAGAGAGCTTACATAAATTGTATGATTGGTATAAGCAAGCTTATGACCAAAATCGTAATAGACAACCTCTTGGTAGTGGTGAAAACAATGTTTCCAGTGATGAAACAACAGCTGGCCATCCTTTACTAATGGCTAGAGCCGATACTTTTGAGCAACATTTAGAGGAACAAGACTCGATTGATCAACAAAATGAGCTTGAGGGTTTTTACTCTAGTAAGTGTGTCAAAGGGATCCTAAATTTGACCTTCTTGTGTGGTGGAAACACAATTCAACACAATATCCTATTTTATCTACAATAGCTAAAGATATTTTTGCCACACCAGTGTCTACAGTTGCATCAGAAAGTGTCTTCAGTACGGAAGGGAGAATCTTAGAAACTTATAGGAGCTCCCTAAAACCTGAAATGGCAGAGACATTAATTTGCACCCAGAATTGGTTAAAGTCGTCTTTTACCTATTTCAAAGACTTGAACCTCATGGAAGATTTTGAGCTTTCTGAAGATATTATAGCAGGTAAAATTATTTTTAAAAATGTTATATCTTTATTTCATAATTGTTATATCTTTCTAAAAAAATATTTATTTCATTATTTCAGAATTTGAAGAAATTTCTTCTACAACAAGAAGAGGATCTTTACCGTCTCAGCCACAACCTTCTGGTTGTGCTTGAAAAATATGGAGGTATATTTACTTTATTAATTTGATTTACTTATTACTTTATTCCTTTTTAAAGCTTAATATTTTTCTTGTTTAATTTTTCAGTTCAACTATGTTTTTTGAAGTCATATGTGACTTATATTTTGTGACTACTCAATGGCCAAACAATATATATTTTGTTCTGTGGATTTTGAAGATATTCAAGCTAGCCAAATTTTGGTATGCATCAAATAATATATTATTGTATTAATTATCATTAATGGTTTTTTAGTTTGATTTACTACTAATTAATTCTGAACTGAAGTTGGTAATGTCATGGTCGGTTGTCCATTAGTTAGATGAAGTATTGCTAATTGTGTCAATAGAACATTTTGAGACCATGCAGGAACAACTTGGTAAAACTGTGACGATACGCTATATAGCCAGGATCAATTGATACATTTTGCAACATCTTGGTAAATGAGCAGCAACATACGCCATATAGCCAGGATCAACTTGGTAAATGAGCAGCAATAGAGGTCGTGCAGGAACAGCTTGGGCTGCAGCAAATGCAAGGTAAGGTAAGGGTTATGATTTAACATTCTTGTTTTTAGGCTTTCTGTAGTTATCATTTTAATAGGTCAATATGAAGTATTGCATACATTAAAAACTTATGCCATACCTAGATTGCCTAGCTGATCCATTACAGACTGGCCAACAGAACATTCTAGCTTAAGCAATCGCAGAATTCCAGCTGTTATACGGCCCATGGATTCAATTTCAGATTTGCATAAAAAAGTGAGGCTCTGGAACTCATCCTTGGATATGGTCCTGTTTGGATAAGCAACATAATCTGCAGCTTATGTTACTTTCAAAACTTTAGTTAATGGTCACTTTTAATTGATGATAAGATATTTTGACGTGTGCCCAAAATACACGGTAGTTAGAGTAAGTTGTTGACAGCAAAATGAAAGGGAAGTGTAAAGTTACTGTAACCATCATTTTGGACTGGTAATTTGCAGCTGTATATATTTACTGAAGAGAGAGTGTGGTAATATTTAAGTAACATAATCTGGGTTCCAGTAGTTGGATAAGCAACAATTCCAGTAGTTAAAGTAAGTTTGAGTTTTGGAATATGGCCCTGTTTGGATAAGCAACATAATCTGCAGCTTATAACATAAGTGTTTATCATATAGCTGTGATTCTTGGTTCTATTTAAGTAAGCTATTTAAACTTTATTATTTAACAGTGGTCCCTGTTTTGTTTCATGTTTGTTTTATAGTGGTCCTAATATACTTATTTGATTTTTGTTTAACAAGTTCAGATTTTGTGGTCCATTTCAATTTCTCTTATGTGGTTATGTGGTTTAACAGGTTCGAATTTTGTGGTCCATTTCATGTTTCTGTTTATGTGGTTATGTGGTTTAACAGGTTCGAATTTTGTGGTCGATTTCATGTTTCTGTTTATGTGGTTATGTGGTTTCTTTTAGTGTGACTAAAATGTAATTTAATTTTGACAGGATTTGGCAACAACTTGTGTGAAGGTTCTTGGAAATGATAATGTTTGTCAAACACCCTGTCAAAAATTAGCATTTACATATGACAATACCAACTTATGTATTTGGTAACATTTACTCATAACAAAAATATTTCAATGTGGTATTAATTTAGATTTATATTATATTTAATCATCTAAACTAGACATTGATAGTTTATATCCATTGGTCATGTGAACAATTATTGAATTTTTAGATTAGCTTATATCCATTGGTAAAATAAAATTTAAAGAATTTTTTAAGAAATAATTTAAAAATATTTTTGGGATTAAATATTGGATTAGTCTATTAACCCGAAATACCCGTATGTATTAACCCGAAACCCGTTAAAACCATATTTAAATTTGGGCGGAAATTGGTCTTTAAAAGCTACCCGCAGTTTGGGTTGGGTGGTGGTTTTGGGCCCGAACCCGCCCAACCCGGCCCGTTGTCCAACCCTATATATATCTATGTATAGAGAAAATAAAGACTCAGAAATTTTAAGTGGTTATAACCAATTTAGAAGTTAATAACTGAGTTATCTATTTTATTTTGAGAAATATAGTAAATTTCTACTTAATCAATAAATAAATAATATTAATTTTAATATTTTGACAAAATAAAATAATATGATTTTTTTTAAATAACCACTATTTAAAAAAAAACCAAAATAATCATTATTTTAAAAAAAATTCTAAAACAACCACCTTTCAAAACAGATGCGTCAGATGAACTGGCGCATCCATTTTACATTAGGAGGAGGCGCCAACATCACTGGCGCATGCTTTGGGAGCGATGAATGCTGGCACCAAGTGTGTTGGCGCATGTATTATGACTCATGAAGAGGCACTAATGCCTCTGGCGCCTACATGTCTTGACATGTGAGGCGCCTAGCCCTTTGGTGCATGCATTTTCTTACTCCTCTATAAATATCTAGCCCTGTATGCAATATTTTTCACATAACTCTTACCCTACAATCACATTTTCTTTCATTCAACTTCACTCTCCTTCAAGCTTTTGAGTTTTAACCATGTCTGAATATATTCACAAGCGAAATGCCGATTTAATCTTTTCTGTCGTTGAGTCTCCGATAAAGATTCAAATTTGGAATATAGATTTGTTTGAACGTCTTAATCGGATGTTGAACAATTGATTAGATGGAGAAATTGGAGATAGTGAAAGGATTAGAAGAATCCAATGGCTTGTGTCCACGTTCAACCAAAATGGAGAAGTGTGTGAATGAGTGTATATTAAGACTGACCGAGACGTTCATAGGATGATGCATTACATGTTCAAAATTGTTTTGATGGTTGTAATCGCTTAATTATTGTATTGTAGTTGTTTTAATTGTTTGTGTTGTTGTTTATGTAATGGTATTTCCTCACAAACTTATAATATGAAATAAATTTAGTTTTTCATATATTGCAACAGAGGTACATGTAAATTTATTTGGTTGTACTCGTTCCAACACTAGGACAGTTAGTACGATTGTGACTTGGCTGACGGCATGAACTATATAATCTAACCATTTTGGTCTCCGTATCCATTTCGGTTCGAATGCAGGTGCTGTTTGAGCGACCCTTTTTCTTCCTTCGCATAACTTTGTTGTGCCAGACGATGTCCCCTTGATATTTTGGCCAGTAATCCTCTTTTGCCACTACGGAAAAACTAATTTTATAAACATTTGATATGCTGGTGACTTTGTAAACATCAGAGAGCAAGTAGGATGGATTCCTTCGAACCTTTGAACATGCCGCAATGACATGGGAGCAAAGCGTACAGAAGGTTTGGAACTTTCTGCAGTCGCACCAACCTCTATCTAGTTCGACTCTGTATTGTCCCATTGGCATTCCCTCATTATGATCCATGGACTCGGATACACTATATCAACCTTTAGTATGGTCAAATACCGTGACCACATGTGTGTTTGCTTTGACAGCTTCATGTCTAATGGATTTCATTGAAGCATCACTAAACAACTTCCCAGATTGCAACACTGAACTCCATTTGGAGCGGATATAGGTAGGTTACAAATGCCTTTGAACACATAGTTCATTGATTCCACAATATTTGTTGTCATGTGGCCCCAACGTTGACCGTTTTCGTATGCCCTAGTCCATTTCTCTAATGGAATATTGTCGGTCCACCGTACTGCATCTGCGTTTGACAATCTTATTTCTTCGCGGTAGTGTTTGAAAGAAGGTTCTGAAAATGCATAACCTGCGTTGGCAACTTTCTTCATTAATGTTTTGTCTTTGATCTCCCGCATAAAATTCTGAGCAATATGTCTAATACATAAGACATGCATCGAATGCGGATCTTGCCAACCATTATCAATGTTATTATATGCACTGATGATTGAAGGGTGTCTGTCGGAGATCAAACATAAGTTAGGATGAGGTGAAACGTGCAATCGGAGATTTCTTAGGAAAAAACTTCATCCCTCAGCAGTCTCCCCTTCAATAAGGGCAAAGGCGATTGGAAAAATGTTGTTGTTGCCATCTTGTGCCACTGCCATCATTAACGTTCCTTTGTATTTCCTGTACAACCATGTACCATCAATTTGTATAATAGGTTTACAGAAAGAAAAACCTATGATGCCTGGTTGATACGCCCAAAAGAGACGGTGGAATATTCCATTTCCAATAGCACACGTCTCGTCTGGTGTATACGCGAGCAACGTTTCTAACTTGACAATAGTCCCTAGAGCATACTGTTTTAGAGCCAACATGTATTTTGGAAGTTGTTTGTAAGACTCCTCCCAATTGTCATACACTTTTTCAACAGCCTTTATCCTAGCTATCCATGCCTTCCTATATGATGGAGTATATTGGTATTGTGCTACAATATGCGAGATTATTGTACTCACCTTTAACGACAGATTGTCGCTAATGACAGACAATATTTCATCGCATATTAGCTGAGAGCTTAGTTTCCAATGGTATTGCACTGGGTTTGTCAGCATGCATGTGTGAATTGGACCCATGGATCCAATCTCCCAAGAATCGCTCATCTTCCAGTACAAAGCTGACAACCTGAAAAGGCAGTGCTCATTCGGACAATAAATTTTGTACCTCAATGCATTAGTTCTATCAACTCTAAAAGCAGCTGATAGTTCCATGTCGAACTTTTTAATGACTTTTACACAATCTTCTTTTGTGTGAAATGTGTCTCCTTGTTTCAAAGATCCTTGCATTTGCACATAAGGATTGTACCATATATCTGATGAAGGTTCATCGGAACCCAAATTCAACCTTGTCATGTGTTGAGGTGGACAATATACATGACTAGTTGGTAATGGCTCCTCTTCCTCATCAGCATTCACCATTGAATCAACCATGATCTCGGCTTCTTCTTCATCGTCATCTACAACATTACCCTCAGCTTGTTCGTCGTCATCAATTTCACAAAACACTTGTGATTGATCAATAAACTAAGACACATGTTGTTGTTGTGGTAATTTATACAACTCAATATCGTTGTACCCAGATTGTTCGTGACTGACAAACATATGTTGAACATCGTCATCATCTTGAATCTTCTTCTGATAAAACTTCACCTGGTTTTCAGCAAACCAAACCGAATTTTTATAGATGATTTGGCCCACAGGACTGCACTGCAATTTCTTTTCTATTCTTTGTTTCAGATGTGAAAAATTTGATCGTCGATTTATTATAAACCGAGTTACCTCTATGTTGCGAAAACAAAAATCGAATAACTGATGCTCAAATATTTTACCTTCGATATGAGCACTGATCATGTAATGTTGTGAGGAAGACATTTTTTTAAATCTAACTTTAGTATTTATTTTGATCTGTATGGGTACTGAAATAGAATACATTGATATGTTATTCTCATGCACTTAAATAGGGTAGACGTTGAATGCATTGATCACACAATTCATCTGCATAGACAAGACAATGCAATGAAAATAATCCATGCAGAGACAAGAACACACAATACATGCGCCTGGTAGAATCTCTGCACACACAAAGCATGCGCCTGCACACACAAAGCATGCGCCTGGTAGAATCTCTGCACACACAAAGCATGCGCCTGCACACAAGGAATCTCTGCCCTAATAGTCCAAACATGCGCTCATTCCCTAGGCGCATAAAGCAACCTAGACGCCAATACCATGGGCGCCTCTTCATGCATAAAGTAACCTAGGCGCCATTAGCATGGGCGCCTCTTCATTTCATGTGAATATTAACATGCATGCTTCACTTCTCTTGGCACATGTGACCTTGTATGTGAATATTTCATGCATGCGCCTAAGGCTATGGCTCCTCTTACACTTTGCCATGCATGCATCCAATCACATGTTGCGTAGGTTGCAAACCTAGTAAGACTTTCTCATCTATAAATAGGGCTTCAAATCATAACATCTAATCACCTACAACATTAATCACCTGCACTCTTTCTTTACCACACTCTTTCTCTGTCATACTCAAGCTCTACAACACTCAACCTCTGCAGCATTATGTCTCTGTTAACTATGGGTGATGAACACAGAGGAACACTTGAGAATATCTTGACATTTGTATGTTATCACTCTCTTTTTACTTATTTCATATTTATTTCGTATATCTTTCTTATCTATGTTTCTATTGTATATTACTTATTCTTATTGTATTTCTTACTTATGTTTTATTAGGACCCAAAGCGTTTTCGATGTCGTGTACATGAATATGTACCCCACGACCCTTTGGTAGAACCATATATTAGAGGATGTGGATTTGGAAATCTCCTCAACATAGTCTCGTACTCGGTGGACTACAAATTTATTCTTGCTTTGTTGGAGAGATGGAGACCCGAGACCCACACATTTCACCTTCCTTTCGGTGAGTGTACTGTCACACTTGAGTACGTATACATGTTATTGGGTCTATGTATAGATGGTAAGGCCGTGAATGGTAGAGTTAATCGAGACAACTCTATCTGCAATGAATTATTGGGTGCCCCTTTGTGTGACGACCAAACTGAGGGAGAGTCATCCAGTCAAGCTAGAGGGAAAGGTATAAATTTAAAATATCTTAAACAATATTATGTGAGTATAATATTGTCCGAAGAATCAGTCGAGTACGAAAAAATAATTAAAGCTCGGTGTTATATTATGATTTTATTTGATAATTTTTTATTTCCAGAAAGTACTGGTAATACAGTAAATATTATGTATTTACCGTTGCTACGCAACATTAATAAGGTAAGCACATATAGTTGGGGTTCAGCTGTGTTGGCCCATCTATATAGTGCAATGTGTAAAAATGCCAAAAAAAAAATACTTGTACTTTTTATTCATGTGCATATTTGCTACAAGCATGTGGTTGGTCAAGAATGTCGTCACTTGCCCCGGTAAACGAGAACTCATTCATGTTCCCTTTTGCAACAAAGTAAGTTTAACACTTTACCATTTGATTAATTATACTTTATATTACAATTATTTGTAAATAATTTTTTTCAATTTTTTATGATCTAGGTGGTCAGTTAGAGGGATGAACTACAATAGATGTCTGAAACACGCTATAGTAGTCTATCGCAATCTATTGGACCACATTGGTCTAGACGATGTAATACTCATACACAACTCTATTTTAATTTAAAAATACTTATCAAATTATTTATCATCTAATCGTGTCGTATTGTTGTACAATTTATCTAGAGGCCATATTTGGGTCTTGATCATCAGGTTAACCATGACGATGCTGCAGTTTGGACAACAAAGACATCAGTTATCCGGTTCACTACTGTGGAGATGCACCAGAGTGACCGGGTAAAACTGCAGTTCGGCATGCATCAACAGATTCCAGAACCTTCGACGTGTTTGAGAGATTGACATCAAAAAAGAGTTGATACCCAATGGAATTATTCCGACTGGAGAGACTTCGCAAAAGAGACGTGTCATCAATGGAGGAATCGAAGACAACACATCTTAAACGAACCAGTCATCCATGGTGCAAGACCAACTCAACAATATATGCCATGGTTTAGGTCAGTAACAACGCAATAATTTATGTCTGAGCAACGATATTTGATTGATCCACGCCAACTAGCTTCGTCATCATACGCCCAACAACAAGTCCCCGTCCAACACCAATGTCAAACCACCTAAACCCAACAACCAACCTCACACCATCAACCTACCACATACACCCAACAACCAAACACCCAACTTCGCAACCCATTAATGTCATCCACCCAACAACCAAACACCCAACATCGCAATCCATTCATGCCAGCCATGTAACCACAAAACCAAGAATCAAACCCTACCCACCAACAACCATATGCATTAACCATAACCGTCTATAGCCCAGATGATTCATATGGGTCACTTCATCGTAGCCCCCCACCAATGACCACTCAAACATCCCAACACCAAAACACTCAACCATTGTTTAACTATAGTACACCCCAGGAACCATTACTTTGTTTCCAAAACGATTCAATGTCCCAATTCGGGCAACTATACCGTTCATAATCCACCCAACCACATCGACCTAACTACGATGACATGGACATCGAACTCCATTACGGAATCGTCGTTGACTAGAGCCCCCCCCGACTATTAGGAACAAATGATGACACATCTATCAAATATCGCTGGAACTTCCGCCGGATCTTCACACCAGCCATCATTGGATCAGGTCAACACGCAAAGACCCCAAACACCTCAGGAAAATCGTGGGAGACCTCGAAGACAAACTAACGCACTTGGATGTGGAACAGGGAGACGTTTCGATCAGACCGGTTATTAAATTTCTGTCAATCGCTATAACATTTATTATATCATGAATAAATTTTTTTTTTAACATTATATTTCATTATTTAATAAAAAAAATAAAAATTAAAAAAAATTAACACAAAGGTGTATACGCTAGATGAATTAGCGCATACACCACATGACAAATGCATGCGCTAACACACTTGGCGTCAGCATTCATTGCTCCCAAAGCATGCGCCAGGGATGTTGGCGCCTCCTCCTAATGAAAAATGGATGCGCCAATTCATCTGACACATCTGTTTTGAAAGGTGATTATTTTGAAAAAAAATTAAAATAATAATTATTTCAGATTATTTTATTAAAATTGATCTCAAGTCAATGAGCATAAAAGATTATCTCAAACATGATGTTGAAAATAATTTATTACATGTTAATTTTGTAGATGTTCATAAGAAATCAATATATCCTCTAAATATTAGTTATAAATAGGGCAAATCATGACCATAGTATAACTAGCTATTTCGTGAGATTAATTTTGTTTTTTTATAAGTGAAATTTAAGATGAAAGAGGGCACTTTATCAAGTAAGGAGAATCTAAAGATAAGCGACTAAAAGGAAAATTAAGATCTTTCATAAATTAAGTAAGAAAACTCAAGCTAAATAGCATAGAGTAAGAAGAAATGATATCGATTAAAGATATTTAAAATGAATATTCAAAAATTTACTAGAGTCAAAATCTAGAAAAGTTTTACAATAGTAGTTTTTAAGAGCTAGAAATAGGTGAAGTTGACATAAAATAAATAAATAATAGAGGGACACACCACGAGATTATTGTTGTTATTAATAAATTGACACGTGGGGACCAATCTGATTAAACTCACCAATCACATGCACATTATGCGTGTCTTTACTTCCTCTCTTGCACATGCTTCCATTTCTCATTTCTTTTATTCCCCATCTTTTTCTCATCCATGTGCCATTTCTTCAACAATACATTATTCTAATACAATCCATCACTTTATAAATATGCACTATTGCGTAACAAGAATTAAATATACAATTACTTAATAAAAAATATGTAACTAGAATAATTAGTATGGACTTATAACATATATCACATGAAATAGTGTTTCATGCCAAACACAATGTTTCTTTATTTATATCTTTCTCTTTGGTACCAACTCATCACTCACCTACTTCCACCTTCTTTCTATTTCTTACTTTAATTCGGCAACAACCCTTTCTCCATTCACTTTCTCCTTATCTCCTAACTAAAATCATTTTTGCCATTTTTATTTTTAAAAAGATATTTGTGTACATATTTTTGAAGAACTTTGTTGAGTGGATGTAAAATTATAATATGGTATCTTAATTAATGAGTTTCTCTTTTGTTTTGTTTCTTTTGTGTTTAGTCTATGGACTAAAATTTCACCTTTAAAAAATAAATAAATAGAATATGGTATGATGAATCAAATTCACATATTTACTATCAAGTGTTCTCGTTGTTGAAAATGCAATTCATGGTGTCGAACCATATTGCTGTCGAAACATCTAATTGTCGAGAAGTTATCGATATAATTTTTTTACTTAGATCTAATTTTGTAGTGTTAGCATAATTATGTATTTTACGTTTTGCTTGAGGAGCAACCAAACCCAAATCTATAAATAGGAAGTAATTCATATCATTGTAGCATAACACATACTTGCAGTTGCAAAAGAATAAAAATTCACAGTTTGAAAGCAAAGAGAAACTCTGTAAAAAATTCTTCTTCTTCCTTCCTTTGAAAAACCTTAATCCTTCTTTTTTTCCCAATTCAATTTTGCTTCTTTTCATATCAATTGTGCAACGAAATCTTGCAACCAAAGTTGGCTGAATCACTCTAGTGAAGAGTGAAGAACAAGAAAAGAATTCAATTGGTTGATTCAATCTTGTTCATCGATATTCGGTTCAGAATTCATCAGGTTTTGGTGAATTTCTTGAAGTGAATTTGGTGAGTTTCCAACATCTGTTATCTAGAGCACTGGATGAGCAATTTGTGGAAAGCAAAACACGATGATGATGAATCATCTGAATGGCCATTTTCGGTGAGTCTCCTAATTCAGAAGAATTTGAATTACGAGAATTGGTGCAAGCAGATAAAGGTTGTCTTTTGCTATCAAGATATTTGGGATCTTGGGAATGAGGGAGTGACGCCGCTTGCACCAAACACGACAAATGAAGAAAAGGATGCACAAAGAATTGGAAAAGAAAGATTATAAAGCTCTATTTATGATTAATCAATGCGTTGATGCAGACAATTTTGAAAAGGTTAATGATGTTGAATCAGCGAAAGAAGCATGGAAAATTCTTGAAAAATCGTTTGGAGGCGCAAAAAAAAGTGAAATAAGTGAGGTTACAAACTCACAAAAGAACGTATGAATTGCTTTAGATGGAAGACAATGAAAGCATAACTGATTTTTTTCACTAGGGTTACAAAACTGGTGAATCCAATCAAGGTATATGGAGAAATATTGATATCAAGATCAGTTGTTTCAAAGATCTTGAGGTCATTAGCTCCAAAGTTCGATCACGTCGTAGTAGCCATAGAAGATTCGAAAGATTTGCCAACATTGACAAAGGAAAAGCTTCAAGGGACGCTTGAATCTCATGAACAAATAATGGCTGAAAGAGCTGCATGTAAGTCGAATAGTGATATGGATTTGCATGCATAATTAGTAAGAGAAAATAAAGGTAAAGGTAAGTGGCTCGATAGCAAAGGTAGATGAGGCTACAATAATTCGACTGGTCGATATCAGCGAGAAGGAGGTTGGTTGAATCAGAGAAAGTCCTAATACCAAAGTAACCAAAGAGGCGGTGTTGTAGGTAAAGGAATAGGTGGTGGTCGAAAACCTGACAAAAGTCATAATCAGTGTTTCAACTGTCAGAAGTATGGTCACTATTCTAGTGATTGTCTTATAAACAAAAGAATCAAGATAATGATGCAAAGTTTACAAAGCATGAAGAAGAAGAGATGTTGTTAATGGTCACAACAAGAGATGAAGAAAGATTACAGGAATATGGTACTTGGATTCAAGATGCTCATCACACATGACTGGTATGAAAGATTGGTTTGTCAACATGAAACCCTTAATGAAGAACATGTGGTAAAATTTTAAAATGACAATACTCTAGCAGTTGAAGATATTGGCGAGGTTCTGATTATGAGGAAAGATGACAAAAGGTCAGTAATTTCCAATGTACTATACATACCAGACATAAAAAGTAATTTTCTCAGCATAGGGCAGTTGGTCGAAAAGAACTACAAAGTGTCGATCAAAGACAAGATGAGTTCTCAAATCAAGTGTAAGGTTAATCTTGAAGGCGCCCATGTCTCAAAATAGAACCTTCAGGATTGAACTTAATGTGATTGAGCACAAGTTCCTTACAATTATAGTTATTAGAGATGAATGGGTATGGCACTATAGACTTTGCCACCTCAATTTCAAAGATATCAGAGATCTGAAAATAAGAGATATGGTTTCAGGGTTACCAGAGATTGACATTCCAAACAAAGTGTGTGAGGAATATGTGCAGGCGAAGCAACACAAGAACAACTTCAGTAAGGTTGCAGAGAGCATGTCGAAGGAAGTTCTCAAAATCATATACTTTGATGTATGTGGTCATATCCAGGTGGATTCGATTAGAGGTAACAAATACTTTGTCACTTTCATAGATGATTTCAGTCAAAAACTATGGACTTACCTGATAAAGAATAAAAGTGTTGAAAAGTATATCTTCGGCAAATATTTTTATATCGTATCCACAGAGATTGGTTGATATTACCGCCGTTCTATAATCCAAATATTGTAAGTTTAGAAAGTAACAAGGTTGTTTCGGTTGGAAAGTTATCTTGTGAGTAAATGTCACTAAATACAGTAAAATGGTTTTAATCTAATATAAAAGCTTGGCAAGATTGGAGTTCACTATTTCAAATGCTTATGATTCCTTATGATAAATAAATAGATTCAAGATTATTGATGATGTTCAAGTATCCTCTCAAAGCCATTTATGTCTAAATGATATTGTGATAATTACTATATTGATCCTTAGACGACCTCTCCACCTAACTATCAATATAACAATCTTTAATGCTTAATACCAAAGAAGAGTAATGAATAAATCTATCTCTACAACTTATTCACTACTTGAAAATCTATTTTATGTCAAGACTCAAATAATCTCTCTCGACAACTACTCAAATCTGGTTTTCAACTTAGGGCAAAAACAATATTCAATATATCAACAATCTTTATCATATATATAAATCAAATGGAATACATAAACATATGAGAATAGCTACTACCTCCAATCTTGACAAAAGGGGAGTTTAGCTCCTCTTCATCATTGTTACAAAACAGAATGTTAAAGAAGAAAAACTCTGTTTTCTCTCTTACAAAATCTCTCAATGTCAAAGTGTGAATAGTAATGAATGAATCTCAATAATGTGTTTTTCTCTCCTAAAAGAGTTGACATTTCCTTAATTGATCATTTCCATCCAAAGCAGAAAAGCTATTCCAAGGCAGACCCCAAAATGGCAAAACCAGTTGGCCTTCAAAACAACACTTTTGACCCAAAAATCAGCTTGCTGGATTCACAGGGTTCGCGGGGCGAACTGAAGCTGTCTCATTCAGTTCGCGGGGCGAACTTTGTTCGCGGGGCGAACTGAAGCTGCTTCAACTTCCTTGCTTTGCACGCTTCATCCAAAATCTTCCATATTATGATGTTGCAATCCAAAAGCTTTCTCATCCAAAAATTCTACAAAACTAATAGAAATATGAAATAACTATTCAAAACAAAATAAATTAAACGTAATTGCATTTATACGAATTAATAAGAATAAAAAGTGTGTAATTACATCAAAACTTGGTAAAAGGAACCAATAAAATGATATAAAAAGTAGTACTAATTGGTCCCTAACAAAAAGTGAAATGATTGAGGTATTTACTAAGTTTAAATCTATAGTCGAAAGACAATGTGGTTGAAAGCTCAAGATTCTGAGGACTGATGGTCGTGGAGAATATGTGTCGAAAGACTTCGACATGTTATGTGAGAAAAAACAGATTATGCATGAGGCAATACCACCCTACACTACACATCAAAATGGAACTGCAGAAAGGAAGAATAAAACCATCATGAATATGGTGAAAGTATGTTCAAAGGCGAGCATATATCCAAAGAATTATTGGGAGAAGGTGTGTCGAATGCAACATACATATTGAATAGATGTCCGACGAAGAAGCTAGAAGGAATTATGCCAGAAGAATGTTGGTCTGGTATCAAGCCTAGCTTGAGTCATCTGAAAGTGTTTGGATCTATAGCACATAGACATGTGCTGGAACAATTGAGAAGAAAACTTGTTGACAAGTTGAGTCAGATGATCCTAATAGGATATCATTTGACTAGAGGATACAAGTTGTTCAACCCACTGAACAAGCAAGTGGTGATCAACAGGGACGTGGTCATATTTGAGCTTAAGGAATGGGATTGAATTGAAAATGTCAAGAAGGATTTAGTGAGAATCTTATGTGAAGAACCAGCAAGTGAAGTCGAAAGAGAAGTTCAACAAGAAGAAGTCAGAGGTCAAGCAAGCACAAGCAGACCTCAAAGGACAAGACATGTGCATGCAAGGTTTCAAGAATGTATGGTTACATCAGATGATGTGATCGATGATGTGATCGATGCTGAAGGTGAGCTGGTACATTATGCTTTCTATGCAGATGTTGAACCAGCCAATGCAGTTGAGGCATTGAAGGATTCAAAGTGGATGCAATCAATGAATGAGGAACTGGAGTCCATCAGAGTCAACAACATCCGATCACTTGTCAAATTGCCTCAAGACAAGAAGGCAGTCGGTGTGAAATGGGTATACAAGGTGAAGTTGAATCCCAAAGGTGAGGTAACTCGACACAAGGCAAGACTTATGGTAAAAGGATTTCTTCAGAAGGAAGGAATCGACTTTGATGAAGTTTGTGCACCTGTTGCTAGGATCGAAACAATCAGATTAGTTGTTGGTCTAACAAATATGAACAACTGTCACACATGTCAAATGGATGTGAAATATGCATTCCTAAATGACCCCTTAGATGAATAAGTTTATGTTGCACAACCAGTTGGGTTTGTGAAACATGGCGAAGAAAGCAAGGTATACAGGCTGCATAAAGCCCTGTATGGACTTAAGTAAGCTCCAAGAGCTTGGAATAAGAATATAGATAGTTTCCTAAGGGATAAGGAATTTATGAAATGCACAATTGAGCATGGAGTATATGTAAGAAGAAGTAATAGTGAGTTACTTATACTATGTCTCTATATCGATGACCTATTGATAACAAGAAGTTGCAAGAATGAGATCGAAGACTTCAAACATGACCTAGGTGAGGAGTTTGAAATGTCAAACTTGGGATATCTCTCATATTTCTTTGACATCGAATTCTACAAGAGTGGTAGAGACTTGATGATGCACCGAAAAAGATATGCAGGCAAAGTACTCAAGATATTTGAGATGCAAGATTGCAACCCAACTTCGACTCCAACTGAGCCCAGATTACAACTTTTAAAAGGAACATATAAAGATGATATATATCTAATGCAGTACAGAAGACTCATTGGATCACTTTGATACCTTTGTTACACAAGGCCTGATCTAGCATATAATGTAGGTATAGTGAGTAGATGCATGCAGAAGCCAAAGGTATCACACCTAGCAGCGACGAAGAGGATACTAAGGTGTATGAAAGGAACTCTCGACTATGACATTTTGTTTCTTGTAGCTCATGAAGGAAAAGAATGCAAGTTAGTGAGATACACCGACTCAAATTGGTGTAGTGATGCTGAAGATAGAAAATCCACTGTTGATTATGTGTTTATGCTGTGTGGTGCATCAATTGCTTGGAGTTCAAGAAAGGAACCAGTAGTGACATTGTCACCGTGTGAAGCAGAGTACATAATTTCTTATCTTTGTGCATGTCAAGCAACATGGATGGTGAATTTGGTTGGAGCAATTACCATGAAGATCGACAACATGTCTTCTATCAATTTGGCGAAGAATCCAATAGCATATGAATGAAGAAAGTACGTAGAAATGAGGTTTCATTATCTTCGAGAGCAGGTAGCTAATGGGAAGCTGAAGTTGGAACACTATAGAACTGAGAATATATTGCAGATATCATGACGAAAGGAGTGCAAATCAAAGTGTTCAAGAAATTAATGTCTATAATGAATGTAGATAGCTTAGACACAACTGGTGTCAAAACATGTTGCTGTCAAAATACCTAGTTGTCAAAGTGTCGAGGAGTTAACCTCGACATGGATTTTTACTTAGGCCCAATTTTGTAGTGTTAATAGAATTAGGTATTTTGACCTTTGCTTGAGGGCAAGTAAACTCAAATCTATAAACATGGAGTAACTCCTATTATTGTAACATAACACATACTTGCAGTTGTAAAAGAATAAAAATTCTCAGTTTGAGAGCAGAGAGAAACTCTGCAGAAACTTATTCTTCTTTCTTCATTCAAAAAAACTCAATCATTCTTTCTTCCCCAATTCAATTTTGCCTCTTTTCATTATCAATTGTGTAGCGAAATCTTGAAACCAAGGTTGGTTAGTTCACTCGAGTGAAAAGTGAAGAACAAGAAGAAAATTCAATCGATTTATTGAATCTTGTTCATCAAGATTCGATTTGGAATTCATCAGGTTTTGGTGAATTTCTTGAAGGAAACACTACAACAAACAAGACCTTAGACAGCGCTTTTTTTAGCCTTAGACAGCGCTTTAAAGCGCTGTCTAAACCTCCGCTGCTAAAGGTTTAGACAGCGCTTTTTTAAATCTTAAAAGCGCTGTCTAAGCCCCCCCCTTAGACAGCGCTTTGGCCAAAAGCGCTTTATAAGACCCTCTTATTTTAAATTTTTTAGGTATACCTTAGACAGCGCTTTTGAAAAGCGCTGTCTAAGCCCCACCCCCTTAGACAGCGCTTTGGCCAAAAGCGCTTTCTAAGACCCTCCTATTTTAATTTTTTTAGGTATACCTTAGACAGCGCTTTTCAAAAAGCGCTGTCTAAGCCCCCCCTTAGACAGCGCTTTTGCCTAAAGCGCTTTCTAATCCCCCCCTTAGACAGCGCTTTTTACAAAAGCGCTGTCTAAGGTATACGAAAATTTTTGAAGCTTTTGTTTTAAACCACATTTTTTCCAGGTTTATAAACCAGAATTTCTACCTGTTTTCAACCAGATTTTGACAGACAATTATCACATTTTATATATGCCATTTTGGCCTTTTTTCTACCAATTTTTGGCTAACAAATATATATATATATACCAATTCAAACCAATTTTGCCTTAAATGTATCAAAATATATACAAATTTATGTACACATTTACAAGTCATAACATATACTACAAATGTACACATTAATTACACAAATTTATGAATAAACATTGAGCTTTATCATGAATTGACACCACTCCTCTTTGATTTCGTCCACTTGATCCTTTGTATAAAATGCACACTTGAATTCATCAAAGTACTACATAATAATATAACATATTTTGAATTAATTCCAACTATTTAATTATATGAGATATGTGTAAATATAAAAATAACTCATAAGTTAGAAATACATACATCGGTGGGAATCTTTAATCGGCCCAAAGCAAGAGTATCTCGCATAAACCTCAACATGAAATACCCGCAATCTATTTGATTACGTTGTTGAGGACACTACATATGAAAAAAAAAATATGGATTATAAATCCTAAGTTTTATCAAGTGTCATCACTAATATAATAAAAAATGTGGTAATTAAAAATATACCGCCACTTTAATCCATGTAATGGAGTTGGCGCCCCTCCTTGAGGTTTGGATATCTCGTTGGACCCGAAAAGCTTGTAGGACGCTAATAAAATAAAAATGAAGCAATTAGAACAATTCACATAAACTAAGAAATTTTTTGAACATTCTCACTTACGTGTCAATTAGGACCTTCATATCCGGGTATGTTGTCCAATCATTTCCTAACGAGTCAAGATAATACACAATTTCTCGGATAGGATTGATTGCGAGCAACAACCAATGTCCACTGTAATGATTAGGCAAATGTTAGATGGTAACTTGGAAAATAATTATAATAGATGAATTTAGAATGAAATGCTAACCCGGTATTAAACGGTATAAAAAACAACTTCTCCGCATCTTTATTGTCCATGAGGATCCGAAGAACGTACTCCGTCACGGTATCCGGTCTACTTAAGATTAAACCTAAGTTGACGGTCGCGGGTGCTAAGAATCCGAATGACACGTCCAAACCATTGGGGCGCATCAATTTGTCATACAAAAACCTAATATAAAAACATCATTAACACCTCTTTTGAAATATAAAGTAAACCGGATTAACATAAAGTAAACATCATTAACATAAGTTGTTTAATTAATAAAACAAAGTAGACCGGATTTACCTAATATATGTATTGACAACGGTGACGCCGATTTCTTCATGACTAAAAACTTGCATGAAGTCTTCATTACCAATCATTTGGTCGTAATCAAAGCCGAAAATCCCTACCTCCATATGTACAGTCCGAACACCTCCGGTCGGTATATCGGTCATCTCTAGAAATGTCCTGAGGCACGACCTATACTTGGTGGTAAGTTTTTTCCTAGCTACGGTCTTCTTAGCACCAGAACTTTTTACCCGTGCGGAGGCGTTGCTAACCTCCTTTTTTTGTTGTGCGGAGGCATTGCTAACCTCATTTTCTTGAAGCTACATGTCATATAAATAGTTAGATCAAATTAAGAATGTAACAACTTCCATGAATATATGTCATATAATTGTATATTACCTCTTTTCTTGAAACCGTGGACTCGGTATGCCGTGGAATCGCATTATCTTTTGATTTGGATTTTGTGGGAGTCTATTTAACATAACCAAGGAAAATATTTAAGTAAAATTTTAAGCATAAATTTTAAACTTTGAATATACACATTAAAGTTAACATAAGTTTTAAGCATACCTCATATCCTACGCATATGAGGTTTGTCGGCCATGCAACAAACGAACCTACTGCTTCGTGCACCGTTGTTGCATCCGAATCATCGCTAGGATATGGTAATGCTGCATTCGGCTCAACTGCAATATCAACTGATACCTTCAAACATCCAGCAGGGAGCTCTCTAGTGTGAAGTAATACTCCGCTAACGTTATGCACTTTTCCCTTGCCAACCATCCGATAGTATGGTGACGACAAATACAGCTGACAATGGGAAATGCCCTAAAACCAATAATAACAAGAAATCGTTAATGTGTATATATGTCAAATACATAATTTAAGCAAATAGTTCAATTTAAGACAATTATATGTAATTACCTCTGGAATGTTCGGCTGAAAGGTACAATTGATACTGTCTTTGTCCGAAGCATCTCTGTATACTGTTGAGGCGCTAGCCTCTCTTTCTCTCCTCAATGCATCAAGCTCAGCTTGCATGGCTTCCAATCTTGCATGAAGCTCCCGATTACTAGGAGCCTTTCCTTTTTTAATACTCAGGGAGGTCGGAGTGACTCCAAATCCCTTACCCCTCACCCGACCAGAATACTCAGGGACATCTAATGCCCGACTAAGTATGCCCTTAGTATCATCGGGAGATAAAGACTGAGATAGCTCCTCCTGAAAAATCAGATGAATACCGTATACTTGTCAAATATTTGTGTATAAAAATGTTATTCAATTAATGAAAAAATGTTATACTTACACATTTCTGGTATACGTGTAAAACTTCTTCTTGAGGAACTCCAGATTTGCCCACACGGGCTTCCTTCCACAAAACATGTGCAGGAAGAGATGTTTCTGAACTTTCCTCCTTCTGCAGCTACACATTAAGTCATACAATTTGATCAGATAAAACTAATATATGATGAACAAATTTGTTATCGCAATTTTATAAATACTTACCATGGATTGTTCTAAGCGTCCATATCCGACACGTCCTTTTCGGTACGGATATGCGGGACTTGATGCTCTTTCCCGATTTGTAGCACTTATTCTTTGAAAAACCGGGTCTTGTCTTTTGGATTTGAAAGCTTCCCATTCTTCAGCCGATATCAAACATTATCACATATAACTTATAATCAAAACAATTGAAAACAAAAATATAATGAAATCATGCATTATCACATATAACTTATAATCAAAACAATTGAAAAAAATAAAATAAAGAAACCATGGATAATTTACCTAAGTCACTAACATCTCTTTCTTTTCTTTGTTGGAATATTAATCACTTGTTTCTTAGCAATGCGTACGGATGAATTGATCCAAATTCCCTCATTATGATCGTTTCTTATATATGACTCATCCGGTATAAGATCCTCAACTTCATCATTTCTATTCAACTCATTCCGTCTAATGCATGACTCATTCTCAACATCAATATCACATTGATCGACACCGCTATCATCAGTCACTTTGTTAGAGAAAAGCACTATAAACCATTTTGTACTCTTCGGGTCATTCACATAGAACACTTGTTTAGCTTGAGATGCTAGAATAAAAGGTTCATCTTTGTACCCCACCCTAGTAAGATCAACTTGCAAAAATCCAGACTTATCCATTCGTATGCCACTACTATTCACCCACTTGCAACCAAAGATGGGAATCTGAAACTTCTCGTAATCAAACACCCAAATGTGCTCAATAACTCCAAAATATGACAAATTTGCATATTTGGGGTTTAAGTCCTTCATACTTGATATATGCATTGCTTCAGCTAGCACGGTGACACCACTATTTTGCATAGTACTCTTATCATCTTGTTCTTTGGTATAAAATGTGTATCCATTAATTGAATATGCGCTATGAGAAAACACATGCAAACTTGGACCATATGCCAAACATCTCAACATTTCTGTTACCGAAGAAGGATCTGAAGAGCGCTTCAAATAAATATGATCCTTCAACCATTGTATGAAACTTTGATTGTGCTCTATAACTATCCAATTTTCATTTCTGTTCGGATTTAACCTTCGGAGTACATCCTTGTGCATTTCAACATATGGCTCAACCTCATTATTATTGTGCAGAACATACAAATGAACTTGATCCCGTTCATCCCTTGATATTGTCACAATTTTATTCCCAATTAATTTTTTACCTTCCATTTTGTCGAAAATCTGAGCTATGGGGAGTCCAATCGATTGAACGTTAGACAAATATTCAGTACAAAACTCAACAGCTTCTTCAACAATGTATCGTTCAACAATACAACCCTCTGGTCGACTTCGGGATTTCACGTACCCTTTTAATATTTTCATATACCGTTCAGCAGGGTACATCCATCTCATATAAGCTGGTCCACACAACTGTGTCTCTTTCACAAGATGAACAACTAAATGAACCATTATGTCAAAAAAAGACGGAGGAAAATACATTTCAAGCTCACACAAGGGAATTACAATCTCTTTTTGTAGTGTTGGTAAGATCTCGGGATCGATCACCTTACTACAAATTGACCTAAAGAAAAAACACAATTTAGTTATGGCACTTCTTACTTTTTCTGGCAAAATAGAACGTATACCTATCGGTAGAAAATGTTCCATTATAACATGGCAATCATGTGTCTTCAAATTCTTCAACTTGAGGTCTTTCATAGAAACAAGTCTTCTGATATCAGATGAGTATCCTTCTGGAACCTTAACTTCACTCAGAGACTTACACAATTTTTTTTTCTCCTTTCTAGATAAAGTAAAAGCAGCAGGTGGTAGATATGTTCGTCTTCCTTTCTTCACGGGTGCTAATTCAGTTCTCATTCCCATTTTTAACATGTCCTCCCTTGCTTTAAGGCCATCCTTAGACTTGCCTTTTATATTGAGTAATGTACCGATAACACTTTCAAATACGTTTTTTTCAATATGCATAACATCGAGAAAATGTCTCACGTACAAAGACTTCCAATATGGCAATTCAAAAAATATCGACCTTTTCTTCCACCCACCTTTCACAATCTTATGTGCAAAAGGCTTGCCAAACTCAGTACGCACATCTTTCACCTTTTCAAAAACTTGTTCACCTGACAATGCGGGTGGAGCTCTACGATGTTCGGTGTCTCCATTGAATGCTTTTCTCCACCCACGATAGTGATGTTTAGAATGTAAGAATCTACGATGACCGAGAAACACATTCTTCTGGCAAAGTTCCAATCGAATCGTATCGGTTCCGTCTTCACAAACAGGACACGCACGTTGACCTTTAATGCTACACCCAGATAGATTCCCGTATGCTGGAAAATCATTAATTGTGCCAAACAACATCGCCCTCAAATTGAAACTTTCTTTCCTATATCCATCATAAACCTCCACACCGTTCTCCCACAAAATCTTTAAATCTTCGATCAGAGGTGTCAAGTATACGTCTATGTCATTCCCTGGTTGTTTAGGCCCAGAGATTAACATAGATAACATCATGTACTTACGCTTCATACATAGCCACGGAGGTAGGTTATAAATCATAAGAATCACAGGCCATGTGGTATGTGAGATACTTTGAAGACCATGTGGGTTCATTCCATCAGTAGATAATGCCAATCGAAGGTTTCTTGCTTCTGATCCAAACTCAGGATAATCATTATCAATCTTCGACCACTGTGGTGAATCAGCCGGATGCCGATACTTTCCATCAATAATTCTTTCATCTGCATGCCAAGTAAGATGTCTTGCATCGGTTTCACTACGAAACATGCGCCTAAATCTCGGAATTATCGGAAAATACCATAAGACTTTTGCGGGAGATAATCTTTTCTTATATCGAGACAAACCGCATTTAGGGCACTCAGTTAACATTGCATATTCGTTACGAAACAAAATGCAATCGTTAGGACAAGCATGTATCTTATCATAGCTCATGCCAATAGAGCACAACATTTTTTTTGCCTCATAGGTTCGATTAGGAAGAACATTATCATCCGGTAGCATTTCTCTCATAAGGGCCAACAACTCTGTGAAACTTTTATCCGACCATCCATTGCCCGCCTTTAAGTTGTACAACTTTAATACCGCAGAAAGTCTTGAGAATTTAGTGCAACCTTTGTACAACGGTTTCTCTGCATCGCTTACCATCCTCTCAAACATTTCAGGACAATCATGAAGATCTTCTTCCAGTGCTTCTACAATCTCTTCAACTCGATCACAATCGTATGTTTCCGTGTCTTTGTCGTATGAAGCATAGGTCGTATTACTTTTTCCACTCGATTCAACATTCTCGTTAATTTTCTCACCATGAAATATCCAACACTGATAACTTTGATCAATTCCATGCCTCAGCAAATGCGATTTCAATCCATGTGCGTCAACCTTACCAATATAACAACAACGCAAGCAAGGACAATGCATTCGTCTGGGGTTTTCAGCGTGTTGAACATCATACTTAACGAATTCCAAAACCCCACTCTCGTACTCTTTGGTCATTCGATCGGCACAGATCCATGTTTTATCCATGGTTTTCCTACTTATTAAAGTAAACAATTAATCCAGACGAAAATACGACCAAAACGCATTTTCATGAAGCCCTACAAAATAAACACATGTCAGTCAACCTATTCTTACTTTTAGGAGAATTTTTCAAACATAATAATGGCAATCCAAGTTTGCAAATAGATTTACTTTTAGCAATCTCTACGCTTTATCTTAAGTCTAATAGCTATCATGTCATACCTTGTTTTATGTTCTGAACCTTACCTAGCAATTCAACTTCTCCTCCCCACTTACCCTAAGCTTAACCTTTTTGTGATGAAACGTAGTAACAGCTTCTATAACCATGCAAACTAATTTAACCATGATATGTGTAGCATCATCACACCCCTCATGCTCGACCCAACGAGGCCGAAGCGTGGAGGATGCGGGAAGCCCAACAAGGGATCTAGGATAGACTCTAATACCATCTTAGAATATGTGGGTTGGATTTAACTCATCCCTACAAAACCGGATTGTAAGGTGAAAATTGCCCCCTCTTATAAACACAAGTGTTGTTGATGGCAGATGGCGGTCCATGGAGGAGAGCCAAAATCCCACCATACCGGCCACTTTGCTGCACCGTTATTGTTATTGTGGATTATGGCGGGAAAACCTGCAATAGCGGCCGATATTTACCATTGCAGCAAACCCAAAAACTGCAATGTATATCCACCATTGCAGTCATGGCGCCGCAATTTGATAACACTAAACACAACACAGACTGCGCTATATATCTAAGCAATATGGGACTAAATCCACCCCTTCAAACCCAACACAGTGAAGGTGTTGGAGGCTGCAATGAAGGCAGACCAAATGCTACAATTTAATCGACTAGGGGTGGACATCAAGGCATAAATTTCAACGCACCTCCTCACGCTTGGGCCTCAATGAGACTGAAGCGTGAACGATTTAGGCGACTAGGGACGGACCGCAATGAAGACGGAAATTACAATGTCTATCCGGTGTCTAGTGACTGTGTATGTGCTTCATAGGTCATGATAAATATACTCCTTTGGATTTGAATTTCAAATTAAGGTTAAACTGAGAGTCTGATACATAAAAAAACTAGAAAGTGGGCACTTTCCATTAACCCGGAAGAAAAACAATACTGACAAAATAAAAACTTTCTTCCACCACACACATAAAAAATCATCCATTCAAAATCAAACCAAGTCATAATCAAATCTAGTAGCTATCTATATAATAGACAGCCAATTTCACAGATCCAAATTAATGAAATTTCACAGACAAGTAAAATACATTTAACCAAAAATCATTAATGAGTGAATGCTAAAACACTGATTATAAGAAAAAACCAAACCTGAGATTGACATATCAATATGGCCAGAAGAAGATGGTGATAAATTTGCCGAGCCCATTGTTACTCACATGCTAAAGATGAAAAAATTTGTCTTGGGTATGCAATCGATAACGAATAACCTTTGTGTAATTTGTTTCACGTATTGCGGGTTTCGGAAACGGTGAAAGACGAACAAAACGCAGTAGAAATGACGAACTGAATCAGAAATGAAAAAATGCAGAAATGAAGAACATACCGCAGTAGAAATGACGTTCTGAAACCGATTCTTCAAACACTTTATGGTATTGAAACCAAATGATTACAATGTATTCTCGTTCGCTGTTAGGGTTCGCTGGAGGGGTTTAATCGCAGGAGGGAAAACAAAAAGAACTGAGAATGAAAATAGAAGTCTGAAATTTAATTTTAATTAGACCTTAGACAGCGCTTTTGTGGAAAGCGCTTTCTAAGATATGCCTTAGACAGCGCTTTCCAAAAGCGCTTTCTAAACCCCCACCTTAGACAGCGCTTTTGGTTTTAATTTTTTTTTTAATTGAAAGACTTTAAACAGCGCTTTCTCAAAAGCGCTGACTAAGGTCTATATTTAAAAGCGCTTTCTAAAAGCGCTGTCTAAGGGGGGGTCTTAGACAGCGCTTTCTAAAAGCGCTGTCTAAGACCCCCCCTTAGACAGCGCTTTCATTATTTTTTTAGAACATTTTCCGTGTTTTATTTTTATTTTAACCTTAGACAGCGCTTTCTTTTAAAAGCGCTGTCTAAGATGCGCTGTTAAAAAACCTTTTTGGCGTAGTGAAAATTGTTGAATTTCTAATACTCGTATGGGATATATTTTTAAATAACCATATTTTTCAATAATGATCTCTAAATAATCATCTTTCTTAATTAACTTTCAAAGTACGCATTTTTAATCAAAAAAATATTGTGTTGCAGAGCACTATCGAAGTTAATTGGTGACAACATTAAAAAAAAAATAAGAGCGATAATCAATTGAATTGGTGACTGCACTATGTCTAGCCAATTAAATTGGCGATAATGTACAATCCATATGAGCAATCTCCAATTCAATTGACTCTTATATGTTGAAGATTTTTTATTTTAATTAATTAATAAAAAATTGAATAAAAACTAATAATATTTAATTTAAATCAGATTACATACACGAATAATTTAAAACAGATTGCTCCCACCAATCGACCAGGCCGCTCACCAATAACTCCATCAACACAAATAACACAACTCAACTACTACGACATGGACAACAAACTCAATTACGATATTACGTCAATGCTAACACCAGACTACATAGAATCACAAGAGCTTATTAGAAAATCTGGTGATAATGATGTTCTAGGGACCTCGTTTCAAACACCTGGGGTGAAACAACAAAAATTGGTACGAGAAAAGGTATTTAGGAATATGGAACCGATGACATATATGATTAGTAGGATCGTCGTCATTAGTGTAAAAAATATTTTTGAGTGTAATCTAATTTAAATTAAATATTATTAGTTTTTATTCAATTGTTTTTTATAATTAATTATTTTTATTAATCATGTTCATTAATTAATTAAAATAAAATAAAAAATGTAACACATAAGAGTCAATTGAATTGGTGTCTACTCCTATACGTTGTACATTAGTTAGACATAGTGCAGTCGTTAATTCAATTGACTATTATCTTATTTTTTTAGTGTTGTCACCAATTAACTTGACTAGTATTCAGCAAAATATTTTTTTTATTTGAAACATGAGTACTTTGTAAATTAATTGAAAAAAATGATTATTTGAAGATATTTATTAAAAAATATAATTATTTTATAAAAAAAATATCCTCATACAACTATCGATTGAGCTAGTCATTTAACCTATACTAAATTTTTCCTTTAATTTATTTTATAAAATGAAGTGTTGATTACTTACTTGTTTTAGTTTTGAGAATGCAAAATATTAATGGTGAATACTTCAGTAACTTAAATTTAATTGGATATCAATATCTTCCTCCAATCAAAGGAAGATATTCAATGTCATGCTATTTTTTAATATTATCTTATTTTTTTAAAAACTATGATATTTAAATTTCAATTAAATGTATTTTTAATTCTAGTAAAATAATTTCTTTTAATTTAATCAATATAAAAACCTTATTCTATTTTAGTCTATAATCTTATTATACTTTATAAGAAAATGAATATTTTAATCTATAGATCTTATAAAACAAATTAAATAAATAATAAATATTCACTACAATAAACAATAAATTTTATATCAAAGTTTTTATCTCAATCAATAACAAATTCAATCTTAATTTATAGGCGTATCTCCTTTTAATATTTTTTTATCAAAAGAAATTACCTAATTATTTGGTTGAGCTAGCAACCACTGAGAAAAGTCATTATGGGAGACATCTTTGATTCTTAGCAACTAAACTTTTGAATTTTTTCTTTAAAATACTATCTATTACATCAGTTGGTACGATTATTGATAGATAAATTATTTTACTTTGCGCCTTTCATTTTTTTACTAAAATTTGAATTACATGTTTCCTCCGTTAGGATGGCAACCAATAAGTAAAGTATTAACTATTTTTGCAGTTTAATCCCCAACCGATATGAAAACTCAAACAGAATGATATTTCTACAGAAGAGAGGGTTTTTATAACAAACAATATTTTTCTCCTTCGAAATCGAACAAACCCTAAATCAAATCAAATCTTCTCTATCAAAATTTCATATTCTCCAAACAACTCAAAATTTCATTTATCTTGTAAATAAAACTCGAAAAACATTATTTCTTCCATAATGAGTTTTGAAACTTCATCTCTTCTATAAACATGTTCAAAACTTCATCTTCTTCTCTTGAACGTCATTAACGTCATTGAAGATCACTCAAACGAAACATGAAATGAAGGAAAGGCAATGAAACTCAAACGAAGCAAAGAAAGGAAATGAAACTCAAAATGAAGCTTCCTCCATCAATGTGTTTGTCTTCTCCGTCACTTTTCTGATATACAAATCACTTTATCCATGTACGCAACTTTGAAATTTTAGTTGTTTTTATTGTAAAATGTTTAATGTTGTGGTTGTTATTGAGATTGATGATTTAACTATGTTAGTAATATGTTGTTGTTATTGTTGAGAGTAAAAGGGTTAATATATCGGTTGTAAATGCATTTTAGTAATATATGTTGTTGTTGTTCATAGTAATAAGTAATTTAAAATGTATATGTAAAAACACGTAATTATTAATTTTATTTTCAGGAGGTAGTTATTGACCGTAGTTGGATGAAAGCTAATAGATTAAATGCAGAGTATGGAAATGTAGTGGTTGAATTTCCCCAACTCGCTAAAAGAAATATTTCTGAAAATAATGAAATTTGTATTATCCTTGTGATTATTTTCGGGAATACTAAAAAACATGGAAAGAAAATAAATATTGAATTGTTTATGTTGTGATGAAATTTGTCAATATTATACGACGTGGACGTGGCATAGTGAAATGACAAAAATCCCAACTGTATCACATAAAGACGAAATTGATTTAGATATGGATGATAGACTAGAAGATATGATATGTGATATTGGAGAATATTCTTTTAAGAGAGCCCATGTGTATGATACTTTATGTAGTGACAACGAAGATCCGTTATATCTGGGAAGCACAAATTTACACAATTGTCATGAGTGTTAGGACTGTTTAATTTGAAGGCAAAAAGTGGATGGATGGATTAGAGTTTCATTAAATTGCTTGAATAGTTGAAAGACATGTTTCTAGAAGGTAATACATTGTCGAAATATAATTAAGAAACCAAAAAGATATTGTTTCCAATGGGTATGGACTATATCAAAATACATACATGTCATGATAATTGCATATTATACTGTAATGAATGTAAAAAACTGGATGAGTGTCTGAAGTGTGTGGAGTTGCATTACAAGTTTAAGGACAATGATGTTGTTGATGATGATTATGATAATGATGGTGATGATAGTGGTGTAAGCAAGAAAGGTCCTCTTGCCAAAGTGATGTGGTACCTACTAAAATAATTTTAAGGTTTAAGAGACTATTTGCTAATATAAATGATGCCAAAAATATTAGATGACATGCAGATAAAATAAAATGTGATGGAAATTTTTTTCATGTAGATAAGTTTTTGCAATTGAAGAAAATTAATTTGTTGTTTAGAATTTTGTCATAAGCCAAGAAACCTTAAGCTTGGATTTTCCATTGATGGAATGAATCCGTTTGATAATCTGAGTACTAACAATACTTCATGACATATTATTCTCATAAGTTACAATCTATCTTTGTGCACTACTACAAATAATATATTTCATGATCAAGCTTTCACCTCACCCAACCAAAATCGAGGTAAAATGTAAAGGCAGACCGTGTTTTATTTTTGTAAATAAATACCACATATTTCCTTTGTTTCTAAATATAACCGAGAGAAAAAATAATTCAGAGCATGTTTCGAATCCCATCAACAACAGTTTATGTTTTTATTTCTTTAAAAATAATGACTTTTTAATTAGTGATTTATTCCTTCGTTTATATTTAATAACCGATAGATTAGATTGTCAGATTTTACTATAAAAACACTCGTTAATCAAATTTTACATTAAATCTAACTTATATGGAGTCACTCTAAACTAGTACACATCATTCTTTGGGATGAATTGCAAGACAAAAAAAAATCTTCAATGTTCTTCTATCTTTAACAAAACATTTTTTCTGCTCTTGCAATCCATCCCAACATAATGGTGTTGATGTTGTTGTTGTATTTTTGGAATAACCTTCCTATGTTGTCAAACAAATAAAACATTGAGAAGTTTATTGCTTTTCTCGATTGATAATATTGAGAAATTTATTCTTAAACACAATTATCTTGTTCTCTTTCATGTGAAAGCATTTGCCATGAAAATAATTGCTCAAGATAATGAAATCTCTTTAGGATGGATTGCAAGTACAGAAAAAAAAACTCTTTGTAGGAATAAATAACTTATCAGAAATTTGAAAAGATTTGTTGTTCTCCAAGAATCCATTGTCAAAATCTGAATTTGTTTAAACAATTTATTTTAATATTATAGGTAAACAATGTAATCTGTTTTTTTTTTTACTTTTTCCCCTCGGTTTTTTATAGAAACCGAGAGGTATGTAGCGTTTGGGATGAAACATATTTTATTGTATTTTATATCTAAAAAGAAATACATTTTACCTCGATTTTGAGTAATAACAGAGGTAAAATATAAGCGTAATTATTCAGTTTCTTCATCGTCCTTAAACAAATCTTTGTCGTTCATTTAATGATCATCAATGTTCAACACACTGTCATTAGATATCCGCGTGAAACCTAAAACCCTCATTATGAAAGCATTATGAATATTAAAATTTGATAATTAAACATTTGACATGAAAACTTTGAAACTTAAAAAAAACATTTATTTTATTTGGGAAAAAATTTCTATGATGGATTGCAAGAGCAGAGAATTATTTGGGTTTAAGGTATGTGTTCTTAAATTATCATATAACTAAATATTTATTTTATTTATCTAACCTTTTTTATTTTATATCAGACATTTGATCTTCCTAAGGATCAATGAAACGATGATCCCTAATATTTGCTCTTTCCCAAGATATTCAACATTTGTTCTTCACTGACAACGATGAAAATGCATCACATTCAACAATTTTACTTTAATATTCTATGTAAACAATATAATATTTTATGCAAACAATGCAGTTTATAAACAAATTAATTTATTAATATTCTGTGAAAAACAATGTAATGAGTATTTTAAAAAAAGAATATTTATTTCCCCTCAATTTCGTTAATAAACCGAGAGGTATATGGTGTTAGTTTTGAAAATATAAAAAAGTTGTTGTTGGGGATCGAACCAATGATCATTTTAATTATCCCATTGGTTATTGTAAAACTGGAGGGTAAAGTGGCATCTTTTTATTACGTCATTCATTATCTCGCATCTGAGGTTAAATCAACTTTATGTCTAAAGTTACATGTGTTTTTTATAGTAGTGGTGGTTGTGCATGAATCACAAATATATGATGTTATTTATGATGATTTCGGGCCCAAGACAACCTGGAAGCAATATAAATATTTATCTAAGTCCATTGATTGAGTTTTTCGGGAGGAAGAAGTTAACTTTGAATATGTGTATTGGGGTGAAAACTTAAAATTGTGTGTCGTATTATTTTGCATAATCAACAACTTTTCTGCATACGGTAATTTGTTTGGGTACATCTATAAATGACATAAAGCATGTCCTATATGTGAATGTGATACATGTCACCACCAACTAAAGAATGGAAAAAATATTATTTACCTTGAGCATCGAAAACTTCTAAGACCCAAAATCGAGGAGGGAATTTATCAATGGCAATAACACATTAATGTTGTCTTTGGAAAGAACAAAAAAACTCACACAGAAAATATATGAAAAAAGAGGTTGGTGTTCTTTGATCTTCCATATTGATCTAGCATCGATGCATGAACTATAATTATATTGTGCTTATTTTTCAATGTTATAAATAAATTTATTTATCTTAAAAAGTTAGATGAGTTGGAACGTCAGGCTGAAATTATCGTGTGTCTATTAGAGATGTATTTTTATCCATCATCTTTTGACATTATGGTCCACTTAATTGTTTCATCTAGTCAAGAAGATTAGATTTTATGGTCAGTTTATTTAAGGTGAATTTATCTATTATAGCGATACATGAGTATCTTTAAATGGTATACAAATAATCATTATTATCCATAAGCTTCGATCATTGAAAGGTACATCACAGAAGAAGTTATTGAGTTTTGTTCAAACTATTTATCAGAAGCAAAATCTATATGAATTATCAAGTCTCATCATGATAGGAGATATGAAGGTAGAGGTACTTAAGGTTTAAATGTTAATTCAATGACCTAATATGTAGTTCTTCATGCATATTTGTATATATTGAATAACATTGATAAAGTTCAATTTTACTTACCCGCTCATAAAAGACTTATCTAGGAAAAATTATCCTGGATGAATGAAAAATGGTTGTTGATGGAGCATAACAAGAACTTCATAGATTGGTTTAATGAAAGGATCTATAATGATGAGAGTTCTCCAAGACAATTAATGGATGTCAAGTATGCCTAAATTTAATGTAATAATTTAGAGTGTATACGACATTAGTAAATTTTCCTTCTATATAAAATCAAAAGATGATCATTGTACCATGCAAAATAGTGTAGTTATGGTTAAGGATGAATCCATGTACTTCTCTAGTTTCAAAGATAAGAATCTTGTAATGACATCTAGATCATACTTTAGGGCCATTTAAGAGATTTAGAAGATTGCTTGTATTTTATTTAAAGTGCCTTTATTTAAATGCAAGTGGATTGAGAGTATCATTGATGTACAAATTAATGAATTAGGATTCACATAGGTTTACCTTCAATAGGCAACTTATACAAACGAATCTTACATCATGACATCCCAAGAAAAACAAGTATTTTATGTCATTGACCCTTCTAACAATAGATGATCAATTATTCTTCAGGAAAAACACATTTTTTTCTAGTGATGAAAGTCAAAATTTACCTCTTGATATTTCTGAGACCCCTTCTTTCTCAACACATGTTTGTACCTCATATTAAAAAAATAATTCAGATGATTTGCATGTTATTCGTTACGATCATCAATAAATTTTTTTTATTGTTTATCCATAATGTATTGTTATTTTTTATTCTTAATGTTTATAGTTAATACTATTATAATTGTATATCATTGATTTTATTCTTTTTGTTTAAACGCATAAACTGTTATTATTCTAAGTGTTATTATATTCCGTTCAACTTATAAGTGTTTAACGAACGGCCACCATTCATAGGAAAAGACTTATATGGCGTATGTACATTCCTATTTGACAACTTGCTTCCTTGAGGTTTATGAGTTCAGTCGAACCATTGATATGTGTGAGTTTTGTTGTAAAAAAATAAATACGTATAGTTTTCGAGTCACTCTGAACATGTTAGATTAACATACTTGATATAAATATGTATGTTTTTTGTAAAAATGCATAATTCTTTTGTTTTGGTACATAATGTGTCATTTTAGTTTAATTATAAATATATATAATTTTTACTTTGGCATTTTAACCATTAAATATATGGTACGAAATGTGTCAATTAGATTTTGTTTTACAAAAATACATGTTATAATAAAAAAAATACATAAAATTAAGAATATAATTATATTTTAAAAAGTACAAGGAATTTCACATTGATGAGCAGTTCCAACCGATGTAAAAAATGGTCTCCTAACCCATATCCCCTTGATTAATAGTATCAACTGAGGGGAAAAGTGAGGGATCTCACCTGGTTCACAGTCCATCTGATGTGAAAAGTGAGAGGCTTTCCCTCGATTAACCCCCCAACCAAAGGGAAAAGTAATGCACTTTCCAGTTTTTCGTCTCAGCTAGTGACCTGAGAGAGAAAATGGCGCATTTTCTATAATATTTTATATTACATCGACACCCCAATCGAGTTAATACTTTAATATTATATAATGTGTATAAATGGTCATCTTAACTACTATAACTTCTTAGTATTTCAAGAGTCAAGTATATAGTCAGACTTTTTTTCAAATAATATAAATTAACTTATTTTAATTTTTTTTGTTTTCCATAAGCAAAATATTATATTAAAACTAGCACAAGGGGTACTAAACTCTAATATAAAAGAAGAGGACAATCTAAACTACCTGAAGGACATTAAATGATTGGACATCTAAACAACTTTAGGATAACCTACATGACCCTTTGATCTATAACTAAACCAGTTTTAAGCTAAAGATTTTGCTATTATAACAATCTCCTTGCTCCCTTTCATCCCTCCATTAAAAATAATATTGTTTCTAATCAACCAAACAACCCTAACCACCGCCAACCATATAAGGATCCTATAGTTTCTTTTGGCCCGCACCCGAGAGCAGAATCAAATAGCAATAGGTGATTTGAAATTTCTCGGCTAGAGCTAAAATTACCCACCTCAACCCATTAAAAAATACAAGACCAAACTTCATCAACCACTTTGCAGTCCATAAATAAGTGTTGATGAGATTCTATTGGGCCAAGACATAATAGACAAATAAGATTATATATATCGGATATGACTCCCTCTTTGTGAGCCCATCTTTTGTTTGCAACCTATTAAGAAGCATTCCTTAAGCAAACACTTGAATATTGCTAGGGACATTAGATTTCCAAACACGCTTTACAAAATGCTTCAAATCAGGGTGTACATGGGTTGGGCCAACCCACAAAACCCGGTTAAACCCGCCAAAACAAATCCAAAAAAGTGGGTTGGGTCGGGTAATTGGGTGGATATGGATTTAAAAACTAAAAAACCCATTAAAAAATCGGGTTTTGGGTAAAAACGGATCCAAACCCAAAAATCCCACTGACCCACTAATCAAACATTTATTACTATAATTTTAATTATTTCGATAAATATTAACTTAGTTGTTGCAATTTTAGTCTCTTAATATTTACTATTTTAGTTAACCATGACTTTAACTAATTTTGAATGTTTCACTCTTTAGTTATTTTGATGCTAATTCATTTTTATGTCATGCAACTTAAGTTTGTTGCTAGTATTTTATGATAATTCTTATTAGTTGATAATATCATTTATTATTTTATGATGCTAAAAGATAGTAAATATAGGTTATCTAATTTTTTTGAAGTAGATAAAAATGTTGAGTATTTTTTATGAAAAAAATATGATGACTTAGTGATTTAATATTAATAAAATAAAATAAAATTACTTGGGCAACCCACAATCCAACCCCACCCAACCCGAAAATGAGTGGGTTTGCCCAAACCAGCCCATTGATGTAACGAGTGGTTATTTTACCTCACCCAAACCGGAGTGTCCTATATGGATTGGGTATTGGATTTGGCCAAACCCAACCCAAACCGGCCCATGTACACCCCTACAAATCAGTACATCTGAAAAATCCAACGCGTTCAATCTAATATACGTGGATTTGAATGAGAACCTATTGGGATCACACCACCAAACAAACCAATCCATCACATCAGAGCAGGGATAAATATGATACAAAATATTAAGCATAATTTGAAATTCATGATTTATCAATTCTGATAGAATCTCAGCACTTGGGCACACAGATCAGACACAACTTTCACCAAACCAAAAATCTTCTTCTCTAACCTTCAAGAATGGTTTATGCAAATGTTCAAACAACACAGGGAATTGCATAGAGGTAGGTTCTACACTCAACCACCGGTCCCTCCAAAAATCGATAACGGATATGTTCCCTAACTTACACGTAATACTCTTGTCGAACCAATTATTCTGAACACCCCAAGATCCTAAAACAACCAATAAATCCATCCACCATAATAAGGATTTTGAATCGAAGAAGGTGGATCACGAACTAAAGCCTTTATATCTCTGTATTTGAACACATGCAATTTGTACCATAACGAATCTTCTACTGTTAAAATCCTCCAGCCTCATTTGCTTAACAAGGCCCTAATGAAAATGTCACACTACTTCACACCTAGCCCCCTATTCAGCTTTTGAGGTACATATTATTGTAGACCACGCAATCCAATTGATCATTCTAATGTTTTCTTCCCCATTCCATAAAAATGCTCGTTGGACTTTAATGAGCTCTTTAATGACTACTTTAGGAGCTTTGTATAAGGAAAAGGAAAATAGAGGAATAAAATTCAACACTGAATTAATCAACGTCATTCTACCGCCAAGAGATGCCGATTTCCCTTTCCAAGAGGATAACTTATTCCCTAACTTTGAAAGAATCGGAACCCATGAGGCACGCCTTCAAGGATTGCATACAATCATAATTCTAAGGAAATTAAAAGGAGAAAGACTAATTGCACAAGCTAAAAAGTCTGAAACAGTCTTCAAAAAATCCAGATAAACATTGAAACCAATAATTTTACTTTTATGGAAGTTAACAGACAAACCCGGACAAAGCTAAAACCCACGAAGTAAAGCTTTTATTGATCAAATATTCTCCCAACACGGTTAGCCTACATTATTGTGTCATTCGCAAATTGAAGAATATCAATTTGCAGATTATTGAACAAAGTAAAAGAGTGAAAACACTTAATAGAGCAAGCATTTCGCATTAAACCTGCAATCCTTTCCGTAGTTAGAATGAAAAGGAAAGGAGAAAACAAATCTCCTTGTCGAAGCCCTCCGTCAGCTTGAAAGTCAATAGTAGGACTACCGTTTATCAAAACTGATAATGAAGTCGAGCAAACGCATATCTTAATAAAATTAATCCACTTACTACCAAAATCATTCTCTTCCGAACATAGATCAAGTAATCCCAAGAGACCGAATCAAAAGTCTTCTCAAAGTCTACTTTGAAGAGGAATAAACTTTTTTCGATTTCTCCTAGCAAAGTCAACCACCTCATTAAGCATCATAACCCTACTTTAGAATGAAAGCTGATTGGTTCGAGAAAATTAGCTTATTCAACACCGTCTTCAATCTTTCAATCAACAATTTAGATAAGATCATGTATATATTTCCTATAGTCGTTCAATCTTTCCGTCAACAATTTAGATAAGATCGTGTATATACTTCCTATAATCGTTCAAAATTCATTAATACAATTAAAGAACTAAGAGCTCTGTCTCTTCATTGATGACAAAAAAAACAGTAGTAGTTAAGTTTATTCTAATGATTAAAGTATGGAATTAAGTATGCAAAATTAGATTCTAAAACGTTGTAATGCACAATTTGTTAAAAAGAAAAAAACTCTCCACCAGCTAATATATAAATTCAAAGTTTTAAATAAATGGATTATTATATAATGATTGTCAAGGGTGGTATACGTGGTATGGCACAGCCCACAGGTATAAGTCGAATCTATCAACTTTTGTCTCGTGAAAGGTTTACGCATTAATTTAAAATAGAAATATAATAAAATATAAATAGCCAACATGTGCATAACCTAAGTCAAAAAATAAAATAATACAATATTTAAGTATTTTATATTCCATGTGTCGAATGGATAATCACTTTACTGAGTTTTTTATTCACTCACAAAACATAAAATAAACCATTTTGTTTTTTTGTTTGACAAAGATAAACCATCTAGTTGATTCAATTTGTTTTCAATTATGCACTAACTTTTCATTGGTTCACTCACTAATTTAGTCTCTCTTCATTAATTAATGATATAAAACAATTTGGTTAGTTAGTTGATGGTATAAATTATGGGTCAAGATTAAAAATATATAAATTAAAGTGTTTAAAATGATTAAAACGTAGCATAATTAATTAAATTAACTAATTATATATCGTTGCGGCCGGCGCACAAATAAACTTAACTGTTAACAAATTTAACCGTTAACAAATAAGATTGTTTGGAATTAATTTGTATAAATGTAATATGTTAAAGTACAGCTAAATTTAAAGAAATATCACATTTGATTAAATATGATATGATCTATATATAAATTGTTACATAAAAAAAGATATAATCTATGGTCCTGTAAAAACATATAAGAAAGTTAGAAAAAGTAAAATATTAATTGAAATAATAAAAATTAGTAGATATATATTTTAAAGAATTAATTTAATATGAAAAATATGAGTCTATACGTTATAACTCATCTTATACGCTCCTAAAGATGGTCATATTCAACCACAAATCTTTTACCAAAACTAAATTGAATTGAATTTGATTTGCATGTTGTGTATAATTTATTTTAAATTGATAACTTTTTCATTTTTAAAAAATATAACACAATTACATATATTTTCAATACATAAATTGAATGAAAAATATTATATATTTCTAATAAAACGTATCCATTTATCCATTGTAATAACGCTCCATAAAACACATCATGATTCATAAGTTGAAAATTCAATAATCAACAACATTTAATTTTAAAATTATACTTTAAAATTATGAGTCAATATTGGTCTATAGTATTTATGGTGATAAAATACTAATTTATAATCATACCTTAATTTTAGTTTTTTCATTTAAAAATTAAAAATTAATAATAAATCAATGATGACTCATGAACATATCCACAAATTTATAAACTCAAATCAAATACTCCAACAAAAAATTATCATGAATTTAGATAATTAACTAGCAAGATGTCTGCGTGTTTGCACGAGTAAATTTATTTAATATAGTATAAAATATATTTAGATACACATGTGAATTTAAAATAAATAAAAATTAGAAAGAAAAAAAGAAAATTAATAAAGAGTTCATCTTTCAATTAAAAATAATTGTTAGTTAAAATAAAATAGATATTATCCTGATAGTTACACGTGAAATGAAAAGTTAAAAGTATGCATCATTATTGAATGATATTCAATTTTATATAATATAAAATATTTTTAAATACACATGTCAATTTATAATGTGTTACTTAATTGTAAAATGCACAATGATCATATAAATTCAATTGTATTAAATAACCATATTAAAAAAATAGATTCGTGAGATGGATATAGAAAAAAAAATCATATTTAAAAATAAAAAATTTGCATCTAAAATAAAATTGGATATTGTCCTAATAATGACTTGTGAAATGAAAATTTAGTTGTGTGCACTCTTATTGAGTGCTATCCAATTCGATATAATAAAAAATATATTTAAATACACGTGTCAATTCTAAATGAGTTACTAAATTATAAAACGAACAATAATCATATGAATTATGAATAATTTTTATATATAATGATTATAAAATGATTATATTTTTATTTTAGATAAATTTTATATTTTAAAAATTGAATATTTTTCTGTGATCTTTTTTATTAAATTAAAAAAAGGTATAAATTTTGTTATTTATATTTAAAAAATAAAAGAGAGAAAAGAAAATAGAGAGAGAGAGTAAAAAAAATAAAAGTGAAAAAGTATAAGAAAAATAAATGTGAAGAAATTTTGAATTTTAAATTAAGAGAAGAAAATAAAAAGTGAGAAAGTTAAAAGTAAAAAATGGAAAATAAATTAGATAGCAAAAGGAGATAGTTTGAATTTTTTAGCATTTGTTAATTATAAATATGTCAATTTATTGATACAATTTTTGAAACAGAAAAAAATATATATATTTAAGAGTGTGATGGTGACATTTTTATCCAAATAACCAAAAAATTTAAATAAATATCCAAATTAATTCACATTCCCACGTATTTTTCAAACTAACTAATTTAAAAAAAATCAACACAAATGTGAACGTCAATTCAATTGACGACAGTATACAATAATTAAGAGGAGTCGTCAATCCAATTGACGACAGTGTACAAACATAGGGAGAGAGAATACACTTTCTCCTCGGTGTTTGTACACTGTCGTCAATTAGATTGGTGACTTCTTTTAACTTTTGTATACTATCGTCAATTGAATAGGCGCCACGTTTGTGTTGATTTTTTTTAAAGTGAGTTAATTTGGGAAATAAGCAAGAATGTGGGTTAGTTTGCGTATTTATTTAAAAATTTAAATTATTTAAATTATTTTATTTGTGATGGTAGTTTATTTTAATGGATGGTTGATGAATTTATTTGAGTTGAGTTGAGAGGTTCATAAGTCCATTTATACTCATACTTATTCATGTATGCAATAAAATGGAAAAAAATAAAAAACATAATTTTTTTAATAATTTTGGATTAAACTTTTATTCGTAGGAATATAATCATAAATAAAAAGCACTTATTAAAAATAATTACTATAAGTAATTTAGATTTAATTTATCTTGGTAATAATATGAGTCATTTAAATTTAACTTAAAATATAAGGGCAATACTTACTTGTGTTTTTGGGTTTTGGGGGCACAAATTAAGAGATAAATGTAGTAAAAGATTATTGAAAATTATATATTAAATTTAATACAACCTTATAATTAATGGTTTTATTGTTTAATACGAATTTTCTGTTTATAGGATTTTTATTACGTAAGTAGTCTAGTTGATGTTAAGTTTTTACCATAAAAAGTAAAAAGAAAAGCAAAAGCAGTCAGAAAAAGAACCAACTTGTGCGGTGGTCCGGTCACTTTCTTTTCAACCGGTAACCATCATCTTTCAGAATCGAATATCTTTTCATCCAACGGTTCACATTCATTTCACGTTTCTAATCACCAACACGAGCCTTTTTATTATATTCAACTTGCATTTTACTATTTTTCTCTTTATATATTTCTTTTTCTTCTACTCTCTCAAACCCTTCACTTTTCTCTCTTTCTCTCTCTCTCTGCAACTTATAAATTTTTTGGTATCTCATTTTTTTCACCATATGGAGAGAGAATTTCTTGGCTTCACTTCCAAAAGTAATCCATGGATTACAATCAAAGAAGATGCTTCCAACAAATCAAAAGACCCAGGTAACAATTTTGCATTTATTTATTAACTTTCCATATATTATTATCTTTTTTTTTTGGCCAATACCTCTTATGTGATGTGAAATCTGAGAACTTTGCATTAGAAAATTCTAGCTGTTATTATTGGATTTTGTTTGTTTTCATGATGAACTTGGTTAAGATTATCTAGTAATTAAAAAGACATTTTAGCTTTATACTAATTTGCACCCTCCCATGCAATATATTGTGTCGGTTTGTTATAGTTTTTTTTAATTAAATGAAAAATGGTTTAAATAACTTTTTTAATAAAAAATTAATTTTAATATTTTTAATATTTTTATATGATTTTTTTAGATGATAAAATTAAAAAAAAAAGATTTAACATGAAAATCTATTTCTCATAAAAATATTTTTAAGAAATACATATTATTTTTTTAAAATTACATGATTTTTATCATACTAAAATATCTAACACTAATTGTCTAAATTATATAATATAAAAATATTTTAAATTTTATAAAATAATTTTGAAATAAATTCTTCTATTTTTAATAAATTTTCATTAATATAAAAATAGACTTTTGAATATTAATTGTTTACAAAATATTATATATTATATTCAATCAAATAGATAAATGTATTTTTATGTGTGTAAGGTAAAGTATCTATCTTACAACTACTTGTGTATGCAAGAAAATTTTTATTTAGCACATGTGGTTGGGTCCATATGATATTTATGGTTGAAAGTTGATGTTTGATATGGATATGGTAGGGAATAGCAACTTGTTGTAAGAGAAAAGCCACAATCATTGAGCTAGTTGATATATATATAGGCCATGAGAATATCAAGTTTGAATTTAATTGCCATCCATTCTATCAAAACAAAAAAGTGTGGTGTGATATAGGGTCAAAAAGAAAGAAATGATGTAGGTCACTAGATATTTTTATTTCAAATTTTGAATAAATGGTTTTCATATTTAATTTAAATTTGTTAAATTATTATTAATGTGTGGGGCACCTCTCTTGATTTTTTATTACATTTCTTAGATGGTTGGTTACACAACTTATGTTAGAAAACGTGCTCTTGGTTGTCTAGTGCTCTTTATTCTAATATTTAATTTGAAAAATGCAGTCCTTCTTTTTCTTGATTTTGATGCAATATTAAAATATTGATGTAAAATATTTAAATGTTAGTATCATATGTTTTTTTAATATAAATATCTTGGATCTTGACGTGTGAATGATTGTATTAAAGGATATAAAATATTTTACGTTTATAAATGTATAAACAAATCACTATAATATTAAATCAGTCTCACAAAAAAATTATTTAAAATAAAGTCTAACATGGGAATTGATGATGCATGCAAAGCTTTGAGAATTAAATAATTGCTGGCTGCAAAGAAGTTTATATAAAATAAAGTTTTACAGAGGAAAACATTTTAATAAAAACAAAGTCATATAGAATAAAATATTGCAAGCTAATAAAATAGTACTATTTAGTACATTACATAATTATATTATATGGTGGACTATGATTAAATAATACCATGCTTCATAAAGAATTACAATATTAATTTTTTTCTTGTTACTTTTGTTATTAAATTTTAATTTATATACCTTATACCTGGCTAGATACTACCTAGGTAACAATAAACTAAATAACAAAGTAACAAGGCCACATGTAATATAATTATACAATATAAAATAAAATAAAATAAAAACTATAGCTTCTTGTGATGAAAGTTCTGCCAGAGCATCTTCAAAATAATTTTAAGATTTTTTTAATAATAGTTTCATTGTTGTTTCTAAAGTTTATTTATTTATTTATTTATTTATTTAGTACAATTTTTTCTTTGTAGTTTTTTTCTTATAAATATTAATATCTTCATCATTGTGTTTTTTCTTAGTTTTGGGAGGATATAATCAATCTGTTGTATGCAGTTAGGAGTTCAGCAATGCAGTGGTCATTCTCAAATAAGGTTTCAAATCTTCCTCAATTCTTGTCCTTCAAGAACACTCATGAAGATATGTCAAGAAACATTCTAAGGGATCCAATAGTTTCTTCAGGATTCGTGACACAGGTTTGTTTGTTTTTTTCTCGAATAATTTTTTTCTATGACTAAAATTTCATTATATAAATATAAATAAATAATAAGTGAGATCTCGCATGTTTGAATTTATGTTTTTAGAATTAAATATTTTTGCATAATTATTAACTAAGTTGATTTAACTAGGATGTTCATGGTAAGATTTGAATCATTTTTAAAACAAAAAATTTATATGATCCAAAAATAAAATTACTCGTAGTTAATTTGACTTTGGATAACTAGTAAAAAAATTGATCTAAGCAATTTTTTTATGGTATTTTGTAGGAAAATGTTAGCATAGGAAATCAAGTAGGAAACAAGCATGGAGTTTATCCTATGCAATGTTGTGATGCACAAACAATTTGCAATCAAGAATCAAGAACATTTTCAGTATCAAACCAATCTAATAATCAAACAAGTTCTGTTCTTCCATCCAATCTTGCTACATCTGGAATCAACATGGTTAATTCGGTTATAAAATCGCAATCTTTCGGTTCTAAATCCTCTGCTGCTACACCTCTATCTGTTCTTCCATCAATAGGTTCCATTGTTGGCTCTACTGACTTAAGGTATATCACAAATTTAAACATTTGAAAAGATTTATTTTTTATTTCATTGAGTATAATTTTTAGAGCAAGAAATTTTTTGTTTATTTATTTTTATAGGAATAGGAATTGTTCCAAATCCAATGGTACTATACCTGCTCAATTGACCATTTTTTATGGTGGTTCAGTATGTGTTTATGATGACATATCTCCTGAGAAGGTAAATTTTTTACCCTAAACTTTTTTTAATTTCAAACTAGTCCTTTCATTTTTGTGAAATAATGAATTTATAGTAGAGCAAATTGCTATTTTCTGCAATATTTATTTATTTATTTATGTTAAATATTTTTATATTTATTTTTACTTTTTGTGACTAGGCTAAGGCTATCATGTTATTAGCTGGAAATGGGACTAAAAAGCAGCCAGAAATCTCTATTCCTTCCAAAAAAGATGGTTTCATTATAAGTCAATCTTACCCATCACCATTGCCAAGTCCTCTTCCAATGGCTTCTCATGCAAATTCTCAACAAAGGGGAGGATCAAGTAGCAATAATGAAATCACAATTCTAAGATCTTTAGGACCTTCAAATGTCCCCAATAATCATTTAGAATCTTCTATTGTTGCTACTTCTATAGGATCTGCCCCTGCAGAAATGATTCAATCAGGTACATTTTATCTATGTGGTCTCTTTATCTGTTAGCAACACATTTTTTTAATATTTTACTTTTTAATATTTTTATATTAATATTTGAAATTTTGTCGTGTCCGGATTTTTTAATAGAAAAATCCGATCAGACAATAATTCATTTGAAAAAAGATGTGTTGTTAATATTTTTCTAAGGTGCGAGGATAACTAACAAATTATTGTTGTGTTTTTAGTATGTTTGCCTCAAGCACGAAAAGCATCGTTGACTCGATTTTTGGAGAAACGGAAACAAAGGTAATGTTCTAATGAAATTTATGTGTTGTTTTACATTCGTCTAAACTTATCATTGTGGAAACCTAATCGATCAAAAAAAATTATGTAATTTTTGATTTTTGATTTTAGAAAACATTTTAAAATTTAATTGAACTTAATAACCAAATTGGCTAACATGATAGCATTATATTAGTTCTATAATTTCTATTATTTTGTGATCTGATTTTCTTAAGCTAATGTATTTTCTTTGTACATACTTAGGGCAATGAGCTCATCACCATACTATATGAACAAGAAATCAAATGAAAGCAGCACTCCTGGATCAGATAGTGCAAGTTTCTCCATTGATTTTTCTGGTTCAAGTTCTCAACCAGCTACAAACTTAAGAACAACATGTATGGAAGTTTAGATAATAATATAATATCATATAATATAATATGCTTTTTCAATTGTAAGATCAATTCTTTAATTTGATCATTGGCAGAGAATTTTCATAGCCATTTTGGTCTTTTCACTTATATATCTTTTGTTTCCCAAGCTTTTTCATCATTATCACTTTTTTTTAGAATTTTACTTCATTTTATCATATGTCTTCATATGATTTTTTTTTAAGAATTGTTTCATCTGATTTGTATAATTATTTCCATTATAATTACAACAGTGGACAATCTTTAAATTCATTTTGATTGGAGTTTTCAAAATAAAATTGGTGTTGGGAAAGCGATGTCAAGAAAATTGAGTATGATCGGTTGAATTTTTTTTCAAAATAACCAATTATTTCAAAAAAATAATCCAAAATAACCGAGTTTGGTAGAGGATGCGTCAGATGAATTAGCGCACCCCCAAACCACTAAGAAGAGGCGCCAATAACATTGGTGCATGCATTGGGCTCCTCATGAGGAGGTGCCAATGCTAGTGGCACCTGCATTGGGCCTCATGAGGAGGCATCAATGCTAGTGGCGCCTTAGTGTGTTTTGGTTGGTGGGTGTATGCGCCAATTCATCTGGCACATACACCCCCTTCTATTTTGTTTATTTTTTAATTTTTTAATATTTAGTTTTTATTATTTAATAAATAAGAAATAGTAATGAAAAAAAATAAATTCATTGAATATATAATAATTGGTTACATTGGATTAGACTGACAATAAACTAATGACCCCCCCGATTATAACGTTCCCCGGTTCCACATCCCGGTGCGTTAGTTTGTCTTCGAGGTCTCCCATGATTTTCTTGAGGTGTTGGTGGTCTTTGGGTGCTGACCTGATCGAGCGATGGCTGGTTGGAAGGTCCGACGGAAGTTCTAGCGGTATTTGACAGATGTGAAATCATTTGCTCCCAATATTCGAAGGGGCTCTGGCCAACGACGCTTCCGTAATGGAGTTCAGTGCCCATGTCATCGTAGTTAGGGCGTTGGGGTTGGGTGAATTGGGGACGGTATAGTTGCCCAAATTGGGCCATTGAGTCGTTTTGGAAACGAATCAATGGTTCCTGGGCGTACTATAGTTAAACAATGGTTGGGTGTTTATTGGTAGGGGGCTACGATGAAGTGACCCATATGAATCATTTGGGCTATAGACGGTTGTGGTTGCGGGGTTTGATTCTTAGTTTTGTGTTTGAGTGGGTGGTATGAATGGATTGCGACGTTGGATGGTTGGTTGTTGGGTGGTTGGCATGAACGGGTTGCGATGTTGGGTGTTTGGTTGTTGTGTGTATGTGGTCGGTTGATGTTGTGTGGTTGGTTGTTGGGTTTGGGTGGGTTCACATTGGTGTTAGGTGGTGAATTATTGTGGGGCATACGATGACGAAGCATGTTGGCGTGGATTCATCAAATACCTCGACTTAGATATAAATTGCTGAGTTGTTACCAACCTACACCATGCCATATATTGTTGAGTGGGTCTTGCACCTTGGATGACTGGTTCGTTCAAGATGTGTTGTCTTCGATTCCTCCATTGACGACACATGTCTTTTGCAAAGTCTCTCCAGTCAGAATAATCCCACTGTGCATCGACCCTTTTTTGATGTCAATTTCCCAAACACGTGGGAAATTCTGGAATCTGTTGTAGCATTTCGAACTGCAGTTTAAACCCGGTCACTTTGGTGCATTTCCACCGTAGTGAATCAGATAATCGGTGTCTTCGCTGTCCAAACTGCAGCATCGTCATGGTTCACATCATGATTCAGACCCAGATATGACCTCCAAACAAACTGTAAAACAATACGAAATGGTTAGATGGAAAATAATTTGAGAATTATTTTTAAATTAAAATATAGTTCGGAAGGATTATTACATCGTCATGTCCAATGTGGTCCAATAGATTTCGATAGACTACAATAGCGTGTTTCGGACACCTGTTGTAGTTCATTCCCTTACTGACCACCTAAGATAATAATAAATATAATTAACTAAATGGTGAATGGTAAAGTGTTAGACTTACTTGGTTGCAATCGGGAACACGAATGGGCGCTCATTTATCGGGGTGAGTGACGGCATTCTTGACCACCCCCAAGCTTGAAGCAAATACGCACATGAAAAAAAAGTACAGGTATTCTTTTTTGCAGTTCTACACATTGCACTATATAGATGCGCCAACACAGTTGAACCCCAACTATAAGTGTTTACCTTATTAATGTTGCGTAATAAAGGTAAATACATTATATTCACATAATTACTTGTACTTTCTGAAGAAAAAAAAGTTACCAAATAAAATCAAAATATAACACCGAGCTTTTATTATTTTCTCATACTCGGTTGAATCGTCGGACAATACTATACTGACATAATATTGTTTTAGGTATTTTAAATTTATACCTTGCCCCCTTGCTTGACCGGATGTGTCTCCCTCAGTTTCGTCGTCTAACAAAGGGGCACCCAATAATTCATTGCATATATTGTTGTCTTGGTTAACTCGACCATTCACTGCCTTTCCGTATATACGGAGACCCAACAACATGTACACGTCCTCAAGTGCGACGATACACTCACCAATCGGAAGGTGAAATGTGTGGGTCTCGGGTCTCCACCTCTCCAACAAAACCAGAATGAACTTGTAGTCCACCGAGTACAAATCAATGTTTAGTAGATTTCCAAATCCACATCCTCTGATATATGGTTCTATTAAAGGATCGTGGGATACATATTCATGCACACAGCATCTAAACCGCTTCGGATCCTAATAACAAAAAAGTAAGAAAATACAATTAGAAGAAGAAATACATACTCAACAAACACACATCTATAAGAAGTAAGACAAAAATAGAAACTTAAAAGAGAGAGATAACAAAGGTATAACACAAAAAAGATATCTATTAGAAGTAAGACAAAAATAGAAACTAAAAAGAGAGAGATAACAAAGGTATAACACAAAAAACATAAAAAAAATTGAAAGAGAGAGATAACGTACAAATGTCGAGATATTCTCGATTGTGCCTCTGTGTTCATCGCCCATAGTCAACAAAGACATGATTTGAATTTGCAAAGCTTGAGTTTAGTAGATGAAAGAAGTGTGGTAGAAGAATATAATTGAGAATTGATGAAGATGATTTGATATTGTTGATATGAGAGGCTATTTATAGATGAATGAGTGAGTAGGTTTGCAACCTAAGAAGAGTGTGATTGGTTGCATGGAAAGGCAAGAGGAGACAAGGGAATGACAAAATTCAGAATGTGAGACAAAGCTAGCATGTACAACGATATAAAGTTGTATATATTACCACATCAACAACAGGTGTCTCAATATATTGATCAGTCACAAGTGTTTTATGAGACTGATGACGAACAAGCTGAGGTGAATGTTCCCGACGATGAAGAAGAGGAACCTGAGATCATGGTTGATTCGATGGTGAACGCTGAAGAGGAAGAGCAACAAATACCAGCAAGTCATGTATATTGCCCACCCCAACACATGACAAGGTTAAATTTGGGTTGAGATAAACCTTCGGCAGATGTACGGTACAATCCTTACGTGCAAATGCAAGGATCTCTGAAACAAGGAGACACATTTCACACAAAGAGGAATGTGTAAAAGCCATTAAGAAATTCCACATGCAACTATCAGCTGATTTCAGAGTTGACAGAACGAATGCATCGAGGTATAAAGTTTATTGTCCGAATGAGCACTGCCTTTTTAGATTGTCTGCTTCGTACCGGAAGAGGAGTGAGTCTTGGGAGATTGGATCAGTGGGTCCAGATCACACATGCATGCTGACAAACCCAATGCAGGATCATCGTAAATTAAGCTCTCATCTAATATGCGATGAAATATTGTCTGTCATTGGCGACAATCCGTCGTTAAAGGTGAGTACAATAATCTCCCATATTAGGGCAGAGTACGAGTAAACTCCATCATATAGGAAGGCATGGATAGCTAGAACAAAAGTTGTTGAAAAAGTGTTTGGAAATTGGGAGGAGTCTTACAAACAACTTCCAAAATACCTGTTGGCTCTAAAACACTATGCTCTCGGGACAATTGTCAAGATGGAAACATTTTCCGCCTATACACCAGATGGTACGTGTGCTGTTGGAAATAGAATATTTCACCGTCTATTCTGGGTGTATCAACCATGTATCATAGGTTTTTCTTTCTGTAAACCAATTATACAAATTGATGGTACATGGTTGTATGGAAAATACAAAGGAACGTTACTGATGGCAATGGCACAAGATGGGAACAGCAATATTTTTCCAATCGCCTTTGCCCTAGTTGAAGGGGAGACTGCTGAGGGATGGAGTTTTTTCCTAAGAAATCTTTGATTGCACGTTGCACCTCAGCCTAACTTGAGTTTGGTCTCTGATAGACACCCTTCAATCATCAGTGCATATAATAACATTGACAATGGTTGGCAAAATCCTCCTTCGACGCATGTGTTTTGTATTAGACATATTGCTCATAATTTCATGCGGGAAATCAAAGATAAGACGTTGCGTAAGAAGGTTGCCAATGCAGGTTACGCATTATCAGAACCTTCTTTCAAACACTACCGTGAGGAAATAAGATTGTCGAACGAAGATGCGGTACGGTGGATCGATAGTATTCCGTTGGAGAAGTGGACTAAGGCATACGACAACGGTCAGCGTTGGGGTCACATGACAACAAATCTTGTGGAATCAATGAACTTTGTCTTCAAAGGCATCTGTAACCTACCAATAACCGCTTTGGTGCAGACTACATATTTTAGGCTAGGGGCGTTGTTTGAAACCAGGCGCTCAAAATGGAGTTCAGTGTTGCAATCTGGATAGTTGTTCTGTGATGCTTCAATGAAATTCATCAGACATGAAGCTGCCAAAGCAAACACACACGTGGTTACGGTATTTGACCAAACTAAAGGTTGGTTTAGTGTTGTCGAGTCCATGGATCACAATGAGGGCATGCCGATGGGACAGTACATAGTTGAACTAGATAGAGGTTGGTGTGACTGCGGAAGGTTCCAAGCCTTTCGTACCCCCTGCTCCCATGTCATTGCGACATGCTCAAAGGTTCGAAGGGATCCATCTTACTTGCTATCTGAAGTTTACAAAGTCGTCAGTGTAACACCCCGATTAAAATAAGAGAATTATTTAATTGAGTTAATATTATTTTATTAATTTAATTAAATAAAGTTGAATTACTGGATTATTTTTATTATTACTATAGATGTTATTTATTTTGATAATAATTAAATAAATAAAATAAAGGGAATATGAAGAGTGGAAGGGTAAAAGTGGAAATTGGATAAAAGAGGCCAAAGTGAGGACTCAGGTTGTTTTCACGTGTTTTGCCTCAGAGTCAGAGAAAGGGGGGAGAAACGCTGAAGAGAAAGAGAAGGAAGAGGAAAAGGCCAAAGATTGCTCAGAGCTTCCTTCAATCCAAAGAGGTAAGGGGTCTGAACCTTATTAAACAATAATATGCTGAAAATGGTGAAATATTGGATGAACGAAATTGGGATTTTAATCGAAGGAATTCGTAGAAATTATATGCAATGATGTTAGGATTTGTGAAATCGAATAGGGGACTATTTGTATTAGATGATATGAGTGATTTTGTGTGAAATTTGGACTGTGGAAGGATGAATTTGGATAGATCTCGTAGCAGAAAAAGCCATTGCAGATCTGGAGATCTGGTTTCTGGTCATACGCGTATGGCACTAGGCAATACGCGTATGAGATTGCTGGTACGCGTATGGCACTAGGCAATACGCGTATGGATGAGGAAGATGATGTTTTGAACGTGTTTTGGTCTCTGTTGGTACGCGTATGGGAATGTGATACGCGTAGCATACGCGTATGGGTATGGGCAATACGCGTATGGATTTGGTCAGGCGTGGGCAATACGCGTATGGGCATAGGCAATACGCGTATGGGCAGACTTGTGGTCTTTCCTGGGCTGTTGTTGTGCAGTTTTTGGTTGTTTAGGCTGAGCGAGGTAACTTAGCTGATGCATAGTATACGAGGGATCATTTCCCGTTGCTTTGAGTGGTATAGATATTAGTAGAGTGTGATAATACGGTGTTTGATTATGTGACATGATGTGATATGCTTTTGTGATAGAATGTGTTAATGATGATGATAACATGACTATATGATGCTGTTGTTGCTATGTTGATTATGATGCATACTTGGTGTGCATGCATTCATGAAAGGCCGATGCCTAGTGATGAACGGACTGAGCTCCAATGATGTTGTTGACTCCGGGCTTGTTGAGAGGCTTGGTTCCTTGCGGGGAACTCGGATTCTATGGTGATGAATCTGGGAGTGGTGATCCTGTAGTTGGTCACAAAATGGGTATACCGAGTCGTGTTGAGTCATGCATGGGTGTGTGCATTGCATTTGATATGTTGTTTTGTTGATGTTCATGAGTATGTTGATTATGATGATTATGATGAGCTGTGTTGGCATATGTGAAATATATTTATGTTTATATTTCTGTCGTTATATTATTATTTAATAATGTAATTCTCACCCCTTCTGCATGTGTTTATGTTCATCTATGATGAGCAATGTGCAGATAAAGAGGAGTAGCTATTGTTGAGGTTTGAAGAATAAGTGTAGAGTTATTCTACAGAGTCGAGTCAAATGCTCTGGTCATGTGACACCGGGGTTATGGGATTCGATAGATAATTGGTTATTATTTACGTTGTTTATGATGACTAATATGTTGAGATGCTTTGTTGAGATAATGTTGAAACATTATTATGAATTGTTATATGATGAATGATAATATTTGTGTTGTTGTCCGCTGCGAAGTTTTAATAAAATAAATAATATGTTTTATGCTGTGATGCGATAAGTGTTATGTTGTAAGAAATGTAAACTCTTCTACATGTTGTACTCTGATAATCTATTTAAATATGTCGTTTGGGTAGAAGGGTGTTACAGTCAGCCTTTCAAATGTTTATAAAATTAGTTTTTCGGTAGTGGCAAAAGAGGATTATTGGCCAGAATATTAAGGGGACATCGTCTGGCACAACGAAGTTATGCGAAGGAAGAAAAAGGGTCGCCCTAACAATACCCGGATTTGAACCGAAATGGATACGGCGAACAAAATGGTTAGACTATGTAGTTCATGTCGTCAACCAGGTCACAATTGTAATAACTGTCCTAGTGTTGGAACGAGCACAACCAGATAAATTCAGATGTACCTATGTTGCAATATATGAAAAACTAAATTTATTTCATATTAGACGTCTGTGACGAAAGTACCATTACATAAACAGTAAAACAGATGATTGTAACAAATACAATACAAGAACTATGCAATTACAACCATCAAAACAATTTCGAACATGTAATGCATCATCCTACGAGCGTCTTGGTCGGTCTTAATATCCACCCATTCACGCATTTCTCCGTGTTGGTTGAACGTGGACACAAGCCATTGTATTCTTCTAATCCGTTCACCCTCTCTAATTTCTCACTCTAACCGACTATACAACGTCCGATTAATACATTCAAACGTATCTGTGTTCCAAGGTCGAACCTGTATCGGAGCCGCAACGGCAGAAAATATTACATCAGCATTTCGTTTCTGAATGTATGCAGACATTGTTGAAACAGAGAGAATTGAAATTGATGGTTGAACTAGATAACTTATGGTATTAGGAGATGAGTTTGAGTGAAAAATATTGTATCCAAGGCGTGGTATTTATTGAGACGGAACATCCATTGTACAAAACACGTGGGCGCCTGAGGGATTGGCGCCCACATGACCATCACATGCAGGTGCCAGATGAATTGACGCCCACCAACCAAAACACACTAAGGCGCCACTAGCATTGGCGCCTCCTCATGAGGAGCCCAATACATGCGCCAATGTTATTGGCGCCTCCTCTTAGTGGTTTGGGGGTGCGCCAATTCATCTGGCGCATCCTCTACCAAACTTGGTTGTTTTTTTAATAATTGGTTATTTTGGGGAAAAATTGAAAAAATTGGTTATTTTGAAAAAAAAATCTGATCGGTTTCTTGATTAACAAGAAAACCACAAAGTAAAAGAAAAGATAGAATATAAGATAAAAACAATTCAAAGTGGTGTAAAAATTGGACTCTTTATTCAATTACAAATTAAGAAATAATGTTTACAATTGAATCTCAATCACACAAGTTTCTCCATCTAATTAAGATTATCAGGGATAGATGGAGAAATAATGACTAATATGTTATTTATAAGAAAACTAAACTCTATCTTTCAACTAACATCCTAAACAATTGGCCCAACAAACTGGTTGAATTCAACATGCTAACTTAAACAACAAGCTAACATATTTTGACAGGTACACTAGCTCTTTGACTTCGACTTCGACAGAGATCTTCGACTTCGATAGAGTTTGCTACAACACTAGTTTATAACGCATAAGCTACAAATATCCACCTTAGAACAAACTCTGAACCATAAAACCAACTACTTGTCATCATGCAGTCCTATCAGCTACATACAGTGGAAACAATTGCAACTTGGTGATCATATCAGCAACATTGTCATCAGTTAAAACCTTCGGCACGTGGACTTCTCCACGCTCAATTATCTCTCTGACGAAATGCAGTCTCACGTCGATGTGTTTGGTTTGCTCATGATAAGTTGAATTTTTTGACAGGTCTATTGCGCTTTGACTATCACATTTAACAATGATGGCTCGGTCTTGAAGTTCCAGCTTCTTAGCAAAACCTTCAAGCTATAATGCTTCTTTCACAGCTTTAGTGATGGCAATATATTTCACTTCAATGGTTGATAAGGCAACAACCTTCTGAAGTGTTTCTTTCCAATTGATTGATGTGTCAAACATAGTGAACACATATCCAGAAATAGATTTTATGGAATCCATACAACCTGCATAATCAGAGTCAATAAATCCTTCGATTTCTACTTTGCTATCATCACGACAGGCTCCACCGTAAATCATGACTCTGCTTAGAGACTTATTTATGTACCTTAGAATCCACTTCAATGTTTGTCAGTGTGCCTTCCCGAGATTGGTCATATACTTGCTTACAAGGCTCACTGCATATGTTATGTTTGGCCTCGTACATACCATAACATACATTAAATAACCTACTATACTAGCATATGGAATGCTATTCACATAGGCTCTTTTGACTTCAGTACTATGGCTTTGAGTCGTACTCAGCTTGAACTGAGGACTAGTCGATGTTACAACATGCTTTGAATTTGACATGCCAAACTTATCGAGAATCTTCAGTAGGTATGTCTCTTGAGATAAGGATAATCTTGAATGGTTTATATCTCTTTGAATTTCAATCCCATTAATTCTGGAGGTAGCTCCCAAATCCTTCATGTAGAACTCCTTATCGAGTTCAACCTTCACCTTCATTACATCCTCGACATTGTTGCTTGCTATGAGAATGTCATATACATAAAGCAACAAAATAACAAGTAAATTTATATGTCAAAATATGAAGTAAACACAGTGGTCGAATTTGCTCCTAGTTAAACCTATGTATGCCATGAACTTGTTGAATCTCATATTCCATTGTTGAGGAGATCAGGACATATAATGACTTATTCAACTTGCAAACATAATCTTCCTTTCCTTTTTCTTCATACCCTTCAGGTTGCCGCATCAGGATTATTTCATCTAGATCACCATAGAGGAAGGTTATCTTTACATCCATCTGTTCAAGTTCTAAGTCGAACTTTACCACCATAACAAGCAACATTCAAATGGATTTGTGCTTTACAATGGGTGAGAACACATCATTAAAGTTGACACCTTCTTTCTGAGTGAACCCTCTAGCAACCAACCTTGCCTTAAATCACTTCAACATCACTCCTTTGATTCATTCCTTAACCTTGAAAATCCATTTACATCTAACTAACATGGCTCCAACAAGTTTCTCGATCAGCTCCCAAGTGTTATTATCATGAAGAGATTTCATCTCATCATCTATGGCTTTCACCCATTCAGTATTATTTCAATTCCTCATAGTTTTCTTATAGTATCTATGTTCTTCATCAAGAACCCCACTTGCACAGATTAAGGTGAATGATATAAGATCTACATAACCAAGTCTCTGAGGTAGCTTGATGACTCTTCTCGACCTGTCTCTTTCCAGCTGGTAGTCATTATCAGTATCCTTATCTTCATCAACACCTTGTGCTTCTTCTTTGACTTCACATGGGTTAAGAAATTCATCATCACTAGGCTTCACCTCAACGAGAATCTCTTTTCGTTCTTCTTAAGAGATCTTTACATTTTGACCAGCATCATCAGTTTTCTTGAACGTTGTTTATGCTTCATTGAAAACTATATCTTGACTTGTGATACACCTCCTATGGCCGGGTGTAAGACCCCAATTTTGTCCCTAAGATCCCTCATGGCTAATGTAACACCCTTCTAAAATACCCCAAATATTTAATCAAAATAACAAATATGTATCTATCAGAGTAAATATGCAATTAAGGGTGTCACGCAAAATTTCACACTATTCATCAAAGTAGCTTGTCATGCTCATTTATTTATCAAATAAAACAGTTGCATAATACGCAGCGGATAGAGATCAAATCGATCATTCAAAACATGCAACATACTACATGTAAACTGGTTCAACAATCATCAACAATACAATTAAAATGTTCCCTCCCGATGTTACATCTATCAGAGCATGACCCACTAGGGAGACTACACTAGACTCCAAGCATTAGCTTCTACTCAACTCATTGCTCGTTACCTGAAAAATAGTTGTAAGGGTGAGTTCCTCAATCGATATAGTAAGCATTATAAAATATCATGTCATGTTAAGTAATTTAACACATTAATCACCCTAATCATATCACACATTCAGTAACGGCACATCAACCCAATTATCATACTCAATACTACACAATTCATACTCATACTCAATGTCAACACAACCACACGTATAATATTGGAATACATCCATTCATATTATACGCCATACATACATTATGAAATGAGACTCCACACATGCGGTACCGACTATTCTTGAACATCTAGTTCAAGCTCACCGATCAAATCCAGATACGGCTACTAAGCTCACTAGTCCCACTCATTTGAGATCTAGTGACTCACTCACTAATTCCTCACCATGGGAATTAGCTACAGCCCCAAAGGCTATGCTATGCACACTAATCACCTAGCATGCAAACATCAACAACGAATCCACAATGATTCACTCACTAATTCCTCACCATGGGAATTAGCTACAACCCCAAGGGCTATGCTATGCACGCTAATCATCTAGCAATGCAACACCAACAACAATCCACAATGGACATATGCTCACACTCTAAGCCAGACAACAGTCCATTCACAAATACATGCATAATATATACATTCACAACATTATGCATATCATCATACATCATCAACACATGTATCAAACACCATATCATGTCAAATAATTAATCACAGTATTAGCACACTCTACTAATACCCTTACTACTCAAAACAACAGGAACTAATCCCTATTTCATCATCCGCCAACATATACCAACCATCAATTAAGTACACAACATTTAAAACACCAATTTTCCACTCTGCAACAGTGTTAACCGGTTAACGCCCTGGGTTAACCGGTTAACGCAGCACAAACACGCTTCCTGCCCAAAACTTAACAGTGTTAACCGGTTAACGCCCTGGGTTAACCGGTTAACGCAGACAGAACAGCAATTTTACACAATACAACACAGTGTTAACCGGTTAACACCCTGGGTTAACCGGTTAACGCAAGACAGAAAGCTGTTCCTGCGCTAACACAAGGCAGAATGCAGAATTCTCCGCATTTTCCGCCGTTGGAGGACTTCCGGACCTCCGATTTCAATTCCGTAACAAGCTATACGTCCAGTAAATTACGACTCACACGACTATCGATTCAATTACAGTTTTTAACACAGTTTATCCAACATAATTTTCAGCATTCACAATCCCAATTAGGGTCAATTCAACGGTTTATCACTACCCATTACATGCTAATCCATAATACCCATTAAACGACGATAAACCCCCCTTACCTGAGTTAATCCGGCGAATCTTTTAGCTTCGAGCTCTTCCTTCTTCAACCTTCTTCCTCTTGTCCTGCCTCTTTGCCCTTTCTCCACTTTCCACTTTTCAGCCGCTTCTCTGTTTTTCACGTAAAAACCCTTTCTTTACCAAATGGACTCTTTTTCTTATTTCCAACTTATATATATTTTCCAATAATTATTATTCCAATAATAATAATAATAATAATCCAATAATTCCAATTATTTAATTAAATTAATAAATATAATATTAACTTAAATTAAATAATTATCTTATTTTTTTTATCGGGGTGTTACAACTCTCCCCCACTAAAAGAGTTTTCGTCCTCGAAAACATACCTCAAGCGAATAACTCCGGATAAGACTCCTTCATCTGACTCTCAAGTTCCCAAGTCACATTGCCACCTGCTGGTCCTCCCCAAGCTACCTTCACCAAGGCAATCTCTTTACCCCGCAACTGCTTCAACTCTCGATCCTCGATCCTCATAGGTGATGTTTCAACAGTCAGGTTATCTCTCACCTGTACATCATCTATTTGGACTACATGCAACGGATCATGAATGTACCTCCTCAACTGAGACACATGAAAAACCTCATGCAAATTCGCAAGCGACGGCGGTAAAGCGATACGATAGGCTACCTCCCCTATCCTCTCCAAAATCTGATAAGGGCCAATAAATCGAGGTGTCAACTTCTTCGACTTCAAAGCTCGACCAACCCCAGTTATCGGAGTAACACGAAGAAACACATGATCTCCCTCTTGAAACTCAAGTGACTTCCTCCTCTTGTCGTGATAACTCTTCTGACGACTCTGAGCAATTCTCATCTTCTCCTGAATCATCTTAATCTTTTCCGTAGTCTGTTGAACAATCTCCGGTCCAACCACAGCACTCTCACCGGACTCATACCAACATAAAGGTGTCTGACATCTCCTACCATACAAAGCTTCAAACGGTGCCATACCAATGCTCGAATGAAAACTATTGTTGTAGGTAAACTCAATCAAAGGCAAATAACAATCCCAAGCACCTCCCTTTTCCAAAACACAAGCCCTCAAAAGATCCTCTAGTGACTGAATCGTCCTCTCAGTCTGACCATCAGTCTGCGGATGATATGCAGAACTCAATCTCAGCTTAGTTCCCATAGCCTTCTGCAAACCTTCCCAGAACTTCGATGTAAATCTAGGATCTCTGTCCGAAACAATACTCGACGGAATACCATGCAAACTTACAATCTTCTCAATATACAACTCAGCTAATTTCTCTAACGGATAATCCATTCTGATCGGAATGAAATGAGCCGACTTTGTCAATCTGTCAACAATCACCCAAATAGCTTCACAATTCTTATTTGTCCTCGGCAAACCAGACACAAAATCCATACTGATACTATCCCACTTCCACTCTGGAATAGTCAACGGTTGCATTAGCCCAGACGGCTTCTGATGCTCAATCTTTGACTTCTGACAAGTCAAACAGGAATAAACAAAACTCGCAATTTCTCTTTTCATTCCCGGCCACCAAAATAACTTTTTCAAATCATGATACATCTTCGTAGCTCCAGGATGAATACTCAGGCCACTACGATGTCCTTCCTCCAGAATACTCTTCTTAAGTTCGGTAACATCCGGAATACACACCCGATTACCAAATTTCAAAACACCATTCTCATCAACTCTGAATTCACCACCTTGACCTTGATTCACTAGAGTCAACTTATCAACCAAAAGCACATCGGATTTCTGACCCTCTCTAATCTCATCCAGAATACCACTCGTTAATTTCAACATTCCCAATTTAACACTATTGTGAGTACTCTCACACACCAAACTCAAGTCTCTAAACTGCTCAATTAAATCCAATTCCCTAACCATTAACATAGACATATGCAATGATTTCCGACTCAATGCATCAGCCACTACGTTTGCTTTACCCGGATGGTAATTCAAACCAAAGTCATAATCCTTCAGAAATTCTAACCATCTCCTCTGTCTCATATTCAGCTCTTTCTGATCAAACAAATACTTTAAACTTTTATGGTCACTGAAAACCTCAAATCTTGATCCATACAAGTAATGCCTCCATAACTTCATAACAAATACCACAGCTGCCAACTCTAAATCGTGTGTCGGATAGTTCCTCTCATGAACCCTCAGTTGTCTCGAAGCATAAGCTATAACCTGCTTATTCTGCATCAACACACCACCCAAACCCAACAATGAAGCATCACAGTAAACCTCAAATGGTTCCGACGGACTCGGTAATATCAGAATAGGAGCAATAGTTAACCTTCTCTTTAACTCTTGGAAACCTTCTTCACATTTTGAGTCCCAAACAAACGCTTGCCCCTTTCTGGTCAACATCGTCAACGGTAACGCCAACTTAGAAAATCCCTCAATGAACTTCCTATAATAACCAGCCAATCCAAGGAAACTTCGAATCTCAGCAACAGACTTCGGAGCTTCCCACTTAGACACCGCTTCTATCTTAAAAGGATCAACAGCAACACCACCTCTTGAAATTACCTGACCAAGAAAACTAACCCCTTCTAACCAAAATTCACACTTAGACAGTTTAGCAAATAACTTCTTTTCTCGGAGAACTTCTAAAACCACTTTCAAATGTTCAGCATGCTCTTCTTCAGATTTCGAATACACCAAAATGTCGTCAATAAACACCACAACAAACTTATCTAGGTACGGATGGAAAATCCTATTCATATACTCCATAAATACTCCAGGCGCATTAGTCACACCAAAAGGCATTACAGAATACTCATAATGTCCATACCTTGTTCTGAAAGCAGTCTTCTGAATATCCTCAGTTTTCACACGTATCTGATGATACCCAGATCTCAAATCTATCTTGCTGAACACACTCGCACCAACCAATTGATCCATCAAATCATCAATCCTCGGCAAAGGATACCGATTCTTGATCGTCACTTTATTCAGTTGCCTGTAGTCCACACACAACCTCATAGTACCTTCTTTCTTCTTAACCAATAACACTGGTGCACCCCACGGTGACACACTCGGACGGATAAATTTCTTATCCAACAGATCTTCCAACTGACTCTTCAATTCAGTTAACTCAACAGCAGACATACGGTACGGAGCCATCGATATCGGTCTAGTACCAGGTACCAAATCAATCGAGAACTCAACTTCACGCTCTGGCGGTAATTCATTCACTTCTTCTGGAAACACATCAGGAAAATCACACACCACTGCTAGATCACAAATCGCCAGTTTATCTTTAGCCTCCAAAGTCGCTAACAGCATAAACAACTCTGCCCCATCTGCTACTGCCTCATTCACCTGCCTCGCTGATAGAACCAAACTCTCTCCTTCCTCAATCTCAGGAAAGATCACAGTCTTATCAAAACAGTTGATAGAAACCCGGTTAGACACCAACCAGTTCATACCCAAGATAACGTCAATCTGCACTAGTGGAAGACACACAAGGTCCATCCCAAAGTCTCTACCAAAAATACTCAAAGGACAATTTAAACAAACTGAAGTAGTAGTCACTGAACCCTTCGCAGGAGTATCAATCACCATACTACCATGCATCTCAGATATCTCTAACTTAAGTTTCACAGCACAATCCAAAGATATAAAGGAATGAGTAGCACCTGTGTCGATAATAGCTACAAGAGGAAAGCCATTAATATAACACGTACCTCTGATCAAACGATCATCTGCAGAAGTCTCAGAACCCGATAAGGCAAAGACCTTGCCTCCTGACTGATTCTCTTTCTTCGGCTTAGGACACTGTGGACTGATATGACCCACCTCTCCACAGTTGAAACAAGTTACAGTCTTCAACCGGCACTCTGCAGCCAAATGACCACCTTTGTCACACTTGAAACACTTCATCTCAGCACTGGTACACTCATGGACACGATGTCCAGCCCGACCACATCTATAACACTTAGCAGGGGTGCTAGAGTCTCCCCCACTAGGCCTCTTCATCCCACTCTGCTTCTGAAAACCTTTGCCAGCTGCATACGGTTTTCCACGATCATTCTGATTCTTGCCTTTCCTATCAACCCTTTGCTGATAGCTCTCTGCTCTGGCTTTGGAATCCTGTTCAAAAATCCTGCAACAGTCAACCAAGTCAGAAAACACTCTGATCCGTTGGTATCCAATAGCCTGCTTGATCTCGGGACGTAACCCGTTCTCAAACTTCACGCATTTCGAAAATTCTCCAGTAGCCTCATTATAGGGAGTATAATACTTTGACAGCTCTGTGAACTTAGCAGCATACTCAGTAACAGACCTGTTACCCTGTTTCAATTCCAAGAACTCTATCTCTTTCTTTCCTCTGACATCTTCTGGAAAGTACTTCCTCAGAAATCTCTCTCTGAATACAGCCCAAGTGATCTCAGCATTCCCAGCAGTTTCCAACTCAGTGCGGGTAGCAACCCACCAATCATCTGCTTCTTCTGACAGCATATGCGTACCGAACCTGACCTTCTGGTTATCGGCACACTCAGTCACTCGGAAGATTCTCTCTATCTCCTTCAACAACTTCTGAGCGCCATCTGGATCGTATGCTCCCTTGAACATTGGAGGATTGTTCTTCTGGAACTCACTCAATTGACGAGCAGCTCCCATCCCCACAACATTCGGATTCCCTCCAAGTACTCCAGCTAGCATACCCAGAGCCTCAGCAATCGCAGCATCGTCTCTACCTCTTCCAGCCATCTCTATTCTGAAAACCCAACAAGCTAAAACAATAAGTACTGATAGGGTTACACAACACCTATCCCGTACAGGGGAAACAGAATAATTACGACTCGACTCGACCGACTATGCTCTGATACCACTAATGTAACACCCTTCTAAAATACCCCAAATATTTAATCAAAATAACAAATATGTATCTATCAGAGTAAATATGCAATTAAGGGTGTCACGCAATATTTCACACTATTCATCAAAGTAGCTTGTCATGCTCATTTATTTATCAAATAAAACAGTTGCATAATACGCAGCGGATAGAGATCAAATCGATCATTCAAAACATGCAACATACTACATGTAAACTGGTTCAACAATCATCAACAATACAATTAAAATGTTCCCTCCCGATGTTACATCTATCAGAGCATGACCCACTAGGGAGACTACACTAGACTCCAAGCATTAGCTTCTACTCAACTCATTGCTCGTTACCTGAAAAATAGTTGTAAGGGTGAGTTCCTCAATCGATATAGTAAGCATTATAAAATATCATGTCATGTTAAGTAATTTAACACATTAATCACCCTAATCATATCACACATTCAGTAACGGCACATCAACCCAATTATCATACTCAATACTACACAATTCATACTCATACTCAATGTCAACACAACCACACGTATAATATTGGAATACATCCATTCATATTATACGCCATACATACATTATGAAATGAGACTCCACACATGCGGTACCGACTATTCTTGAACATCTAGTTCAAGCTCACCGATCAAATCCAGATACGGCTACTAAGCTCACTAGTCCCACTCATTTGAGATCTAGTGACTCACTCACTAATTCCTCACCATGGGAATTAGCTACAGCCCCAAAGGCTATGCTATGCACACTAATCACCTAGCATGCAAACATCAACAACGAATCCACAATGATTCACTCACTAATTCCTCACCATGGGAATTAGCTACAACCCCAAGGGCTATGCTATGCACGCTAATCATCTAGCAATGCAACACCAACAACAATCCACAATGGACATATGCTCACACTCTAAGCCAGACAACAGTCCATTCACAAATACATGCATAATATATACATTCACAACATTATGCATATCATCATACATCATCAACACATGTATCAAACACCATATCATGTCAAATAATTAATCACAGTATTAGCACACTCTACTAATACCCTTACTACTCAAAACAACAGGAACTAATCCCTATTTCATCATCCGCCAACATATACCAACCATCAATTAAGTACACAACATTTAAAACACCAATTTTCCACTCTGCAACAGTGTTAACCGGTTAACGCCCTGGGTTAACCGGTTAACGCAGCACAAACACGCTTCCTGCCCAAAACTTAACAGTGTTAACCGGTTAACGCCCTGGGTTAACCGGTTAACGCAGACAGAACAGCAATTTTACACAATACAACACAGTGTTAACCGGTTAACACCCTGGGTTAACCGGTTAACGCAAGACAGAAAGCTGTTCCTGCGCTAACACAAGGCAGAATGCAGAATTCTCCGCATTTTCCGCCGTTGGAGGACTTCCGGACCTCCGATTTCAATTCCGTAACAAGCTATACGTCCAGTAAATTACGACTCACACGACTATCGATTCAATTACAGTTTTTAACACAGTTTATCCAACATAATTTTCAGCATTCACAATCCCAATTAGGGTCAATTCAACGGTTTATCACTACCCATTACATGCTAATCCATAATACCCATTAAACGACGATAAACCCCCCTTACCTGAGTTAATCCGGCGAATCTTTTAGCTTCGAGCTCTTCCTTCTTCAACCTTCTTCCTCTTGTCCTGCCTCTTTGCCCTTTCTCCACTTTCCACTTTTCAGCCGCTTCTCTGTTTTTCACGTAAAAACCCTTTCTTTACCAAATGGACTCTTTTTCTTATTTCCAACTTATATATATTTTCCAATAATTATTATTCCAATAATAATAATAATAATAATCCAATAATTCCAATTATTTAATTAAATTAATAAATATAATATTAACTTAAATTAAATAATTATCTTATTTTTTTTATCGGGGTGTTACAGCATCATATCATATCATATCATTGCCTCAAGGATCATTGTACACCTTGCTTCCTTCCTTGTGGGTGGGTTGTATCTTGAGTGTGGTTCTTGATCACCAAGCATGTTGTTCATTTGTATATCATTGCTTTTCATTTGTTTACTAACCCAAAAAGTACAAAAATATTGTCATCTAACCTTGTTACTTGCAGATGAAGCAACATTAGGTCAAGCCAGTCAAAGGCATTCATTGAGCAATAGGAGGTGGCCATTCTGAAGAATTTGGGCACCATGATCATTCATCAAGAGTTCATATGAACCATGACATCATTTTGAATCAAGATCTCAAGTGGTAGAGGCTTGGATTTCATCTGATCACAGCTAGGTCAGCTGAAACCCTAGAAAAGTCAACACAAGTCAACTGTGCATTCAATCATGGATTTGAAGGTGGGAGATGGTTAGAGAGACCTCATTCATGTCCATACAAGTCTCATATAACATTTCAAACATCAACACTGAAGGATTTGAGGTCAGATGAAAAGTTTCCAAAAATAGTAAGTGACCTATAATTTCAAACTGCCAAAAATGGAAAGGTCTTCTCTTCAAATTTACATCATCAAGAAAGCTTCAAATCAAATTTTGTCCAACATGAAAGTTGAAGATCTTGCTCTCACCTTTCCAAAAAGTCCAAGAAAATCCATTTCTCATTTGTGGTTGGCAAGATATGATCAAATCATTGTCAATGGAATTTGAACTTCAAGAAGGCATAACTTTTGAACCAAAAGGCCAAATCATGTGGTTCTTTTTGTGACATTTCACTCTTGATCCCTACTATCATAATCATGCATCACATTCCATCAATTCTCATCACAAAAATAATACATTTTTCACTTGAATTCATTTTGAATTTTGGAGGAAAATCTCCAATTTAAAAAAATATGCATTGCCATTACATTTCTCCATTGGCATTTGATTAAAATTGACATTTGAGGTGCATTTCAAGCAAGCCACGAGTACTGTAGCATGCCATGCACATGTAAGGGTGATTTTGGCAATTTGCATAAACCATTCCATTTCACTAATCCTTTTGCATTAGCTTAATCTTGATTAAGAGCTTCATTAGCAGAGGGTATATATTCCTAATCATAACAGAAAATCACAACAACAACTTCAGAATTTCAGATCTAAACTTTTGCTCTCATATTTTCTCTCAACTTTTCATCGATTTTCTTCATTTCTTTTGCTTGCTTCTTGTTCTATTCATCATCTACAGGCATAATCAAAGAAGATTGAAGCAAGATCCTGCAGCATTGAGGCTAAATCGTGACTGTTGAAGCTTGAGCACTTTCATGGCAGTTGGAGATTCCATCGAGATTAAGCATTGTTGAGCTGTTGTCCATCATTCATTCATCTTCCTCAGCACTATAGAGCATCTGTTTCAGCTCCTCCAAGCCAGATTCACACGATTTCAACTCTGCATCATCAACAAGGTTAAAATTCGAATGCTCTAATTCATGAAATTATGATATGCATCTTGTAGATCCTTTGTTGCTGGTTGTAATGAACTTTAGATCGTGGATTTGAATGTTGACATGTGAAACTTTCTTCGCTTGAATCTTTGAACATGAGTAGAATTAGGTTGAATTGATGCTGGATTATTGATGTGTGTTGAAGGACGGTTCCAATGATGTATGTTCCGTGAATTTCTGTGATGTTTGGATCTTGATGATTATGAACATGATGAACAATGGATGAATGTCTAAGGTTTCGATTTCCAGATTTCATTTGATCTGCTTGGCGTGAGTGTTGCATGTGTTTCGCGGTTTGTTGCCATGCATTGGTCCACATCATCTCCACCTGGCTGTTTAATTGGCTCAGAATGAAGCGCTTTGCCACATCACTTAATGAAACGGCGCGTTTCATTAAGTGAGCGCCATATTTGAATTCACACTCGGTTCGATTCCGAGTTCCAGCATTTGCATTTTTGGCTTTTGCATTTTTCTCTTGTATGCTATCCATGTTCACATGCCTTCATCATGCATTTTTTTAATTTTTCTTTCCATTCAAAAATTCATAACTCCTAAAACAATGATCCAAATCACATGAGGTTTTTTTCACAATGATCTTCATGATGTCTTCTATTTTTTGATGACTTTTCCAGAATTTGTGCTCGGGTGAAATTTGTTTTAGCCTAGGGTTTGTTCATACATATGCTTTGTTGCACCTTGCTTGCCTTTTCCTTTGTGAAATGATGATGGTTAATTCAATGAATCTGAAAATTGACATGCATAAACTAGACACCCTAATGGTCATTTTGGTATATAGTTTGCATTTTTCCCATTTCTGGATGTTGAGTTATAATGTGATTAATGGAGGTGTGACAATGTGTGTCACACCATTTCTTGTCCAACTTGCTGATTTTATTTACCATGCCAAATAAATACCAAATGATCTGAATACTTGCATGATTCTACTTCTGGATGTTAGGATTTATCATGAATTTTTGTAGAATTTTTAGATTCATTTCCAATTTGTTTGAGATTTTCTCTTTTGGCTTGTCATGTTTGAACTTTTGATGAGTGTTGAACTTAGATGATTTGTGAAATTCTTATGCCTTATGATATGAGCCTGAAATTTTGTACATTGATTCTAGACACATTGAAGTTTGTCTTGGCTTTGGTTTGAATCATTTATCACTTGTCATCTCTGTTTTAGGATTGCCTTAAGTTGATATATCAATTTGTGCTTCCTTTGAGCTTGTTTATGCTTACATTGACTTAGTGAATTTATTTGACGTGTTTATACTTGTCCAAATGCCATGATTTTTGGTGTGTTGATCCTTGAATATGTTCTGTTTAGCCTTGATTTTTCTTGAGATTTATTGAGCCATTTTGGAATTAACATGCTTGTGATCATTCTGTTTGCATCATTGAGCTTCCAACTTGCATACATTGACATGATTTGTTTATGAAATGAAATTGGTTGATGCTTTTGACATGAGACTACTTGGATGTTGTTCTTGATTGATTAATCTTGATTCTTGTCAATTTTCATGTTCTGTTTTAAATTTTTTTCCTCATCTTTGACCCTAGGCTTTGGCCTAAGGGTTTGCCTCTCATGTTTGAAGCTTTGTTTCAGGTTGCACATGCAAGTTACACAATTGATGATGCCTAATCTTGAGAGCATTTGATATTTGTTTTGATTACTAATGTGTGTTTTGTAGGTTGAAGTTGATTCAATTGGGATTGACTTGTGGCTTATGCCTTTGCCTATATTGGTTGTCTGTTGCATTAACTGTTGGTTGATTGTCTGTATTGTATACTGATTGTGTTGGATTGTTTTCAGGTACCTTAGTTGCTATAGTTCATTGTGAACTTGCTTTTGCTTTGCTTGATAGCTTGAGCATTGAGGTATAATGTCTCTAACTCCATGTAGTCTGGAAGACCTGGCTTGTTACTTGGCCAGGCACCTGTCTGAAGTCCTCCTTAAGAGGCAATGCTTGTGATTGTTTATCTTTGTCCCCAAGCAGGAAAAATCCTTTGATAAGGCAATTGGTAGATAAAAGAGATGTGTAGTCCATCTCCTACTATTCTGTGTGTCTTCCCTTTGCTCACATTACATGTTGTAGCATTGTGGATCTTAACCCAAGATCTATAGAGTCATTAACTTGTGGAGAGAGTTCCAACTTTCCGAACTCCCACACCTTCTATTATTCAATGCTCTCCCCGACCAGGGATAAGAGCAATGAGGCACACCCCTCATATCCTTTCATCTGCTTCACCTTGACTCTCAATGTTAAGGTTAAGAGCACCACTTACCCCATTCCAGTTGACTTTCAAGTCTAACCCTTGCTTGAGCCAAATTGCTTGTATATAGTGTGTGCTAAATGACTGTGCTTGATTGATTGCTTGATTCATTTGTACATGCTTGCTTGTGTGCTTTGTGCATTTATCATCATTAATTGCTCATTATTGCATGATCATCATTTCATATCTTGGTGACTTGTTTGAGTTTGCCCATTGAGGAATCAACTGTAAGTCCATTAATTGGCCATTGTTCCTATGATTTGGAAGGGATTGAGTGTAAGACCATTTCATTGGCCACTTATGTCCTTTTTGCTTAGTGCTTTTGTTTTGTTTGTTGTATGTGAGGATGCAATTGTAAGTCCATGTTGTTGGCTTTTGTATTCCTATGATCATCTTTTGGAGATTAGAGTAAGCCCAGATAGATTGGCATCTGATATCCATATTTTGTTTGTTTTGGGAGATTGGTATAAGTCCAGATAGATTGGCATCTGATATCCGTGTTTGTTTTGTGAGATTGGTATAAGCCCATTTATTGGCATCCGGTATCATTGTTTTGTTTTAGGAGATTGGTGTAAATCCATTGATTGGTATCCGGTATCCACCTTTGTTTGTGAGATTGGTATAAGTCCATTGATTGGCATCCGATATCACCTTGCTTTTATTTGCTTACTTGCTTTGCTGCCTCATTCCAAAGGACACACTTGAATCATCTTCTATATGATTTCAAGAGGTGAACTTCTAGGAAGTTTTACACTCCTTCATCCACACCCTTTTTATTTCAAAACCCCTTTTCACTTGTTGACTTTTGAAACTTGTAAATACATATTGTGCAAACATTTTCATGTCTTTTCAAATTAGAAACCTGGACCTTAAGTCCTTGATTTTCAAACTTCACTTTTGATAACACTCCTTTCTGAATTGAATTCTAATCATACTTTGACCATCCTTTTGTGAATACTCATAATCAATTAACTTCACCCATTCAATTGTTTTGTGGCTTTGTCCATTGTTAATATGTTTTCATACATTAGCTATAGGTTTTAATTCTCATAGTGGTTGACGTAAATCTCACCACATCCTTAGTGAGTTGATTGTAAGTCTTCCAAACTTATTATAGGGTTAACCCCTCACTAGTATGTTGAAGCTATCCTTGCATGGTGGATTGTTGGTCTTGGTTGAGTTTTCTCCCGTTGATAATGAAAAGCCTTAGTGCTCTTGTTTTAAAATGAACCCACTCATATTTTGGAATTTTTTTAGCCGAACTACGGCGTTTTGATCCTTACCTTTCATGGAAGGTACGTAGGCAACGGGTTCATCCGTTCAAACACAAAAATAATAAATTGTATATTCTTTTCTCATCTTCCCGTTCATGTTTGCACAATATGTCATAAACAAATAAACATTTTTATACAACAAGTGTGAAAAGGGCTCCCTAGGAGTACCTAGGACGTTTTGGGTGCCTAACACCTTCCCATTGCGTAATTAACCCCTTACCCAGATTCTCTGATCTTTTCATTAGTTTTCTATGTGTAAAACTTCTTAGGCTTTTGTTCACTTTTTAGCCATTCCTTTGGATAAATAAAAGTGTGGTGGCGACTCGATTCTTTGTATGCTTTGCTTTTGATTTAGTCAATAAATCATAAAGTGACGAATACACCGCTACAGAAAAGTGGCGACTCTGCTGGGGAGCACATTAGACCTTCCTTGGTGGTTTTGCCTACTTTTCACCCTTGTTGTATGATATTGTTTATCTGTTATGTGACATATTTTTGTACAATTTGGGATAACTGTATTGATTGTAATGTTTGAATTGGTTGATATACAATTGCTGTTTGCTTTGGTGATCTCTGTGAGATGAGTTCTATACCCGAACTCGAGTGCACTCTAGGATAGGAGAGTGGCATAGTCTTGTTGACTGGTGTGGAGTATTCCTTAGCCAGTTGACTTGCGAGTCCATTCACTTGGTGAAGGTCATGTTGGATTAATAATGTCACACAAGTTATTTGTGGTTAGGCATTATTCTTTCAATCATGTGCCTTAGAAGCCTAGGACCTTAGTTTACCAAGCCCATCTTGGCCTATTTTTTAGGACGTAGTGCGGAGGTCGTTCAGATGTCAGATCTGATGCGATTGTTACGCGATACTACACTCATAAGAGTCTCTCTTGAGAATATTTTTGGAATACGAGTATTCGTTCCTCCGATAATATTCGAAAGATGGGATGATGACTATGGGAACCTCGGGTAGAACATGTTCGGCAGGTTTAAGCCCTAGTACACTCCCTTTGGGTGGTTCTTAACCGAGACTCCATGCTCGTGACTCTCAGCAAACCCGTGATTCGTGGTTGAGTCGTTCAAATATCCTTAATATCAATGGAACTTGGGCGTCGATAAGGGGAAAACCATAATCCGCCAAGATGGATGATTGATATTAAGGATGATTGAGCCGGTTCATGTACCGTTAATATCAATGGAACTTGGGTGTTGATAAGGTGAAAACCATAATCCACCAAAATGGATGATTGATATTAGGGATACAATGAGCTTTCCCATGACCTTTGTCTGGTGTGACTTGCTTGATCCTTGAGTGTGATTGTTGCATTCATGCATTCATGCATTCATCTGCATTCATGTCATCAGAAAAAAAAAATTCAAGGAACTTAAAGGGTTTATTTGCAAAATTTTCAGACATGGAAAGACCAAAAAGGCATACAAAGAAGTACAGCTTTAGACAGCCCGATGTGAAAGAGTTAAGGAATCTGACATCTTATGTATTAGATCCCTTGGGTTTCAAAGCTCGCTATGGGAAGCTTCTGCCTCTGTTGACTACTCAAGTTGATGAGGGTATGATGAGTACCTTGGCGCAGTTTTATGATCCTCTGTATCATTGCTTCTCATTCCCGGACTTCCAGTTGCTGCCTACCTTGGAGGAGTATTCTCATCTTATTGGGATCCCGATTCTGGATCAGGTGCCGTTTAGTGGCCTAGAGAGTATTTTGACTGCTCGAGAGATTGCAGACTTGTTGCACATAGATGAATCTTTGATTAAAGCTAATATGACTACCAAATGTGGAATTCAGGGTCTTCCTTCTGATTTCCTCATTGCTCAAGCTACCGTTTATGGGAAGGCCATGAGTGAGGATGCCTTTGAGGCTTTATTTGTGCTGCTCATCTATGGGTTGGTCTTATTCCCCAACATCGACAAATTTGTGGACATGGACGCCATTAGGATCTTTTCAGTTCTTAATCCCGTTCCAACTCTGTTGGGTGATACCTATGTCTCTTTGTATCTGAGGAATGCAAAGGGTGGAGGAGTTATTGTGTGTTGTCTGCCTTTGCTGTACAAGTGGTTTATTTCGCACTTGCCGCAGACGCTTGCTTTCAAGGAGAATAAGGGATGTCTACGGTGGTCTCAGAGACTCATGTCTCTCACTAATGATGATATCTCTTGGTATGATCGCGTGTATGATACTGTGCAGATCATTGACTACTGTGGTGAATTCCCTAATGTGCCTCTTCTTGGTACATGTGGTGGGATTAGCTACAATCCTATTTTAGCACGTCGTCAGCTTGGGTTCCCCCTAAAGGATAAACCTCATAACATTCTGTTAGAAGGTGTGTTCTTTCAGGAGGGTAAAGATCTGCAAGAAGACTAGGAACGAGTTGGGCCCGAAGAACTGCATTGCTTTGGAGCCATATACCTCTTGGGTCAGACAGAGAGCTTCTGAATATCTGATGCCGTACGATCATCCGAGACCTACACCTTTGGATGTGGCTGGGCCTTCAACCCTCCCCACCCAAGATGTAGAAGAGTTGAGAGAAAAGGACCTTTCACGTGCTTGGATCCGTGAGAGAGAAGAGTTGCTTCATCAGCTGAAGGAGAAGGACGCTCTGATTGAGTTTCTCGAGCATCAGGTGATCGATGATCCGAATGATACTTGGACTTCTCTGCTTCCTCAGTCTTCCAAGTTCTGGAAGAGGAAGTATGATCGACTTGCTAAGGAGAAAGTAGATATGGAAGCAGCCTATGAGAGAGAGATCAAGAAGTTGTGTGCCTCTCGTCTTCCAGCATCCCGAGCTTCTAGGGGTCCATAGGATGTCTATTTTCCTTTTCCCTTGTAATGATCAAATGTTGTACTTCTTTGTTCAAAATATATTTGATGAGATATTTTCCATATGCTATTAAATGCTTAAAATTCAAAAATTTGCAAATAAATACCCTAAGGGTTCCTTGAAAATAAAAACAAAGCATATGCACAAACATTGCATGCATCATTTTGCATAAGCAGGTATCTTGTTCTTGGTCTTCTTGTCTGCGGCCTAACTCTGTGCTCTTCATTTATTTTGAAGACAAGCTGACTCACCGGTACTATACAAGAGCCAATTCTGCCAGAGTAATTGATCAACTGGAACAAGAGAACAGAGAATTGAAGGAAGAGGTCGCCAGACTTGGCGCTTTGATGGAGCAACTCCTTGCTGCTCAGAACCAACCTTCTCCACCTCCTGCAACTCCTCCCCAGAGGACGGTTATATCAGAGGTCGTAGCTCCGACTGTGCCAGCTGCTAGTGCTCACTTTGTGCCTCATGCCATGCCAGCCGAGTTTCCTTGGGGTATGCCTCCGGGTTTCATGCCTGATATTCCTGCTCCAACTTTTGCTTCTATGCCGGCATCTAGCCCGGTCCTTGCTGCTGCTCCTCCCGTCGTGCATACCATTCCGAGGGTAGACGACACCATCTATCATTCTGAGCCGTCTGAGGGCCCAGATGTTAATGAGAAGATGGAGGCTATGAATGATCAATTCCTTGAGTTGAGAAAGGAATTGAAGACTCTCAGAGGGAAGGATCTGTTTGGCAAGTCTGCTGCTGAGCTTTGCCTTGTTCCCGGTGTTAAAATTCCGATCAAATTCAAAGTGCCTGACTTTGAAAAGTATAAGGGGAACACCTGCCCTCTCGCTCATCTGGTTATGTATGCCAGAAAAATGTCTACACAAACAGATAATGATCAGTTGCTGATTCATTATTTCCAGGATAGTTTGTCCGGTGCGGCTCTTCGTTGGTATATGAGCCTTGATAGTGCAAACATCCGGTCCTTCAATGATCTTGGCGAAGCCTTCGTCAAGCAATACAAATACAATATTGATATGGCGCCTGACCGTGATCAACTCAGGGCCATGTCCCAGAAGGATAAGGAGACATTCAAGGAGTACGCCCAGAGGTGGCGAGAGTTAGCTACTCAGATTACTCCTCCGCTAGAAGAGAAAGAAATGACTAAGATCTTTTTGAAGACTCTTAGCTCATTCTATTATGAGCGGATGGTGGCGAGCGCTCCCTCTGATTTCATCGAGATGGTGAACATGGGGATGCGTCTAGAGGAAGGAGTCCGTGAAGGACGATTGGCTAAAGATGAGAGCTCTTCTAAACGGTATGGGGCGTTTAAGAAGAAGGATGGGGAGGCACATGTTGTGTAATCCCATGCTAAATCCAGAAGACCCTCTGTTCAGAGGAATCCTGCACGCCGTGCAAGCAATCAGCACCAGGTGGCTCATATAGCACCTGTTTTCAGGGATAATGCTCAGTATCAACAGCCCAATCAACATCAGCATCAACAGCAACCGCAATATCAGCAGCACCGTCCACAGCAACAGGCTTACCAGCCTCGTGGCAGTACTAGTAACCAAGCTAATCTGAACTATGATAGGAAGAAGATCAGCTTCGATCCCATTCCTATGTCATATGCTGAATTGTATCCTTCCTTGTTGGAAAGGAAGCTGGTTACTCCCAGGGATCCTCCAGCTGTGCCTGCAAATCCTCAGTGGTGGTACAAACCAGATCAACATTGTGTTTATCATTCCGGTGCTCCGGGACACAATATTGAGAATTGATATCCGTTGAAAACTAAGGTTCAAGACCTTATGCGGTGTGGTATTCTGAGCTTCGAGGACTCAGGCCCCAATGTTACAAAGAACCCATTGCCCGAGCATGGGAAATCAGTGAATATGGTCCAGGGGTGCCCTGGGAAGTACAAAGTCAAATATGTTAGTCATATTAGACAGTCATTGGTCGAATTGCATCGTTTGTTGTGTCAGTACAGCCATATGGAGCATGACCATGACAGATGCCGCATCTATTCCGTTAACCGTCTGGGTTGTCGCCAAGTGCGAAGAGAGCTTCAAGAGCTGTTAGACGAAGGAACTATAGAGATTCTTCAGAACCGTAATGTTGATGAAGATGAACCAGAAGTGAATGTTATTTCTCCTGTGTTCAAATTGCCTGAGCCTGTTGTCATCTGTTATGATGGCAGCAAGCCGAAGGTCTCTCCTTCTCTAACAATTAAGCCTGCAGGCCCTGTGCCTTATTCATCTGATAGAGTTGTTCCTTTCAGATATAATCCCGTTGCTGTAGAAGATGGGAGAGAAGTGTTGTTGCCTTCAACTTCCGTTACCAATATTGCAGACGTAAGTTGGTTGACCCGGAGTGGTCGAGTGTTTTCTGCTCCTAAGCCTCAGGCTAGGGCTGCTGCTTCTGATTCTGCTGAGCGTCCGGTTGGGACGGCTGTGAATGTTCAGAATCCGGCACCTGTTGCCAAACCCTCCTCTGTACAAAAGACTCCTGATTCTTCAGTTGGCCCGAGTGGCATTGTGAATGAAGAATGTGATGAGATGCTGAGGCTCATCAAGAAGAGTGAGTACAACGTTGTAGACCAGCTTCTACAAACGCCATCCAAAATCTTCGTTCTATCTCTGCTTTTGAATTCAGAACCCCATAGGGAGGCTCTGCAGAAGGTATTGGACTTGGCGTATGTTGATCATGATGTCACAATAGAACAGTTTGACAGTATCGTTGCAAACATTACTGCTTGCAACACTTTGAGTTTCTGTGACGCTGATCTCCCTGAGGAGGGAAGAGACCATAACATGGCTTTACACATTTCCATGAATTGCAAGTCTGATGCCATGTCCAACGTGTTGGTGGACACTGGATCATCTCTGAATGTATTGCCAAAGACCACACTCTCTCGATTGTCATATCAGGGTCCTCCTATGAGGCAGAGTGGGGTTATTGTGAAGGCTTTTGATGGGTCTCGTAAGACTGTGATTGGGGAAGTTGATCTCCCAATCAAGATTGGACCAAGTGATTTCCAGGTTACCTTCCAGGTTATGGACATCCACCCATCATATAGCTGTCTCCTTGGTAGACCATGGATTCACGAGGCTGGCGCTGTGACATCCACCCTACACCAGAAGCTGAAATTTGTCAAGAACAAGAAACTGGTTGTGGTAGGAGGAGAAAAGGCTCTCCTGGTTAGCCATTTGTCTTCTTTCTCGTATATTGACGCTGAGGATGAAGTTGGAACTCCGTTCCAAGCTTTATCTATTGATGAACCAATTGAGAAGAAGTCTCATTCATTTGCTTCCTATCGTGATGCGAAACTGGCCATTGAATGTGGTGCAGTTGCTGGTTTGGGGAAGATGATTGAGCTTGAAGACAATAGATCCCAGGCTGGCATTGGTTTTCGTCTGGGGCATTCAACGAGCAAGGTTTGTTCACGAGTGGGGGTTTCATCCATGCTGATCAAGCTGAAGAGGCTGCTGCTATCTTGGAAGAGGATGTAGAGGATCTGAGCAACTTCATCATACCTGGTGGTGTCTGCCACAATTGGGTCGCTGTAGATGTTCCTACAGTCATTCATAGATCAGAGTAATGGTTCACTTTGTTCAAAACCCTTCTCCCATGCCAAAAGGAGAAGTGTTGACATTGTTGGCAGCATTTATACAATGATATTTTCATTCATTTAATGCATTGTTAAACATTTGTTTTTCCAATTGTTTTCACTTTTTGCTTTTGCATGAAATCAGTGATCACAAAAAACCCATAAAAACAAGAATAAAAGCCATATTTTCATCTGCATAATGATTTGCTTGTTTAAATTCTAAAGTTTTTCATTAACCAAAATCATTATGCAGGTTGATTCTAAAACCCATTGAACATAATGATCCAACGCCATCTCCCAATTTTGAATTCCCTGTATTCGAGGCAGAGGAAGATGATGTTGAAGGTATTCCTGATGAGATTACCCGTCTCCTTGAGCACGAGAAGAAGATCATTCAGCCGCACCTTGAAGATCTGGAAACAGTCAACTTGGGGTCTGAGGATTGTGTTCGTATGGTGAAGATTGGGGCACTTCTTGAAGAATCTGTCAAGAAGAGGTTGATCAGTTTGCTACGAGAATATTCCGATATCTTTGCTTGGTCATATGAAGACATGCCGGGTCTAGATACAGATATTGTGCAACATTTCCTGCCTTTGAAGCCTGAGTGCGTGCCTGTGAAGCAGAAGCTCAGAAGAACTCATCCAGATATGGCAGTGAAGATCAAAGAGGAAGTTCAGAAGCAAATTGATGCGGGGTTTCTGGTGACTTCTACATATCCTCAATGGGTGGCCAATATTGTGCCCGTGCCTAAGAAGGACGGAAAAGTCCGTATGTGTGTTGATTACAGAGATTTGAATAAGGCTAGTCCTAAAGATGATTTTCCTCTACCACACATCGATATGTTGGTAGATAATACAGCTAAATTCAAAGTCTTTTCCTTTATGGACAGATTTTCCGGTTATAATCAAATCAAGATGGCACCCGAAGATATGGATAAGACAACATTCATCACACCTTGGGGAACATTCTGTTATCGAGTGATGCCCTTCGGTTTGAAGAACGCCGGAGCCACGTATCAACGAGCTATGACTACCTTGTTTCATGATATGATGCACAAGGAGATAGAGGTCTATGTTGATGATATGATTGCTAAGTCCCGAACGGAAGTTGAACATGTTGAGCATTTGTTGAAGCTTTTTCAGCGTTTGAGGAAGTTTAGACTTCGTCTGAATCCGAACAAATGTACATTTGGGGTCTGTTCCGGCAAGTTGTTGGGTTTTGTTGTCAGCGAGAGAGGTATTGAAGTTGATCCTGCAAAGGTCAAAGCAATACAAGAAATGCCTGCACCCAAAACTGAGAAGCAAGTTCGAGGTTTTCTTGGCCGCTTGAATTATATTTCCAGATTTATATCCCACATGACTGCCACATGTGCGCCGATATTCAAGCTCCTTCGGAAAGATCAGTCTCATGATTGGACCGAAGATTGCCAGAAAGCTTTCGACAGTATTAAAGAGTATCTGTCTGAACCTCCGATCTTATCTCCTCATGTGGAAGGAAGACCTCTGATTATGTATCTAATTGTGCTTGAAGACTCGATGGGTTGTGTACTCGGTCAACAAGATGAATCAGGGAAGAAAGAATCTGCTATCTACTACCTCAGTAAGAAGTTTACTGATTGTGAGTCTCGATACTCTATGCTTGAGAAGACGTGATGTGCTTTGGCTTGGGCTACTAAGCGTTTGCACCAGTACATGATAAATCATACAACTTGGTTGATATCCAGAATGGATCCAATCAAGTATATCTTCGAGAAGCCTGCTTTAACTGGGAGGATTGCCCGTTGGCAGATGTTGTTGTCTGAGTATGATATCGAGTATCGAGCTCAGAAAGCTATCAAAGGTAGTATCTTGGCTGACCATTTAGCGCACCAGCCGATTGAAGATCATCAGTTTGTTCAGTACGACTTCCCGGATGAGGAGATTCTGTATTTGAAAATGAAAGATTGTGATGAGCCTACACTTGATGAAGGTCCGGAACCTGGTTCCAGATGGACGATGGTGTTTGATGGCGCTGTGAATCAGTACGGAAATGGTATTGGGGCAGTAATCATTACTCCTCATGGCACACATATTCCGCTTACAACAAGGCTAACTTTCAAATGCACGAATAATATGGCTGAGTATGAGGCCTGTATTATGGGACTGGAAGAATGTATTGATTTGAGAATTAAACATCTCGATGTGTATGGTGATTCGGCCCTAGTTGTTAATCAGATCAAGGGTGAATGGGAGACGAATCAGCCAGGTCTCATTCCATATAGAGATTATGCGAGGAGGATTTCAACATTCTTTACAGAAGTTGACTTTCATCATATTCCTCGAGAGGATAATCGGATGGCAGATGCGCTTGCTACGCTTGCTTCCATGATTGTTGTGAAGTATTGGAATGAAGTACCCAACATTGTCGTGATGCGCTTGGATAGACCAGCTCACGTGTTTGCAGTTGAAGAAGTCAATGATGATAAGCCTTGGTATTTTGATATCAAGAATTTACTCCAGAACTAGGTCTACCCGCCTAGGGCATCTGTGAGAGACAGGAAAACTTTGAGAAGGTTGTCAGGCAGTTTCTACCTCAGTGGTGAAGTGTTGTATAAGAGAAATTTTGACATGGTTTTGCTCAGATGCGTGGATAGACACGAAGCAAACCTGTTGATGACTGAGGTCCATGAGGGTTCATTTGGTACTCATTCCAATGGACATGCCATGGCTAGAAAGATGTTGAGAGCAGACTACTATTGGCTGACAATGGAGTCTGACTGCTGCAAATATGTGAAGAAATGCCACAAGTGTCAGATTTATGCGGATAAGATTCATATTCCTCCGACACTTCTGAATGTGATTTCATCACCATGGCCTTTCTCTATGTGGGGAATTGACATGATCGGCATGATTGAACCGAAGGCGTCCAATGGACACAGGTTTATTCTCGTAGCAATTGACTACTTCACCAAATGGGTTGAGGCCGCATCGTATGCGAATGTGACCAGGCAGGTGGTTGTGAAGTTTATCAAGAACCAGCTGATTTGCCGTTATGGTGTTCCAGATAAGATCATTACTGATAATGGATCTAATCTGAATAATAAGATGATGGAAGATTTGTGCGCTGAATTCAAGATTGCACACCATAACTCCTCTCCCTACAGACCTAAGATGAATGGGGTTGTTGAAGCTGCTAATAAGAATATCAAGAAGATTATCCAGAAGATGATAGTTACGTACAAAGGTTGGCATGAGATGCTGCCATTTGCTTTGCATGGGTATCGTACATCTGTCCGCACTTCAACAGGGGCAACCCCTTTCTCTCTTGTTTACGGCATGGAGGCTGTTCTCCCAGTAGAGGTGGAGATCCCATCAATGAGAGTCTTGATGGAAGCCAAGTTGACTGATGCTGAATGGATTCAGAGTCGTTATGACCAACTGAATTTGATTGAAGAGAAGAGATTAACTGCCATGTGTCATGGTCAGTTGTATCAGCAGAGAATGAAGAAAGCATTCGATAAGAAGGTCAAGCCTCGTGTGTTCCGAGAAGGTGACCTCGTGCTCAAGAAAGTTTTGTCTTTCGCGCCCGATTCCAGGGACAAGTGGACTCCAAACTACGAGGGTCCATATGTTGTTAAGAGAGCCTTTTCAGGCGGTGCTTTGATGCTTACAACAATAGATGGGGAGGATTTCACTCGTCCTGTGAATTCAGATGCAGTCAAGAAATACTTTGCCTAAAAAAAAGTATATGCAAATGAAAAACAGAATAGCTTGCTAAGTTGAAAACCCGAAAGGGCGGCTTAGGCAAAAATGAGCGTCCCGGTGGAGAACCCGAAAGGGTGATCCAGGCAAAAGTTAGAGACTTGGAAAAAAATGAATTTGCATCCCGCTAGATTGAGTACCTCACCCTGGGGCAATTTAGGCAAAAATTAGGGATTTGGCAAGTAACTGCATCCTGACGAGACTTTCTGTTCCACAGCTGTATTTTCGTCAGAAGTTCTCGATTCGTCGTTGACTGAAGCTTTGAATACATCGAGATTCAAATTGGTAGAGAAAGGATCATTATGTTCAATGTAGCCCTCTTCCAATATATATCGCTGATTTCAAATTTGTACAGATCTATGGAGTCTTGTCATTTGCAGGCTACCATTCCATCAAATCAATTTGAGCTTTTATCCAATTATTTGCACTCTTATTTGTTTCAATTCAACAAATGTTTTGCATGTTTTAATTGATAAAATATCATTGTTTTAAACGAATAAATTTTTCAAATTGTTGTTTTAAACAAAGTGAACATTCACAATGATGAAAGGATACTTAAAAACTTCTCAGTGCTCTCCCAAGGGTGGCATGATTTCCTACAGGTAAGACATTTGTTCATATTCCTGGCATTAGTTGTATCCTCTTTCTCCTGCTTTGTTGGTGGGGTTGTTCCCCAAGAGTTATTGTGGTGGGTTGTTTCCCAAGCAGAGATGTTGTTGAAGACTTCATTTTCTTCTCCAGCAGTAGTCTCCCCCCAGTGCAGTCGCTAGCAGAGTTGTTGTTTCTCGCCTCAGCATGGCGGCTTTCTTTTTGAAGATTCAGTGGTTGGTGGATTGATATCCCGGTACTTTACTGCTTTCCCCAGCATTTATCGCAAGCAGGGTTGTTGCTTCTTTCCTCAGCATAGTCGCTAGTGGAATTTGTGATATATCCTCAGGGCAGAGCGCTTGTGGAAGACTTCGTTTGCTCCAGCAGTACCCTCTTTCCCGGCCAAGTCGCCAGCGGAGTTGCTATCTCCCCATCAGAGTGCTTAGCCTTCAGCAGAGCAGTGATTATGTTCCTCCTCAGCAGTTGTGGAGGTTCTCCTCAGAAGAGTCAACATTTAGTGGTTGATTCCCTAGCTCTCTTCCATATCCCCAGTGGATCCCGCAGTGGATTTCCCTAGTGGAGCCGTCAGTAGATTTGTGGTTTGGTGGACTGTATTTGTGCAAAATCCCCAAAGGAGGTGGTATCCCCAACAAAATCCGATTCGCATCTGTGATAATTCCCCTCAGAGCCTCCGCCAGAGCTGGTATCCTCGACAGAGTTGCTTTTGCGGCAGTTTCTGCTTGTTGAAATTTCTGCTTCCCCAGTAGGTTGGTTGGTGGCCTATCATCCATATATTGGGTTGATTCCCTGATTGCTTTTGATCCTCAGTAGAGTGGCTTGTTGCAGAATCTACTTGTGTGATCTGGATTTTCCCTCCAGTGGGTGTATTCCCCGATGGAAGGGCTATTTGTGTTCTCCCCGGTAGAGTTGCTTGTGCAGTAGATTCTACGTGGATGATCTGTTCTCCCTTTGTGGGTTGTTCCCCAGTGGAGTTGTGTGGAGTTGCTTTCATAGCAGTTCTCGCTTGTGCAGTGAGCTTTTGATACTGAGGATTCCCCTGCAGATATCTCGGGACTCCTCCTTATCCCCAACAGATTTGTCTTTGTGGCTGTTTGTGCCTGTTGTGACTTTTTGTACCCCAGTTGGGTTGATTGTTGATCCATTACTCAGAGATTCGGTGATATCTCTGATCTTTGGCCTCCCCGCAGATCTTTGCTTTACAGCATGTGGATCTCCAACAGATTGGCTTTCCAGTTGGTTTTTTCTCTGGAAGTATAGTACCGGACGTTTGATTCCTGGACCCTGTTTGTGTTAGATATGTCTGTTTTGTCAGCATTCATCAAACATAAATCACGCATATTCATGCATAATCATAAACATTCAGATATTCATGTTGCATTTTTGCCATATGTCTCTTGTTTGTTGTCTCCTGCTATGGGTGATATAGATCTCTTTATAGATCTTCCCAAGCAGACGTCGGGTGTTTAAATCTCTCCCCATAGAGTCAGCCCCATAAGCAGAAAGTGTATGTCTTTCCTTCTGCAGTTCCCCACTGAGATATATCCTCGTGGATGATGGTTTCTTCCGTTTCCTCCCAACATATATATTGGGATGGATGTTCCTATTGAGTTATATCCTCATTAGGACGTGTTCTGATTCAGTCTATCTTTTCGGATTGATCCCGAATAGACCATTTGTCAACTGTTTCTCGTGCTTCCCTGTGGAATAGATGAATAATTGCCCAGTAACCGGCGTTAATTCTTTTATGCCCAGCAGAATCTTTTTGGGCCTCTACCCTTATACCGGTAGTTGTAAGTCCTACGTTCCCTCTTCTTGGTGGAATTTGTGGTTATATACCTTTTATTCCTTAGCAAGAGTGGATGGTTTGTTATAAACCCTATTTTTGTCTCCCGTGCGGAATTGTGATTCTTTCATTCCCCACGCGGAGTTGGTTTTCTACCCAGTGTTCGGTGGATGTAAACCCTATCTTTTTATCCTCATCAGAGTTTGATGGCCACTACCCCATATTCGGTAGTTGTAAGTCCTTTCTCTTCTTCCCTAGCAGAGGTAACCTTTGTGGTTCGTTCTGGTTGATGGTGGATTTTGTGCTGTTGTGGTTTTATTCCCAATGGAGTCTGTGCTTTTTGTGGATAATTGCCGGTTGCTAGCAATTCTATCCCTAGCCAGAGTTGGTATTCTACCCCGTATTCGGTAGTTGTAAACCCTAATTTCTCCCCTTTGCAGAGTTAACCTTGTTGTTCATCCTAACCGATGATGGTTACTCTTTGTGGTTATCTTCATTCGATATTCGATGTTGATATTCCTTCTTTGCTTGTGGATAATTGCCGGTTGCTCGCAATTGTATCCCCATCAAGTCTTCTGGATAATTGTCGTATGCTTGCAATTTTATCCCTTTTGAAGTCGTCAGTGGGTCCTTTCACCGTTTGCTAGTGATTTGTTCCCCAGATTATTGATTGTTTATCAATATATCCCCAGCTAGTCTTTATGGATAATTTCTGTTTATGCAATTCATCCCCGGGTCATTGATTTTTGTATCAATGTATCCCCAGTTGCGTCGCTTTTCATTTACCCGTTTGCCTGGTAATGATTGTTGCTCCCTTTGATTGGTCATTTTTATATACCTAGTTTGGTATCCCGATGCCTTTCTTTTCGGTCGATTTATCCTTTGTTAACCCTTATACCGGTTTTGGATAATCTTCCATGCGAGTATGTTATCCACGTTCTGACGGTAATGGATAATATATCTCATGCACTCTTCAGTCGAAGCCGTTTTTGTTTCCCTAGTCGAGTAAGATTCGTTATTTCCCTTTGCGGAGTCGAATATTTGTTGTTGGATAATTGCCGGATGCTTGCAATTTATCCCTGTGAGTTGTCTTTCGTTTACCCGTATGCTTGGTATCGATTGTCTCTCTTTTTGGTTAGTCACCTATTATATGCCCTAACCGGTATCTCAGGTGTCTCTTCCTTTTCGAGTGTATTATTCACGTTCTAACGGTAATGAATAATATATCTCTTTCGCTCTTTGGTTGGAATCCTTTGTTGATCCAGTAGAGTAAGATTCGTATTCTTTGTAGAATCGAATATCCATCCTTTAACCAGTTTGTGTTTCGGATGATGAGTGTTTTGGCATATATACCAATTCACGTTTTCGGTAGGTCACCTATTATATACCTCGGTATCTCTGGTGTCTCTTCCATGCGAGTATATTGTCTACGTTCTGACGGTAATAGATAATATATCTCATGCGAGTATTTTATCCACGTTCTGACGGTAATGGATATTATATTTCATGCACTCTTTGGGTTTGTGTCCCCAGTTGAGTAAGATTCGTTTTCCTGTTGTGGATTCGAATGTCCATCCTGTAAGTCGATTTGCTTTTTCAAGCCCTCCTTTCGGATGATGAGTGTTTTGGCATATATACCAATTCACGCTTTGGTCGGTCACCTATTATATACCTCGGTATCCCTGGTGTTCCTTCCTTTCTGCTCCCTATTATGACCTTGGTCCCCTGTGGAGTCAGATTTTCCTGAGTTGATGTACCTTTTTCAGGTCTTTCTCAGATGTTTGGTTGATTGATATCTCTCACCCTTATATCGGTCTTAGATATTCATTCTTCCTGAGTTTGTTACCCTTATACCGGTAACACCTCATCCTTGTTGCTTTTCCCCAGGAGTCTCTTTGTTAGACCTTTCCCGGTGGAGTTTCTTGCTGTGATTTTTACCCTTTGTTGTATTGGCGTTTTCCCCAATATATGCATTTTTCCCCGGCAGGGAGGTTCTTTGTGAATCGTTCCTTGGTCCGAGTCCGGATTTTCATCCGAAGTATCCTTTGTGGATAGTTTGAGTCAGCTTGTGTCTTTCCAATGGATGTATCTTCCTTTGGAAACCCCCTGATCCCCAGTTTGAGTCACTTACTTCCCCAGTAAAGTCTCCAGTCTGCTTTCTGTTTTCCTAATTCAGAGTCGTGTCCTGCTCACGCATTTCTTTTTCTCTCTATCCCCAATAAGAGTCCCCAATAAGAGTCCTGTTAGAGTCTCTGTTCCTGGTGAGTGTATTACTCCGACGGATTGTCTTTTCTTCTGTGTGAAACATATCCCCACAGAGTTTGTGTCTTTTTACATGCATACATCTGCATCATGAGGTCTCTTAGGGACCAAATTTGTCTCATTACTGTTATTTAAGCCCATTCTACCGCGTCGAGATGAAGATTTCTAAACTTCACTTCTCCGGCTAGAATGACCTTAAATAGGGGCATCTGTAAGACCCCAATTTTGTCCCTAAGATCCCTCATGGCGTCATATCATATCATATCATTGCCTCAAGGATCTTGTACACCTTGCTTCCTTCCTTGTGGGTGGGTTGTATCTTGAGTGTGGTTCTTGATCACCAAGCATGTTGTGCATTTATATATCATTGCTTTTCATTTGTTTACTAACCCAAAAAGTACAAAAATATTGTCATCTAACCTTGTTACTTGCAGATGAAGCAACATTAGGTCAAGCCAGTCAAAGGCATTCATTGAGCAATAGGTGGTGGCCATTCTGAAGAATTTGGGCACCATGATCATTCATCAAGAGTTCATATGAACCATGACATCATTTTGAATCAAGATCTCAAGTGGTAGAGGCTTGGATTTTATCTGATCACAGCTAGGTCAGCTGAAACCCTAGAAAAGTCAACACAAGTCAACTGTGCATTCAATCATGGATTTGAAGGTGGGAGATGGTTAGAGAGACCTCATTCATGTCCATACAAGTCTCATATAACATTTCAAACATCAACATTGAAGGATTTGAGGTCAGATGAAAAGTTTCCAAAAATAGTAAGTGACCTGTAATTTCAAAATGCCAAAAATGGAAAGGTCTTCTCCTCAAATTTACACCATCAAGAAAGCTTCAAATCAAATTTTGTCCAACATGAAAGTTGAAGATATTGCTCTCACCTTTCCAAAAAGTCCAAGAACATCCATTTCTCATTTGTGGTTGGCAAGATATGATCAAATCATTGTCAATGGAATTTGAACTTCAAGAAGGCATAACTTTTGAACCAAAAGGCCAAATCATGTGGTTCTTTTTGTGACATTTCACTCTTGATCCCTACTATCATAATCATGCATCACATTCCATCAATTCTCATCACAAAAATAATGCATTTTTCACTTGAATTCATTTTGAATTTTGGAGGAAAATCTCCAATTTAAAAAAATATGCATTGCCATTACATTTCTCCATTGGCATTTGATTAAAATTGACATTTGAGGTGCATTTCAAGCAAGCCACGAGTACTGTAGCATGCCATGCACATGTAAGGGTGATTTTGGCAATTTGCATAAACCATTCCATTTCACTAATCCTTTTGCATTAGCTTAATCTTGATTAAGAGCTTCATTAGCAGAGGGTATATATTCCTAATCATAACAGAAAATCACAACAACAACTTCAGAATTTCAGATCTAAACTTTTGCTCTCAAATTTTCTCTCAACTTTTCATCGATTTTCTTCATTGCTTTTGCTTGCTTCTTGTTCTATTCATCATCTACAGGCATAATCGAAGAAGATTGAAGCAAGATCCTGCAGCATTGAGGCCAAATCGTGACTGTTGAAGCTTGAGCACTTTCATGGCAGTTGGAGATTCCATCGAGATTAAGCATTGTTGAGCTGTTGTCCATCATTCATTCATCTTCCTCAGCACTATAGAGCATCTGTTTCAGCTCCTCCAAGCCAGATTCACACGATTTCAACTCTGCATCATCAGCAAGGTTAAAATTCGAATGCTCTAATTCATGAAATTATGATATGCATCTTGTAGATCCTTTGTTGCTGGTTGTAATGAACTTTAGATCGTGGATTTTCATTGAGTTTTGAGGTAGTTATGTGGATTTGAATGTTGACATGTGAAACTTTCTTCGCTTGAATCTTTGAACATGAGTAGAATTAGGTTGAATTGATGTTGGATTATTGATGTGTGTTGAAGGACGGTTCCAATGATGTATGTTCCGTGAATTTCTGTGATGTTTGGATCTTGATGATTATGAACATGATGAACAATGGATGAATGTCTAGGGTTTCGATTTCCAGATTTCATTTGATCTGCTTGGCGTGAGTGTTGCATGTGTTTCGCGGTTTGTTGCCATGCATTGGTCCACATCATCTCCACCTGGCTGTTTAATTGGCTCAGAATGAAGCGCTTTGCCACATCACTTAATGAAACGGCGCGTTTCATTAAGTGAGCGCCATATTTGAATTCACACTCGGTTCGATTCCGAGTTCCAGCATTTGCATTTTTTGGCTTTTGCATTTTTCTCTTGTATGCTATCCATGTTCACATGCCTTCATCATGCATTTTTTTAATTTTTCTTTCCATTCAAAAATTCATAACTCCTAAAACAATGATCCAAATCACATGAGGTTTTTTTCACAATGATCTTCATGATGTCTTCTATTTTTTGATGACTTTTCCAGAATTTGTGCTCGGGTGAAATTTGTTTTAGCCTAGGGTTTGTTCATACATATGCTTTGTTGCACCTTGCTTGCCTTTTCCTTTGTGAAATGATGATGGTTAATTCAATGAATCTGAAAATTGACATGCATAAACTAGACACCCTAATGGTCATTTTGGTATATAGTTTGCATTTTTCCCATTTCTGGATGTTGAGTTATGATGTGATTAATGGAGGTGTGACAATGTGTGTCACACCATTTCTTGTCCAACTTTCTGATTTTATTTACCATGCCAAATAAATGCCAAATGATCTGAATTTTTGCATGATGCTACTTCTGGATGTTAGGATTGATCATGAATTTTTGTAGAATTTTTAGATTCATTTCCAATTTGTTTGAGATTTTCTCTTCTGGCTTGTCATGTTTGAACTTTTGATGAGTGTTGAACTTAGATGATTTGTGAAATTCTTATGCCTTATCATATGAGCCTGAAATTTTGTACATTGATTCTAGACACATTGAAGTTTGTCTTGGCTTTGGTTTGAATCATTTATCACTTGTCATCTCTGTTTTAGGATTGCCTTAAGTTGATATATCAATTTGTGCTTCCTTTGAGCTTGTTTATGCTTACATTGACTTAGTGAATTTATTTGACATGTTTATACTTGTCCAAATGCCATGATTTTTGGTGTGTTGATCCTTGAATATGTTCTGTTTAGCCTTGATTTTTCTTGAGATTTATTGAGCCATTTTGGAATTAACATGCTTGTGATCATTCTGTTTGCATCATTGAGCTTCCAACTTGCATACATTGACATGATTTGTTTATGAAATGAAATTGGTTGATGCTTTTGACATAAGACTACTTGGATGTTGTTCTTGATTGATTATTCTTGATTCTTGTCAATTTTCATGTTCTGTTTTAAATTTTTTTCCTCATCTTTGACCCTAGGCTTTGGCCTAAGGGTTTGCCTCTCATGTTTGAAGCTTTGTTTCAGGTTGCACATGCAAGTTACACAATTGATGATGCCTAATCTTGAGAGCATTTGATATTTGTTTTGATTACTAATGTGTGTTTTGTAGGTTGAAGTTGATTCAATTGGGATTGACTTGTGGCTTATGCCTTTGCCTATATTGGTTGTCTGTTGCATTAACTGTTGGTTGATTGTCTGTATTGTATACTAATTGTGTTGGATTGTTTTCAGGTACCTTAGTTGCTATAGTTCATTGTGAACTTGCTTTTGCTTTGCTTGATAGCTTGAGCATTGAGGTATAATGTCTCTAACTCCATGTAGTCTGGAAGACCTGGCTTGTTACTTGGCCAGGCACCTGTCTGAAGTCCTCCTTAAGAGGCAATGCTTGTGATTGTTTATCTTTGTCCCCAAGCAGGAAAAATCCTTTGATAAGGCAATTGGTAGATAAAAGAGATGTGTAGTCCATCTCCTACTATTCTGTGTGTCTTCCCTTTGCTCACATTACATGTTGTAGCATCGTAGATCTTAACCCAAGATCTATAGAGTCATTAACTTGTGGAGAGAGTTCCAACTTTCCGAACTCCCACACCTTCTATTATTCAATGCTCTCCCCGACCAGGGATAAGAGCAATGAGGCACACCCCTTATATCCTTTCATCTGCTTCACCTTGACTCTCAATGTTAAGGTTAAGAGCACCACTTACCCCATTCCAATTGACTTTCAAGTCTAACCCTTGCTTGAGCCAAATTGCTTGTATATAGTGTGTGCTAAATGACTGTGCTTGATTGATTGCTTGATTCATTTGTACATGCTTGCTTGTGTGCTTTGTGCATTTATCATCATTAATTGCTCATTATTGCATGATCATCATTTCATATCTTGGTGACTTGTTTGAGTTTGCCCATTGAGGAATCAACTGTAAGTCCATTAATTGGCCATTGTTCCTATGATTTGGAAGGGATTGAGTGTAAGACCATTTCATTGGCCACTTATGTCCTCTTTGCTTAGTGATTTGGTTTTGTTTGTTGTATGTGAGGATGCAATTGTAAGTCCATGTTGTTGGCTTTTGTATTCCTATGATCATCTTTTGGAGATTAGAGTAAGCCCAGATAGATTGGCATCTGATATCCATATTTTGTTTGTTTTGGGAGATTGGTATAAGTCCAGATAGATTGGCATCTGATATCCGTGTTTATTTTGTGAGATTGGTATAAGCCCATTTATTGGCATCCGGTATCATTGTTTTGTTTTAGGAGATTGGTGTAAATCCATTGATTGGTATCCGGTATCCACCTTTGTTTGTGAGATTGGTATAAGTCCATTGATTGGCATCCGATATCACCTTGCTTTTATTTGCTTACTTACTTTGCTGCCTTATTCCAAAGGACACACTTGAATCATCTTCTATATGATTTCAAGAGGTGAACTTCTAGGAAGTTTTACACTCCTTCATCCACACCCTTTTTATTTCAAAACCCCTTTTCACTTGTTGACTTTTGAAACTTGTAAATACATATTGTGCAAACATTTTCATGTCTTTTCAAATTAAAAACCTGGACCTTAAGTCCTTGATTTTCAAACTTCACTTTTGATAACACTCCTTTCTGAATTGAATTCTAATCATACTTTGACCATCCATTTGTGAATACTCATAATCAAATAACTTCACCCATTCAATTGTTTTGTGGCTTTGTCCATTGTTAATATGCTTTCATACATTAGCCATAGGTTTCAATTCTCATAGTGGTTGATGTAAATCTCACCACATCCTTAGTGAGTTGATTGTAAGTCTTCCATACTTATTATAGGGTTAACCCCTCACTAGTATGTTGAAGCTATCCTTGCATGGTGGATTGTTGGTCTTGGTTGAGTTTTCTCCCGTTGATAATGAAAAGCCTTAGTGCTCTTGTTTTAAAATGAACCCACTCATATTTTGGAAATTTTTTAGCCGAACTACGGCGTTTTGATCCTTACCTTTCATGGAAGGTACGTAGGCAACGGGTTCATCCGTTCAAACACAAAAATAATAAATTGTATATTCTTTTCTCATCTTCCCATTCATGTTTGCACAATATGTCATAAACAAATAAACATTTTTATACAACAAGTGTGAAAAGGGCTCCCTAGGAGTACCTAGGACGTTTTGGATGCCTAACACCTTCCCATTGCGTAATTAACCCCTTACCCAGATTCTCTGATCTTTTCATTAGTTTTATATGTGTAAAACTTCTTAGGCTTTTGTTCGCTTTTTAGCCATTCCTTTGGATAAATAAAAGTGCGGTGGCGACTCGATTCTTTGTATGCTTTGCTTTTGATTTAGTCAATAAATCATAAAATGACGAATACACCGCTACACCGGGCTCTAGGCACCACAACCTATAAGATTTAACTCATTTGGGGTATCCAATAAACATGCATTTCATAGCTCTAGGTTCGACCTTGTCTTGCCTAATATGAGCATAGGCTAAACAGCCAAATACTCTAAGTCTGTGTAGATTAGATGGGTTTCTCAACCATACTTTTTCATGTGTTTTCATCCCCAAGGAAGTCGAATGACATTTATTTATCAATTATGATGCATTCATATCGGCCTCAATCCAAAACACCTTACTCAATCCAAAACACCTTACTCAATCCATCACTAACCAACATGCATTTAACCCTTTCCAAAATGATCCAATTAAACCTTTAAGCCAAACCATTTTGTTAGGGAGTACCTGCAGTAGTTATGTGCCTTGTAATATCAGACACAACACAATATGTGTCGAAAGCCTCATTGCAAAATTCAAGACAATTGTCGGTCCTCAATCTCCCTTCTTGTCAGTTTAGTTTTTGACCAGAGTCTTCCAACTTTTGAGATTTTCAAAATATTCATCCTTGGCTTTCTGAATGAATACCCATAATTTTCGTGAGTAATCATCCACTATGGATAGAAAATATCTTGCACCTGAATGTGAAGGATTTATTCCAGGCCCTCAAGATCAACATGGATATAATCAAGGGATCCATGTGTGCTTTGTTTACCTTTGTTAAACTTCACTCTGCAGGATTTACCAAATACACAAGGTTCACAGAACACTAGTTTTTTTGACCTTGTCACCACATAGCAGATTTTGTTTCAATAATTCGACCAAACCTCTTTCACTAACATGACCAAGTCGCTTGTGCCATAATTTAGTCTTCGATATAGGTTTTTTGTATGCCACATCTACTGAACCACTTACAACCTCAACCTCAAGGGTATATAGGAATTACTTCTTGATGCCTCTCAATACTTCCTTCGACCCCTTAATTACCCTTAGGATACTTTGCTCTCCTTTGAAAAAAAATCCTTTCTTATCAAATTCACCAAGAGAAATCAAATTCCTCATAAGTTCATGTACATGCCTGACATCAGTCATAGCCTTATTGACTCATCATGGAGCTTGAATCTTACAGATCCAATACCTGTGATTTTGCAGGCTTTGTTGTTTCCAAACAACATTGATCTACCATCTTGATCACATAGGTCCTCAAACACATCTTTGTTTGGAGTCATGTGTCAAGTGCAACCTGAATCCATAATCCACTCCTTGCCAGAGTCGCTGCTCAAACCACCAGGACATCAAATGATTCATAATCATATTGCATAATTGATACATTACCATTACCTTTCTACCATGATTATTCATTCGATCAGGACATACCTTTCTTGTGTGAACCTCCTTCTTACTATGGTAACACCTAATAGCATGAGCATTATTGCCATAAGAATTATGTAGAACTTTACATTTCTTCTTCTCAAACCTACCGTCTTTCTTTGTTAATTTTCCTTTTACAGACAATCCTTCACCAACAGATGATGGCCTTTTCTCCTTTCTTTCATTCAAATCATTCGAGTACAAGGCTGATTTAACTTCTTCAAAGGTAAGGGACTTTCTTCCATATAACATGGTTTCTTTGAAGTGAGCATGAGATCTTGGTAAAGCATGCAATAACAACAACGCTTGATATTCATCACTGATGGTAACCTCGGTATTCTCAAGATCAAGAATCATCTTATTGGACATATCAAGTTGTTTATTTAAGACTTTGTCTTCACTATTTTGAATGAATACAGAGCTTGCTTCAGGTAAAGGCAATTGACCAATGATTTTGTCATGTACAAATCTTCGAGTTTCATCTGTAACACCCTGATAAAATATGATAACTATTTAATTTAAGTTTAATAGTATATTATGATGATAATATGAATGAGAGGGTATTATTTTTCAAAATAAAAGATAAACCCTTCATATATATTATTATTAGTATATTTATTAATTTAATTAAATAATTGGAATATTATTAGATTATTATTATTGGAATAATAAAGTTGGAATTGGAACGATTGTTGGAATCGGTAAAGAGTCCCATTTAGTAAAAAGGTTTTTACACGTGAAAATAGAGAAGCGACTAAAAAGTGGAAAAAGGGCAAAACGGAAGAGCAAGAGAAAAAGGGTTGAAGAAGGGAAAAGCTTGAAGTTAAAGGATTTGCCGGATTAACTCAGGTAAGGGGGGTTTATCATCGTTTAATGGGCATTATGGGTTAACATGTAATGGGTAGTAATAAGCCATTGAATTGACTTTAATCAGGATGATGAATGCTGCAAATTGTGATGAATAAATTACGTTAAAACCGTGAATGAATCTATATTTGGATGAGTCGTGATTTTCTGGACGTGTAGCTTTTTACGGAATCGAAATCGGAGGTCCGGAAGTCCTCCAACGGCGAAAAATGCGGGTAATTCTGCATTATGTTCGTTGTTAGCGCAGGAACAGCTTTCTGTCTTGCGTTAACCGGTTAACCCAGGGCGTTAACCGGTTAACACTGTTATGATAATTAAAAAAATTAATTTCTGTCTTGCGTTAACCGGTTAACCCAGGGCGTTAACCGGTTAACACTGTTAAAATTTGCCAGGAAGCGCATTCTGTTTTGCGTTAACCGATTAACCCAGGGCGTTAACCGGTTAACACTGTTTGAAAAGTGAAAAATTGATATTTAAATATTGTGTACGTTTTGGAATGGAATTATGTGTACATATTGTATGGGCTTGGCTAGGAAATGTGTCATACGCGTATGGGCATGAGGCATACGTGTATGGGCAGAAGTTTGATTTTCTGAGCTGTTGTTGTGCAGTTTTGGTCGTTTCAGCTGAGTGATGTAATTTAGCTGATGTATGATATAGTAGGGATCATTTCCCGTTGTTTTGAGCAGTATAGGTATTAGTAGAGTGTGCTAATACTGTGATTTATTATTTGGCATGACATGATATGATTCTGTGATAAATATGCTGATGATGTATGATGGTATGCATAATGTTGTGAATATATCTATTATGTATGCAATTATGGATGGACTGTTTATGGCTTAGAGTGTGAGCATATGTCCATTGTGGATTGTTGTTGATGTTTGCATGCTAGGTGATTTAGCGTGCATAGCATAGCCTTTATGGTGGTAGCTAATTCCCATGGTGAGGAATTAGTGAGGGAGTCACTAGGTCTCAAATGAGTGGGACTAGTGAGCTTGGTAGCCGTATCTGGGTTTGATCGGTGAGGTTGAACTATGTGTTCACGAATAATCGGTACCGCATGCATGGAGTCTCATTTCATAATGTATGTATGGTGTATAATATGAATGGATGTATTCCAATATTATACGTGTGTTTTGTGTTTGTGTTAAGTATGATTATGAGTTGATGTTGCCGTTGCTGAATGTGTGATATGATTAGGGTGATGAATGTGTTAATTTACTTAGCATTACATGATATTTTATAATGCTTATTATATCGATTGAGGAACTCACCCTTACAACTATGTTTCAGGTAACGAGCAGTGATTGAGTAGAAGCTAGTGCTTGGAGTCTAGTGTAGTTCCTTAGTGGGTCATGCTCTGGTATATGTAACATCGGGACGGGATGTTTTACTTTGTTTTATTTTTGGTTGTTGAACAATTTTACATGAAATGTGTTACATGGTTTGCATGTTGTTAGATTTCTATCCGCTGCGAATTGTGCAATGTTTTATTTTGATTAATAAATGAGCATGACAAGTTATTTTGGTGAATGGTGTGAAGTGTCAAGTGTGACACCCTGAAATTGCATATCTACTCTGATTCATATTTTGTTGTTTTAATTAATTATTGGGGTATTTTAGAAGGGTGTTACATTAGTGGTATCAGAGCATAGTCGGTCGAGTCGAGTCGTAATTATTCTGTTTCCCTGTATGTGATAGGTGTTGTGTAACCCTATCAGTACTTATTGTTTTAGCTTGTTGGGTTCTCAGAATAGAGATGGCTGGAAGAGGTAGAGACGATGCTGCGATTGCTGAGGCTCTGGGTATGCTAGCTGGAGTACTTGGAGGGAATCCGAATGTTGTGGGATTGGGAGCTGCTCGTCAACTGAGTGAGTTCCAGAAGAACAATCCTCCAATGTTCAAGGGAGCATACGATCCAGATGGTGCTCAGAAGTGGTTGAAGGAGATCGAGAGGATCTTCCGAGTGACTGAGTGTGCCGATAACCAGAAGGTCAGGTTCGGTACGCATATGCTGTCAGAGGAAGCAGATGATTGGTGGGTTGCTGCCCGCACTGAGTTGGAAGCTGCTGGGAGTGCTGAGATCACTTGGGCGGTGTTCAGAGAGAGATTCCTGAGGAAGTACTTTCCAGAGGATGTCAGAGGAAAGAAAGAGATAGAGTTCTTAGAATTGAAGCAGGGCAATCGGTCTGTTACTGAGTATGCTGCTAAGTTCACAGAGCCGTCGAAGTATTACACTCCCTATGATGAGGCTACTGGGGAATTTTCAAAATATGTGAAGTTTGAGAACGGGTTACGTCCCGAGATCAAGCAGGCTATTGGGTATCAGCGGATTAGAGTGTTTTCTGACTTGGTTGACTGTTGTAGGATTTTTGAACAGGATACCAAGGCCAGAGCGGAGAGCTATCAGCAGAGGGTTGATAGGAAAGGCAAGAATCAGAATGATCGTGGGAAGCCGTATGCAGCTGGCAAAGGTTTCCAGAGACAGAGTGGGATGAAGAGACCTAGTGGGGGAGACTCCAGTGCCCCTGCTAAGTGTTGCAGATGTGGTCAGGCTGGACATCGTATCCATAAGTGTACCAGTACTGAGAAGAAGTGTTTCAAGTGTGGCAAAGGTGGTCACTTGGCTGCAGAGTGCCGGTTGAAGACTATGACTTGTTTCAACTGTGGAGAGGTGGGTCATATCAGTCCACAGTGTCCTAAGCCGAAGAAAGAGAACCAGTCGGGAGGCAAGGTCTTTGCTTTATCGGGTTCTGAGACTTCTCCAGATGATCGTTTGATCTGAGGTACGTGTTATATTAATGGCTTTCCTCTTGTAGCTATTATTGACACAGGTGCGACTCATTCCTTTATATCTTTGGATTGTGCTGTGAAACTTAAATTAGAGATATCTGAGATGCATGGGAGTATGGTGATTGATACTCCTGCGAAGGGTTCAGTGACTACTACTTCAGTTTGTTTAAATTGTCCTTTGAGTTTTTTTGGTAGAGACTTTGGGATGGACCTCGTGTGTCTTCCACTAGTGCAGATTGATGTTATCCTGGGTATGAACTGGTTGGTGTTTAACCGAGTTTATATCAACTGTTTTGATAAGACTGTGATCTTTCCTGAGATTGAGGAAGGAAAGAGTTTGTTTCTATCAGCAAGGCAGGTGAATGAGGCAGTAGCAGATGGGGCAGAGTTGTTTATGCTGTTAGCGACTTTGGAGGCTAAAGATAAACTGGTGATTTGCGATCTAGCTGTGGTGTGTGATTTTCCTGATGTGTTTCCTGAAGAAATGAATGAATTACCGCCAGAGCGTGAAGTTGAGTTCTCGATTGATTTGGTACCTGGTACTAGGCCGATATCGATGACTCCGTACCGTATGTCTGCTGTTGAGTTAACTGAATTGAAGAGTCAGCTGAAAGATCTGTTGGATAAGAAATTTATTCGTCTGAGTGTGTCACCATGGGGCGCACCAGTGTTATTGGTTAAGAAGAAAGAAGGTACTATGAGGTTGTGTGTGGACTACAGGCAACTGAATAAAGTGACGATCAAGAATCAGTATCCTTTGCCGAGGATTGATGATTTGATGGATCAGTTGGTTGGTGCGAGTGTGTTCAGCAAAATAGATTTGAGATCGGGGTATCATCAGATACGTGTGAAAACTGAGGATATTCAGAAGACTGCTTTCAGAACAAGGTATGGACATTATGAGTATTCTGTAATGCCTTTTGGTGTGACTAATGCGCCTGGGGTATTTATGGAGTATATGAATAGGATTTTCCATCCGTACCTAGACAAGTTTGTTGTGGTGTTTATTGACGATATTTTGGTGTATTCGAAATCTGAAGAAGAGCATGCTGAACATTTGAGAGTGGTTTTAGGAGTTTTACGAGAAAAGAAGTTATTTGCTAAACTGTCCAAGTGTGAATTTTGGTTAGAAGAGGTTAGTTTTCTTGGTCATGTGGTTTCAAGAGGTGGTGTTGCTGTTGATCCTTCTAAGATAGAAGCGGTATCTAAGTGGGAAGCTCCGAAGTCAGTTTCTGAGATAAGGAGTTTTCTTGGACTTGCAGGTTATTATAGGAAATTCATTGAGGGATTTTCTAAGTTGGCGTTACCGTTGACGATGTTGACTAGAAAGGGGCAAGCGTTTGTTTGGGACTCAAAATGTGAAGAAGGTTTCCAAGAGTTAAAGAGAAGGTTAACTACTGCTCCTATTCTGATATTACCAAGTCCGTCGGAACCATTTGAGGTTTACTGTGATGCTTCATTGTTGGGTTTGGGTGGTGTTTTGATGCAGAATAAGCAGGTTGTAGCTTATGCTTCGAGACAACTGAAGGTTCATGAGAGGAACTATCCGACACACGATTTAGTGTTGGCAGCTGTGGTATTTGTTCTGAAGTTATGGAGGCATTACTTGTACGGGTCAAGATTTGAGGTTTTCAGTGACCATAAAAGTTTAAAGTATTTGTTTGATCAGAAAGAGCTGAATATGAGACAGAGGAGATGGTTAGAGTTTCTGAAGGATTATGACTTTGGTTTGAATTACCATCCGGGTAAAGCAAACGTAGTGGCTGATGCATTGAGTCGGAAATCATTGCATATGTCTATGTTAATGGTTAAGGAATTGGATTTAATTGAGCAGTTCAGAGACTTGAGTTTGGTGTGTGAGAGTACTCACAATAGTGTTAAATTGAGAATGTTGAAGTTAACGAGTGGTATTCTGGATGAGATTAGAGAGGGTCAGAAATCCCATGTGCTTTTGGTTGATAAGTTGACTCTAGTGAATCAAGGTCAAGGTGGTGAATTCAGAGTTGATGAGAATGGTGTTTTGAAATTTGGTAATCGGGTGTGTATTCCGGATGTTACCGAACTTAAGAAGAGTATTCTTGAGGAAGGACATCGTAGTGGCCTGAGTATTGATCCTGGGGCTACGAAGATGTATCATGATTTGAAAAAGTTATTTTGGTGGCCGGGAATGAAAAGAGAAATTGCGAGTTTTGTTTATTCTTGTTTGACTTGTCAGAAGTCAAAGATTGAGCATCAGAAGCCGTCCGGGCTAATGCAACTGTTGGCTATTCCAGAGTGGAAGTGGGATAGTATCAGTATGGATTTTGTTTCTGGTTTACCGAGGACAATTAAGAATTTTGAAGCTATTTGGGTGATTGTTGACAGATTGACAAAATCGGCTCATTTCATTTCGATCAGAATGGATTATCCGTTAGAGAGATTAGCTGAGTTGTATATTGAGAAAATTGTAAGTTTGCATGGTATTCCGTCGAGTATTGTTTCGGACAGAGATCCTAGATTTACATCGAAGTTCTGGGAAGGTTTGCAGAGGGCTTTGGGAACTAAGCTGAGATTGAGTTATGCATATCATCCGCAGACTGATGGTCAGACTGAGAGGACGATTCAGTCACTGGAAGATCTTTTGAGGGCTTGTGTTTTGGAAAAGGGAGGTGCTTGGGATTGTTATTTACCTTTGATTGAGTTTACCTACAACAATAGTTTTCATTCGAGCATTGGTATGGCACCGTTTGAAGCTTTGTATGGTAGGAGATGTCGGACACCTTTATGTTGGTATGAGTCCGGTGAGAGTGATGTGGTTGGACCGGAGATTGTTCAACAAACTACGGAAAAGATTAAGATGATTCAGGAGAAGATGAGGATTGCTCAGAGTCGTCAGAAGAGTTATCACGACAATAGGAGGAAGTCATTTGAGTTTCAAGAGGGAGATCATGTGTTTCTTCGTGTTACTCCGATAACTGGGGTTGGTCGAGCTTTGAAGTCGAAGAAGTTGACACCTCGATTTATTGGTCCTTATCAGATTTTGGAGAGGATAGGGGAGGTGGCCTATCGTATCGCTTTACCGCCGTCACTTGCGAATTTGCATGAGGTTTTTCATGTGTCTCAGTTGAGGAGGTACATTCCTGATCCGTCGCATGTGGTCCAAGTAGATGATGTACAGGTGAGAGATAACCTGACTGTTGAAACATCACCTATGAGGATCGAGGATCGAGAGTTGAAGCAGTTGCGGGGTAAAGAAATTGCTTTGGTAAAGGTAGCTTGGGGAGGACCAGCAGGTGGCAATGTGACTTGGGAACTTGAGAGTCAGATGAAGGAGTCTTATCCAGAGTTATTCGCTTGAGGTATGTTTTCGAGGACGAAAACTCTTTTAGTGGGGGAGAGTTGTAACACCCCGATAAAATATGATAACTATTTAATTTAAGTTTAATAGTATATTATGATGATAATATGAATGAGAGGGTATTATTTTTCAAAATAAAAGATAAACCCTTCATATATATTATTATTAGTATATTTATTAATTTAATTAAATAATTGGAATATTATTGGATTATTATTATTGGAATAATAAAGTTGGAATTGGAACGATTGTTGGAATCGGTAAAGAGTCTCATTTAGTAAAAAGGTTTTTACACGTGAAAACAGAGAAGCGACTAAAAAGTGGAAAAAGGGCAAAAAGGAAGAGCAAGAGAAAAAGGGTTGAAGAAGGGAAAAGCTTGAAGTTAAAGGATTTTCCGGATTAACTCAGGTAAGGGGGGTTTATCATCGTTTAATGGGCATTATGGGTTAACATGTAATGGGTAGTAATAAGCCATTGAATTGACTCTAATCAGGATGATGAATGCTGCAAATTGTGATGAATAAATTACGTTAAAACCGTGAATGAATCTATATTTGGATGAGTCGCAATTTTCTGGACGTGTAGCTTTTTACGCAATCGAAATCGGAGGTCCGGAAGTCCTCCAACGGCGAAAAATGCGGGTAATTCTGCATTCTGTTCGTTGTTAGCGCAGGAACAGCTTTCTGTCTTGCGTTAACCGGTTAACCCAGGGCGTTAACCGGTTAACACTGTTATGATAATTAAAAAAATTAATTTCTGTCTTGCGTTAACCGGTTAACCCAGGGCGTTAACCGGTTAACACTGTTAAAATTTGCCAGGAAGCGCATTCTGTTTTGCGTTAACTGATTAACCCAGGGCGTTAACCGGTTAACACTGTTTGAAAAGTGAAAAATTGATATTTAAATATTGTGTACGTTTTGGAATGGAATTATGTGTACATATTGTATGGGCTTGGCTAGGAAATGTGCCATACGCGTATGGGCATGAGGCATACGTGTATGGGCAGAAGTTTGATTTTCTGAGCTGTTGTTGTGCAGTTTTGGTCGTTTCAGCTGAGTGATGTAATTTAGCTGATGTATGATATAGTAGGGATCATTTCCCGTTGTTTTGAGCAGTATAGGTATTAGTAGAGTGTGCTAATACTGTGATTTATTATTTGGCATGACATGATATGATTCTGTGATAAATATGCTGATGATGTATGATGGTATGCATAATGCTGTGAATATATCTATTATGTATGCAATTATGGATGGACTGTTTATGGCTTAGAGTGTGAGCATATGTCCATTGTGGATTGTTGTTGATGTTTGCATGCTAGGTGATTTAGCGTGCATAGCATAGCCTTTATGGTGGTAGCTAATTCCCATGGTGAGGAATTAGTGAGGGAGTCACTAGGTCTCAAATGAGTGGGACTAGTGAGCTTGGTAGCCGTATCTGGGTTTGATCGGTGAGGTTGAACTATGTGTTCACGAATAATCGGTACCGCATGCATGGAGTCTCATTTCATAATGTATGTATGGCGTATAATATGAATGGATGTATTCCAATATTATACGTGTGTTTTGTGTTTGTGTTAAGTATGATTATGAGTTGATGTTGCCGTTGCTGAATGTGTGATATGATTAGGGTGATGAATGTGTTAATTTACTTAGCATTACATGATATTTTATAATGCTTATTATATCGATTGAGGAACTCACCCTTACAACTATGTTTCAGGTAACGAGCAGTGATTGAGTAGAAGCTAGTGCTTGGAGTCTAGTGTAGTTCCTTAGTGGGTCATGCTCTGGTATATGTAACATCGGGACGGGATGTTTTACTTTGTTTTATTTTTGGTTGTTGAACAATTTTACATGAAATGTGTTACATGGTTTGCATGTTGTTAGATTTCTATCCGCTGTGAATTGTGCAATGTTTTATTTTGATTAATAAATGAGCATGACAAGTTATTTTGGTGAATGGTGTGAAGTGTCAAGTGTGACACCCTGAAATTGCATATCTACTCTGATTCATATTTTGTTGTTTTAATTAATTATTGGGGTATTTTAGAAGGGTGTTACATCATCCACACACCAGGTGCAATTTTCTCTTTCTCAACCTGTCGGAGAACCTTATCACCAAGGCTCAATACAATTTATTATGGGATTTATTGATCATTGTCCTCTTCTCCTTCTATTTTAGGGCAACATCCATCTTTTTCGATCCTTTCAACTCTTCTAACAAACCCTATTGAACTAGTAGGGCTTGCATCTTCAAGTGCCGCAAACCAAAATCATTCACATTGTTGAATTTCTCAATCCCATACTTTATTGACAGCATCTTCTCATTCATGCTCATTGTACCAATTTATTGTGAAAGCGATGCCAAGAAAGCATAGTATGATTGGTTTCTTGATTAACAAGAAAACTACAAAGTAAAAGAAAAGATAGAAGAGAAGAGAAAGACAATTCAAAGTGGTGTAAAATATGTATTCTTGATTCAATTAATATTACGGGATAATGTTTAGAATTGAATCTCAACCACGTCACTTTCTCTCTTTGATTAGGATTATCAGGGATTGATGGAGAAGTGATTACTAGTATGTTATTTATAAGAAAACTAAACTCTAGCATTCAACTAATATACTAAAAAATTGGCCCAACAAATTGGTCCAATTCAACATGCTAAGTTAAACAACAAGCTAACATATTGCGACAGCTACACTAACTCTTTGACTCGACAGAGCTATTCGACTTCGACAGAGTTTGCTACAACACTAGCTTATAACCCATAAGCTACAAATTGATTTTTCAAGTTATAATTTTGTCACTACTTCTAAAAAAAGTGGGAGGAGTAATCATATAAGAGAGAAAGGGAGAATAATGGGGTGAACTAAATAAGTCAAAATAGAATAAAGTTAATATTTGACATATTAAGATGTGTTATAAATCATAACTAACATAATTAACAATAATTTTTTTTGTAAAATATTTTTTTCATATTTCTTACTTAAATTTATGATAGAAAATTTTATTTAAAAACTTTTAAAATATAATTAAAATTTACAACAATTCTTCACTTATTTCAAAAACTTAAAAGAATACTAAATAAAAGAATTTCTTAGATTAACATCATGAATTGATACAGCAAACTAGTGTAGTAAACTATATGAATAAGTCAAAGAGTGATAATATTTAACACACTCTAAAATTGGTGTAGCAAATTATATGAAGCAAAGACTCTTGGTGTAGGTTAGAGGTCTACCACACACATCACACTCTCACGTTTCTTGATTTTGGCATCGTGGTGTACTAATAGTAAGTACTCAAGAGATTTTGTCAAAATCTAATACAAGTAGTCTCATACGCATACTCATAATTTTTTTTAAATCATCTCTTTTCAACTTCTTCGAAAAACCCTTTGGAATTAGTCAAAACTTTTTTTAAACTAAGTAGAATCAATTAGAAAGTGTTTGTAATCGATTATGAAGCGAAATTTGGCCTATAATCGATTATGGTGGTAATGTAATTAATTTTGAGGTTTGCCTCACTTAGTAATCGACTATGGATATCTGATAATCAATTATGGTTCAGATCTAGAAAAACATTCATGTTTTTTGCTTGTACATAATTGATTATTGTATTAGCATAATCAATTATGGATCAGATTAGACTTTTTAAAAGTTTTTAAATTTTCCTTAAATTTTTTAATTTAAAAGGAGGTCTTGTGTTCATTTGAATCCACACAAACAGATAATAATATGGATGAATCAGAAAGGCTACAATTTTGGAAAGAAGTTGTCAGGGGTTAGTCGCGAGGTCGGTGTTACGGAGCTGCACAAATGGCAATCAACATAAGGTATGGATTTTCTTACTTTACACAAGTGACAGTTACAAACCACAACAGAGAAGCAGAGATCCAAGCCATTGAGGTTGAAAGAGTTTATTCTTCTGTATCACGTGAGGAGGTTGCATTAGCTAATGCGCGTGCAGAAGAAGCTAAGGTGGAGACAACAGAGTTGGCAAAGAAATTTGAAGAATTTCATAAACATGTGTTTTCTATGTGGCAACTAGGTCAGACGGGTCCTTCTACTACTCCTTCTAGTGTCCATCATATTACTAATCACGATTATGATTATGGATCTAATGAGCAGTAGGTGCATGAAGACGAAATGAATGATGGATGATGAGTCTGATGCCCATCCTATGTGTATAAATTTCTTATCAGCTCTTTTTAATCGAGTTACTGTCTGGTATTTTGTGTTGCTATTTTATTGATATTTTGATATCTTGTGTTGGTATTTTGTAATCAAGTTATGTTTTGTATTTTGTAATCAAATAATAAAGCAATTCATTGTGGATTTACACAAGTTTGATATCTTGTGTTGGTATTTTGATGTGATAATATATGGTTTTAGTAATATATCAATGTAACAATTCATTATGGATTAAAATAGGTTTCTAAGCAGGTTTTGGTAGGTCTTAAAAAGAGAGATTTAAAGCATGTTTCATCCCAACTAAGTTTTGGTAGGTCCAAAAATAAATATTAAACTGAGCGTTGCCTAAGATGACGCTACACAAATACACATTACCAAATAATGTTGCCATAAACCAATGTTATGGAACACGATTAAGATAGATAATGTCGCCTTAGACCGATGCTACTTAAATTCCTTCAGCATAATAGTGTCGATGCAAGCCGACGCTAGCCCTAAACATGTATGTACTCTAGCGTCGACTTTTATGTATTAGTGTCCCTTTAGCGTTTCGTTAAGTCGACACTAACATTAGCCTCAGATGAATGTTACGCTTTGCTTCTAGCTTTAGGTGTCTGCCCCAACCCCGACACTAGGCCGACGCTAATACCCTTTTAGCGTCAACTTTGCCTTTTAGTAAGGGCTTTTGGCTGACGTTGAACCACAGTTTTCTTGTAGTCTCTTCTTCTATCACCTTGCTCTTATAATTGTCTTATACACTTAATATGGTTATAATGCTTATAGAGTAATTGTTTAAATAGTAATATGTTGTTATAATCTTTCGTTTGTAATTGTAAAACCAATAGAAAACTATTCTCTTGAGTTGATATAATATAAGGGTTGCTAGCTAAACCTAAGATAAAAGTTTGGTGTAAGAGGTCATCGGTTGTACCTGTGATGAAAACTCAAGTTGATGGCAGAATTCTCAAGGTCATATCCTTGGAGACTAGACATTGACCTCGTGGTATTGTCATCTTATTCTTTTCTTATCCATGGAGACTGGACGTTGACCTTAGCGGCTGAACTAGATAAACCCGACTTGTTCTTTTCTTATCCATTATCCCTTTATTTTCTCGTATTATTTTTATTTTGTCATCTTATTCTTCATCTAAATTATTCTTAAAAATATTTTGAAAAATATTTTAATTTATTCAAGTTTTGAGAACTTTTTTATATTACAACTCACCCTTCCACCTTTTCCTGTGTTTGAAGTCACTTGGTCAACAAATAGCCCCATGTAAGATTGAGATAAGAGTAGTCACCAAGTCACTCTCTTAAATAAAAATCTCACTCATTCATCTAAGATCCTAGACCTAATACCATGCCTCTGCATTAAGATATGGAAAAGCCTCGAAAAACGAACGCACACATAGAGAAATAAAACCTAACCAATAATGATCCCAAAAGAAGGTATGGTGGCTATTACCCATCTTCATATCCAAACTAGTCATAAAGCAATAAGAGGTAGAATCTTAATCAGTGCCAATCAGGGTTATCCTTCTTCCACCAAGATGAAGGAAATCTAACTATGACAATTTCCCCCTATGTAAGCACAAACCACATGAGTTGTATACCTCGCACAAAGGATGTTCATCCAAATACTAATTTCATGGAACATCTTCGAACACCAGTTATATAACAATGTTTAATAAACCATGGACATGTCTGTAATGCTCAACCCTTCATTCTCTTAGGTTTGCACATCAGACCAACAAACTCAAGAAATCTTTGATGCCCATTTACCACCATCCCACTGAAACATTCTTTAAGATGTAACTAACTTTTTCCAAACCTTAATAGTTATTTTTTAAAATGAAAAGTAGAAAATAAGGATGAAGTTAAAGACCATTTCTTTTTATAAGCAAATATTATATTAAAGCGAGTACAGGGGTACTCAATCCTAATACAAAAGGATGAAACAAAAAGCACTAATATAAAGAACCAAGGGGATTTTCCAACCAATCTTTCTTGGTGCAAAGAAGATGGCCCTTATGTCTAGTCCTAAACCAGTCCCAAGCTAAAGTCTTAGCCACCAAAACAATATCACTGACCCCTTTCATCCTACTGTTAAAAGGAGTATCATTCTTAATGAGGCGCACCACCCTAACCACAACAAGCCAGATAATAACACCCAAGTTCTTCTTTGATTTTTCGTGCATAACAAAATTAAAGAGAAGCAAATGATCTAAAATTTAAATCCAAGGATTCAACCTTCTCAAACCATTTAAGCCAAGAATATAATACCAAACATCAATTACAATAGAGCATTGAAGAAAAAGATGAGAGTGAGATTCCTCTGGACCGACACAAAGCGGACAAACAAGACTACGCACCCCTGTAAGAACGCCTCGCTTAGCCAACTCATCTCTCGTTTGCATCCTCTTAAAGATAAGCCTCCACGCAAAACATGGATATTACTTGGGACATTAGTTTTCCAAATCACCTTCAGAGATGACTTTGCTTGAATAACAAGTTGAAAATCAACAGATTGCAGAGAATTTAACTCGACAAGAGCAGCTCTGACAGAAAACCGGTAACATCGCACCACCAAATAAACTTATCCGGAAATCTTGGAATGGGGGAAAACCGGACGGAATATTAAGCAAAAGAGAAAGCTCATGTTTTGACAAATCTGAAATATACAAGTTGCCAACCAAGTTCCAAATCTACGCACCATTAAACCAGAAACATGGATCAATAATTTTCAAACTAGGTTGTTGCAGATTATTAAACATGATATGGGAAGGTCAAGCAAAGCGGTTTAGCCCTAATCCAATGATTTTTCCAAAATCTATAGAAGCCTCATTCCCAATTTTGCCGACAATGCAATTGTGAAACCAATTATTATCCTCACCACAAACATCCAAGACAAATCTCAAATCCATCCACCATAAAAAAGATTTTGATTTTGATTTAATGAGATGAACGGAAGGATCAAGAACATAAGCTTTAATATCACCATATTTGAAGAATAAAACTTGAAACCAATCTATTTATAAGAACAGCTATGTCACCTAAGCTCATATAACAATTAATATAAGAACAAGTTTCAATATTAATAACATAATGGATCATAAGCTCATTGGCTCGTTTGGGTTATAGATTTTGAATATTATGTATTGTGCAAGAGCATCATATTTTTGTAGAGAGAGTCAATCTACAATAATTATTTTTTAAAATAAAGCGAATTGATGTTTATATGCATACGGGAGAGTAGTTGTTACTGCATAATGCAATAATATTTTTTATATATTCAAGCAAGGTCAGTATGTGTTGTTAAAAGTTAAATAAGCTTGTGATCCTTCTAAATATATCAATTTGTGATTTTAGTCGTTCAATTAAATTTCTTAAATAATGGCTTTCGTAATGTTACACTAATGGTTCTTCCAACTAACATTTGATGATTGAGGATGTTGTGATACGCCATGTGATATGATAGTATGACAGAGATGTTGATGTGGCGTGTCACACGATAGGTTTTAACATTTTATATTAACCAATTGAATTGAGACAAATAGATTGGACACTAAGTTCGTCGCAAAAAGTGAAAAAGGAAGATTTGTGATAGAAATTCAAAATTTATTACTAAAATTATCATAAAAGATAAAGATTTGTGGCAAAAATTCAGAATTCGTCACTAAAATTCATAACTTGTCACTAAAATCATTTTGGAATACGAAGATGAAGAAGAAAATCAAATTATAAATATTGTAAATTTCCATTTTGTAAATAATTAATTTCAACATTATAACACTCATTTTCTTAGTATAATAAAATCCAAAAGAATTATTTAGAAAAATCACAATTACATCGACTAATATATATTTTATTAAATAAAATCAACTTTAATTAAAAATTCTATAATATACCACTTTAAAAATTCTAAATAAAAAAATCATCTCAACAAATAAGATTTGGTAAAATAAATAATAAATAAAATCAAATATATATATATATATATATATATATATATATATATATATACATATATACATATATATATATATATATATATATATATATATATATATATATATATATATATATATATATATATATATATATATTATATATATATATATATATATATATATATATATATATATATATATATATATATATATATATATATATATATATATATATATATCATGTCAGTTTTTACACCACCAACATGTTATTTAAGTTTAAAATTAAAAAGATGATTAATTATATTTGACAAAGATAATTGCATCTTTTTCTAACACTTGTTGTAATTTAATAGTTTTCTCTGATTTTACCCGAGGTGTGTCTCTCTTAATATAAATCTTTATTATTACAAAAAAACATTCCAATTTACAATTTAAAAATAGAAAAAATAATATTGAAACAAACAGATAAGTTTTTTGTTAATTTTTTTTACACTTGGATTTTCTAAATTCCATAATTGTAGATTAAATTAAGTGTGATATGATGAATGATGGTTGGCTCAATTTCATCTAAAAAACAACCTTTTAAAAATAGAACTTCCCTCTTTTTATATAACAAACTTTCCACCACAATAAACCACTAGGGGAATAGAGGAAGAACAGAAAAAACTAAAGAAAAAACCATTTTATTCCTTTTCATTTTTTTATCTTTTCTTCTTTCTCTCTTGATTGAAAATCATGGCTAAAACTTCTAAGATCTTCCTCTGGTTCCTCCTAATAAATTTATCTTCATTTTTCAACCTTTGTTTATGCGACGGAAGCAACGTTAGCGGTCTCGACCAGCTTCTGCCTGGTTTAGGACAATCTGATGTTTTGCAAAATGCACAATGCATGCAAAAACTGCTTCCATGTCAACCATATTTGAAGACTCCAAGCAATCCTCCACCAGCATGTTGTACACCTTTGGATGAAATGGCAAAAGGTGAATCTGATTGTCTCTGCAAATTGCTTAGCAATCCTAAGCTTTTTATGTCCCTCGATGTTACTGAGGATCAATTGTTGAAGCTTCCTAATGCTTGTGGTATTGATGTTGATACCACCAAGTGCAATGGCACTGCAGGTAATTCATTTCATGAGTTTTTTTTATTTGGAAAGTTTAGTTCATTTCAATGGCAATAGCCTAAGCAATTTAAGAAGGCACATAATTTAAATAATGGCAACTAGACAAAAATCTGTCCCCAGCTAACAAGGAGCAACCATGTTTAGGGATGGAAGACGGGTTCCGGCTCGCCGGACATGCCCGTTTTTCTTGAAGTTTTTGACGGATTTTTCTTGGTGCAAACATTAACGGGACGGATATGATCTTTTGCCACTTTAAACTTAAGGGTGTAGATAAAAGACTTTGTGAGGGGGAAGTGTCCGTTGTTATCTCTAATCATATTAGGTTTCCGTTAAATAAATCTAGTTTGTTTGATTGAAAGTTTTATTAGTTTTTTATTTCGTAAAAATAAATTGTATCGGTAATAGTTTATTAATTAGAGATCTTTTTAGAAGTTTCTTGTATCTTGTATTCTAGAGTGTTTATTATTGTGTTACCTTGGAATTGCACATGTATCAGGTGAAAAACCTTTTCGTTAATGTCCTTAAACCCTATATCTGTCCTTAACTTTTCATTTGCATTGCTTTGAAGGTATATAGTTCTAACTTTCAACTTGTTTTTGTTTCTTTCACAGCAGAAGGAACCACATCAGAATCAACACCATTAGGAGGTAAATCATCAGACATACATATGTCCATAAATGTGAAAACTTTTTGAACCATGAAAAGTTAGGATTTTATCCAACAAAATTTGGACTAAAATCATGTCTTAATAATTCTCAATCGTTGGATGTAAAATTCTAATAAATCAATCTTAAGATGATTTTCGATAGATTTGACTAATAGTGTATTTTCTGCTTCCAGGTGAAGAAACAACAGGTGAAGAGGGTTTTGCAGATCCCAGTAGCTCAACAAAAATGATTGCTCCATATGGAATCACTTATTTTGTTGTATCTGGCTTTGCTACATTGTTGACTGCTCTAGTATTTTCTGCATACTAGAGAGGAAAAAGAACATGTTTTGTGTATGAGTTTGTTCACTGCTACAATTTCTCTCTTGAATTTTATGTCATGACTAAAAAAGGAGTTAAGAACATGAATTTAGAACCTATCAAATAGTTTGGTTAATAAAAAAAAAGAGCCTATCAATTATTGCAACATACATTTTGAAATTGTTTTTAATGTTGCAGTGGCTGTGGTCCATTGTCACTAACGGATGGATCAAATACAATTCTTATTACTTCTATTGAGTTTTGGATGATCTTTCATTCTTTTAACTTCTGACCTATACATGAGTTGATTGGTGATTTATTAATGTTATTGTTCTAATTTTCAACATTCATTATTGTTGAACTAAGAAAAGTAGGTAAGAAAATAAGGAAGATTTTAAAAAAAAGCATTTTATACTATTACATTGTTTGGATAAACAACTTATTTACTGCTTATAGCACAAATACTTATCATAATAAGCCTTTATGTATAAGCTGTTTTTATAGTAAAAAATCAAACAGATATAAATAAACCAGAAAAAAAAAACTTATTGCCACCTCTAATACAACATCCATTTTACAAAATAGTATTAACTTTTTCAAATAAAAAATTGATCAAAAGATAATAAATATCCACACATTTATTATCTTGCCTCAGAATTTTTAAACATTATTTTGTTAATAAATATCACCTCATTTTCATTCTACAAGTGTTTTTGAGGTGAGAAGTAACCTTCTGAGAAGACTTCACTTGAAAATCAAAAGTTGCTTGAAAAGGATCCTTGGCAATTGAGACTGGAAGATTGAGAAGACAATACTCCAAAGAGATAGTTATATATCACTTATATCATATGCTAAATTAAGGTGTTATGAGTCTGCAAAATTCAACTGTAACAAATTTGCTATCTCCTCTTATTTTTCTGTCTTAATCTCTTGAAAGCCATAAATGTAACTGCGGCAGAAAGAGAGTACCTGTCCCAAATACAAATCAAACTTTTTTTGTTAGAAAAATCTAATCATTGCCATCACATTGACAAGCGTGAATGCGGCTTTTCCTTGACTGCATGAATCGTTATCCTAACATTACATCTTTTATTTTTGGGTTAAAATAATTTTAGTCTATACAAAATAAATTTTAATCTGACAAAAGAATGCACGATATTTAATATGCAAGAAGAGAACAGAGTTGCACACCATGTCAATATGTAGTTTAGGTGGTCCTGAGGCATCACCGAACTTCGAATCAAGGTATTGACATCCTTAGGAAGAGGATAAGGATTACTTGGATTGACATTCTCATTAACATCTTCGACATAGATGGTATTTTCTGGAAGGCCGCACTCTCGGGCAATGCTAGGAACATCAATATAGAACCACTGGGAAGACTCGGGATCGTTTGCAGGAACAAATATGCTTGGTTTCTCACTTCCGCGAACTACGCCAATCACTTCGTTGGGTGTTACAGATGGGACCTGATCCTGTAAAAGAGCAATGTTTAAAAAAAATGTTTTAAAACCGAACTGGTTGGTTCAATCAGTTGAACCGTGATTTAACATTGTCTTTGGTTCAATTATTTGAGCGGTTCAACCATGGTTTCCTTCCAGTTTAAAGCAGTTGAACCGGGACGCGGATGTCTAGTTGATTCGATGCTCAGATTTGGTGTTTAAATATTGAAAATGGGAAATAAGATTGAATCTACAATTTTCTGCATTAAACAAGGAATGATATTCTGGGAATATGACAAGAAGTAGAGACAACCTCGGTGCTAACAGGCTCTTTAGACCAGAATCTCCACCAAGATCTGGTTCCATCGGATTGTGAAGGGGAAGGAAGTGGATCTGCAAACTGTTCATCGTGTGAAGCCTCTAAAAACTTTTCTTTCCAACTGCGGGGAACCCATCCTCGGTTAACAAGAATTGGAGAGCTCACACTACAAGAAGCAATACACGATAAAAAAAACTGAAGAAACTCGGATAAAATAATACAACCAACTTGAAAATATGGCAGTGAAGCCTGCAAAACAAGCAATTGGTTGCTGATGATCAAGAAATTTTATTGTTTATAGTATGATACAAATATGTTATCTTAGAAAAATAAAGATTTAGAGCTTATAAATAACCAACTTGAAAATGAAGATTAGTACTACGCAGTTTCAAAACAATAAATATCCGAAAGTTGGTATATACATGGTTTTCAAACTTAATATGTGAACTCATGAAATCTCCGTAAGTCAAGTTAAAGTAAAATTTTGAAACATCCATCGTCATATGCAACATAATACGTAGACTAGACTAGAGCATATCTCCGTAAACTCGACTCACGTGTTTAAAACATTCGTCATATGTGAGGTGTAAAATATTAAAATTTCTAATGACTTGTGCATATGAATTACTTTCATTTAAGCTCTTAATAATTATAACTTACCTGTCAGGATAATTATGAACTGGCATAAGAGGTGTTATAACAAAGTAACCATTTTCAGTAACTCCTGAAATGCTTCTTGAACGTGGCCCCACATAGATTGATTTTTTATCATCAAAAACTCCCTTGCACACCACTTTCCTAAATTCCAGAGAATCTAACTCCTCGCTCGACGGATAAGCACCACTGAATTTCAATGGTTCCATTTGCAACCTCTTCCCTCGATACTCCAGCATTTTAATCTATAACATTGTAAGAAGGAAAGAATTATCATCGAGATAATCTGCATAGTTAATGCCTAAATTTGGAATCTCAAAAATCCAGAAAAAATAAACTCGATCCTCAAGACATGTTCCATCAAAATTGGTTGAACATAATTGAATCAACACCTGCTACCTAGAATCTCTACAGTCCAATATATGTTACCAAATGGTAAGTTCAACAAATCAAAAGCAAAAATGCTTAAATATTGCAATATGTCTTAATGCATCGAGCTTATGGAACTTATCTAGATCACTAACATCAATGGAACAATGCCACACAATCATTGACTGGCACAAATATCAAAGGATTAATAAGCAGACTCAACATCACAAGTCACAACGCATTATATTTAAACACAATCACACATGAAGCTTGTAAACTAAATCATTTTCTTGATCCCGACTACAAACACAAAGCACAACTTTTACTCTAATTCTCATGCTGAAACTCTATTGCAAGAAACAGTATATATAAATTAATTAGGATGATGTCACTTCAAAAAAGATTCCACTAGATCCAATTTGCTGGAGTCAGAAATATTGCCGTTGCTATGGCCAGTGTCTCGGTGAATGTGAATCAAAGCTATCAAATGAAGATTGTCGGGTCCAATTCTAACTTCGTCAATATGGATTCATAACAAAAACTAAAAAGAAAGATGTGCAGATCTACTAAATGGCAGTATTGTCAATCACATATCGCAGAAAATTGTGGTTTGTATAAATTATGGTTTGCTACAATACTCTAGTGCTGCTTTAGCCTCATTCTAACAACACTTTGCACTAAACCGTTTCACGCAGAATAATAGCCGTTTGTCCAAACTCTGCTACGCTATAGCGCTATAGAACCACTATACCCTCTATTTAACAACAATACTAAATGGGTGCATTAAAAGTGAGTCCAGTTTTCGCCAGGGACGTCTTTGAGGGTGTGCAAGATGGACTACAGCAAAGGGCCTCAAATTTGCTGTAGTTAAACTGTGACTAAATAGGATCTCATGATAGATTTGTCACAGTTAAGCCATGACAAAATAGAGCCCTGTTGTTTCTTCATATGGTTAACTTATACATAGGCCTCCAAAAACTTAAGTCGACCCACGTTCTCACCGCATCATAATAACTCACAAATATAAATCAACTGTCAACAGAATCCACTTTTTAGTACCTCCTCTCTCTCATTCCCCTTTCACATCATCAAAATTAATGATTCCAAATTTCATACATTCTGATAGTGTGAAGTGTGAACATATATTATGTGAAACTATATTTTTCCTAAAAAAATTCAAATGAATTGAATTGAATAGCAAAACGAAGCACACACCTTTTCTTCTCTTCTAACAATTTGCCAACTCCCAAGACCAAATGCGATTGCTCCAGGTAGATACAGCCACCACTTTGAAGCTTTTCCTTTCATAAACCCAAAAAATTAAAAATCAATTATTTAAAAACTGGACTTTTAGGTTAGAGGGAACAACATTGAATGAGTGCATACCATTTGAATCAGAGGAAGAAGAAAGTGTTGGGTCGGAAACAGTTACGGGTGAAATGACTACATCGGAGCTGAACGGCCTGGCTGCGAAGATGTGATTGGAATTTTCGCCACCGCGGGTGAGGGTGGCAATACGGCGGAGCTCCACAAGGGTTCTGGCGGCGGAAGTCGACGATGACATTGGGAGAATGGATGTGAGAGCAAAGAACGAGAAATGAAGAATCGCAGAGAGAGGGTTTATGGGAATGTAACCTGCTGTGTGCGAGAGCACCTATAGCTTCAGTGAACCTGCGGTAGGAAAAAAAAATAAAGTAAACTAAATGACATTTTAATTAGTGGATTTTCACAATATATGGTAAGGTTTATTGTAAAGGGATTAATGGTACTCTAAAATAGTTTTACACAGTCATTCAATAAAAATATATCATTTCGTCATGTTATATCAATATTTTAAAAAATTTAGACTGATTTTATAGGATGCATGATCGTCATTGGTTGACAGTGTAAATTTACACGGTTAATGCATCATCCCTTTTCTCTATTGTAATTTTGGTTTAAAATTTTAATTTCTATTCTCCCATTTAAAAAATAGTCTTTTTTTCCCTCAATTTTACTTTCTTTAGAATTTTGTGATTCCCTCGTGATGGTGTGATGATTAAGACAAAACAATTATTTTTAAATTGATAATTATAATTAGGATATTTTGTTATTTAATTTTTTTTATTTAATAGATTAATTTATTTTATAAATTTTTTATAAATGTATTTTGAAATTATGTAAATAAATAAAAAAAATGGACCGAAGGATCTCTAAATACTTGTGTTTATTTAAACTATATAAACATTTAAACATTTCTTAGAAAAAAAGACGTGGGACCTTAATAAGAGAATTTTTTTTAAAATAATCATATTTTTCAATTTAAATTCTAAAATAATTTATTTTTTAAAATAATTACGAAAATAATCACATATCATTACGTATGCATCAGTTGAACTGACGTATCTGATTTCCAATGAACACAGACGCCACTTGGTAGGGCGCATGTATGCCTTGTAAATTTTCAAATGAGCATAGGCGTCATTTGATTGGGCGCATGCATGCCTTGAAGCCACGTGCATTGGCGCATGCATATACTACACTAGTATATGCGCTAATGTATGTGGCGCGTGCGGTATGCATGTTTTTTTTAATTTTATAATTTATATTTATAAATAGTTAAATCAAATACTTAAATGAAAAATAATATTATAATATAAAATTAAAATACATAAGAATTGACAATAAAATCAATGACCCGTCCGATTGAAACGTCCATCTGTTCCACATCCAGGTGTGTTAGCCTGTCTTCGAGGTCTCCCACGATTTCCCTGAGGTGTTTGGGGTCTTTGAGTGGCGACATGATGTAATGGTGGCTGGTGTGAAGGTCTGGTGGAAGGTCCAATGGTATTTGAAAGAATTGTCATCATTTCTCCCCAATAGTTGGGGGATTGTCGCCAACGGCGCTTCCGTAATTGAGTTTGATGCCCATGTTGTCGTAGTTAGTGTAGCGGGGTATTCGTTACCTTATAGTTTATTGACTAAACCAAAAGTAAACATACAATTCGAGTCGCCACCGCACTTTTATTTGTCCAAAGGAAAGGCTAAAAAGCGAACAAAAATCAAGTAAGAAGTTTTATCAAATCAAAAACTAATAAAAATGTCAGAGATCTAGGTAAGGGGGTTGGTTATGAGATGAGAAGGTTTTAAGCATCCAAAACATCCTTAGTACTCTAAGGGAACCTCTTTTTGTAAATGTGTGTTGTAGGTTGGTATTTGTGAAAATATGTGCAAAGGATTAGGGAGATGAGAAAAGAATAGATTATATTTACAATTTTGTTATTTGAATGGATGAACCCGTTACCTACGTACCATCACAAAGGTAGGATCAAAACCTCGTAGTTCGGGGTAAAAATCACAAAGATTGGTGAATTGATTTGTCAAAAGCATTAAGGTCTTTTGTTATCAAAGGGAGAAAACTCAACCTAAACCGACAATCCACCATGTGAGGAGAGCTTAAACATACTAGTGAGGGGTTAACCCTATAATAAGTATGGAAGACTTATAGTCCAATCACTAAGGATAAGGTGAGGTTTACATCAACCACTATGATAACTCAAACCTATGGCTAATGTTTATGAAAAGGTTTAACAAAAATGGCTATTGGAACCACAAAATCAACTTGAAGTGAGTTGTATTTACAAGTTAGATTTATTTACAAAATGAAGTCAAAGTTGAATTAAGATTCATTCACAATGAGTATTAATGAAAAGATTTTGAAAAAGTCAAAGGCATAAGGCCTAGGTTTCTAAATTGAAAATAATGTCAAAATTTGTACAAAATGAGTTTGGCTTGGGTTAGAGTGAGGAGAAGAATAGAAGGGCTAGTCCTAAAGCATACAAAGATAAGAGGAGAGACAAAACCCTTGGAGTTCTTTTTCTTGAAATCATAAAGATGACTCAAGATGCTCCTTTCCTTTGGACTTAGCAATCACTCAAGCAATCAAACAAATATTATATTCAAGCTCCTAGGATCTCCATTTGGCTTGTCTCTCTTAACTTGACTACTCATGACAATGGTCCTTCTTACTATCTCAAGATGGAATCCCTATCACAAGAACAAACATCAAAAAGTTCACAACACAATAAGAGGAATGGACAAAGAATGAGTTTAGATTAGGGGGTCCTTTGAAGTCAACTTTAAGATTTAGCATTCTAAAGGCATGAGGCCTAGTTGCTCTTCAACAAATTTAGCATTCTAAAGGCATGAGGCCTAGTTGCTCTTGGACTCCTTTAAGCATGGGTAAGGTCCTAATTCTAAGTCCTTTCTCCTTTATGCATTGGGTTCACACAAACAAAGGCAAAACAAACACAAGGCAACAATATATTTATACAATAATGAGCTCAAGTGAGCAAAGGGAAAATGACATAAACATAAAATATGTGCTTAAGTGAGCAAAGGGAAAAAAAGCAATATGAATAAATGAGCAAGAAAGTAAATTGCATTAAAGTAAATTGCAAAAAATTAAATGCTCAAATTAAAGTTAGTAATTAGTGGTTATGTTAGTGTGTCATGAGACAATTTAGCGCTATGTTAAGCAATCGTAAGTGGATTAATGTAGTAGTCACACCTATCTGAGGCCGGTCAATAAAACTATAGGCAAATAAACACAAGTTAGAGATCATGACTAGTAAGTCAATCTCCTACAACTTGCCATGCCAAAAGAAAAGAAGAAAGGCCTTGTATGGACTTTAGGTTTTTTGCTTGACCAAGAAGCAACCTATCTTGGACACAAAGCAACTCACTTGATCTTGGATCAAGTTGAGTTTGATTTTTTTCAAAGAAGGTTAAACCTCTCATATGTCAAGACCAACCATAAGACATTAACTCATTGGCCAAAATAAAAAAAGAAATGAGATGAAAATGAAATGGACAAAAAGAGAATTCAAATGTCAAATACAATTGGTCAAAAGTGAATCAAATCACCATCAACCAATGCAAAACAAAAGAGAAATGAAGATTAGAAGTCAATAAGTCAAACATATTTTTTTGGTATTTTTGGAATTAAAATAAATACAAAATTAAAATGGACAAAATATGGTCAAACCTCAAATTCAATTCAAATCAACTTAAACATGTCCAATTAAATTCTCATAGGTCTAACATGGTCAAACAAGGTTTGACAAATTTTTTCAACAATTTTTGGAATCATAAACTATTTAAAATCAATTAAAAATAATAAAAATAACACAATATGAATCAGAATCTCAAATAAATCCCAAATCAATTAATAAATTGATGAGACTATTTTTCATTGACTCACCATGATCCATATGTGTTAAGAAAATATTTTTGGATTTTTCAGATATCAAAAAGTATTTAAAATGAATTAAAAACTATTTAAAAACCAAATAATTCACAAAAAATATTAAATGAAGTCACAAAAATAATTAAAAATCAAAATATGAAACTAGATTTTTCAAGAAATTTTTTGCCATTGGTCTCATATTTTTGTGACTTCAAATAAAATATTTATGAATTTTTTAAAATAAAAGGAATTAATGAAATTAAAACAGAAAATAGAAAATAGCAAAAATCAGCGTCCATTGGATCCGTCTCATTAATTGACGTGGCATGATCACACGGTCCAGAGGCGCGGTCATATCATGTTCTCTAGTCAAACGCATCACACAATGTATTAAAAAAGATCAACAAAAACAAAGGCCACGATTATAACATTTTGCCAAGATCCAAAGGACTAGAAGCATCCACGTGGGGATGGTGGTGGAAACCACCATCTTCTCCGGTCAGAGAACCAACTCCGGCCACCACGCGTAGGTTTTTGAAACTTAATGAAAATAAACAAGTAGGTTACCAAAATGAAGCTGGGTGATGTACATCACCCCTGTAACCTTGGATCTTCCTCAATCTTTCTATTTAATGAGAAATCAGAGCTTGAAGATCAAGGTACACGAACTGAAATGACACAATTCATGAAATTAAGACCACCATTGGCCTGCCTCTTGCTCGAAGACTTCAAAAAACAGTTCAAACTCAAGCAATTCACATTGTATTTCAAGATCCAGATCAAACAAGTTTAGTGATATACCTCTGAAATACAGCTTTGAACAGCACGATTTGCTAAAGTTCTTGATACAATTTTGACCTGGAGATGTGATGATGATGCAAGGTTAAGGAATTAAGACTTGAAGATCAGCTAAGGATGTCGAAATTCAAGCTTGAAATTCCTTTGAGTGAGGGTGAGGTTTCAATCCAGCAGAGTTTCAGATCTCCTTCCGATTGAAATTTGAATGAGGAAGAGCTTCTATTTATAGATGAGCTTGAGGCAATGAGGTGATTTGCTCGTGTGCATGAAGATTGAACCTTCTATGCATGGGCCTGTACAGGCGCTTGCAAAGCCCAAGGATGAATGGAAATGCATGTTGAAGTCATAATGAGTTGAATTGGACGTGCACAAGGCCTGTCATTTGCTTGCATTTCAAGTTATGATGTGAATTGCCAAAATGCACATAAACATTCATCTCTTCGAAAGTCCCACATGGAGAATCCAAAAATGGTCATGTGAGTAATGGTTGGAAAGCTCTTGACATAAGAAATAAAAGTTATGTTGGGGAAAAATCCATTTGGAGTTTGGAAATTTATGAAGACTGGCTTTGAAGTTTGGGGTACAAAACATGTCTAGGTTCCCTTTGAATTTTTTTGCCAAAACCAAGCAACTTCAAGCCCTTTTATTTCAATGATGAAAGCCTCAAATGGAAAAACATCCAACATCAAAGTTGTATACATTTTCAATATGATCAATTTAAACTTCAATTTTTCATTATTTGGATTTTTCATGAGAAAGTTACAGGCACTTGAAGTTGGACATTTTTCAAATTCAATGGTTTTGGTCCAAAGTGACCTATAATGTTTTGTATTATCACATGCGTTTATTTTAGGATTATCAAATTTTTTCCAACATAACATTTGAATTAGACATAGTAAGCTTTCCAATTCAACTAGTCTCACTTCAAAATCATAAAAAATAAGGAAGTTAGATCCTTGGGAAGTTGACCCAAAATTAGGGTTTCAATCAAAATGACCTATAATGTTTTGAAATTAATGATGCCCTTCCAAGTTTCAAATGGATTTTTGATGAACGTGAAAGTTGTTCATATGGTTATTAAGAACATTATTTATCTTAGGGTCATCTTCATTTGACAAACACATCACAAGTTGTGTCTCAGTGATTTTCAGTTTAGTCAGATGACTTGATTGGTCAACTTCTCAAGGCCAAACTTCAAATCTTGATGAATGAATGATTGAGGATACTCATATAGGCTCATATATGCATAAAATAATGAATTAAAGAACTTACCTTTATTGAATTTGATCATAGGTTGAGGTTGCTTCATGAGCAAGGCACGGTCAATGCACAGTTGAATTAGGGTTTCCTTGGGAAACAATCCTCAAGCCCTTTGGGTTATCTTGATAAAATTGGAAAATTGAGATACTTGGGAGACATATATGATGATTAGGAACTTTTTGGACCATTTTCATGTTTTCTCTCATCTTCATCTAGCCACTTCATTAAGCTTAGGAGCCTCCTAGGAGCATGGGAGCACATGATCACTTGGGCTTCAAAACAAAAAGAGTTAGTGACATATTTTTGTGCTTTTGGTCAGTAGTCAAAATAAGAAAAGCAATAATATACAATGCAAGCATGCTTTGTGATCTCAAACCACTCACACAAGTCTCAACCCAAGGGTTAAAGAGCCATACATGCTATGGTCCTTGAGGCAATGCATAGAGCAAATGATATGAGGCCATGAGGGATCTTAGGGTCAAAATTAGGGTCTTACAGATGCCCCTATTTAAGGTCATTCTAACCGGAGATATGAAGGTTAAAATCTTCATCTCAACGAGGTAAAATGGGCTTAAATAATAACAAAGAGATGAATTTTGGTCCCTAAGAGACCTCATGATGCAAATGTATGCATGCAAAATAAAATCCTCATGGTGAATAATTGCCATGAAGGAAAAGAAATCCAGAGAAACTGAAAAAAAAATCCGTAGGAGTAACACACTCACTAGGAAGACAGAGACTCTGGGGAAGAGTAGGGTAAAAATGCGTGAGCAGGTCACGACTTAAAAAGTTGTTGAGAGACATGAAGGGATTCCACGAAAATAAGTCAATGGAAAGACTCGAGCTGACGCAAAGATGCATGTATTGGGGAATATGCCAATACAATAAAACTTTCCATAAAGGATACTTTGGATAAAAAATCCGGACTCAGATGGGGAAATCCATAAAGGAACCAGCTGAGAAAGAAACGAGATATTACCGGTTACTGGGTAATAAACTCAAAAGGGAGACATGTTATTAAAACACCGGTTACTGGGTGAGAGAACAACATGCTCAGGGAGATAGAATATCTAAGACCGGTATAAGGGTGAGAGATATCAATCATCCGAAACATCTGAGGAGGACCTAAAAAGGCACATCTCAACTTAAGAAAATATGACTCCACAGGGGGACAAAAAGTCATAATAGAGAGCAGAAGGAAGGAACACCAGGGATACCGGTTACTGGGCATATAATAGGTGACCAACCAGGCGTGAATTGGAAACAAATCCAAGACACTCATCATCCGAAAGGAGGGCTGAAAAAGCAAACTTGACTTACAGGATGGGCATTCGATTCCACAATGAAATACGAATCTTACTCAACTGGGGAAGAAAAAGACTTCGACTGAAGAGCGCATGAGATATATTATCTATTACCGTCATAATGTAGATAACATACACGCATGGAAGATTATCCACAACCGGTTACTGGGTTAATAAAGGATAAATCGACCGAAAAGAAAGGACATCGAGATACCGGGTACTGGGCATAAAATGATGACCAATCAAAAGGAGAAACAATCATTACCAAACAAGGGTAAATGAAAGATGACTCGGCGAGTATAAATTGCTTGATAAGAGCAATTATCCGAGAGATATATCACTGTTTACTGGGTGGTATACTCAAAAAATGAAGGAATATCAATACTGAATATTGGATAAAGATAACCAACAAATAGGGGATTACATCTACCGGTTACTAGGTAGAAAACCACGGAAAATAGGACTTACAACTACCAGTTACTGGGTAGAAGGCCACAAAGTTCCACTGGGGAAAAGGATGAACAATTGTTGGTTACTGAGCAATTGATCAACTAAACCACAGGGAACTGCAGGGAAATAACAAGAAAGGAGTCAATCTAGGAACAAACTAGAGAGACACGAACAAACAAAGCTCAACCCGATGAGGATATAACTCAGGGGAGTAATTCTATCCCGATACATAGTTGGGGAGGAAACTGAAACAAAGATCATCCACGAGGACATAACTCAGTGGGGAACGTAGAAGGAAAGATAGACACTTTTTGCTTATGGGGTTGACTCTATATGGAGAGATCAGACGCAAATATCTGCTTAGGGAAGAACATTTCACCAGTAGCAGGAGATAACAAGCAAAGATATATGGCAAGGAATGCAACATGAATATCTGAATGCTATAATTATGCATGTATATGCGTGATTTATGTATGATTAATGCTGACAGACAGACATATCTAACACAAACAGGTCCGAGAATCAATGGACGGACATCCGGTATAACATCTCAAAAGAGAAAGGCCAGACCCACAAGAGAAATCAAATCTGGTGGGGGATGCATCAAATACCAAGAGTCATAGACCACTGTTGGGAATAGGCGAAGTCTCAGCTGGGGAACATGCAGAGATATCAATAAGATCTGTCATAGAAGAACTCTAGTGGGGATCTTATTAGGGGGTGATGTGAGATTCCGTGGGGAACAACCACCAAACAGATACACATCAATCAAAATTTCTCTTCTAATTGCTGAAGAGACATCTCTGATGAGGGGAGAAAGAATCAATTACTCTGTTGGGGAAGGAAATAACACATCTTCCTCATCGTCGTCCAATACTGGAAGAAATCCTCAACCATGGAGGGGATACAAATGTCAAGCTAGGATTAGGCAACTCCACTATGAATGGGCTGTAGGCGACCATACTGGGGATAGTCTGCTGCCAACCCTACTGGGGATGAGCTGCAAGCATTCCCGGAGGAACTGTCTTGGCTGAGGGAATCGGAAACGAATCCTTAGTCCACACGTGCCATGCTGGGGTGAAAAGGGGAACAAACCCTTCACCAACTGCTCTAGGCAACTACTGCGAAGGAAATATTTGAAAGACAGCTAAGCCGGGAACACACGCTTACTCCGCCGAGGACTTATACTCATACTGGGGAAAGACAAACTTCCTCATGAATAGATAGCATATCAACTTTTATCAATCTATAGGGGATTTTAGGTCAGTCCGCACAAGGGACGACAACCATATAATTGATAAAACACAAATGCTAGTGCCTGATGTAGAGGTATACACATCTCTAAAAGCTCGAGGCCAAAACTCCAGACTCTCTAGGGAGTTGATACTGTTTTGTTCTTTCTGCGCTCGCCGGGGAGACAACCTAAAAGCTGATGAAGAGGATTAAGAATGCCAAAAATATGAACAAATGTCTTACCTTTTGGAGATCGTACTATCCTTGGGAGAGCACTGAAGACGTTCCAACTATCCTTTCATTCATTGTAAATATTCACTTTGTTTAAAACAGTTTATAAAAACTTCATTCGTTTAAAACAATGATATTTATAAATTAAAACATGCAAACATTTGTTAAATAGAAACAAATAAGAGTGCAAATAATTGGATAAAGGCTTAAATTTATTTGATAGAATGGTAGTCCGAAAATGGCAAGACTCCATGGATCTTTACATAATTTGAAATTGGTGATATATATTGGGAAAATGGATACATTGAACATAATGATCATTTCTCCACCAACTCTGAATCCAATGTATTTGAAGCTTCAGTTGATGATGACTGAGCGAGAATCTTTGACAGACGACAGTTGAAAAACAAAGTCTTGTAAGGATGCAGTTACTTGCCAAATCCCTAATTTTTTCCTAAATTGCCCCAGGGTGAGGTATTCAATCTAGCGGGATACATATATTATTCTTTTTTCATGTCTCTAACTTTTGCCTGGACCGCCCTTTCGGGTTTTCAATTCACCGAGACGCTCATTTTTCCCTAAGTCGCCCTTTCGGGTTTTCAACTTAGCGAGCTATTCTGTTTTTATTTTCTAGGCGAAGTATTTCTTGACTGCATCTGAATTCATAGGACGAGTGAAATTCTCCCCATCCATAGTTGTAAGTATCAAAGCACCACCTGAAAAGGCTCTCTTAACAACATATGAACCTTCATAGTTTGGAGTCCACTTGCCTCTGGAATCGGGCGCGAAGGACAAAACTTTCTTAAGCACGAGGTCACCTTCTTGGAACACACGAGGCTTAACCTTCTTATCAAAGGCTTTCTTCATCCTTTGCTGATATAACTGACCATGGCACATGGCAGTTAATCTCTTCTCTTCAATCAAATTCAGCTGGTCATAACGACTCTGGACCCATTCAGCCTCAGTCAACTTGGCTTCCATCAAGACTCTCATTGAAGGGATCTCAACTTCCACGGGAAGTACAACCTCCATGCCATACACAAGAGAGAAAGGGGTTGCCCCTGTTGAAGTGCAGACAAATGTACGATAGCCATGCAAAGCAAATGGCAGCATCTCGTGCCAATCTTTGTACGTAAAAACCATCTTCTGAATAATCTTCTTGATGTTTTTATTAGCAGCTTCAACAGCCCCATTCATCTTAGGTCTATAGGGAGAAGAATTATGATGTGTAATCTTGAACTCGCTACACAGCTCTTTCATCATCTTGTTGTTCAAGTTAGATCCATTATCAATAATGATCTTGTCTGGCACACCATATCGGCATATGAGTTGATTCTTGATAAACTTCAAAACCACCTGCCTGGTCACATTTGCGTATGATGTCGCTTCAACCCATTTGGTGAAGTAATCAATAGCTACGAGAATAAAACGGTGATCGTTTGACGCCTTTGGTTCAATCATTCCAATCATGTCAATTCCCCACATGGAGAAAGGCCATGGTGAGGAAATAACGTTCAGAAGTGTCGGGGGAATATGAATCTTATCCGCATAAATCTGACACTTGTGGCATTTCAACACATATTTGCAGCAGTCAGACTCCATTGTCAGTCAATAGTAGCTTGCTCTCAACATCTTCTTTGCCATGGCATGTCCATTGGAATGGGTACCAAATGAACCCTCGTGGACTTCAATCATCAACAGGTCTGCTTCGTGTCTATCCACGCATCTGAGCAGAACCATGTCAAAATTCCTCTTATAAAGCACATCACCATTAAGGTAGAAACTGCCAGATAATCTCCTCAAAGTCTTCTTATCTTTAGCAGATGCCCCAGGCGGGTAAGTCTGACTTTGGAGAAAGCACTTGATATCATAATACCATGGCTTATCATCTTTCACTTCTTCAACTGCAAATACATGAGCTGGTCTATCTAAGCGCGTCACAGTAATATTGGGGACTTCATTCCAATATTTCACCATAATTATCGAATCAAGCGTAGCAAGAGCATCTGCCATCCGATTCTCATCTCGAGGAATATGATGGAAGTCAACCTTAATAAAGAAAGTTGAAATCCTCCTCGCATAATCTCTATATGGGATGAGGCTAGGCTAATTCATCTCCCATTCACCCTTAATCTGATTAACAACAAGGGTCGGATCACCATAAACATCAAGATGTTTGATCCTAAGATCAATACACTCTTCCAAACCCATAATACATGCCTCATACTCCGCCATGTTATTCGTGCATTTGAAAGTTAGCCTTGCTGTGAAAGGAAAATGTATGCCCTGAGGAGTAATAATCACTGCCCTAATACCATTTCCATATTGATTAACAGCACCATCGAACACCATGCCCCATCGGGAACCAGACTCTGGCCCTTCATCGAGCGTAGGCTCATCACAATCTTTCATCTTCAAATACAGAATCTCCTCATCTGGGAAGTCGTACTAAACATAATAATAATCTTCAATTGGTTGATGTGCCAAGTGGTCATCCATGATACTACCTTTAATAGCTTTTTGAGCTCGATACTCAATATCATACTCAGATAACAACATCTGCCAACGGGAAATCCTCCCAGTTAAAGAAGGCTTCTCAAAGATATACTTGATTGGATCCATTTTGGATATCAACCAAGTCGTATGATTCATCATATACTGGCGTAAGCGCTTAGCAGCCCAAGCCAAAGCACAGCATGTCTTCTCAAGCATTGAGTACCGAGACTCACAATCAGTAAACTTCTTACTCAAGTAGTATATGACATACTCTTTCTTCCCTAATTCATCTTGCTTACCCAATACACAACCCATGGAATCATCAAGCACAATCAAGTACATAATCAATGATCTCCCTTCAACAGGCAGAGACAGAATCAGAGGCTCAGGCAGATACTCTTTGATACTGTCAAAGGCCTTTTGGCAATCCTCAGTCCAATCATGACGCTGATCTTTCCGAAGGATCTTGAATATAGGCGCACATGTGGCAGTCATGTGGGATATAAATCTCGAAATATAATTCAAGCGGCCAAGGAAACCTCGGACTTGCTTCTCAATTTTGGGCGCAGGCATCTCTTGTATTGCTTTGACCTTGGAAGGATCAACCTCAATACCTCTCTCGCTGACAATAAAGCCTAATAACTTGCCTGAACGGACTCCAAATGTACACTTGTTCGGATTCAGGCGGAGTGAAATTCTGGTATCAGATATAAGATGTCGAAGGTAATGTAACGACACTGATATCTGCTAATACACAATGGATAAAATAAACAGAATGGTAAAGCGAATAACACAAGCAATTGTTAACCCAGTTCGATGCAACTCACCTACGTCTGAGGGCTACCAAGCCAGGAAGGAAATTCACTATAATAGAATTAGTTCAAAGACTATCCGTACACTTCACCAAGTTACAGTCTTTCTCACCTAATCTCTACCCGTGCAATTTCTACCTAAGCACTCTTAGATATGAGAACCCACTCACTTCCCTTACAATCACACACCCGTGATTTTAAACAACAATCCCTTGTGAAAAGAAAATACTTTTCAATTACAAACTCTTGATTTTACTTCACAGTTTCAATCAAGAAGACACACTCTTGATCTTGCTTCAAAGCTTTGATCAAGAAGACAAATCAGTCCAATTCAATCATCAATGGATGACTTGAATGACCTACAGACACAAACTCTAGCTCTCTCTCTCTAAATTTCGCTCAGTCTTGGTTGTGTGTTCAAACAGGTTTTCTGAGTCCCTTTTTATAGAAATAATGGACAGCTTGAAAACCCTAAATATATTTTCCAATCAAATCTTTTCATATCAGCTGTAAAGATCTTCTTGGAAAATAAACAAATCTGGTTGAAATCCCTAAAAGAATGCGCTAGCTAGCCATATCTTCAATCAACCAATGATTGCCATTAATTGTGCAATCACAAAACACCAGACATTCATACTGAATGTTCTGTGTACAAGATGTCATGACATCGGGTCTGACATCTGGAAAAATCCTGCATAATCCAATTTCCTTTTATAGCAGGTACAACCATATCAGATACCATGACAATGTGTATGTCATCTGAAACAATCCTGCATGAACATGTCTTCCAATTAAGCTCCAGCAGGTACATCCAATATTAGACGCCTTAGCATTGTAAGTGGCATTCTGAAACAATCCTGCTTGCACATGTTCTTTAACTCCAGCAGGTACATATGATATCTTATGTTAAGACATCACACAAGACATCTTGTGAACACTCTTTGTTTTACCAAAATTGCTGCCAACACTTAGAATCAACAAACTCCCCCTTTGGAAAATTTTGGATAAAACATATATCTGTCCTTTTTGTTCACAAGGCAAACTATCAGCAGTTAAACCACATACCAGTAGTTTAATCAGCAGCAGAAGCAAAAAACAATTACTAGCTATGGCTACTAGTAATACACACATGCACAAGGGTACTTCTCCTCCCCCTAAATTTGTGCAACAATCAACAGAATTACTAGTTATGGATGCAACTAGTAAGACACACAAATGCACAGTGCACAAGGGTACTTCTTCTCCCCCTAAATCTGTGCATTCACCAAAAAACAGCTACTGAACTCCAGTACCTGTACCATCCAGAATGTCATACTGACATCTGCTACAACAACATCACCTGTGCACCTCTTTCAATAATAGTTGTCCTTCTGATCAGCCACATACAACTTCCATATCAAGCACTTCTCCCCCTTTTTAGTCAAAATTGACCAAAGGTGACCAATCAGACAAAATAAATGTCTATTAGCCTAGCAGAGAAAGTTAAAACAGATGTTATAACATTAAGCATGTTAAAACATAATATTCAAGAAGTACACAACCATCATTATACACAGCAAAAACACTGAGACAATGAACAAATCCAAGGAACTCATTAAGATCCCTAAATATTACATAACAGGCATCAAGAGGACTGCCACAAAATACAAAAACAAACAAGACAACAACCTTCCAAACAGCAGCCCAGCTTCTACCACACCTTCCAGCACCCCTCCAAGTCTTCAATACAGCCAGGGACAATTAATCAGAAGAAGAAGTATCTCCTTTACCTTCATCTTCATCTTCAGAACCCTCAGAGCTTCTGGAGCTGCCACTGGATTGTGGTTTTCCATCTGAATCCTTTCCAGCCTTTTCTAACTCCTTCTTTTCAAGGCTACAGATAAGGGCTTTCAAAGCTTCTTTTCTTGCCTTGGCCACCTTCATACCTTCCTCTAATTCCTTGCAGGTATCTTTCAATTGATTAATTAGGCTCCCTTGAGGTGCAGGTTCCCTTCTGGCAGATGTCATAATAACATCATTGACATGACTACCCTTAAAAAGCTTATAGTGAATTGATAGAGGGGTATTTCTCCTTCTTGGAATATCACTTGTACTCAGGATTCCTGGTTGTTGACTCAGGATGATGCCACAGATGATAAAAGGAAATGCAATGGGCAACTTTACAGCATTGGTGGAGGCATGTTTGATGGTTTGATCAAACACAAACTTTCCAAAATTGTAGTTTATCTTAGTTCCAATGGCATGAATGATCCTCCCAAGAGCAATGAAGATGGTAGGTATGTGATTAGTAGGTACCCAATTTGCTGAACCAATCTTATGTAGAATGGCATACTTCACAGTGAGCTTACTAGCTGATAGGTGTTTCCTACTAGGCCATTCCTTAACTTGGCCAGCTGTAATAATTCTACAGACCTTATTTTCTGTGGTCTCTATATCTACTCCTCCATTAGTTCCTCTTCCTAGGAACTTGTTGATGATAGTAGGTGAAAGTTTCACACGCTTACCCCTTACAAAAACTTTGCAGCCCTCCCTGCTGTTTCTTTCATTTATCTCCTCAAGGATGTTCACAATGAATTCTTTAACTAACCCCTCATAGCACTGAGGCAGAGTAGTCATAGTTTTCACAAGACCAACTATCTTTATTAACTCCATGACTTCCTTTACTTCACTTGCCTCTTTTCCCAATTCTCTTTCAACTGCTACCCTTCTTTGAGTCACAAACTTCCATTTGGCAGCACCACCTTCCACGTGAAATGAGATATTGTCAAGATGAACAACAACCACTTTGTTTGGAGACTTCTTTACAGGCTTCCTTTTAACAGGGGGAATGTCTGAGACATCATATTCGACATCCTCATCAGATTCAGACCTCTCACTTTTCTTCATCTTCCTGACCTCTACTTTACTCCAAGTCTTGGAGGGACCTATACCAGCAACCCTTTTCTCTTTCCTACCCGTCCTTATCTCAGCCATTCTCTTCCTTTTTCTCAGTCTATTAGCTACACTTGTTTTCACAAGATTGACCAACGTGTCATCTTCTTCCTCAGACCCTTCTTCCTTAATGTCCTGAGCAGTATCAGGGGACATACTAGGTAAGTTTTTTCCAAGAGAACATAGTCCCTCAGCAGCTACTTCCTTTTCTGTTTTAGATGAGTCATCATCTTTCTCAGCTTGGGTTTCCACCTCAGGTGAGGGGTCCCTTCTGGACAGAGGGGTAAAAATGTCCTTCACTCCATGCTCTTCATTCAGTATCCTAGTAACTAGGTTTCTTATGATGCGATCAGTAGAGTGCATGTCCTCTTTCTCAGGCGATTCTTCAGGAGTGTTGCCTTGTTTAGCTCTAGCCATGGAAGGGGAGCCTGGAACGTCACCTGGTATCATACGCAGAGGGGTTGCGTCTGTCAACTCTTCTTCTAAAAATTCCATGGAGGAAGTTCTAGTATGAAAGGATTTTGAGCTAGATGTTGACGGATGTTGAGACATGTTGTTGAACTTTTGAGAAAACTTTCTTTGCTCTAGCAGAGGTTCTTTGAGAAGTTTAATAAGGATAGAAAGAATTGTGTTCAGGCAGAGTGTGCAAATGAAATAGATGATATTTCCAATACTAGGAGATGATTCATTATTAATGTGGCTTTTTCTTTTCATTGGGCAGACAATATTTTTCTTGCCTTTTCCACTCCACATTAGTTGCCATATTTTCTCAAGAAGCTAAGCCCCTAATTTTCCCTTTTCATTATACAAATCCTTTGCAGTCAAGTTGTCATAGTACAATGTCATAGCATCGAGTGTGACATTGTAGATAATTCTCAGTAATTTCATCCATCCTGGTGTCGCATCCGCGAAAAACAACCGGCGGGCTAAAACAAAAACAACACAGAGCCGCCACCGTGCGTTATTTATCCCAAAGAGGGAAAGGAAACGCTCAGAGTAAACCTAGGAAAAGCATGGTCTCGCGACCAAAGAGAATGGGATCGGGAGTCGGTTACGCAAGGGGAAGGTATTAGCACCCCTCACGTCCATCGTACTCGACGGGATCCACGCCTAAAAGAAAGAAAAGGTTGCTAAAACAAAACAGATATCACACACACACGCACCGAAGACAACACAGATGGGGTTAAGAGGAAGAGGCTCGCTAGGATATCGCATCCTATGCCTACGTATCTCGTCTGGAACGAGAATCAGAGCTGCCGTAGTTCGGCTCACGCACGCCAAACAAGACACACACAAACACAGGCAAACCTGGAACTCGAACGCCAATCGCTAGACTTACATCGGCTTCCGAACCAAACAAACACAATCAGGATACGAACAACCAATCGCTGGGCTTACATCCATATCCTGACACGCAAGAAAGTTAACAGGCAAACGCACACAAAAAGGAAAAAAAAAGTGCCCGGAGAGACCTCGCGCGGTCTCCTGCCTACGTACCTCATCTGGTATGAGGATCAGGGCGACGTAGTTCCCCTGAAAGGGAAAGAAATTCTAGCCAGAAACCAAGGGGATACACACTACCAGGGAGCTGTACTCGAGCCTAGTGTTATCATGCATCATTGCCCTATGTTGTGGTTTCTACCTACTTGCACAACAACAAGCTAATCCTATCCAGGAAGAAAGCAAGCATGCAAGCATCAATCAAAATAAAACAAACATTTCACATAGCACACACTATATCCAGCCAAGTGAGGCTCAAACAAAGGGTGGACTGCCGGGGCAAGTCATCTGTATAAGGGTAAAGTTAGCTCTTAACCTTGCCATTGAGAGGCTAAGGTGAAGCTGATGAAAGGTGAGTGAAGATCAGACTTCACAGCTCTTATCCCTGGCCAGGAAGAGCTTCAGACAAAGGAGCGTGGGTCCAGAATGGAGGGACCCTTCTACGCTCAAGACTCTGACTCGATTGTGCAACAGCACAAGATCTTGGGTTAATGTCCCAATGCATCAACACAGTGGTGTGAGCAGAGGGACGACTCAACAGAATAGCGGGGGATAGATTGCATATCCCTTGGGTTCCGCCAATTGCCTCATAGAGGTCTTTACCTGCTTGGCACAAAAGTAAACAATCACAAACATCGCCTCTTAAGGAGGACTTCAGACAGGTGCCTGGCCAAGTAACAGGCCAGGTCTTCCAGACTACATGAAGTATAGAGAGTCTACCTCAACTGGTTTACACAACCAAGCAGCAGCACAGCAAGTTCTTAAAGAACTAAAGCGACTTAATGTACCTGAAATCAATCAAGTATCATCAGTACTCAGACAAACCAACAGTAAACAGCAAATGTTAATATGTACAGTCAGACACAAATTAATGCACATAAGTGCAAGCTATGAGCTCAAGATCAAGCATCAAACCCTACAACACAAAGTCAATGTTAGTTTACAACATCAAACAAAACTCAATTTAATCAGCTTGCAATTTTCTCCTTAAGCCTTTTGCCTTTCATCCTGAAAATCCAAAACAAACATGAGAAACTAGACCACTAGGCCAAGCCTAGGGTCCAAAGGAGATAAAAAATCCTAAACAGCAAGTGAAAATTATCCAAAATCACAATCAAACAAATTAAAAGCAAATGCAATTGGTCCCATGCTCATATCAATTACCCTTATCATTTCATGCACAATTTAGTATCAAACATGCAATTTGCAACTTCAAAAGACCAAACAGAACTATCTCCATCAAAAGCATACCAAAACATTTCAATTAATTCCACAAAAATTCACACCTGAACAGGACACATTCAATGAATAGAATGTCAAATTTCAGCTCAATTAGACAAAAGGAAGTAGGTCAATGAAAATCAAGAAGTTCAGACAATTTCAAGCAAGCCAAAACAAGGCATCAACACAAGCATCAACTTCCAAACATCACAAATCAGTGACAATACATGATAAATGAATGGGATCAAAACCATAATGACCTATAATGTGTCTACAATCCCCATGTCAAATTTCACACTCATACAATCAATAACCAGCATTTCACAAAGCAAATGGCAACATGTGTCACATGGAATCAACAAAATGACCAAACAGAGGGAAAAATTCCAATCAAATAGGAAAAGCCATCAATAAATCCAGAAAAATTCTCATGCAATCTCAACATACATAGGCTCAATCATGCAAAAAATTGGCTCAATTCAAGGTTCCTAGGCAAGGCAAATAAAATCATGAAATTCATCAAGCTTGGTGTGACACAAATTGTCACACCTCCATTCAAAAATTCATATCTCAACATCCAGGTATCCAAAAACTACAAACTCTACATCAAAATCACCATCAAAGTGCCCAGAATATGCACAAAAAATTTCATCCATTTCTTTGAAAGCATCAGCATTTTATGAAAGATATGACTAGACATGTACAAATGTGACACATTCAAACAATCCCTAGACAAATTAATTTTCCACATGTGCACAAAAATAATAAAAATCATGATTAAATTCCACACATCATAAGGATCATCATGAAAAAAGTCTCACTCAATTTGGATAAAAAATGAATCCATTATGATTTTCTAAAGATCAAGCATCAAAAATGAAATTGAAATGAAAAAAGAAACAAGAAATAATCAAATAATTAAGCTGATAATGGCATTGTTGTAATATTTAACCGTGTGACCAAAACGACGCCGTTAGCATTAATGCGTTGGCAAGCGCTCATTGGCAGCTGGAAGCGGGAAACAACATTCAAACAAGGCCAGGCGAAATTTTGGATCTATCGCGTGCGGCCTTCATCTTTCTCCACGGACAACAACAGCAAGTTCCAGAAAATGAAGAACAACGAATCTTAACCAAAATGCTCGTGCCATATATCACTAGAACCGTCTTCCAACAAGGATCATGAATATGTAAGCGATTTAACCTAACTCTAAGCATAGCGACGGGATCGAGCAAAAAACGAAATGCGCATCAAACTTCAATTCACGATTACACATTCAATACTCAATCAATTCACAAACTAAAAGCATCATTGCATTCTACGTTCAAAGACCTACAAAAGGCATATAATAATTCATGCAATGGTGAGATTCGAAAAAACACCTTGTGGAGATTGCAGTGCTCGATTTTGATGTTTCTGGCTCCAATTCAGTGAAACAGATCCAGTACAAGGCTATGGCAGTTGATTGAAGCAACTTGCTCAGCTCAAAGCAGCACCAGGTACGAGAGTTATGGAATCACCATTGTAGATCAAGCTTTGGACAGTCCACGATCTTGAAGTTTTTGGCAAGGATTTAGCAAAACAGTTCTTCAGTGATGATTATAGATCATGGATCCACGAAGAATGAAGCAAAATGATGTAGAATTGATGAAGATTTGATGAAAAAATGTAATGAAGTTCTTGGAGAATTTTGAGAGGTTTTGATGAAAAACAGTTATGATTCTTGAGAAATGTGTTTGTGGTTAACATTTCTGTTATGATTAACAATATATACCTCACCTTAATCCACTTTGTTAATCCAAATTATCAAAATTGGCTTGATTATTGTTAATTGCATTTTAAGTGAAAGTCCAAAAATGACCTTCTTCAATTGGCAATGTAACAGTAAAATGAATGTTCACACAAGTCACATTTGATATTTGGAGTGTGTTGGAAGTGGTTTCATGTGCCAATGCCTTGTAAATCTCAAATTCACTATGCCATGCCAAAAATACACATAAATTCACTTGGAAAATGACTTTTTGCCTTGACCATTTTTGATGAATTTTGACCATACATCTTGAAAGTACATGTGAAATGGGGTTTGCTCAAAGAAAGATCACCCAAATTGGACATTCCATGTGAAAGTTATGCCACTTTGATTATATGCATTTTTGGAAAATGAATGGACCATAACTTGTCAACCATACATGAGAAATTCAAGTTCTTGGACTTTTTGGAAAGGTGAGAGCAAGATCTACAACTTTCATGTTGAACAAAAATCCATTTGAAGCTTTTTTGGACATGTAATTTTGTGGTGAAAAACTTTCCACTTTTGGAAACTTCCATTACAAGTCACTTTCTATTTTTGGAAATTTTTATCCTGACTTTATTTTCTTCATTCTTGAGCTTTGACATGTCAAATGAAACTTGTTTAAACATGAATGAAGTGTACCCAACTCTCTCCTACCTCCAAATCCATAAAATCAAGCACAGTTGACCACAGTTGACTTTTCAATTGATAGATGAATTTGGCAATGCACTGATCAAGCTGAGCCTCAAACTCCTGATGAAATAGCTCAAGGATGAAACCCTAGCTTTCATAAGCTCAATATACTCACACTATGATCCCCATATCCATTATAGACCCCATCTCCTTGCCATGCCCTGATTGGCCCAATTCAACTGATTAGGGTTGACCAGTGGTCAAAACCCTAATCTCAAGGTATTTGATCAAACTTCTGAATCTCTGGATGATATCAAGACCATGATGATGATGATGTATCATTCCACCCAAGATCAAGACCAATCTCCTTGAGACATCATGAAACCCTAATTCATAGCCCAATCCTCAGATGGCTAATGATCCAGTCTAATGAAACCCTAGCTTGCATCATGACCTCTTATCTTCTGATCAAGACTTATGAGGATGATTGGCACAATGTAACCACATGATATGCAAATATGCAATGCCTAATGACCTAAAATGATATGCAAATATATTATGCTAGTCCCAAGAGGGGAGGGCAAATTCTGAGGTGTTACACCTGGTTGAGCATTGTTGTTTTCAACAGACATAGTTCCTTGTGTCTCAGTTCCAACAAAGCTCTTACTAACTTAAGACTTCATACCACCAATCATGTGTTCAAGTGTTTGGGCCATCATGACCTTTTCTTCCTTGAGGTTAGATATTAGCACCCTTATCTGACACTTTTCCTTTCCCTTGATGATCCTTCTTGCAACTGTACTCATCTTAGAGGGGTTATCCATTTGAGAGCTCCACATGTAGCAGTTATTGTTGGTCCTGATTCCTTTCATAATTACTTCACTGTCTTTGTTCACAATCAGACATTCAGTTTTAGTGAAGATGATATTCAGACCTTGATCCCCTAGCTGACTGATGCTTATTAGATTTGAAGTCAAGCCCTTAACCAGTAGAATATTGTCAAGTTTAGGAGCTCCAGGACACTCAAGCTTGCCTATCCCCTTTATTTCACCTTTAGCTCCGTCACCAAAGGTTACATAGCTTAAGTCATGAGGGTGAAGATCAGTTATCAAGTCTGAGTTCCCAGTCATGTGTCTAGAGCAACCACTATCAAAATACCACTCTTCTTTGTGAGCTATTAGACTTGTAACATTAGTCTTAGGAACCCATTGCTTCTTGTTGATAGGCCTGTGATGTTTGGGTCTGGGTTGATAGTGAGTCTGTTGATGAACATGGCTAGGATAACCATACAACTTATAACAGGAAGACCTAGAGTGTCCAGCTTTCCCACAGTATTGACATCTCCATCTTTGGTGTTTGCTCTTTTGATGATACTGATGAAAGGGGTTAGGGTAACCATACAGTTGATAGCAGAAGGGCCTTGAGTGTCCAAATTTCCCACAGTAATGACATCTCCATCTTTGGTGTTTGTCTTTCTGCTGTTCTTTTATATGATGTGACATCTTGGAACTGCTCTTACTATTGCTGCATTTAGGTTTAGCTTGAGGTTTGCAGCCAGTGTAACTACTTTCAACCTTAGTTTTATGGTACCCTAATCCAGATTTGACTCCTGTGATTTGTCCAGTTAGAAGAATCTTGTCTAAGGAATCAGATCCATTGTTCAGCATCCTTACATACTTGGTTGTCTCTTCTAGTTTTGAGTTTAAGAGCATAACTTCAGTCTTTAGCTTGAAGATGGTTTCCACATGTTCTACTTTTTCTTTCTCCAGTTGGACTATCTTCTGACTCTCAACTTGTTGATCTTCATCTAGCTTGACCTTTAGAGCCACAACTTCTGTTTTCAATTTGGAGATGGTTTCCAAGAATTCTACCTTCTCATTCTCAAGTTGAGTTATGTCTTTCTCCTGATTTAAAGACTGCTTGTTCAGCTCAACACTTTTCTGACACAGCTCTCTGTAGGTAGAGGTCAATTCCTCAAAGGTTACCTCACCATCACTTGATTCAGATTCCCATCTTCCTGTCAAAGCAGTCACAAGATTTGTAGCCTCTTCAGTATCACTCTCATCAGTCCATGTGGCAGCAAGACTCATCTTTTGTTTCTTAAGGTAGGTTCCACATTCAGATCTGATGTGTCCATACCCATCACATTCATAGCACTGAACCTCTTTTCCTTCTTTGGGCTTCTCATCTGCTCTTGCTTTTCTTCCAACATTGTTGTCAGACGAGATGTTCTTGACATTTGCCTTGGATCTGACATCCATTTTCTTTAACAGTCTGTTAAACTGTCTCCCCAGCATTGCAACTTCATTGGCCCACTCTTTATCCAAATCTTGACTGTTTTCCTCTTCTGTGTTGGATACAAAGGCAATGCTCTTGGTTTTCTTTTCAGTTCCCTCAATCAATCCCATCTCAAAGGTTTTGAGGGAGCCAATTAACTCATCTACCCTCATGTTGGAGATGTCTTGAGACTCTTCTATGACAGTCACCTTCATTGCAAATCTCTTAGGGAGTGACCTAAGTATTTTTCTCACCAACTTTTCATCTGTCATCTTTTCTCCCAGGGCTCCTGAAGCATTAGCTATCTCAAGGATACTCATGTGAAATTCATGAATGTTTTCATCTTCTTTCATCCTTAAGTTTTCAAACTTGGAGGTGAGCAGTTGAAGTCTAGACATCTTTACCCTAGAGGTGCCTTCATGAGTGACCTTGAGAATGTCCCAAGCATCTTTGGCCACTTCACAGTTATTTACCAGCCTGAAAATATTCTTGTCTACCCCATTGAATATTGCATTCAAGGCTTTAGAGTTTCCAAGAGCAAGATCCTCCTCCTCCTTGGACCATTGTTCTTCAGGCTTCTTCTCAGTGGTGGCTTCTCCTTCTTTAGTAATGACAGGATGCACCCAACCTGTTAGCACTGCTTTCCAAGCCTTGTTATCAAGGGATTTCAGAAACGCTACCATTCTAGGTTTCCAATAGTCATAGTTAGAACCATCCAAAATTGGTGGCCTATGAACAGATCCTCTATCTCTCTCCATTGTACCAAAAAGTATAGCCCCTAGATCTCACCCAGAACCAGAGCAGGATGCCTGCTCTGGTACCAATTGAAATTCTGGTATCAGATATAAGATGTCGAAGGTAATGTCACGACACTGATATCTGCTAATACATAATGGATAAAATAAACAGAATGGTAAAGCGAATAACACAAGCAATTGTTAACCCAGTTCGGTGCAACTCACCTACGTCTGGGGGCTACCAAGCCAGGAAGGAAATTCACTATAATAGAATTAGTTCAAAGACTATCCGTACACTTCACCAAGTTACAGTCTTTCTCACCTAATCTCTACCCGTGCAATTTCTACCTAAGCACTCTTAGATATGAGAACCCACTCACTTCCCTTACAATCACACACCCGTGATTTTAAATAATAATCCCTTGTGAAAAGAAAATACTTTTCAATTACAAACTCTTGATTTTACTTCACAGTTTCAATCAAGAAGACACACTCTTGATCTTGCTTCAAAGCTTTGATCAAGAAGACAAATCAGTCCAATTCAATCAATGGATGACTTGAATGACCTACAGACACAAACCCTAGCTCTCTCTCTAAATTTCGCTCAGTCTTGGTTGTGTGTTCAAACAGGTTTTCTGAGTCCCTTTTTATAGAAACAATGGACAACTTGAAAACCCTAAATATATTTTCCAATCAAATCTTTTCATATCAGCTGTAAAGATCTTCTTGGAAAATAAACAAATCTGGTTGAAATCCCTGAAAGAATGCGCCAGCTAGCCATATCTTCAATCAACCAATGATTGCCATTAATTGTGCAATCACAAAACACTAGACATTCATACTGAATGTTCTGTGTACATGATGTCATGACATCGGGTCTGACATCTGGAAAAATCCTGCATAATCCAATTTCCTTTTATAGCAGGTACAGCCACATCAGATACCATGACATTGTGTATGTCATCTGAAATAATCTTGCATGAACATGTCTTCCAATTAAGCTCCAGCAGGTACATCCAATATCAGACGCCTTAGCATTGTAAGTGGCATTCTGAAACAATCCTGCTTGCACATGTTCTTTAACTCCAGCAGGTACATATGATATCTTATGTTAAGACATCACACAAGACATCTTGTGAACACTCTTTGTTTTACCAAAATTGCTGCCAACACGGAGTTTGTACTTCCTAAAACGCTAGAAAAGCTTCAACAAGTGTTCTACATGTTCAACTTCTGTTTTTGACTTTGCAATCATATCATCAACATATACCTCGATCTCCTTGTGCATCATATCATGAAACAAGGTAGTCATAGCTCGTTGATACGTGGCTCCGGCGTTCTTCAAACCGAAGGGTATCACTCGATAACAGAATGTTCCCCAAGGTGGGATGAATGTTGTCTTCTCCATATCCTCGGGTGCCATTTAAATCTGGTTATAACCGGAAAATTCGTCCATAAATGAGAAGACATTGAATTTAGCTGTATTATCTACCAACATATCAATGTGTGGTAGAGGAAAATCATCTTTCAGACTAGCTTTATTCAAGTCACGATAGTCTACACACATTCAGACTTTTCCATCTTTCTTATGCACAGGCACAATATTGGCCACCCATTGAGGATATGTAGAAGTCACCAGAAACCCCGCATCAATTTTCTTATGAACTTCTTCTTTAATCTTCACTGCCATATCAGGATGAGTTATTCTGAGCTTCTGCTTCACAGGCACACACTCAGGCTTCAATGGCAAGAAATGTTGCACAATATCAGTATCTAGACCAGGCATGTCTTCATACGGCCAGGAAAAGACATCGACATATTCTCGTAGCAACTCAATCAACCCCTTCTTAACAGACTCTTCAAGGAGTGCCCCAATCTTCACTTCACGAACACAGTCTTCAAACCCCAAGTTGACTGTTTCTAGATTCTCAAGATGCAGTTGAATGATCTTCTCCTCGTGCTCAAGCAGACGGGTAATCTCATCAGGAATTTCTTCAACATCATCTTCTTCTGCTTCAAATACAGGGAACTCAAAGTTGGGAGATGGTGTTGGATCATTATGTTCAATGGGTTTGATCAACCTGCATAATGATTTTGAGTTGTCATACCCCAAAATTTGCCCATTAATATTTTAAGACATTTTTCAGGGCACTCCGACTCATTTTTATGACACTGATCTTAAAGGAACGAAGGCCCAGCTCACGAATGGCCCAATCCAGAAAATGGCCCAAACTGGCCTGTTCGTTACACGCTCGCCTAGCGAACGTTCGCTACACGCTCGCCTAGCGAACGTTCGCTACACGTTCGCTACACGCTCGCCTAGCGAAGCTGACAGATAACAGAAAATTTTGGGCTTCACTCTGAGCCCATTAGGTCACAAAAAAGAGCATTATAAATACCAGTACTTCAGTAATGAAAAGAAGGACGAAAAAAGGACGAAAAAAGGACGAAAGAGGACGAAAGGAGAACCCTAGCAAGCAAACCCTAGCGCTCACAGACGGAAAACCCTGAAGGAAAAGCCGGCGGCACCAAGTTCTACCTCCGCCCAATTCAATCCGATTTGCCGATTCAAAGTCACAACTCAGCTGCTAACAGGTTTACATTGCTATCATTGTTTTATATTCTTAATTTGCATATGACTTTAGGATTAGTTTATGAAATACCTTAAGCTTGGCATGTGAACTTTAGTACATACCATGCATACCTTAAATGATTAATCGTATAATTGCAGTAATGAGATCCATAAGGCATAAAATTGGTTGATATTGTACTGATATCATATTAAAAAAAAAAACAGCAGCGCTCGCTAGCACATCGCTAAGCGAGCCAGTAGCGAGTACTCGCTAGGCCTTCGCTAGGCGAAGCATGGGCGAATGGGACAGTGGCTGTTTCATTTTTTTGGTTGTTCTATCTTATGTTATTATAATTCTGCATCATTTGGTTTGAGTTCATGATTGTTGTGTTTATCTTATGGTGCAACTTTCAATTATATTTTATCTCGATGCTCTAATCCGTGTGTTGAATTGTGTAAAGGTTTACATGTTTCCAAGGAAATGGCCGGCTAGGCATTCCACCTTATGGGTGGGATTCCCTCATGGAGATTCAATTTGAATTATTCAATCGATTTTAATGTATTAATTTTATGGCAAAGATCCACCCTAATGGCTTAATTGTTCTTAATGTATTGGTTTTAATATGAATCTAATTACCTACCTGATGACGGCTACCTAATTAATTGTAAAACTTTGCCTTTAAATAAGTGATCTTGGACCTCTCTTTATTGCCTTACGATATTACGGTATTACGGTCATGTCCCGCGAATGTGGGGATACCCTTAGCAAAGACCCTTCGATTAAATCATCATGTCCCTTTAAAATAAATCATAGTCCCTCGGATGTTGCCTTCGAATATATGATTTTGTCCCTCGATGACCCTTCGGTGTAGCCTACGGTTAAATGATGATCGTCCCTTCGAATGCTAAGGTATCCTTACAACTGTTGCCTTCAATGACCTATCGATGACCCTACGATGACCCTTTTACATCCAAAGGATAAAACTACTTACTTCTCAATAGTAAGGACAATTTTACCCTCATAAGGATAGGAAACGTTCATAACGACCTTAGGAAGGTATAACTCTCAATTGCTGGATCATAACCTAAAACATTTCCCACCCCTCACACTTTGCAAATCCTAGAAAATCACCACTTGGTATACATTCATACTAGAATCATTACCAAGTTACATTTTTCTAAACCGTTTTCAAAATCAAACGAGATAAATACTTTGTATACATTCATACGAGAATCATTACAAAGTTAAACTCTCTTTTCGAAACATTTTTTAAACAATTCACGAACACTTTTCAGACAAAAATATAAGTGATCCAGCAATTAAGAGCCCATGGATAACCATGGATACAAAGGGTGCTAACACCTTCCCTTTGTATAATGTACCTCCCGAACCCAAAATCTATTGAGGTCTTTCCTGTTCTTTTCCACCTTTCCTTATTGGATAAAAGAAAAGTCGGTGGCGACTCTTGCTATCCGCGACATTGCGATAAAAAGCAAAACACCCCAAGTCAGTTCACCGTATGACAGAACTGGCGACTCTGCTGGGGACACTTTAAAAAGAGAGGTTACCTTAAAAACAAGATCACTTATTCCAAATTGTCTGATTTACTTTTAAGGGATTGCTTGGGTATTTTTGAGTGAAAGATCCTACACCCGGATCTAGTGTACCTTAGGTAAGTAGCAATAGATCATCGCGACTATCCGGCGTATACTGGAATGGTTAAAATGATGGCTACGGTTAATGTGACACTTTGGATGTCCTGATGTTCCTCATGTTCACTTGAGGAAAAATTTGGCTTCCGCGTGGTGTCATTAAAGCATTAACCAGACCTTTAGAACCCTAATTGACTCATCCTGGCCATTAGAAAGTAGTGAGATAACTGACTTCGGTTCCGACTGGGGTTGGTTGAGACTCGATACTACACTCTTTGAGATTGGACTTTAGGGAAGCTTCGGTCAACCACTTGGTGTTGCACTGAAGTGGACTTGAAGGAAGGTCAATGATTGGAGATCCTTTTAGAACCCGGTTACTATTCTAGGACAGGTTGAACCAACTAAACTTCAGTGGGGAGGGTACTTACCTATGGAACTCATGCAAGCCTTAAAACCTAGGAATGATGGTTGTGTGACTTGCTTGTGCTTGTTATTTATTTAACCTCATAACATCATAACATCATAACATCATGACATCATAACATTGTACTAACCATTTCAAGGACTTAGGGATTTAACTTTGCTCTGTTTTGTAAGGCTATGGCTCCCAGGAAGACCATCCGGATCAATTTTGTAGCAATCGCTCCTCAACTCAAGAACTTAGTGTCAGAACTTTCCGATCATGCGCAGTTCATCAAGAAACACGGTTCTCTCCTCAATTTGGTTACCACTGGTTTCAAAGAAGATATGATGAGAGTTTTATTCCAGTTCTTCGACCCTAAACATCATTGCTTCACATTCCCGGATTATCAGTTGGTACCTACACTGGAAGAATTCTCCAGACTGCTTGGGATACCTATCCTTGATCAAATACCTTTCAGTGGTTTAGAAAAGGTTCCGAAGTCTGAAGAAGTTGCCGCAGCTTTACACATGACGAAGTCCGACATTGAAGCTAATTGGGTAACAAGGAGTGGAGTTAAGGGTTTACTTGCCAAATTCCTGACAAATAAGGCCCGAGAATTCTTAAAAGTTATGAATGTCCGTGCTTTCGAAGACATCCTGGCGTTGCTAATCTATGGCTTGGTGTTATTCCCTAATCCAGACCAATTCATAGACATGAATGCTATTAAGATATTTCTCACTCACAACCCTGTACCTACCTTGCTGGGAGACATTTTGCATTCCCTCCACACTCGTACCATGAAGAAGCAAGGGACTCTCATGTGCTGCATACCTTTGTTGTCTAGGTGGTTTATTTCGCACCTTCCTCAATCAGTCTTGAAGAACGAGCAGAATTTGAAATGGTCTCAAAGGATAATGTCGCTCTCCCACCCAGACATCTGTTGGTGTCCTCAGTTCAAGGAAAATGTTACCATCATTGACCGTTGTGGCGAGTTCCCTAATGTACCACTCCTAGGAATAAGAGGAGGTATTACTTATAATCCTGCTTTAGCTCTACGACAATTTGGTTGTGCTCGAAGAGATGGTCCACATGAAATGATCATCGAAGGCATCATGTTTGACTATGACAACGATTCCCAAGGCCTCCGTCAAAGATTTGTACGAGCTTGGGGCATGGTGAAGAGAGGTACGTTAGGACAGAAAAATTCTATTCCTATGGAACCTTACCTCAGATGGGTACGCGCCAGAGCTCGTGAACTTGTCATGCCATATCTTGCAATCGGACCTCAGATTGTCGAACCTGAAGCTGAAGGAGGTGCTCCTCAGATCATTCCTTATTCAGATATGCCTACCAATGTTGAGGAACTAAAGAGATCCTGGATCCAGTTGAGAGAAGAAAGGGATACTTTCGAGACTCAGTTCGTCGCAGAAAGGAAGAAAGTGCTAGAACTTACCAGTCAGCTTAATGAGGAACGAAGACTCAATGCGTATCTTCGCCCAAAAAGAAGTCGCCCCTGGGAGACTTGAGCTTTCATTGTATTTTTATTATTATTCCTTTTGTAATGAACATTGATCAAAGAAATCAGCAATAAACATGTCTCTCTTGTTGGTGATTTACGCAAAGTTAAATTCCAAAAGTCCTTGAAAACATTTCATACATTGCATAGCATAACATAACACTGCATAACAGGTATTCTACAAGTTCAATGTTCTCACGGTCTTCATTACAAACAGAAAAATGGATCTCGAACAAACTGTCAAAGATCTCCAGACTCAGAATGCTCAATTCAAGGAGATGATGCTAAGCTTATCCAAGGGGCAGGAGGAACTGAAGGCTCTTTTGCTCGAAAAGAAGAAAGACAAGAAAGCTGTGAGTTTCATTAACCCGGGAAGAAGGCGTAAAGGACAGGCCACAGGAGTCAAGTTTGGAATCCCGAATGGTCCAGAAGAGGGGGCGGAGAATGATTCAGAGGAAGAGAATGCTGATTTCTCCAACCCTGAGGATGACGATGAAGATTATGAAAATGAACAGTACTCTCCAAGAGATGATAAGTACAAGTTGCTGGAAGAACGTATGCTAGCTATGGAGGGTCAGAAGGCGCCCGGTCTGGATTTCGAAAGTTTGGGTCTGGTCTCCGATGTGACCATTCCTCGCAAATTCAAAATCCCCACTTTCACTAAGTACGATGGTGCGTCTTGTCCTCAGATGCATCTGAGAGCTTATGTGAGAAAGATTCAGCCGCATACCGCTGACAGGAAGCTATGGATCCATTTCTTCCAAGAGAGCCTGTCTGGCACACAGTTGGAATGGTATTATCAGCTCGAGAGCTCTGACATCCGCACCTGGACTGACTTAGCAACAGCTTTCTATAAACAGTACTAGTATAACTCTGAACTAGCACCTACCCGGCTACAGTTGCAGAATATGACTATGGGATCTAAAGAAAGCTTTAAAGAATATGCTCAAAAGTGGAGAGATTTGGCTGGCAGAGTCAAACCCCCTATGACTGACCGAGAATTAGTGGACATGTTCATGGGCACACTGACCGGCCCATTCTACAGCCATCTACTGGGAAGTTCTTCATCAGGTTTCACTGAACTTATATTAACAGGTGAACGTGTTGAAAGCGGCATCCGAAGTGGAAAGATACAGGCGGCTACCTCTGCAAGCACCAAAAGGTCCTATCAGGGGAGGAACGAATCAAATGCTGTGTACGGTCAAAAGGGTCGTAACAAGAAAAACCGTGACCACGACATTGGAGCAGTTACGATTGCAGCACCACCATCTCAAAACTTCCAGCCCAAACAAGACAGGCCAAGAAGGCAGTTCACCAGGATCAATATGACCTTGGCACAGGCACTGCAGGGAATGCTAAAGGCAAATTTGATCACCCTTAGAGATCCTCCTACAAATCCCAACACTACCTCTTCTCGTTATAATCCCAATGCCAGGTGTGCATATCACTCCGATAGCCCCGGGCATGATACAAACGATTGCTGGTCATTGAAGAATAAGATTCAGGATATGATCGAAGCTGGAGAAATTGAGTTTGAGCCTCCGGAGACTCCTAATGTCATCACTGCTCCTATGCCTAACCATGACAAGACTGTTAATGCTATGGATGACGATTCTCACATTTCCAATGTGGCGGACTTAACATCTCCTCTCCCGATCATAAAGAGGAATTTATTGCAAGCTGGTTTATTTCCAGGTTGTGCTGAAGATTGCAATCTCTGCATACTCCGGCCCGAGGACTGTTTGAAATTGAAGAATGGTATTCAACGGCTGATGGACGATCGTACAGTTCTCTTCGAAAGGATTCCTAAGGCGGAAAACCCTATTGAAGAAATATCTGTGATTGCTAGGTCCAAAGTTCCAGTGAAGATTACCGCTACCAGGGCGCCTGTGAAGATTACTGTTGAGCCCAGGGTTGCTCCCCTAATCATCACTGCACCTGGCCCGATCCCGTATTCCTCAAGCAAAGCTATTCCGTGGAATTATGGCGGTGATGTTTATGTCCATGGCGTGAAGGAAGTGGATAATGCTGCTAATACTAGTGGCATTGTTGGGACTAGTAAAATTACTCGAAGCGGAAGGATCTTCTCTCCAGAAATCTCACCTCCTGTCCTTGAAACTCGAGGAAAGGAACCAGTCAATCCTTCTCAGTCAGAGACACCGGTCGAAGTTACTCCCGAAGATGCTGCCAAACAAGAAATGGAAGAAGTGCTGAAAATCATTCGCAAGAGTGATTTTGATATTGTAGAACAGTTGGGGCATACCCCGTCTAAGATCTCGATGTTATCCTTGCTGTTATCTTCTGAATCTCATGCCAATGCATTGATAAAATTCTTGAAGACTGCTCATGTACCTCAGGAGACATCTGTCGATCAATTCGAACATTATGTTGCTCACTTGGCTGTTGACAATGGCCTGGGCTTTTTCGACGCTGATCTGACACCAGCAGGAAAGAATCACAATAAAGCCCTGCATATCTCCATTGAGTGTAGGGGAATCACTTTGTCTCATGTGTTGATCGATAATGGCTCTTCCTTGAATGTGCTGCCGACAGCCGTGCTGGATAAGCTGGATTGTAAAAGCATTGAACTGAAACCTAGTGACATTGTGGTACGTGCTTACGATGGTGCGAAGAGTGTTGTCCATGGCGAAGTAGTCCTGCCTATCAAGATAGGACCTCAAGTCTTCAACACTGTCCTGCCTATTCCTGCTTACTAGGACGCCCTTGGATTCATGGGGCAGGCGCTGTAGCCTCGTCTCTCCATCAAAAGTTGAGGTATCCCACAAAGGGCAAAATTGTCACCGTGTATGGAGAAGAAGAGTACATTGTCAGTAGTGTGCATACCTTCAGATACGTCGAGATGGATGGTGAATTCATTGAGACTCCTTGTCAGTCATTTGAAGTAGTTCCTCCGACCAATCCTGTCCTTAAGCCAACTTCCTGTGTACCCAAGGTTATTCGTGCTCCTCCTGCTATGATTTCTCTGAAGGACGCTCAAGCCGTGGTTGAAGATGGTGGTCGTACTGGCTGGGGTCAATTGATCGACGTACCGTACAAGTCTGACAAATTTGGCCTGGGGTTCAGCTCTGACAAGAGTCAAATTAATGCTGTAGAAGATGCTGACAGCGATTGCGACCTGGATAGCTGGATTTTCCCAACAGTTGGTGACGGACTCAATAATTGGAAGGCTGAAGACACTATCCCGATTTCCTTTAGTCAGGAGTAATTGTTATTGTCTATTTTAGTGTTGCAAATTTGTTTTTTTTTACAATTGAACTTCTCCAAGCGTTGTGTCTATGCCCGGGGCACGATAGCTAATTTGTTAAGGGTTTTGTCATCTTCATAAGCATATTCATATTCAATAAATCAATGGACTTTTTGCATTCAAATATTGCGCTCTTTATCTTTTCTGTCATCTTCCAAACGAGCTATGTTTTCTTACACACACTCACGTAACGAATTGCAGATCCATACCCACTCTGGATCCTGTTGACAATAGTTCTACTACTGTTCATTATGACTTTGAAAATCCGATCTACCAAGCCGAGGATGGAAGTGAGGAAGATTGTGAAGTACCTGGAGAACTTGCCAGACTGTTACTGCAGGAAGAAAGGACTATATAGCCACACGAGGAGTCAGTTGAGACTGTAAATCTGGGTACTGAAGTAAACAAGAAAGAAGTCAAAATAGGAGCAGGCTTGGAAAACAGTGTCAAGAGAAGGTTGATTCAGATGTTGCATGACTATGTAGAGATTTTTGCTTGGTCTTATGACGACATGCCAGGACTGGATACTGATATAGTAGTACATCGGCTGCCAACGAGGGAAGATTGTCGTCCTGTTAAGCAAAAGGTTCGTCGCATGCGTCCTGAAATGTCTGAGAAAATCAAAGCCGAGGTTATGAAACAATTTGATGCAGGTTTTCTGGCTGTTACTTCTTATCCTCAATGGGTTGCTAATGTGGTACCGGTGCCGAAGAAGGATGGCAAGGTGCGAATGTGTGTAGACTACAGAGATTTGAATAAAGCGAGTCCCAAAGACGACTTTCCACTTCCGCACATTGATGTTCTGGTAGATAACACCGCTCAACATAAGGTATTCTCATTCATGGATGGATTCTCAGGTTATAACCAGATTAAGATGGCGCCTGAGGACATGGAGAAAACTACGTTTGTGACGCAATGGGGCACGTTATGTTATAAAGTAATGCCATTTGGTTTAAAGAATGCAGAGGCAACGTACCAGCGTGCTATGGTGGTTTTGTTCCATGATATGATCCATCATGAAATAGAAGTGTATGTGGATGACATGATAGCCAGATCTCATACTGAGGAGGAACATCTCGATCATTTATACAAACTGTTCGAGAGGTTGAAGAAATACAAGTTGAGGTTGAACCCGAACAAATGCACCTTTGGGGTAAGGTCCGGCAAACTCCTGGGCTTTATTGTCAGTGGTAAAGGGATTGAGGTTGACCCGGCCAAGGTGAGAGCTATTCAAGAAATGCCAGTTCCCAGTACAGATAAAGAAGTCAGAGGTTTCTTGGGACGCTTGAATTACATTGCCCGATTTATCTCCCATTTGACCGCCACCTGCAAACCCCTCTTCAAACTACTGAGGAAAAATCAAGAGATGAGATGGAATGATGAATGTCAAGAAGCTTTCAACAAAATCAAGGAGTATCTTCAAAAACCTCCCATTCTGATGCCACCAGTTGAAGGAAGACCTTTAATCATGTACTTGACCGTGTTAGAAAATTCAATGGGGTGTGTGTTGGGACAACATGACGAGTCTGGCCGAAAAGAGCATGCCATATACTACCTTAGCAAAAAGTTTACCGACTGTGAAACAAGATACTCACTGCTCGAGAAAACTTGCTGTGCTTTGGCCTGGGCTGCTCGCCGACTAAGACAATACATGTTGAATCATACCACTTTATTGATTTCTAAGATGGATCCTATCAAATACATATTTGAGAAACCCGCTCTCTCCGGAAGAATAGCAAGATGGCAGATGATTCTAATAGAGTACGACATCCAGTATACTACCCAGAAAGCAATCAAAGGAAGCGTACTAGCCGATCATTTGGCTCATCAAGCAGTGGATGATTACCAATCTATGAATTTTGAGTTCCCAGATGAGGATGTCATGCTTGTTACTGATTATGAAGAACCTGGACCGGATGAAGGACCCGAACTAGGATCCCGATGGACTATGGTTTTCGATGGGTCTTCTAATGCATTGGGCAATGGTGTTGGTGTGGTAATCATTTCTCCCGAGGGTTACCATACGCCTTTCACTGCTAGACTATGTTTTCATTGTACCAATAATATGGCTGAGTATGAAGCATGTATTTTGGGACTCAAGGCTGTTATAGACCGGCGGGTCAAGTTTTTGAGTGTGTACGGAGACTCAGCATTAGTAATCAGTCAGATCAAAGGAGAATGGGACACTAAACATCCGAATCTCATCCCTTATCGAGAGAAGGTGTTGTCACTAATCCCATACTTTGGAGAGATTACATTCGAACATATCCCACGAGAAGAGAATCAGTTGGCAGACGCATTGGCTACCATGTCATCTATGTTCAGAGTCAGATGGGACAATGAAGCTCCCATGATCACCATTGAACGATTAGATGAACCAGCGTATTGTTATGAACTTAACGCTGATGGAGTAGAGGAGAAACCTTGGTTCCACGAAGTAAAGAGATATTTGGAAACTCAGGAATACCCTGAAGAGGCATCTATCAATGACAGAAAATTTCTGAGGAAGTTCTCCGCTAAATTCTTTTTGAGTAATGGATTATTATACAAACGTAATCATGATTCGACTTTGCTTCGCTGTGTGGATAAAAAGGAAGCAGAAAAGATTATGGAAGACATGCATGATGGTATTTTTGGGACTCATTCTAGTGGGCATACGATGGCCAAGAAGATTCTGAGATCAGGGTATTATTGGTCTACCATGGAAGCTGATTGCCATCATCACTCCAGAACCTGTCACAAGTGCCAGATATATGCGGATAAAGTACATGCACCTCCTGCTCCATTGAACGTGTTGACCGCACCTTGGCCCTTTGCAATGTGGGGCATTGATATGATTGGAGAGATTAAACCTACTGCTTCTAACGGGCATCGTTTCATCCTTGTTGCTATTGATTACTTTACAAAGTGGGTAGAGGCCGCCTCATTTGCTTCTGTCACCAAGAATGTGGTGGCACGGTTCATCAAGAATAGTCTTATTTGTCGGTATGGTATCCCTGAAAGGATTATCACCGACAATGGTACTAATTTGAACAACAAGATGATTACTGAACTCTGCACGCAGTTCAACGTAAAACACCATAACTCTTCTCCGTACCGACCAAAGATGAATGGCGCTGTAGAAGCTGCTAATAAGAATATCAAGAAGATCATACAAAAGATGACGGTGACGTACAAAGACTGGCATGAGATGTTACCGTTTGCTCTTCACGGTTATCGCACTTCAGTACGCACTTCGACAGGAGCAACTCCTTTCTCTTTAGTCTACGGAATGGAAGCCGTTTTACCAGTGGAAGTTCAGATTCCCTCTCTAAGAATCATGAAAGAGGCGGGCTTAGATGAAGATGAATGGATTCAGACTCGACTCGATCAGATAAACTTGATTGATGAGAAGAGACTTGCGGCTGTTTGTCATGGACAGATATATCAGAAACGCATGACCCATGCATTTAACAAAAGAGTCAAGAGACAGGTGTATCAAATTGGCGACTTGGTGGTAAAGCGCATCACTCTACCACAAGGTGATCCCAGAGGCAAATGGATTCCCACGTACGAAGGGCCGTTTGTAGTTAAGAAGATATTCTCTGGTGGAGCCATGATATTAGCTACAATGGACGGCGAAGACTTCTCGCATCCCGTGAACGCAGACATAGTCAAAAAATACTACGCATAAAAGAGACCTGCTAGGTCGACGTATCTAGGCAAAAGTAAGGGCATCCCGGCGAACCAAAAGGGTTCGGGCAAAATTTAGGGATAAACATAAAAAAATGTACACCCGGCAAGTCGAAAACCTGAAAAGGCGGCTTGGGCAAAAAGGGGTATCCTGGTGGATTGAAAACCTGAAAAGGCGGCCCAGGCAAAAATTAGGGATCAAAGCGTATGACTATGTCCCATTCTCAGACAGCTTCATCCAAGTTCAAAGGACTGAACAAGCTAATCACTTCTATCCGACAGCAGGAGATGAGAGGCTTGAAGACATAATGGCAGTAGTGGAATTAAAGTCAATAGGACGTTTTCGGCATAGCTTTCTATTTGTTTTCTTGACAATTTCCTCTTACTAGGATTTTTGTCTCCTTGTACACAAATTGCCTGTTTATAGGCCCTCTTTCGAAATCAATATAATTTTAGTTTCAAAAAAATGCTCTTGTTTTACTTTCTCTGTTTTGTTTGCATAAACGTCCATTGATTTAATTCGAATCAATATATGCATTTGGATATGATCGATGTTTACCAAAAATGCGTGCATAAAATAGAAATAGCGATTACTACTAGGCTTCAGGATCGAGGAGAAGGTCTAATCATGCTTTCCAATGAATCCGTTGCTAATCCTATCCCCCAGCAAAGCCAGTCATTCCCAAAAGAGAGTGGCATTACTAGACAAATAGGTCATCTCTTCCACCCCCAGCCGGGCTTCTGTTGAACATTTCTACCATCAGACAGAAATCAAGCATCTCCGGCTAAGAAAGGGTCATCGATACCAGTATCTCCCAACCAGAAGATTGAGATTTCTTTTCCCCAATAGAGTCCCCTGGAAGAACTTTTCCGATGCATAATTCATTCATTACATCATTTCACAACATACGCATGCATACATTGTTCGCATTTAGTTTCAGAAGCATAAAACATCTCATGCATCATGACGTGGCATGAAGCTAACTTTATTTTTCAGGTTAATTATCCTCCTGATACAGTCAAAATGAAGATCCATTCAGACGGACATCTTTATCGATTACATTCAAGATTCAAATACATTCAGTCTGATAAGCACTCTGATATCCTCCTAATGGTGGCATCTTTAAGCCCACCCCAGATATTCATTGCAAATACAGCATCTACAAATACGATCAGATACAGTCTAACGTACGGTTCATTCTGATTCAGCCCAACATATAACTCCTTCCACTCAGATACGATCTAACGGACGATCCATTCTGATCTTCAACTACTCCAACACGGTCTAATGTACGACCCAGTTGGACCTTCATTTATCAGATATAGCCTAGCGTACGGTTCATTCTGATTCAGCTCAACATATGACTCTTTCAACTCAGATGCGATCTAACGTACGATCCATTCCGACCTTCAACAACTCCAATACGGTCCAGCATACGACCCATTTGGACCTTCAAGGCCTCGGGTGCTACCTAGCGTACGGTACCTTCCGAAGTGTAGTCTGGCGTATGACTACCCCTTTATTATCAGATGCAGCCTAACGGACGGCTCGTTCTACTACTCAGAGACGGTCTAGCTTACGACCCGCTTGGAGGTTCATCCCCTCAAATGCTACCTAGCGTACGGTACATTCTGAAGTGTAGTCTGGCGTATGACTACCCCCTTCATCATCAGGTACAGCCTAAGGGACGGCTCAGTCTACAACTCAGATACGATCTAGCATACGATCCATTCTGATCCTTCACCCCCAGTAACGATACAGCCTAACGGACGGCTCGTTCCGCAACTCAGATACGATCTAGCGTACGATCCATTCTGATCCTTTATCCCCAGCGGCGTATGACCCATTCTAACTCCCCAGTGAAGTCGACGGCCTAATGAATGACTTACTATACGGTCTGGCGTATGACCCAGTGACACCCATGACTTCAGATATCTTCTAACGTACGACGCACTCTGAAGCTCTCATCATCAAACTTCCTAGATGGCATCTTTAAGCCCATCTCCATCAAGACTAACTAATTGACAAGTGCAAATTTTTGGGGCGTTCTAAGTGTTCGATAATCTTCCACCTCCAGACCACGAATGGCGTACATACCATTCTGACTCTCTCGGTTCAAGAATATTGAACAGGGGCAGCTGTCATACCCCAAAATTTGCCCATTAATATTTTAAGACATTTTTCAGGGCACTCCGACTCATTTTTATGACACTGATCTTAAAGGAACGAAGGCCCAGCTCATGAATGGCCCAATCCAGAAAATGGCCCAAACTGGCCTGTTTGCTACACGTTCGCTACACGCTCGCCTTCGTTACACGTTCGCTACACGCTCGCCTAGCGAAGCTGACAGATAACAGAAAATTTTAGGCTTCACTCTGAGCCCATTAGGTCACAAAAAAGAGCATTATAAATACCAGTACTTCAGTAATGAAAAGAAGGACGAAAAAAGGACGAAAAAAGGACGAAAGAAGGACGAAAGAGGACGAAAGGAGAACCCTAGCAAGCAAACCCTAGCGCTCACAGACGGAAAACCCTGAAGGAAAAGCCGGCGGCACCAAGTTCTACCTCCGCCCAATTCAATCCGATTTGCCGATTCAAAGTCACAACTCAGCTGCTAACAGGTTTACATTGCTATCATTGTTTTATATTCTTAATTTGCATATGACTTTAGGATTAGATTTATGAAATACCTTAAGCTTGGCATGTGAACTTTAGTATATACCATGCATACCTTAAATGATTAATCGTATAATTGCAGTAATGAGATCCATAAGGCATAAAATTGGTTGATATTGTACTGATATCATATTCAAAAAAAACCAGCAGCGCTCGCTAGCACATCGCTAAGCGAGCCAGTAGCGAGTACTCGCTAGGCCTTCGCTAGGCGAAGCAGGGGCGAATGGGACAGTGGCTGTTTCATTTTTTTGGTTGTTCTATCTTATGTTATTATAATTCTGCATCATTTGGTTTGAGTTCATGATTGTTGTGTTTATCTTATGGTGCAACTTTCAATTATATTTTATCTCGATGCTCTAATCCGTGTGTTGAATTGTGTAAAGGTTTACATGTTTCCAAGGAAATGGCCGGCTAGGCATTCCACCTTATGGGTGGGATTCCCTCATGGAGATTCAATCTGAATTATTCAATCGATTTTAATGTATTAATTTTATGGCAAAGATCCACCCTAATGGCTTAATTGTTCTTAATGTATTGGTTTTAATATGAATCTAATTACCTACCTGATGACGGCTACCTAATTAATTGTAAAACTTTGCCTTTAAATAAGTGATCTTGGACCTCTCTTTATTGCCTTACGATATTACGGTATTACGGTCATGTCCCGCGAATGTGGGGATACCCTTAGCAAAGACCCTTCGATTAAATCATCATGTCCCTTTAAAATAAATCATAGTCCCTCGGATGTTGCCTTCGAATATATGATTTTGTCCCTCGATGACCCTTCGGTGTAGCCTACGGTTAAATGATGATCGTCCCTTCGAATGCTAAGGTATCCTTACAACTGTTGCCTTCAATGACCTATCGATGACCCTGCGATGACCCTTTTACATCCAAAGGATAAAACTACTTACTTCTCAATAGTAAGGACAGTTTTACCCTCATAAGGATAGGAAACGTTCATAACGACCTTAGGAAGGTATAACTCTCAATTGCTGGATCATAACCTAAAACATTTCCCACCCCTCACACTTTGCAAATCCTAGAAAATCACCACTTGGTATACATTCATACTAGAATCATTACCAAGTTACATTTTTCTAAACCGTTTTCAAAATCAAACGAGATAAATACTTTGTATACATTCATACGAGAATCATTACAAAGTTAAACTCTCTTTTCGAAACATTTTTTAAACAATTCACGAACACTTTTCAGACAAAAATATAAGTGATCAAGCAATTAAGAGCCCATGGATAACCATGGATACAAATGGTGCTAACACCTTCCCTTTGTATAATGTACCTCCCGAACCCAAAATCTATTGAGGTCTTTCCTGTTCTTTTCCACCTTTCCTTATTGGATAAAAGAAAAGTCGGTGGCGACTCTTGCTATCCGCGACATTGCGATAAAAAGCAAAACACCCCAAGTCAGTTCACCGTATGACATGAGTATAAAAGAGATTTCAGAATTCAAGCAAGGAAAATCATTATGCAGATGAAAAGATTGATTTTATTCTCTTTTTTAGGGTTTTATGGTGATCACCAATTTCATGCAAAAAATCAAAAAGGATTTTTTTTTTTGGAAAAACAAACATTTAACATGTGATTATTGAATGAATATCATTGTATTAATTAAAATGTGTCAACAATGTCATCACTTCTCCTTTTGGCATGGGAGAAGGGTTTTCAAACAAAATGAACATATTACGATGACTTATGGATAACTGTTGGAACATCAACAACGACCCAATTATTGCAAATTCCTCCAGGGATGACAAAGTTGTCGAGATCTTCCTCTTCATCATCTTCAACAATGGTAGCAACTTCCTGATCTTCAACGGTGTGGATGAAACCTCCACTCTGGAACAGCCCACGCTCATTGGAAACACCGGAAGAGTACCTTATGCCAGCTCGGGATTTATTATCTTCCAACTTGATCATTTGCCCCAAACCAGTAGTTGCACCATGTTCAATGGCCAACTTTGCATCGTTGTAGGAGACAAATGAAGAAAGTCCTTTCCTTGAAGGCTCAGCAATAGATAAGGCTTGGAACGGAGTTCCAACCTGATCCTCAATATCTATGTAGGAAAAGGAAGATAAATGGCTAACCAAGAGAGCCTTCTCTCCCCCTATCACCACCAACTTCTTTTTTTTAACGAATTTCAACTTCTGGTGTAGGGTGGATGTCACGACGCCTGCCTCGTGAATCCATGGTCTGCCCAGCAAACAACTGTAAGACGGATGGATATCCATGACCTGGAAAGTGATCTGGAAATAACTAGGTCCAATCTTGATCGGGAGTTCTACTTCACCGATCACGGTTTTGCGCGATCCATCAAACGCCTTAACAACCACTCAACTCTGCCTCATGGGAGGTCCCTGATAAGAAAGTTTGGCCATAGTGGATTTTGGCAACACATTAAGCGATGATCCTGTGTCCACCAACACATTGGACAAGGCGTCATCCTTGCAGTTCATTGAAATGTGTAAGGCCAAATTGTGGTCTTTTCCCTCCTCGGGAAGATCAGCATCACAAAAGCTTAAATTGTTACAAGCTATTATGTTTGCAACAATGCTATCAAACTGTTCAATAGTGACATCGTGATCCACGTATGCCACGTCTAACACCCTCTGCAAAGCTTCACGGTGTGGCTCAGAATTCATTAACAAAGATAACACAGATATCTTTGATGGAGTTTGTAGCAGTTGATCAACAACATTGTATTCTCTCCTTTTGATGAGCCTCAATATCTCATCATAGTCCTCTCTCAAACTGCCAGACTGGCCAGCCGGGACATGAGCTTTCACAGATTTATCAACAATAGGGTCAACACCCTTCACAATAATAGTAGGATTGGAAGAAGAAGTCCCCACGGGACCGGCAGGATTAACAACAGCAGTTCTTCTCACGACATCTTCATGGGGTTCCGGTGGTGCCGAGAAAACACGACCACTACGGGTCATACCACTAACATCTGAGATACTCACCACAGAGGTGGAGGGCAACAGAACCTCCTTCCCATCTTCTAGCATAATTGCGTTGTACCTGTAGGGAACAACCTTGTCTGATGAATACGGGACATGATGTAACACCCCGATAAAAATATGATAATTATTTAATTTAAATTAATAGTATATTTATTAATTTAATTAAATAATTGGATTATTATTGGAATAATAAAGTTGGAATATATATAAAGAGTTCCATTTGGTAAAAAGGGTTTTTCACGTGAAAACCAGAGAAGCGACAGAAAGTGGAAAAGGGAAAAGAGGAAGAGCAAGAGAGCAAGGGTTGAAGAAGGGAAAAGCTTGAAGCTAAAGGATTGCCGGATTAACTCAGGTAAGGGGGTTTATCGTCGTTTAATGGGTATTATGGGTTAACATGTAATGGGTAGTAATAAGCCATTGATTTGATCCTAATTTGGATGATGAATGTTGCAAATTGTGATGACCAAATTACGTTAAAAACTGTGATTGAATCTATGTTTGGATGATTTGTGATTTTCTGGACGTGTAGCTTTTTACGGAATTGAAATCGGAGGTCCGGAAGTCCTCCGACGGCGGAAAATGCGGGGGATTCTGCATTCTGTTCGTGTTAGCGCAGGAACAGCTTTCTGTCTTGCGTTAACCGGTTAACCCAGGGTGTTAACCGGTTAACACTATTATGAATTATGAGAAATTGCTGTCTGTCTTGCGTTAACCGGTTAACCCAGGGCGTTAACCGGTTAACACTGTTAAAATGTGCCAGGAAGCGTGTTCTGTGTTGCGTTAACCGGTTAACCCAGAGCGTTAACCGGTTAACACTGTTTGGAAAGTGGAAAATTGATATTCAAATATTGTGTACATATTTGACGTTTGGCCTATATTGGTGTATAATGTAGTAGGGATCATTTCCCATTGTTTTGAGCAGTATAGGTATTAGTAGAGTGTGCTAATACTGTGATTTATTATTTGGCATGATATGAATATGATTTTGTGATAAATATGCTGATGATGTATGATGGTATGCATAATACTGTGAATGTATCTGTTATGTATGCAATTGTGAATGGACTGTTTATGGCTTAGAGTGTGAGCATATGTCCATTGTGGATTGTTGTTGATGTTGCATGCTAGGTGATTTAGCGTGCATAGTATGGCCTTTATGGTGGTAGCTAATTCCCATGGTGAGGAATTAGTGAGTGAGTTATTGTGGATTGTTATTGATGTTTGCATGCTAGGTGATTTAGCGTGTATAGCATAGCCCTTGGGGTGGTAGCTAATTCCCATGGTGAGGAATTAGTGAGTGAGTCACTAGGTCTCAAATGAGTGGGACTAGTGAGCTTGGTAACCGTATCTGGGTTTGATCGGTGAGGTTGAACTATGTGTTCACGAATAGTCGGTACCGCATGCATGGAGTCTCATTGCATAATGTATGTGTGGCGTATAATATGAATGGATGTATTCCAATATTATACGTGTGTTTTGTGTTGTGTTGTGTTGAGTATGATTATGAGTTGATGTTGCCGTTGTTGAATGTGTGATATGATTAGGGTGATGAAATGTGTTAATTTACTTAGCATTACATGATATTTTATAATGCATATTATATCGATTGAGGAACTCACCCTTACAACTATGTTTCAGGTAACGAGCAGTGATTGAGTAGAAGCTAGTGCTTGGAGTCTAGTGTAGTTCCTTAGTGGGTCATGCTCTGGTAGATGTAACATCGGGACGGGATGTTTTACTTTGTTTTCATCGTGGTTGTTGAACAACTTTACATGTAATGTGTTACATGGTTTGCATGATTGATTAGATCCCTATCCGCTGCAAATTGTGCAATGTTTTATTTTGTTTAATAAATGAGCAGGACAAGTTATTTTGGTGAATGGTGTGAAGTGTCAAGTGTGACACCCTTAAATTGCATATCTACTCTAATTTATGTTTTGTTGAATTAATTAATTATTGGGGTATTTTAGAAGGGTGTTACATTAGTGGTATCAGAGCATAGTCGGTCGAGTCGAGTCGTAATTATTCTGTTTCCCTGTACGTGATAGGTGTTGTGTAACCCTATCAGTACTTATTGTTTTAGCTTGTTGGGCTTTCAGAATAGAGATGGCTGGAAGAGGTAGAGATGATGCTGCGATTGCTGAGGCTCTGGGTATGCTAGCTGGAGTACTTGGAGGAAATCCGAATGTTGTGGGACTGGGAGCTGCTCGTCAACTGAGTGAGTTCCAGAAGAACAATCCTCCAATGTTCAAGGGAGCATACGATCCAGATGGTGCTCAGAAGTGGTTGAAGGAGATCGAGAGGATCTTCCGAGTGACTGAGTGTGCCGATAACCAGAAGGTCAGGTTCGGTACGCATATGCTATCAGAGGAAGCAGATGATTGGTGGGTTGCTGCCCGCGCTGAGTTGGAAGTTGCTGGGGGTGCTGAGATCACTTGGGCGGTGTTCAGAGAGAGATTCCTGAGGAAGTACTTTCCAGAGGATGTCAGAGGAAAGAAAGAGATAGAGTTCTTAGAATTGAAGCAGGGCAACCGGTCTGTTACTGAGTATACTGCTAAGTTCACAGAGCTGTCGAAGTATTACACTCCCTATGATGAGGCTACTGGGGAATTTTCAAAATGTGTGAAGTTTGAGAACGGGTTACGTCCCGAGATCAAGCAGGCTATTGGGTATCAGCGAATTAGAGTGTTTTCTGACTTGGTCGACTGTTGCAGGATTTTTGAACAGGATACCAAGGCCAGAGCGGAGAGCTATCAGCAGAGGGTTGATAGGAAAGGCAAGAATCAGAATGATCGTGGGAAGCCGTATGCAGCTGGCAAAGGTTTCCAGAGACAGAGTGGGATGAAGAGACCTAGTGGGGGAGACTCCAGTGCCCCTGCTAAGTGTTACAGATGTGGTCAGGCTGGACATCGTTTCCATGAGTGTACCAGTGCTGAGAAGAAGTGTTTCAAGTGTGACAAGGGTGGTCACTTGGCCGCAGAGTGCCGATTGAAGACTATGACTTGTTTCAACTGTGGAGAGGTGGGTCATATTAGCCCACAGTGTCCTAAGTCGAAGAAAGAGAACCAGTCGGGAGGCAAGGTCTTTGCTTTATCGGGTTCTGAGACTTCTGCAGATGATCGTTTGATCCGAGGTACGTGTTATATTAATGGCTTTCCTCTTGTAGCTATTATTGACACAGGTGCGACTCATTCCTTTATATCTTTGGGTTGTGCTGTGAAACTTAAATTAGAGATATCTGAGATGCATGGGAGTATGGTGATTGATACTCCTGCGAAGGGTTCAGTGACTACTACTTCAGTTTGTTTAAATTGCCCTTTGAGTATTTTTGGTAGAGACTTTGGGATGGACCTCGTGTGTCTTCCACTAGTGCAGATTGATGTTATCTTGGGTATGAACTGGTTGGTGTTTAACCGAGTTTATATCAACTGTTTTGATAAGACTGTGATCTTTCCTGAGATTGAGGAAGGAAAGAGTTTGTTTCTATCAGCAAGGCAGGTGAATGAGGCAGTAACAGATGGGGCAGAGTTGTTTATGCTGTTAGCGACTTTGGAGGCTAAAGATAAACTGGTGAATTGCGATCTAGCCGTGGTGTGTGATTTTCCTGATGTGTTTCCTGAAGAAGTGAATGAATTACCGCCAGAGCGTGAAGTTGAGGTCTCGATTGATTTGGTACCTGGTACTAGGCCGATATCGATGGCTCCGTACCGTATGTCTGCTGTTGAGTTAACTGAATTGAAGAGTCAGTTGGAAGATCTGTTGGATAAGAAATTTATTCGTCCGAGTGTGTCACCGTGGGGCGCACCAGTGTTATTGGTTAAGAAGAAAGAAGGTACTATGAGGTTGTGTGTGGACTACAGGCAACTGAATAAAGTGACGATCAAGAATCGGTATCCTTTGCCGAGGATTGATGATTTGATGGATCAGTTGGTTGGTGCGAGTGTGTTCAGCAAAATAGATTTGAAATCGGGGTATCATCAGATACGTGTGAAAACTGAGGATATTCAGAAGACTGCTTTCAGAACAAGGTATGGACATTATGAGTATTCTGTAATGCCTTTTGGTGTGACTAATGCGCCTGGAGTATTTATGGAGTATATGAATAGGATTTTCCATCCGTATCTAGACAAGTTTGTTGTGGTGTTTATTGACGATATTTTGGTGTATTCGAAATCTGAAGAAGAGCATGCTGAACATTTGAGAGTGGTTTTAGGAGTTTTACGAGAAAAGAAGTTATTTGCTAAACTGTCCAAGTGTGAATTTTGGTTAGAAGAGGTTAGTTTTCTTGGTCATGTGATTTCAAGAGGTGGTGTTGCTGTTGATCCTTCTAAGATAGAAGCGGTATCTGAGTGGGAAGCTCCGAAGTCAGTTTCTGAGATAAGGAGTTTTCTTGGACTTGCAGGTTATTATAGGAAATTCATTGAGGGATTTTCTAAGTTGGCATTACCGTTGACGATGTTGACTAGAAAGGGGCAAGCGTTTGTTTGAGACTCAAAATGTGAAGAAGGTTTCCAAGAGTTAAAGAGAAGGTTAACTACTGCTCCTATTCTGATATTACCGAGTCCATCGGAACCATTTGAGGTTTTCTGTGATGCTTCATTGTTGGGTTTGGGTGGTGTTTTGATGCAGAATAAGCAGGTTGTAGCTTATGCTTCGAGACAACTGAAGGTTCATGAGAGGAACTATCCGACACACGATTTGGAGTTGGCAGCTGTGGTATTTGTTCTGAAGTTATGGAGGCATTACTTGTACGGGTCAAGATTTGAGGTTTTCAGTGACCATAAAAGTTTAAAGTATTTGTTTGATCAGAAAGAGCTGAATATGAGACAGAGGAGATGGTTAGAGTTTCTGAAGGATTATGACTTTGGTTTGAATTACCATCCGGGTAAAGCAAACGTAGTGGCTGATGCATTGAGTCGGAAATCATTGCATATGTCTATGTTAATGGTTAAGGAATTGGATTTAATTGAGCAGTTTAGAGACTTGAGTTTGGTGTGTGAGAGTACTCACAATAGTGTTAAATTGGGAATGTTGAAGTTAACGAGTGGTATTCTGGATGAGATTAGAGAGGGTCAGAAATCCGATGTGCTTTTGGTTGATAAGTTGACTCTAGTGAATCAAGGTCAAGGTGGTGAATTCAGAGTTGATGAGAATGGTGTTTTGAAATTTGGTAATCGGGTGTGTATTCCGGATGTTACCGAACTTAAGAAGAGTATTCTTGAGGAAGGACATCATAGTGGCCTGAGTATTCATCCTGGGGCTACGAAGATGTATCATGATTTGAAAAAGTTATTTTGGTGGCCGGGAATGAAAAGAGAAATTGCGAGTTTTGTTTATTCTTGTTTGACTTGTCAGAAGTCAAAGATTGAGCATCAGAAGCCGTCTGGGCTAATGCAACCGTTGGCTATTCTAGAGTGGAAGTGGGATAGTATCAGTATGGATTTTGTTTCTGGTTTACCGAGGACAATTAAGAATTTTGAGGCTATTTGGGTGATTGTTGACAGATTGACAAAATCGGCTCATTTCATTCCGATCAGAATGGATTATTCGTTAGAGAGATTAGCTGAGTTGTATATTGAGAAAATTGTAAGTTTGCATGGTATTCCGTCGAGTATTGTTTCGGACAGAGATCCTAGATTTACATCGAAGTTCTGGGAAGGTTTGCAAAGGGCTTTGGGAACTAAGCTGAGATTGAGTTCTGCATATCATCCGCAGACTGATGGTCAGACTGAGAGGACGATTCAGTCACTGGAGGATCTTTTGAGGGCTTGTGTTTTGGAAAAGGGAGGTGCTTGGGATTGTTATTTACCTTTGATTGAGTTTACCTACAACAATAGTTTTCATTCGAGCATTGGTATGGCACCGTTTGAAGCTTTGTATGGTAGGAGATGTCGGACACCTTTATGTTGGTATGAGTCCGGTGAGAGTGATGTGGTTGGACCGGAGATTGTTCAACAAACTACGGAAAAGATTAAGATGATTCAGGAGAAGATGAGGATGGCTCAGAGTTGTCAGAAGAGTTATCACGACAAGAGGAGGAAGTCACTTGAGTTTCAAGAGGGAGATCATGTGTTTCTTCGTGTTACTCCGATAACTGGGGTTGGTCGAGCTTTGAAGTCGAAGAAGTTGACACCTCGATTTATTGGTCCTTATCAGATTTTGGAGAGGATAGGGGAGGTAGCCTATCGTGTCGCTTTACCGCCGTCACTTGCGAATTTGCATGAGGTTTTTCATGTGTCTCAGTTGAGGAGGTACATTCCTGATCCGTCGCATGTGGTCAAAGTAGATGATGTACAGGTGAGAGATAACCTGACTGTTGAAACATCACCTATGAGGATCGAGGATCGAGAGTTGAAGCAGTTACGGGGTAAAGAGATTGCTTTGGTAAAGGTAGTTTGGGGAGGACTAGCATGTGGCAATGTGACTTGGGAACTTGAGAGTCAGATGAAGGAGTCTTATCCAGAGTTATTCGCTTGAGGTATGTTTTCGAGGACGAAAACTCTTTTAGTGGGGGAGAGTTGTAACACCCCGATAAAAATATGATAATTATTTAATTTAAGTTAATAGTATATTTATTAATTTAATTAAATAATTGGATTATTATTGGAATAATAAAGTTGGAATATATATAAAGAGTTCCATTTGGTAAAAAGGGTTTTTCACGTGAAAACCAGAGAAGCGACAGAAAGTGGAAAAGGGCAAAGAGGAAGAGCAAGAGAGCAAGGGTTGAAGAAGGGAAAAGCTTGAAGCTAAAGGATTGCCGGATTAACTCGGGTAAGGGGGGTTTATCGTCGTTTAATGGGTATTATGGGTTAACATGTAATGGGTAGTAATAAGCCATTGATTTGACCCTAATTTGGATGATGAATGTTGCAAATTGTGATGACCAAATTACGTTAAAAACTGTGATTGAATCTATGTTTGGATGAGTTGTGATTTTCTGGATGTGTAGCTTTTTACGGAATTGAAATCGGAGGTCCGGAAGTCCTCCGACGGCGAAAAATGCGGGGGATTCTGCATTCTGTTCGTGTTAGCGCAGGAACAACTTTCTGTCTTGCGTTAACCGGTTAACCCATGGTGTTAACCGGTTAACACTGTTATGAATTATGAGAAATTGCTGTTTGTCTTGCGTTAACCGGTTAACCCAGGGCGTTAACCGGTTAACATTGTTAAAATGTGCCAGGAAGCGTGTTCTGTGTTGCGTTAACCGGTTAACCCAGAGCGTTAACCGGTTAACACTGTTTGGAAAGTGGAAAATTGATATTCAAATATTGTGTACATATTTGACGTTTGGCCTATATTGGTGTATAATGTAGTAGGGATCATTTCCCATTGTTTTGAGCAGTATAGGTATTAGTAGAGTGTGCTAATACTGTGATTTATTATTTGGCATGATATGAATATGATTTTGTGATAAATATGCTGATGATGTATGATGGTATGCATAATACTGTGAATGTATCTGTTATGTATGCAATTGTGAATGGACTGTTTATGGCTTAGAGTGTGAGCATATGTCCATTGTGGATTGTTGTTGATGTTGCATGCTAGGTGATTTAGCGTGCATAGTATGGCCTTTATGGTGGTAGCTAATTCCCATGGTGAGGAATTAGTGAGTGAGTTATTGTGGATTGTTGTTGATGTTTGCATGCTAGGTGATTTAGCGTGCATAGCATAGCCCTTGGGGTGGTAGCTAATTCCCATGGTGAGGAATTAGTGAGTGAGTCACTAGGTCTCAAATGAGTGGGACTAGTGAGCTTGGTAGCCGTATCTGGGTTTGATCGGTGAGGTTGAACTATGTGTTCACGAATAGTCGGTACCGCATGCATGGAGTCTCATTGCATAATGTATGTGTGGCGTATAATATGAATGGATGTATTCCAATATTATACGTGTGTTTTGTGTTGTGTTGTGTTGAGTATGATTATGAGTTGATGTTGCCGTTGCTGAATGTGTGATATGATTAGGGTGATGAAATGTGTTAATTTACTTAGCATTACATGATATTTTATAATGCATATTATATCGATTGAGGAACTCACCCTTACAACTATGTTTCAGGTAACGAGCAGTGATTGAGTAGAAGCTAGTGCTTGGAGTCTAGTGTAGTTCCTTAGTGGGTCATGCTCTGGTAGATGTAACATCGGGACGGGATGTTTTACTTTGTTTTCATCGTGGTTGTTGAACAACTTTACATGTAATGTGTTACATGGTTTGCATGATTGATTAGATCCCTATCCGCTGCGAATTGTGCAATGTTTTATTTTGTTTAATAAATGAGCATGACAAGTTATTTTGGTGAATGGTGTGAAGTGTCAAGTGTGACACCCTTAAATTGCATATCTACTCTGATTTATGTTTTGTTGAATTAATTAATTATTGGGGTATTTTAGAAGGGTGTTACACATGACCCGCTGGCTTGATCACAAGAGCTGGTGATACTTTCTTCTTGCTGCCATCATATTTGACGACAACAGGCTCAAGAATTCTAAAAACAGGGGAAATAACATCAACTTCGTCCTCATCACGATTTTGAAATATCTTGATCATTCCCTGATCCAGCATCTCTTGGATGTCCTTTCTAACTTGTCGGCATCCTCTCTCATTGATAATGCACACCTGGCACCTATCATGGTCATGCTCATAGTGGCTGTGTTCACACAATAGCTTATGCATCTCGACCAAAGATTGCCTTATGTCATTGACATACAAGACTTTATATTTGCCAGGACAACCTTGGACCATGTTAACTGCAGCTTTCCCATGCTCGTGCAATGGATTCTTCTTAACATTAGGACCTACGTCCTCAAAAAACAATATACCGCTTCTCACAAGGTCTTGCACCTTGGTCTTCAACGGGTAACAATTCTCCACATCATGTCTGGGAGCACCGGAATGATATACACAGTGTAGCTCAGGCTTGTACCACCACTGAGGATTAGTTGGTACAGCAGGTGGGTCTCGTGGAGTAATCAGCTTTCTATCGATCAAAGAAGGATAGAGCTCATCATAAGTCATTGGAATCGGATCAAAAGTGCCATCTTCCTCTCGTAGTTGTTGGTGCTGGTGTTATTATTGTTTCGAGGCTGGTAGGCCTGTTGTTGTGGACGATGTTGTTGTTGATATTGTTGTTGTTGATGATGAACTTCTCGAAAGGCAGGTGCTATATGAGCCACCTGGTGTTGGTTAACGGCAGGGCGCACGTTCTTCCTCTTCACAGAGGGTCTTCTCTTGATATAGGAGGACACGACATGTGCCTCTCCCTCCTTCTTCTTTGTAAAGCTCCCATATCTCTTTGCTGAAGAGTTGTCTTCTTTGGATAGTCGTCCTTCACGGACTCCTTCTTCCAGTCTCATTCCCATATTCACCATTTCGGTGAAGTCCGAGGGAGCACTAGCAATCACCCTCTCATAGTAGAAAGAGCTCAAAATCTTCAGAAAGATCTTTGTCATCTCTTTCTCCTCTAGGGGTGACACTATCTGAGCTGCCAATTCGCGCCATCTTTGGGCGTACTCTTTGAAGGTCTCCTTATCCTTCTGCGACATTACCCTCAACTGGTCCCTATCAGGAGCCATGTCCATATTATATTTGTATTGCTTGTTGAAGGTCTCTCCAAGATCATTGAAAGAGCGGATGCTCGCACTCTCCAAACCCAAGTACCACCGGAGCGCGGCACCAGACAAACTATCCTAGAAGTAATGGATAAGCAGTTGGTCGTTGTCTGTCTGAGTTGACATCTTGCGAGCATACATCACAAGATGGCTGAGTGGGCACATATTTCCATTGTATTTCTCAAAGTCAGAAACTTTGAACTTAATAGGGATATTAACGTTGGGCACAAGGCACAACTCAACAACACTTTTACCAAAGAGGTCCTTACCCCTCAGAGTTTTCAGTTCCTTGCGTAGCTCAAGGAATTGGTCTTTCATTTCGTACATCTTTTCATAAACATTTGGGCCCTCAGATGGCTCAAAATGATAGATGGTGTCTTCAACTCGTGGCAAGGTGTGCATAACGGGAGGTGGCACAGAAAAGACCGGGCTAGATGCCGACAGAGAAGCGAGAGTAGGAGCAAAACCCTCGGGCACAAAGTTGGCGGGCATTCCCCACGGGAACCCGGCTGGCATAGAAGGAGCAAAATGGGCCGTTGCAGCAGGCACAGTTGAGATAGCCACCTCAGAAATGACAGTCCTTTGGGGAGGAGTTGCAGGAGTGGGCGAAGCTTGGCTCTGAGCGGCCAACACTGACTCCATCATGGCAGTCAGCCTAGCAATCTCTTCTTTCAGATCCCGGTTCTCTTTCTCTAAGTGCTCCATGATCTTGGGATGATTAGCTTTTGTGTTATACCGGTGCGTCAGCTTGTCTTCAAAATAAATGAAGAGCAAAGAGTTAGACCACTGATCAAGAAGCTCAGAACAAAACCTGCTTATGCATATGATGCATACAATGTTTGTGCATAAGGTTTGTTTTTATCAAAGGAACTTTATAGAGATCTATTTGCAAATATTTGAAAATATTAATCTTTTAAGACACATATGGAATATTCATAGCAATATATTTGGAAATTTTTTACGCCAATGAAGTAGTACAACTTTGGTAACCAAATACAATACAAGAGAAAAGGAGAATAAACATTCTATGAAGCCCTATAAGTAATCGTCCAAAGCTCTCAAGATCGGAAGATAAGCTGCACGAAGCCTCTTCACCTCTCTCTCATATGATGCTTCCATATCAGCCTTATCCTTGGCGATCCGATCATACTTCCTCTTCCAAAACCTGGATGACTGAGGAAGAAGAGAAGTAACCACATCATTAGGCTCATCAATAACCTGATGCTCCAGAAACTCTATCACTGCATCCTTATCTCTAAGCTGCTGAAGAAGTTCCTCTCGCTCACGAACCCAAGCACGCGACCGGTCTTCATCTCTCAACTCCTCTACTCCTTGGTTAGGGATGGTTGAAGGTCCAACCATAACCATAGGGGTAGGTCTTGGATAATCATAAGGCATGCGGTACTCGAGAGCTATCTTCCTCACCCAAGCGGTGTAGGGTTCCAAAGCAATACAATTCTTTGGACCAAGCTCCTTCCTTCCCTTCCTATGAACTTTGCGCCAGGCGCGGACCATCCTCTCCTTCAAGTTCTGGGGATCTTTACCCTCTTGAAATAACACACCTTCTAACAAAATGTTATTAGGTTTATCCTTTAAGGGGAACCCAAGCTGACGGCGAGCCAAAACAAGGTTGTAGTTAATTCCACCACATGTACCAAGAAGAGGCACATTGGAGAATTCACCATAAGAGTCAATAATCTGGACACCATCATACACAAGATTATACCAAAAGATATCATCATTAGTGAGAGACATAAGTCTTGTAGACCACCGTAGACATCCCTTGTTCTCCTTGAAGGCGAGCGTCTGAGGCAAGTGTGAAATAAACCACTTGTACAACAGAGGCAGACAACACACAATGGATCCACCACCCTTTGCATTCCTCATATACAGAGAGAAATAAGTGTTACCCAACAGAGTCGGAACGGGATTAAGAGTAGAAAAAATCCTAATAACGTTCACATCCACAAAATTGTAGATGTTGGGGAATAATAGTAGCCCATAGACGAGTAGTACAAATATGGCTTCAAAGGCGTCCTTACTCATGGCCTTCCCAAACAAAGTAGCTTGGGCAATGAGAAAATCAGATGGGAGACCTTGAATTCCACCTTTGGTAGTCATATGAGCAACAATATCAGATACATCTATATGAAGCATGTCAACAATCTCTTGGGAAGAAGGAACCCTCACCAAACCACTGAACGGCAAATGATCCAAGATAGGTATACCCACATGATAGACATATTCCTCAAGCGTAGGTAAGAGCTGGAAATCCGAAAAAGTGAAGCACCGATACAGAGGATCATAGAACTGCACCAACACACTCATCAGACCTGCATCAACCTGAGTAGAAAGAATAGACAGGAGCTTCTCATGGCACGCTTTGAACTCCAAAGGCTCTAATACATAAGATGCCAAACTCCTTAACTCTTTCAAGTCGGTTTGTCTGAAACTGTACTTCTTCGTATTCCTTCTTTGCTTATCCATGTTTGAAAATTTGCAAATAGACCTCTTAAGTTCCTTGAAAATTTTCTTGTTGATGATATGAATGCAAATGAATGCATGCATGCATGGATGCAACAATCACACTCAAGGATCAAGAAAGTCACGCCACACAAAGGTCACAGGATGGCTCAAGCCATCCTTAATATCAATCATCCATTTTGGTGGATTATGGTTTACACCTTATCAACACCCAAGTTCCATTAATATTGAGGATATATGAGAACGGATCAACTGCGAATCAAGGGTTTGTTGTGAGTCACGAGCATGGAGTCTCGGTTAAGAACCACCTAATGGGAGTGTATTATGGTTAAACCTGACAATCATGTTCTAAAAAGGTCACGTTAGTCATCATCTCATCTTTCGGATATTTATCGGATAAAACGACTACTCGTATTCCAAAAATATTCTCAAGAGGAACTCTTATGAGTGTAGTATCGCGTAACAGTCGTATTAAATCTTACACTTGAACGACCTTCGCACTACGTCCTAAAATAGACCAAGATGGGCTAGGTAATCTAAGGTCCTTGGTTTCTAAAGTTTATATTGGAAAGAGTAATGCCTAACCACGACTACTCATGTGACATTATTGATCCCAACAAGACCTTCACCAAGTGAATGGGCTTGCAAGTCAACTTACTAAGGAATAACTCCACACAAGTCAACAAGACTATGCCATTCTCCTATCATAAGTGCACTCGAGTTCGGGTATAGAACTCATCTCACAAGAAACCACCAAACATATAAGCAATTGATATATCAAGCAATTCATACATTGCAAACAATACAGTCATCCCATATTTGCACAAAAATATGTCACCAATAAACATACAACACATACAAGCAAAAAGTAGGCTAAACCCACTAGGGAATTATTCCTTCCCTAGCAGAGTCGCCACTTTTCTGTAGTGGGGTATTCGTTACCTTATGGTTTATTGACTAAACCAAAAGTAAACATACAATTCGAGTCGCCGCCGCGCTTTAATTTGTCCAAAGGAAAGGCTAAAAAGCGAACAAAAGCCAAGTAAGAAGTTTTATCAAATAAAAAACTAATAAAAATGTCAGAGATCTAGGTAAGAGGGTTGGTTATGAGATGGGAAGGTTTTAAGCACCCAAAACATCCTTAGTACTCTAAGGGAACCTCTTTTTGTAAATGTGTGTTGTAGGTTGGTATTTGTGAAAATATGTGCAAAGGATTGGGGAGATGAGAAAAGAATAGATTATATTTACAATTTTGTTGTTTGAATGGATGAACCCGTTACCTACGTACCATCACAAAGGTAGGATCAAAACCTCGTAGTTCGGGGTAAAAATCACAAAGATTGGTGAATTGATTTGTCAAAATCCTTAAGGTTTTTTGTTATCAAACGGAGAAAACTCAACCTAAATCAACAATCCACCATGTGAGGAGAGCTTCAACATACTAGTGAGGGGTTAACCCTATAATAAGTATGGAAGACTTATAGTCCAATCACTAAGGATAAGGTGAGGTTTACATCAACCACTATGATAACTCAAACCTATGGCTAATGTTTATGAAAAGGTTTAACAAAGGTGGCCATTGGAACCACAAAATCGACTTGAAGTGAGTTGTATTTACAAGTTAGATTTATTTACAAAATAAACTCAAAGTTGAATTAAGATTCATTCACAATGAGTATTAATGAAAAGATTTTAAAAAAGTAAAAGGCATAAGGCATAGGTTTCTAATTTGAAAATAATGTCAAAGTTTGAACAAAATGAGTTTGGCTTGGGTTTGAGTGAGGAGAAGAAGAGAAGGGCTAGTCCTAAAGCATACAAAGATAAGAGAAGAGATCAAACCCTTGGAGTTCCTTTTCTTGAAATCATAAAGATGATTCAAGATGCTCCTTTCCTTTGGATTTAGCAATCACTCAAGCAATCAAACAAATATTATATTCAAGCTCCTAGGATCTCCATTTGGCTTGTCTCTCTTAACTTGGCTACTCATGACAATGGTCTTTCTTACTATCTCAAGATGGAATCCATATCACAAGAACAAACATCAAAAAGTTCACAACACAATAAGAGGAATGGACAAAGAATGAGTTTAGATTAGGGGGTCCTTTGAAGTCAACTTTAAGATTTAGCATTCTAAAGGCATGAGGCCTAGTTGCTCTTCAACAGATTTAACATTCTAAATGAATGAGGCCTAGTTGCTCTTGGACTCCTTTAGGCTTAGGTAAGGTCCTAATTCTAATTCTTTTCTCCTTTATGCATTGGGTTCACACAAACAAAGGCAAAACAAACACAAGGCAACAATATACTTATACAATAATGAGCTTAAGTGAGCAAAGGGAAAATGATATAAACATAAAATATGTGCTCAAGTGAGCAAAGGGAAAAAAAGCAATATGAATAAATGAGCAAGAAAGTAAATTGCATTAAAGTAAATTGCAAGAAGCAACCTATCTTGGACATAAAGCAACTCACTTGATCTTGGATCAAGTTGAGTTTGACTTGGATCAAAGAAGGTTAAACCTCTCATATGTCAAGACCAACCATAAGACATTAACTCATTAGCCAAAATAAAAAAAGAAATGAGATGAAAATGAAATGGACAAAAACAGAATTCAAATGTCAAATACAATTGGTCAAAAGTGAATCAAATCATCATCAACCAATGCAAAACAGAAGAGAAATGAAGATTAGAAGTCAACAAGTCAAACATATTTTTTTGGTATTTTTGGAATTAAAATAAATGCAAAATTAAAATGGATAAAATATGGTCAAATCTCAAATTCAATTCAAATCAACTTAAACAAGTCCAATTAAATTCTCATAGGTCTAACATGGTCAAACAAGGTTTGACAAAAATTTTCAACAATTTTTGGAATCATAAACTATTTAAAATCAATTAAAAACAATAAAAATAACACAATATGAATCAAAATCTCAAATAAATCCCAAATCAATTAATAAATTATCAAAAAACCAAATAATTCACAAAAAAAATTAAATAAAGTCACAAAAATAATTAAAAATCAAAATATGAAACTAGATTTTTCAGAAAAATTTCGCCATTTGTAATACCCCAAAATTTACCCTTCATTTTTCCTGGAAGCATACGCTTTACACCTCATGCATGCATTCATTTTTAGGTCATTTAGCATTTGCATTTCATCATGGCAATCGGAATCGGATCCAAGAAGCTTGAACATCATCCAGGACACTTTGTGGGCTCTATTTAGATGATCAGTCAACACAAGGGAAAGACTTGAGTTACTTCCCACAGGGGTCTATTCGTCAGTCAAAACGTTAATCTTGAAGGAGCAAAGGTTTGTTCATGAGTTGTCATGCTCGCTAGGCGAAGCCCATGTGTTTTGAAAAAAAAACGAAAAACGAAAAAATAAAATAAAATAAATAAATAAATAAATAAAATAAATCTTGGACTTGGACCTCTCTCATTTGAGGCCACAGGTCCACAAAAATCAGGTTATAAATCCAGAGTTTCAGTGAAACAAAAGGCTATTCTATTCCTATTACCCTGTCTGGGAAAAAGATAGTGAGAGAAGAACCCTGGGGAAAAAGATAGTGAGAGAAGAGCTAACAGAGTTCAGAGCAACCTCCAGGCAACTCTGAAAGGTTCATTCTGACTCACACACTTTCAGCTCAAGCAAACCCTAACATTGGTTTGCAAATCAGCCGTGCCATTTGATTTCAACCGATCTCTCCAATCAGGTTTGCCCTTATTCCCATTACCTTTGAGCTTTGAATTTGAATACTCTGAATGTTTGAGGTATTATGGGTGAATTTGATACCCTTTTGATGCATGTCTTTTTTGTGAATTTTAATGGCATGATTCATGTGGTTACATTTTGATTTTGGGGCAACCCTTGATTACCTTATTTTTTGTCTCTAACCTATTTGTTGAGTTTTTGTGAGGGCTCACATGAATTTTACAGGGATAACTTGCGTGGTTTTCCACTTTATTTGTGGGATACCCCCTGGAGGTTCATTCCGATTATCTGTACTGACCCACTTTCTTTGATGATGTTAGCGTGGAAGGATCTCAGGGTTTCCTTGTTCTATTAATTACTGTTACTTCAGATCTTTATCCGTGTGGTACTTTTACATTTTCCCGTATTTTTACCGCTTTCTTAGCTGGAAGACCTCGGCAATGTTTTGTGTGTTTACTTTATGCAGGTTCCTTCGTCCAGGATTTCCCTTTTGCCTGAGCATCCCTAACCCTAATCCTTCATTGATTTTTCTTCTCCTAAACACACGTTTACTCCTTCTACTATAGGTGAGTACGTCTCCAAAGGTCGAGCATCCGGTAGATTGCGTAGTAACATCGTTCGTCCAAAACTCAATCCATAACCCCGTAGTTAGCCGAACTACGGCTTGCTCTGATTCTCATTCCAGATGAGATACGTAGGCATAAGACACGATGTCTTAGCGAGCACACATCCCCCCAACCCATAGGTCAGCCGAGCTACGAAGACTTTGATTCTCATATTCAGATGAGATACGTATGCAGTGGATGCGACATCCGCGCGAGTCATTTTCATTTAACCCCCTTTTTTAGTAAACATCACAAGATAAACTCACACCCTTTAGACAAGAACTACAAAAGTGGATCCCGTAGAGTACTACGGATGCGTAGGGATGCTAATACCTTCCCTTCGCATAACCGACTCCCGAACCCAAGATTTGGTTACGAGACCTTGTCTTGTCCTTTCCTTTTTCCAGGTTTACTTCGAGCGTTTCCTTTCCCTCCTTTGGGATAAATAACGCACGGTGGCGACTCTTCTGTCATTTTCTTTCGCCGATTGTTTTTTCGCACACTGTATTTTTCAGGTTGCGACAGCTGGTGACTCTGCTGGGGACCCGGTTTCCCTAAGCGAGTCCCTCCTAGCTTTTGTAGTTTGTTTGTTTATTGGGTGTTCATGCTTTTGTACAGTTATTTATTTACCTGCTTTACCTTATTGCATTGTGTACATATCATTGTTGTATCTGTTGGCTGGCTATGGCTGCTTGGTGATCTTTGTGAGATGAGTTCTATACCCGAACTCGAGTGCACTTAGGATAGGAGAATGGCATAGTCTTGTCGACTTGTGTGGAGTTATTCCTTAGCAAGTTGACTTGCAAGCCCATTCACTTGGTGGAGGTCATGTTGAGATCAATAATGTCACACAAGTAAGTTGTGGTTAGACATTACTTTTTCCAATATAGACCTTAGAAGCCGAGGACCTTAGTTTACCAAACCCATCTTGGCCTATTCGTAGGACGTAGTGCGAAAGTCGTTCAAGTGTAAGATTTGATACGATTGTTACGCGATACTACACTCATAAGAGTCTCTCTTGAGAATATTTTTGGAATACGAGTAGTCGTTCCTCCGATAATATCCGAAAGATGGGATTATGACTATGGGAACCTTTTGTAGAACATGTTTGGCAGGTTTAAACCTTAGTGCACTCCTTTTGGGTGGTTCTTAACCTAAACCCCATGCTCGTGACTTGCAACAAACCCTTGATTCATGGTTGATCCGATCAGGTATCCTTAATATCAATGAAACTTGGGTGTTGAAAAGGTGTAAACCATAATCCACCAAAATGGGTGGTTGATATTAAGGATAACATGGTCCATCCCATGACCTTTGTTTGGTGTGCTCTTAATTTCTCTCCAGACAGTGCAACCTGACAGATGTTAAAGCAGATACAGCGATCCTGATTCCCATGCCACTGCACTGCATTCACATTATTTTGCATCACATCATTTTGCATTCATAATCATTCACATATGTTTATCCATTTCTGTGGGGTTTATATCTTCTACTTGACTCTAGTCGGAATTTTCTTGGTTCTCATCAACGGCTTAGTCTTTTTTTTTACATCGTTTATCTACTGAGAGACTGGAATCAAGGGGGTAGAATACCTTTGGAATTGATAAACATGTCATTGCATTTACATATTCATTAGCATGTCTTGCATAATAGGTACCGCCACAGTGTTCTCAGTTTGTTTGGTGTTCCATCAGCAGGATAGTTGACCCAGGCATTCACCGGTACGGTACCCGCAGAAACCAACAGAGAGTAATGGAAAGCCTACAGGCAGAGTTCGCCGAGATGAAAATCCGCATGAATCAATTCATGGATGTGGTTCAAGGGGTGGCTCAGGGACAACAAGAGCTCAGGCAGATGATACAGAGGAATCCCCCTGCTCAACCAGAGACGGTGACTGATCCTCCAGCTGGAGAGGCTAATGGACCCAATGGACCGGGGCCTATCCCAATCCTACATGTCACCTCCGGTCAACAACCCGTTCATGATGATCAGGACGATCAGTTCCCCCTGCTGCAGGAAGACTTTGGTATGGTCATGGTGTGGACCCCATGTTTAGAAGATTGGAAGAGAGGTTGAAGGCAGTGGAAGGACATAATCCTCTGGGAGTAGATGTTGCTGACTTGGGCTGGTCCCAGGTCTGAGAGTGCCACCGAAATTCAAGGTCCCGATATTTGACAAATACAATGGCAACTCTTGCCCGAACACCCATGTGCAAGCCTATTTCCGTAAAATGGTTGCATACTCCGATGATGAAAAGTTGCTTATGTACTTTTTCCAGGACAACCTAGCTGGGGCATCCCTGGTGTCATACCCCAAAATTTGCCCATTAATATTTTAGGACATTTTTCAGGGCATTCCGACTCATTTTTATGACACTGATCTTAAAGGAACAAAGGCCCAGCTCACGAATGGCCCAATCTAGAAAATGGCCCAAACTGGCCTGTTCGCTACACGTTCGCTACACGCTCGCCTAGCAAACGTTCGCTACACGTTCGCTACACGCTCGCCTAGCGAACGTTCGCTACACGTTCGCTACACGCTCGCCTAGCGAAGCTGACAGACAACAAAAAATTTCGGGCTTCATTCTGAGCCCATTAGGTCATCAAAGGAGTATTATAAATACCCCAACTCCAGAACCAAAGGAGAAGGACGAAAGAGGACGAAAGGAGAACCCTAGCAAGCAAACCCTAGCGCTCACAGACGGAAAACCCTGAAGGAAAAGCCGGCGGCACCAAGTTCTACCTCCGCCCAATTCAATCCGATTTGCCGATTCAAAGTCACAACTCAGCTGCTAACAGGTTTACATTGCTATCATTGTTTTATATTCTTAATTTGCATATGACTTTAGGATTAGATTTATGAAATACCTTAAGCTTGGCATGTGAACTTTAGTATATACCATGCATACCTTAAATGATTAATCGTATAATTGCAGTAATGAGATCCATAAGGCATAAAATTGGTTGATATTGTACTGATATCATATTCAAAAAAAAACCAGCAGCGCTCGCTAGCACATCGCTAAGCGAGCCAGTAGCGAGTACTCGCTAGGCCTTCGCTAGGCGAAGCAGGGGCGAATGGGACAGTGGCTGTTTCATTTTTTTGGCTGTTCTATCTTATGTTATTATAATTCTGCATCATTTGGTTTGAGTTCATGATTGTTGTGTTTATCTTATGGTGCAACTTTCAATTATATTTTATCTCGATGCTCTAATTCGTGTGTTGAATTGTGTAAAGGTTTACATGTTTCCAAGGAAATGGTCGGCTAGGCATTCCACCTTATGGGTGGGATTCCCTCATGGAGATTCAATCTGAATTATTCAATCGATTTTAATGTATTAATTTTATGGCAAAGATCCACCCTAATGGCTTAATTGTTCTTAATGTATTGGTTTTAATATGAATCTAATTACCTACCTGATGACGGCTACCTAATTAATTGTAAAACTTTGCCTTTAAATAAGTGATCTTGGACCTCTCTTTATTGCCTTACGATATTACGGTATTACGGTCATGTCCCGCGAATGTGGGGATACCCTTAGCAAAGACCCTTCGATTAAATCATCATGTCCCTTTAAAATAAATCATAGTCCCTCGGATGTTGCCTTCGAATATATGATTTTGTCCCTCGATGACCCTTCGGTGTAGCCTACGGTTAAATGATGATCGTCCCTTCGAATGCTAAGGTATCCTTACAACTGTTGCCTTCAATGACCTATCGATGACCCTACGATGACCCTTTTACATCCAAAGGATAAAACTACTTACTTCTCAATAGTAAGGACAGTTTTACCCTCATAAGGATAGGAAACGTTCATAACGATCTTAGGAAGGTATAACTCTCAATTGCTGGATCATAACCTAAAACATTTCCCACCCCTCACACTTTGCAAATCCTAGAAAATCACCACTTGGTATACATTCATACTAGAATCATTACCAAGTTACATTTTTCTAAACCGTTTTCAAAATCAAACGAGATAAATACTTTGTATACATTCATACGAGAATCATTACAAAGTTAAACTCTCTTTTCGAAACATTTTCTAAACAATTCACGAACACTTTTCAGACAAAAATATAAGTGATCCAACAATTAAGAGCCCATGGATAACCATGGATACAAAGGGTGCTAACACCTTCCCTTTGTATAATGTACCTCCCGAACCCAAAATCTATTGAGGTCTTTCCTGTTCTTTTCCACCTTTCCTTATTGGATAAAAGAAAAGTCGGTGGCGACTCTTGCTATCCGCGACATTGCGATAAAAAGCAAAACACCCCAAGTCAGTTCACCGTATGACAGAACTGGCGACTCTGCTGGGGACACTTTAAAAAGAGAGGTTACCTTAAAAACAAGATCACTTATTCCAAATTGTCTGATTTACTTTTAAGGGATTGCTTGGGTATTTTTGAGTGAAAGATCCTACACCCGGATCTAGTGTACCTTAGGTAAGTAGCAATAGATCATCGCGACTATCCGGCGTATACTGGAATGGTTAAAATGATGGCTATGGTTAATGTGACACTTTGGATGTCCTGATGTTCCTCATGTTCACTTGAGGAAAAATTTGGCTTCCGCGTGGTGTCATTAAAGCATTAACCAGACCTTTAGAACCCTAATTGACTCATCCTGGCCATTAGAAAGTAGTGAGATAACTGACTTCGGTTCCGACTGGGGTTGGTTGAGACTCGATACTACACTCTTTGAGATTGGACTTTAGGGAAGCTTCGGTCAACCACTTGGTGTTGCACTGAAGTGGACTTGAAGGAAGGTCAATGATTGGAGATCCTTTTAGAACCCGGTTACTATTCTAGGACAGGTTGAACCAACTAAACTTCAGTGGGGAGGGTACTTACCTATGGAACTCATGCAAGCCTTAAAACCTAGGAATGATGGTTGTGTGACTTGCTTGTGCTTGTTATTTATTTAACCTCATAACATCATAACATCATAACATCATGACATCATAACATTGTACTAACCATTTCAAGGACTTAGGGATTTAACTTTGCTCTGTTTTGTAAGGCTATGGCTCCAAGGAAGGCCATCCGGATCAATTTTGTAGCAATCGCTCCTCAACTCAAGAACTTAGTGTCAGAACTTTCCGATCATGCGCAGTTCATCAAGAAACACGGTTCTCTCCTCAATTTGGTTACCACTGGTTTCAAAGAAGATATGATGAGAGTTTTATTCCAGTTCTTCGACCCTAAACATCATTGCTTCACATTCCCGGATTATCAGTTGGTACCTACACTGGAAGAATTCTCCAGACTGCTTGGGATACCTATCCTTGATCAAATACCTTTCAGTGGTTTAGAAAAGGTTCCGAAGTCTGAAGAAGTTGCCGCAGCTTTACACATGACGAAGTCCGACATTGAAGCTAATTGGGTAACAAGGAGTGGAGTTAAGGGTTTACTTGCCAAATTCCTGACAAATAAGGCCCGAGAATTCTTAAAAGTTATGAATGTCCGTGCTTTCGAAGACATCCTGGCGTTGTGTTAGATGCCCAAAAGTGCTTATTTGAGCTATCATATGTGGGCATCTTTCACTCTTTTTCCTTGCTAAAATTGTCAAAACCACATTTGTTTTACATGGAATGCATTACATTGATAAACAAGCTTGGTGCCTTTGATGTGGGTGTTATTGTGCAGGAAAGGCATGAATTAATTGATAATAAAGACACAAGAGAATTGGCAAAGGAACCAAAGAATACAAGCATTTCATCTGCCTGCTCGCTAGGCGAGGCTGTGGCGAAGCTTTGGTTCGCTAGGCGAGTTCCAGGCGAAAAGCTCCAATAAATTAGCAAATTAATTCGCTAGGCGAGCTCAAGGCGAATGTGGTAGCGAATTCATTCTGTTTTTGTGAAAAAACGCAGCCAGCACTCACTCGCTAGGCGAAGCTCTAGCGAGTCCCCAGCGAGCATTCCAGTAGCAAAACCTCTCAACCTCGCTGGGGCGAAGGTTGAGGCGTGTCCTTCGCTAGGCGAAGGTATGTTCGCTAGGCGAACATCACAGTTCAGCAAGCCCTGTTTTCTCTGGGCGCAGGGGCCTTTTGTGCCCATTTTAGACCCTCGCTAGGCGAGCCATTCTGCTCGCCTAGCGAACATGACAGACCAGCTGAGGTCTATAAGTAGCAGGTGCCACTTTTGAGCACCATACCTCATTTTTACCAACTTTTCCATTTCTGTACTTTTTCTAGATATTTTTGCAGCATTGTTTTGGGAGCTCTTATGCCCTAGTTTTTCATTTCTCTTCATCTAGCAACCATCTTCCACAAAAAGAAGGTGGATTCCCATGAAAATGAGTAGCTAAGTCATCCATTTGTCAAGGTTAGATGTAGGTGATTTCTAGCTTTGTGTGTAAATGTAAGGATCCTCATATGTAAACTCTTTAACGGTAAATATATGATGAAAACTTTGTTTCTATTTAAAACTCTTTGTGTTGGTTTATGATCGAGAGATGTTTACCGATTCTTGACCTAGGTTTTCATCCAAACTTGTTTGTTAGCTAGAGATAGTAACGAATGATTTTGTTCACCATAAGGTTGAACCAAAAGGTTGTCATTTTGATAGATTGTGTTCGAGAGAAACAATGGATCAAAATGGCAAAACTCACAATGGGTGTTCGAGAGAAACGCATTGAGATGACCTTGTGAAATTATTTATCATCTAAAGGAGTTTATAAGATTGTTGACCGAGCTAATACATGCAAAGTGATCATTGAAACCTAACTTTGACAATATTTCTCATTTAATCAAAACATAACTTTTACCGCAATTAATTACTTTGTATGCAAGATAACTTGATTAAAACCAAAACCCTATTGTTACATTAAGTTAAGATTAATTCAACCATTGAACGGCAGTGATATCTTACAATCTCTGTGGATACGATAACAAAAACCCGACACGAAATATACATTTCAACAAAATGGCGCCGTTGCCGGGGATTGTAAATTGATATTGCGAGCATCGCAATGGTTGTTTAAGTTTTAGCTTGTGAATTTTGACTTGTGCTTGTAATTTGTTTGGTTTAGTGTGCAGCTTACGTTTTATGCGAGGGCAAATCCCTGTGGACGAACTTCTTTTTGATCCTGAGATCGAGAGAACCGCAAGGAGGCTCAATAGCAAAACGAGACGTAGGAGGCAACAGGCTAGACAACGCCAAGAGCAAGGAGAAAGTTCTTCAACCACAAATCCACACCCATTCATACCAAACATGGAGCCACAACCACCACCACCTATTTCTACTCCATGTATCAATAGTCCAAGGAACACCGCTCAGTTTGCCAACCAAACAGGAAGGCAAGCTGAGATGAAGACGGGAACTCTGAATTTATTATATGGGAGTCCATTCACCGGAATGGACCATGAAGACCCATTTGCTTTTCTCACAAAATTTTATGAGATAGCATTGGCTGCCGGAGTGGATCAGGCTCAGGAGCTTCCGTTGTTCAGACGATTATTTCCCCACGCTTTGCTCGGTAAAGCAAAGGATTGGTATCTCGATCAAACACCTGCCGTAATGACAGACTGGAACGTGTTAGAGGAGAAATTCATTGAAAGATTTTTCTCCCATAACCGATTCATGGAATCAAAGACGGCCATCTCGGTGTTTTCTCAAGGAACCAGTGAATCTTTGAATGAAGCGTGGGAGAGATTCAAGTCCATGCTTAGGAAATGTAAAGGGCATGGATTTGATGAATTAACTCAAATCCATATCTTCAGAAATGGACTTCAACCAAACTGCAAAACGTTGTTGGATGCCACCTCGGGTGGCTCGTTGATGTCAAAAAGTGCCGAAGAAGCCACCAACATTATCAATCGAATGGCTTTGAATGATCTTCAGAGTCAAAGTCGTGGAAATTCTTTGAAGAAGGCGGGAGTGCTTGAGTTAGGGACGAATGATGCCATCCTAGCCCAAAACAAGCTCATCTCACAACAAGTGGAACTCTTAACGCAACAAATCAAAGAGTTAAGAGAACCGTCAAAAGCTAAACAAATAGCTTGTTGTGAACTTTGTAAAGGTGAACATGACACCGGATTTTGTCCACCTCCCGGTTTTGACGAAGTAAACTACATGGCCAATCAACGGGACTATCAACCGAGACAACAACAACCTTATCAACCGCACCCTCAACAACAACAACAACAACAACAACAATTCCAAGGGAACCAAGGGTTCCAACCTAGAAGCAACTATTATCATAACCAAGGTTATGGAGGTGGTTCTTCTAGCCGTCAAAACCCTCCCCAAAATCCGTATCAACCTCAACAACCGCCGGTCGTCAATTGTAAATTGGAAGAGACATTGACGCAATTCATGCAAATGTCAATGGCCAATCAAAAGAGTAATGACGCGGCCATAAAAAATCTTGAAACTCAAGTTAGGCAACTTGCCAAGCAACTCGCTGAACAACAAACCGGTCCTTCTTTTTCGGCTAATACGCAAACAAATCCTAAGGAGCATTGTAAGGCGATTATGACGAGAAGTGGGAGGGAGTTGGGTAGTGAAAATGAAAAAAGAGTTGAGAGTAAAAAAAGAGAGAAAGAGAAGGAGATTGAGGAGGAAATAGTGGATGAAAATGTTGATGGTGAAGTAGGAGTGTGGAGTGATGAGGAAGAAGTTGAAAAGAATAAAAATAATGGTGAAGTTGAAAAAGAGAAAGGTGTGGAGATTGAGGAAAATAAAAGTGATGAGGTAATAAGGGAGGTAGTGAAGAAGCCTAGATGGAAAAGTGCTAGAGTTGCAAAGGGAAAGGAGGTAGTGAGCACTACTCCTATCCAAAAGCTTCCTTACCCTCATGCTCCTTCCAAAAGGGAGAATGAACGGCATTACGCCCGGTTCATGGATATTTTTAAACAGTTGCAAATCAACATTCCGTTTGCTGAAGCCTTGGAACAAATGCCAAAGTATGCCAAATTCATGAAGGACATACTAACCAAAAAGCGGAGGTATACGGAACCGGAGACCATCGTCCTTGATGCGAGCTGTAGTGCCATTATTCAAAGGACGCTTCCTAAGAAAGAGGTTGATCCGGGAAGAGTTACATTGCCGGTTAAAATTGGTGACGTGTATGTCGGAAAGGGACTTATTGACTTAGGGTCGAGTATAAATCTTATACCTTTGTCAATTATCAAGAGGCTTGGCAACATCGAGATTAAGTCCATCCGAATGACATTGCAATTGGCGGATAAGTCGACGACCCATCCTCATGGCGTAGCCCAAGATGTGTTGGTGAAGGTCGACAAATTCTTTTTCCCGGTGGATTTTATTGTAATTGATATGGAGGAAGATGATGATGCTCCGCTCATATTGGGCCGACCATTCATGAAGACCGCAAGAATGATGATAGATGTTGATGACGGTTTAATGAAGGTGCGGGTTCAAAATGAGGAGGTCACATTTGATCTATTCGAGGCGATGAAGCATTCCAAGGATAGAAATGATAGCTTTCGCATCGATGTGATTGAAGACGCTATTATGGAAGTTTCAAAGCATATTCATGAGATATCTCCTATGGAGTTAGCTCTCGACAACTCATTGGAGGTTTTCACTGTTGAAGAGGAGCTAGCTCTTGAGGAATGCTTAAAGGAACTTGATAGTTTGGAAGACCTACAACCGTGGGAAGTAGAGGAAGAAAACTTGAAGAAGGAGGTCATTGACGAGAAAGCGCCAATTGAATTAAAAGAGTTACCTTCGACTTTGAAATATGTGTTTTTAGATGAGACCGAGGCAAAGCCGGTCATCATAAGCAACCTTTTGACCAAAGAAGAAGAAGCCCGTCTAATCATTGTGCTAAAAACCAATCAAGAAGCTATGGGTTGGACTCTTTCCGATCTAAAAGTAATTAGTCCATCCTATTGTATGCACAAGATTTTGATGGAGGAGGATTTCAAGCCGGTAGCTCAACCACAACGCCGCTTAAATCCTACCATGAAAGAGGTTGTAAGGAAGGAAGTGGTGAAGCTATTGGATGCGGGAATGATTTACCCGATCTCGGATAGTCCGTCGGTTAGTCCCGTGCACGTGGTTCCGAAGAAGGGTGGAATGACCGTAATCCGTAATGACAAAGACGAATTGATCCCGACTAAAGTTGCAACGGGGTGGAGAATGTGTATAGATTATAGACGGTTGAATACCGCGACTCGAAAGGACCATTTTCCACTCCCATTTATGGATCAAATGCTTGAAAGACTATCGGGCCAACAATACTATTGTTTTTTGGACGGCTACTCCGGGTACAACCAAATTGCGGTTGACCCGGTTGATCATGAGAAGACGGCTTTCACGTGTCCGTTTGGAGTGTTCGCATACAGAAAAATGCCCTTTGGGCTGTGCAATGCACCGGCGACCTTCCAACGATGCGTCCAAGCCATTTTTGCCGATCTGATAGAGAAAACAATGGAAGTCTTCATGGATGACTTCTCGGTATTTGGTGGGACGTTTAGTCTATGCTTGGCAAATTTGAAGACGGTGTTGGAAAGGTGTGTGAAGACCAATTTGGTGCTAAATTGGGAAAAGTGTCACTTCATGGTGACCGAGGGGATCGTGCTAGGCCACAAAGTCTCTAAAGGGGGCTTGAAGTGGATAGAGCTAAGGTTGAAGTAATTGAAAAATTACCCCCTCCGGTGAATGTGAAAGGCATCCGTAGCTTTTTGGGGCATGCGGGGTTTTACCGGCGCTTCATCAAGGACTTCTCAAAGGTGGCTAAGCCTTTGAGCAATTTGCTCGCCAAAGATCAGGTATTTCTCTTCACCGAAGATTGTTTGCAAGCTTTTGAGGTTTTAAAAGAAAAATTGGTTACCGCTCCAATAATAGTCGCTCCCGATTGGAATGAAAATTTTGAACTAATGTGTGACGCGAGTGACTATGCTGTTGGAGCGGTACTTGGCCAAAGAAAAGACAAAACTTTTCATGCTATACATTATGCGAGTAAGGTTCTTAACGAGGCTCAAATAAATTATGCCACAACGGAAAAAGAACTACTCGCAATAGTGTATGCGCTAGAAAAGTTTAGGTCCTATCTTATAGGGTCTAAAGTCGTTGTGTACACCGACCACGCGGCGATTAAATATCTGCTAACCAAGCCGGATTCGAAGCAAAGGCTCATCCGTTGGATCCTCTTGTTACAAGAATTCGATGTCGAAATCAAAGACAAGAAGGGGTCGGAAAACTTGGTAGCGGATCATTTATCCCGCTTAGTGAATGTCGAGGTTACCGCATCTGAAAAGGAAATCCGGGAAGAATTTCCTGATGAAAAATTGTTTAAGGTTCAAGTTAGGCCGTGGTTTGCAGACTTTGCAAACCACAAGGCTAGTGGTTTCGTGCCTGCCGACCTAACTTCGAACCAAAAGAGGAAGTTCCTTTCGGATGCGAAGTATTATGTTTGGGATGACCCATACTTGTTTAAGTTGGGTAGCGATAACCTGTTAAGGAGATGCGTAACTGGTGATGAAGCCCAGAGCATCCTTTGGCATTGTCACAACTCGCCTTATGGCGGACATTATAATGGGGTTAGAACGGCCACTAAAATTCTTCAATCGGGATTTTATTGGCCAACTATTTTCAAAGATGCACATATCCATGCGCAAAGTTGTGATAGCTGCTAAAGAAGCGGTGGGATAGGTAAGAGAGATGAGATGCCTCTCCAAAATATCCAAGAAGTGGAAGTGTTCGATTGTTGGGGCATCGATTTCGTAGGACCTTTCCCACCCTCTTACGGGAATGAGTACATGCTTGTAGCTGTTGATTATGTCTCCAAGTGGGTTGAGGCGATTGCCTCACCTCGGGCGGATGCCAAAACGGTGATAAATTTTTTAAAGAAAAACATCTTTTCCCGTTTTGGAACCCCCCGAGTGTTGATAAGTGACGGAGGGTCACACTTTTGCAATGCACCTTTGGAAACAATTCTAAAACATTATGGTGTGTCGCATAGGGTGACAACTCCGTACCACCCTCAGGCTAACGGGCAAGTGGAGGTCTCTAATCGAGAGATTAAGAGAATCCTAGAAAAAACCGTGTCTAATTCTAAAAAAGAGTGGTCCCAAAAATTGGACGAAGCATTATGGGCCTACCGTACGGCCTTTAAAGCTCCAATTGGCCTAACTCCCTTTCAATTGGTATTTGGTAAAACTTGCCATTTGCCGGTTGAATTGGAGCACAAGGCCTTGTGGGCCCTAAAGTTTTTAAATTTTGAACATGAGTTGGCCGGTAACAAAAGGAAAGTACAACTACTTGAGTTGGAGGAGATGCGCAATGCCGCATACCACTCAAGTTGGTTGTACAAGGAAAAAGCAAAGAAGTATCACGACAAGAAGATCCGTAACAAAGAATTCGTGCCCGGACAATTGGTCTTATTGTTCAACTCCCGGTTGAAGTTGTTTCCCGGGAAGTTGAAATCAAAATGGTCCGGGCCATTTCGGGTGAAAGAAGTGAAAGAGTACGGGGCCATTGTCATTGAAGACATGGACAAGAAAGATAGTTGGACCGTGAATGGCCAACGATTGAAAGTGTATCTCGGCGGTCATGTGGATCGCGAGAGTTGTGCTCAGCCGCTTGATGCTCCTCTGTGAGCATCACATCGTCGAGCTTAGCCGACGTTAAACAAGCGCTAGTTGGGAGGCACCCCAACATTGTAAGTATTTATTGTTTTATGTATCATGTTGAATTCTGTTACAGTGTGCTAAATCAGGCTGGATGACTTGCAAGTGCTGCATTTGCAAATGCACTTGCTGTCATGCTCGCTTGCAGCTCGCTAGGCGAGGCTGCAGCGAGCGCGCTCGCTGGCTGCTCGCTAGGCGAGGCAGTAGCGAACGCATCAGTACTGTTTTCTATAAATTTCTCAGCAGGGCATTTTGCCCCAAACCCTTAAAAACATTCTGAACGGCTCTGCTGAGAAAATTTTGCGAAGCTTCTCAAACTCTCGCATTCGCATCGCTATCACCAACCCTCGCTCCTTCCTATCGATTGCAAACTCTCTTCATTTTACATTTCCGAATCCGTGTAATTAAGGTTTGCCCTACTTCATTTTCTTTTTGTGTACTCTTAAATTCCAAATATGAATTGCAAATAGGATAAGTGTAGTATGGGAAATTGAGGTTGCATGTGATGTTGTGGAGTTTGCAATGTTTGGATACTTAGGTTTTCAAATTGGGGATTTCATTTATTTTAGGTTTTGCATGAAATTAGTCAATCGCCAATAGCATAGAACGATTATTTGTTTAAGAAATCATTAGGTTCTGATGTGGGAACCATTTGTGTATGGAAATTGGGGGAAAATTCTTTGAATATGCAGAAAATCCCAAAACCCGTAAGGTTCGCTAGCACTCGCTAGGCGAACCTGGGACGAGCGTTCGCTGCAACTTCGCTAGGCGAAGCAGCAGCGAACATGGCAGTATTTTAAAATTATGCTTTGATGGCTAACCTGTTGTTTGGTGTGTGTTGTTTCTTTGTATCTTTTGCAGATGAAGTCTAGATCTGGAGCTGGTAAGAAAAGAAAGGGACCATCGTCTACATCTCGAACGGTTCCTATTCAATTCGACCAAGACAAGTTTGTCGGCCCTAAACAGGCCGCCAGATACATCGCTCTGGAGAAGCGAAAAATACTTCCTGAGAAGCGTTTTCTGATCAACCCACAGGGCACTTACAGAACTTTCGCCGGGTTGATAGACGCCAAGAAGTGGGATAGGTTGATAAGTCCCTTAGAGCATTACGACATTGCTACAGTGCGGGAGTTTTATGCTAACGCACTGCCCGACGACGACGAGCCCTTCACTTGGGTTTCTAGAGTTGTCGGGCGTGCAATTCCATTTGACCGGGATGCTATCAACCGAATCCTAGGGGAACCGCTCCAGTTGGGAGCTGACCAGAGAGACCAGTACCACACCGACCTCAGACTTCACAGAGATGTCCCTGCCATTACCGCCGACCTGCTTTTACCTGGGAAATCGGTTGAGCCGAACCCATCTGGGGTTCCTGTGAGATATCACCGGGAGGACATGACTCCCATGGCTCAGCTGATACTACTATTGGTTTTGACCAACATCCAGCCCAAATCACACACCTCTACTGTGCCGATCCCAGTGGCACATTTAGTCCATTCCATCCTCACAAATGTCGAGATAGATGTGGCGAGGATAATCGCCAATGAGCTGAAGACCGTCGTCGAGAGCGGGCTTAAGTCAGGGGCTCGTGTTAATTGTCCCTTGGCTTTCCCGTGTTTGATTATGAGCTTATGTGTTCAGGCTAGGGTGAGACTTCCGTCTCGTGGGCAAGTTAGGATCCCGGCACCTATCGATGATAGGTATGTGGCTAAATACTGTAGAGCTAAGTCTACCGGTGGCAGTGCAGCCTCAGGAAGTACTCGGGCTGCTGATGGTCCTAGTGCTTCTTCTCCCGGACTTGATCCGTACCTGCGGGTTGTGTGTGACTACAGTTTTGAGTGGATGGCAGCATCCCAACGAGCTATGATTGATATGCACAACAGTATGCAGAGGTTGGAGCTGCAAGGTAATGACCCCTCCGGTGCTCGAGCATTGTTAGCGCGTGAGCAGTTTATGCTTAACGCTAATTGGCCTGTGGACAGGCCAGTCTATGGTGAGGGGGTGGACGCTGAGGCTGCTGATGATGATGTTGATGAGGCTACCGGTTCTGAGGCCGGTAGCGAAGAGGAGTCCTGAGCCCTTTGTGGGTTAAGTTTTTGTGTGTTTTCAGTTTTTATGTTATTTCTATTTTGTATCTTCGGATTTTGTATTTTGACCATGGTGTTGTACTATTGGGGTGTTTTGTCCCCCACGAACAAATTTATATTTTCAGTTAATGTTATTTATTTTTGTTTTTAATTTTGTGTGTTTAATAAATTTTTGGTTGATTGAGTGGCAAACCCTTCTAGATTGGTTGCTCCTCAAGAAGTACCCAATGAAGGTGCATCCGAGCTTTGATGGCAATGATAAGAATAAACAAGTGAATGAAGCTAAGGTACATGGTTACCGTCGGCTAGAATTTTAGAATGCATTAGGAACTTTACTCTTTTTGGTAAATTGAATATTGTCTTTTTGCAACATAATTGAATGAATGCTTCATCTAGAACTTAAAACCACAAATTGTGAGGAAACCTCCATTGTACACTTAAATGCTGGATTCTAATAAGTTTTGTTGATTCATGTGATTCATTCTTTGTCTTTTATTATTGTGAAATTGTGGAAGCAATTAGAAATGATCAAGGCACTTGTTTTCTTTTGAGCACAACTACATCCAAAAACAACTTACCTGTGAGCAGAGAGAGTATTTGTTAACCCCTTTGAGCCTAAACAGTTGAATCTCCGCTTGAAATAAAGCGAGATCTCAAAAATCTTTTTTTTTACAACCCGGAAAATCTTGATTATTGTTCTTTTGCCGTAAAAAGTTAAGAGCATTCACTTAGGGTGTGGAAGAAATAAGTTGGGGAGAACGAAAAAGAATTGGTAAGTACCACAACTCTTGAAAAAGATAAGAAAAACCGAGCAAGCATAGAAAAATATATGTATAGAAAATATAGAAAAGAAACATCTGTTTTGTATATTTGATGTGAAAGAAAAGAACAAAAATAGAAAGAATGAAAAAATGCTTGCTCGGAAGAAAAATAGTAAAAAAAAATATAAAAATTGAGTTGTGGAATATGTGTTGTGAAGGTTACAAATAAGAAACAAATGAAACAAAGTCGAGTAGTATGAATAATACTGTGAATGTCTCTTTTGCATCGGCACTTTCGTTTCAATGGCCTTAGAAATGACCCTTGTTTGTTAACCTAACCAAGCTTCAACCGAAAAGCCCTTAGTGATCTTTATGCTTCCACAGTACCATTTTTAATTGTTAGACATTGTATGAATCTATTTGATATCTTCATTATTTGTTAGTGAGTGAGATTAGTCCCGCGGTTGCAAACGCGCAAAATCTTCATTCCTTATTCGAAGAGGAGAGATAGGATGATTCATTCAGAATAGTATTGTTGTAGATAGATAAATATTTTGCATTGCTATTTAAGTTTTAGTTCCTAGGTATTATTTTATTCGAACCGTTGGGAACTTGTATTTGCTGATTTCGCTTGTGTTTGAGCCGTTTATCCAACTTCGGAGAAACCGTTTCTTAAAGCAAATCCTCTTGTCCTTCAAGAGGCATACTTTGCTTGAGGACAAGCAAGAATCTAGTTGGGGAGAGTTGTTAGATGCCCAAAAGTGCTTATTTGAGCTATCATATGTGGGCATCTTTCACTCTTTTTCCTTGCTAAAATTGTCAAAACCACATTTGTTTTACATGGAATGCATTACATTGATAAACAAGCTTGGTGCCTTTGATGTGGGTGTTATTGTGCAGGAAAGGCATGAATTAATTGATAATAAAGACACAAGAGAATTGGCAAAGGAACCAAAGAATACAAGCATTTCATCTGCCTGCTCGCTAGGCGAGGCTGTGGCGAAGCTTTGGTTCGCTAGGCGAGTTCCAGGCGAAAAGCTCCAGTAAATTAGCAAATTAATTCGCTAGGCGAGCTCAAGGCGAATGTGGTAGCGAATTCATTCTGTTTTTGTGAAAAAACGCAGCCAGCACTCACTCGCTAGGCGAAGCTCTAGCGAGTCCCCAGCGAGCATTCCAGTAGCAAAACCTCTCAACCTCGCTGGGGCGAAGGTTGAGGCGTGTCCTTCGCTAGGCGAAGGTATGTTCGCTAGGCGAACATCACAGTTCAGCAAGCCCTGTTTTCTCTGGGCGCAGGGGCCTTTTGTGCCCATTTTAGACCCTCGCTAGGCGAGCCATTCTGCTCGCCTAGCGAACATGACAGACCAGCTGAGGTCTATAAGTAGCAGGTGCCACTTTTGAGCACCATACCTCATTTTTACCAACTTTTCCATTTCTGTACTTTTTCTAGATATTTTGCAGCATTGTTTTGGGAGCTCTTATGCCCTAGTTTTTCATTTCTCTTCATCTAGCAACCATCTTCCACAAAAAGAAGGTGGATTCCCATCCAACTTCGATTATCCGACTTGGATGTTGATCAACCTTCTTTCCTTACTTGCCGACCAAGCTACCATGAAAATGAGTAGCTAAGTCATCCATTTGTCAAGGTTAGATGTAGGTGATTTCTAGCTTTGTGTGTAAATGTAAGGATCCTCATATGTAAACTCTTTAACGGTAAATATATGATGAAAACTTTGTTTCTATTTAAAACTCTTTGTGTTGGTTTATGATCGAGAGATGTTTACCGATTCTTGACCTAGGTTTTCATCCAAACTTGTTTGTTAGCTAGAGATAGTAACGAATGATTTTGTTCACCATAAGGTTGAACCAAAAGGTTGTCATTTTGATAGATTGTGTTCGAGAGAAACAATGGATCAAAATGGCAAAACTCACAATGGGTGTTCGAGAGAAACGCATTGAGAGGACCTTGTGAAATTATTTATCATCTAAAGGAGTTTATAAGATTGTTGACCGAGCTAATACATGCAAAGTGATCATTGAAACCTAACTTTGACAATATTTCTCATTTAATCAAAACATAACTTTTACCGCAATTAATTACTTTGTATGCAAGATAACTTGATTAAAACCAAAACCCTATTGTTACATTAAGTTAAGATTAATTCAACCATTGAACGGCAGTGATATCTTACAATCTCTGTGGATACGATAACAAAAACCCGACACGAAATATACATTTCAACACGTTGCTAATTTATGGCCTGGTGTTATTCCCTAATCCAGACCAATTCATAGACATGAATGCTATTAAGATATTTCTCACTCACAACCCTGTACCTACCTTGCTGGGAGACATTTTGCATTCCCTCCACACTCGTACCATGAAGAAGCAAGGGACTCTCATGTGCGACATACCTTTGTTGTCTAGGTGGTTTATTTCGCACCTTCCTCAATCAGTCTTGAAGAACAAGCAGAATTTGAAATGGTCTCAAAGGATAATGTCGCTCTCCCACCCAGACATCTGTTGGTGTCCTCAGTTCAAGGAAAATGTTACCATCATTGACCGTTGCGGCGAGTTCCCTAATGTACCACTCCTAGGAATAAGAGGAGGTATTACTTATAATCCTGCTTTAGCTCTGCGACAGTTTGGTTGTGCTCGAAGAGATGGTCCACATGAAATGATCATCGAAGGCATCATGTTCGGCTATGACAACGATTCCCAAGGCCTCCGTCAAAGATTTGTACGATCTTGGGGCATGGTGAAGAGAGGTACGTTAGGACTGAAAAATTCTATTCCTATGGAACCTTATCTCAGATGGGTACGCGCCAGAGCTCGTGAACTTGTCATGCCATATCTTGCAATCGGACCTCAGATTGTCGAACCTGAAGCTGAAGGAGTTGCTCCTCAGATCATTCCTTATTCAGATATGCCTACCAATGTTGAGGAACTAAAGAGATCCTGGATCCAGTTGAGAGAAGAAAGGGATACTTTCGAGACTCAGTTCGTCGCAGAAAGGAAGAAAGTGCTAGAACTTACCAGTCAGCTTAATGAGGAACGAAGACTCAATGCGTATCTTCGCCCAAAAAGAAGTCGCCCCTGGGAGACTTGAGCTTTCATTGTATTTTTATTATTATTCCTTTTGTAATGAACATTGATCAAAGAAATCAGCAATAAACATTGTCTCTCTTGTTGGTGATTTACGCAAAGTTAAATTCCAAAAGTCCTTGAAAACATTTCATACATTGCATAGCATAACATAACACTGCATAACAGGTATTCTACAAGTTCAATGTTCTCACGGTCTTCATTACAAACAGAAAAATGGATCTCGAACAAACTGTCAAAGATCTCCAGACTCAGAATGCTCAATTCAAGGAGATGATGCTAAGCTTATCCAAGGGGCAGGAGGAACTGAAGGCTCTTTTGCTCGAAAAGAAGAAAGACAAGCAAGCTGTGAGTTTCATTAACCCGGGAAGAAGGCGTAAAGGACAGGCCACAGGAGTCAAGTTTGGAATCCCGAATGGTCCAGAAGAGGGGGCGGAGAATGATTCAGAGGAAGAGAATGCTGATTTCTCCAACCCTGAGGATGACGATGAAGATTATGAAAATGAACAGTACTCTCCAAGAGATGATAAGTACAAGTTGCTGGAAGAACGTATGCTAGCTATGGAGGGTCAGAAGGCGCCCGGTCTGGATTTCGAAAGTTTGGGTCTGGTCTCCGATGTGACCATTCCTCGCAAATTCAAAATCCCCACTTTCACTAAGTACGATGGTGCGTCTTGTCCTCAGATGCATCTGAGAGCTTATGTGAGAAAGATTCAGCCGCATACCACTGACAGGAAGCTATGGATCCATTTCTTCCAAGAGAGCCTGTCTGGCACACAGTTGGAATGGTATTATCAGCTCGAGAGCTCTGACATCCGCACCTGGACTGATTTAGCAACAACTTTCTATAAACAGTACCAGTATAACTCTGAACTAGCACCTACCCGGCTACAGTTGCAGAATATGACTATGGGATCTAAAGAAAGCTTTAAAGAATATGCTCAAAAGTGGAGAGATTTGGCTGGCAGAGTCAAACCCCCTATGACTGACAGAGAATTGGTGGACATGTTCATGGGCACACTGACCGGCCCATTCTACAGCCATCTACTGGGAAGTTCTTCATCAGGTTTCACTGAACTTATATTAACAGGTGAACGTGTTGAAAGCGGCATCCGAAGTGGAAAGATACAGGCGGCTACCTCTGCAAGCACCAAAAGGTCCTATCAGGGGAGGAACGAATCAAATGCTGTGTACGGTCAAAAGGGTCGTAACAAGAAAAACCGTGACCACGACATTGGAGCAGTTACGATTGCAGCACCACCACCATCTCAAAACTTCCAGCCCAAACAAGACAGACCAAGAAGGCAGTTCACCAGGATCAATATGACCTTGGCACAGGCACTGCAGGGAATGCTAAAGGCAAATTTGATCACCCTTAAAGATCCTCCTACAAATCCCAACACTACCTCTTCTCGTTATAATCCCAATGTCAGGTGTGCATATCACTCCGATAGCCCCGGGCATGATACAAACGATTGCTGGTGATTGAAGAATAAGATTCAGGATATGATCGAAGCTGGAGAAATTGAGTTTGAGCTTCCGGAGACTCCTAATGTCATCACTGCTCCTATGCCTAACCATGACAAGACTGTTAATGCTGAAAATCATTCGCAAGAGTGATTTTGATGTTGTAGAACAATTGGGGCATACCCCGTCTAAGATCTCGATGTTATCCTTGTTGTTATCTTCTGAATCTCATGCCAATGCATTGATAAAATTCTTGAAGACTGCTCATGTACCTCAGGAGACATCTGTCGATCAATTCGAACATTATGTTGCTCACTTGGCTGTTGACAATGGCCTGGGCTTTTCCGACGCTGATCTGACACCAGCAGGAAAGAATCACAATAAAGCCCTGCATATCTCCATTGAGTGTAGGGGAATCACTTTGTCTCATGTGTTGATCGATAATGGCTCTTCCTTGAATGTGCTGCCGACAGCCGTGCTGGATAAGCTGGATTGTAAAAGCATTGAACTGAAACCTAGTGACATTGTGGTACGTGCTTACGATGGTGCGAAGAGTGTTGTCCATGGCGAAGTAGTCCTGCCTATCAAGATAGGACCTCAAGTCTTCAACACTACCTTCCATGTAATGAACATTCGTCCTGCCTATTCCTACTTACTAGGACGCCCTTGGATTCATGGGGCAGGCGCTGTAGCCTCGTCTCTCCATCAAAAGTTGAGGTATCCCACAAAGGGCAAAATTGTCACCGTGTGTGGATAAGAAGAGTACATTGTCAGTAGTGTGCATACCTTCAGATACGTCGAGATGGATGGTGAATTCATTGAGAATCCTTGTCAGTCATTTGAAGTAGTTCCTCCGACCAATCCTGTCCTTAAGCCAACTTCCTGTGTACCCAAGGTTATTCGTGCTCCTCCTGCTATGATTTCTCTGAAGGACGCTCAAGCCGTGGTTGAAGATGGTGGTCGTACTGGCTGGGGTCAATTGATCGACGTACCGTACAAGTCTGACAAATTTGGCCTGGGGTTCAGCTCTGACAAGAGTCAAATTAATGCTGTAGAAGATGCTGACAGCGATTGCGACCTGGATAGCTGGATTTTCCCAACAGTTGGTGACGGACTCAATAATTGGAAGGCTGAAGACACTATCCCGATTTCCTTTAGTCAGGAGTAATTGTTATTGTCTATTTTAGTGTTGCAAATTTTTGTTTTTTTTTACAATTGAACTTCTCCAAGCGTTGTGTCTATGCCCGGGGCACGATAGCTAATTTGTTAAGGGTTTTGTCATCTTCATAAGCATATTCATATTCAATAAATCAATGGACTTTTTGCATTCAAATATTGCGCTCTTTATCTTTTCTGTCATCTTCCAAACGAGTTATGTTTTCTTACACACACTCACGTAACGAATTGCAGATCCATACCCACTCTGGATCCTGTTGACAATAGTTCTACTACTGTTCATTATGACTTTGAAAATCCGATCTACCAAGCCGAGGATGGAAGTGAGGAAGATTGTGAAGTACCTGGAGAACTTGCCAGACTGTTACTGCAGGAAGAAAGGACTATACAGCCACACGAGGAGTCAGTTGAGACTGTAAATCTGGGTACTGAAGTAAACAAGAAAGAAGTCAAAATAGGAGCAGGCTTGGAAAACAGTGTCAAGAGAAGGTTGATTCAGATGTTGCATGACTATGTAGAGATTTTTGCTTGGTCTTATGACGACATGCCAGGACTGGATACTGATATAGTAGTACATCGGCTGCCAACGAGGGAAGATTGTCGTCCTGTTAAGCAAAAGGTTCGTCGCATGCGTCCTGAAATGTCTGAGAAAATCAAAGCCGAGGTTATGAAACAATTTGATGCAGGTTTTCTGGCTGTTACTTCTTATCCTCAATGGGTTGCTAATGTGGTACCGGTGCCGAAGAAGGATGGCAAGGTGCGAATGTGTGTAGACTACAAAGATTTGAATAAAGCGAGTCCCAAAGACGACTTTCCACTTCCGCACATTGATGTTCTGGTAGATAACACCGCTCAACATAAGGTATTCTCATTCATGGATGGATTCTCAGGTTATAACCAGATTAAGATGGCGCCTGAGGACATGGAGAAAACTACGTTTGTGACGCAATGGGGCACGTTCTGTTATAAAGTAATGCCATTTGGTTTAAAGAATGCAGGGGCAACGTACCAGCGTGCTATGGTGGTTTTGTTCCATGATATGATCCATCATGAAATAGAAGTGTATGTGGATGACATGATAGCCAGATCTCATACTGAGGAGGAACATCTCGATCATTTATACAAACTGTTCGAGAGGTTGAAGAAATACAAGTTGAGGTTGAACCCGAACAAATGCACCTTTGGGGTAAGGTCCGGCAAACTCCTGGGCTTTATTGTCAGTGGTAAAGGGATTGAGGTTGACCCGGCCAAGGTGAGAGCTATTCAAGAAATGCCAGTTCCCAGTACAGATAAAGAAGTCAGAGGTTTCTTGGGACGCTTGAATTACATTGCCCGATTTATCTCCCATTTGACCGCCACCTGCAAACCCCTCTTCAAACTACTGAGGAAAAATCAAGAGATGAGATGGAATGATGAATGTCAAGAAGCTTTCAACAAAATCAAGGAGTATCTTCAAAAACCTCCCATTCTGATGCCACCAGTTGAAGGAAGACCTTTAATCATGTACTTGACCGTGTTAGAAAATTCAATGGGGTGTGTGTTGGGACAACATGACGAGTCTGGCCGAAAAGAGCATGCCATATACTACCTTAGCAAAAAGTTTACCGACTGTGAAACAAGATACTCACTGCTCGAGAAAACTTGCTGTGCTTTGGCCTGGGCTGCTCGCCGACTAAGATAATACATGTTGAATCATACCACTTTATTGATTTCTAAGATGGATCCTATCAAATACATATTTGAGAAACCCGCTCTCTCCGGAAGAATAGCAAGATGGCAGATGATTCTAATAGAGTACGACATCCAGTATACTACCCAGAAAGCAATCAAAGGAAGCGTACTAGCCGATCATTTGGCTCATCAAGCAGTGGATGATTACCAATCTATGAATTTTGAGTTCCCAGATGAGGATGTCATGCTTGTTACTGATTATGAAGAACCTGGACCGGATGAAGGACCCGAACTAGGATCCCGATGGACTATGGTTTTCGATGGGTCTTCTAATGCATTGGGCAATGGTGTTGGTGTGGTAATCATTTCTCCCGAGGGTTACCATACGCCTTTCACTGCTAGACTATGTTTTCATTGTACCAATAATATGGCTGAGTATGAAGCATGTATTTTGGGACTCAAGGCTGCTATAGACCGGCGGGTCAAGTTTTTGAGTGTGTACGGAGACTCAGCATTAGTAATCAGTCAGATCAAAGGAGAATGGGACACTAAACATCCGAATCTCATCCCTTATCGAGAGAAGGTGTTGTCACTAATCCCATACTTTGGAGAGATTACATTCGAACATATCCCACGAGAAGAGAATCAGTTGGCAGACGCATTGGCTACCATGTCATCTATGTTCAGAGTCAGATGGGACAATGAAGCTCCCATGATCACCATTGAACGGTTAGATGAACCAGCGTATTGTTATGAACTTAACGCTGATGGAGTAGAGGAGAAACCTTGGTTCCACGAAGTAAAGAGATATTTGGAAACTCAGGAATACCCTGAAGAGGCATCTATCAATGACAGAAAATTTCTGAGGAAGTTCTCCGCTAAATTCTTTTTGAGTAATGGATTATTATACAAACGTAATCATGATTCGACTTTGCTTCGCTGTGTGGATAAAAAGGAAGCAGAAAAGATTATGGAAGACATGCATGATGGTATTTTTGGGACTCATTCTAGTGGGCATACGATGGCCAAGAAGATTCTGAGATCAGGGTATTATTGGTCTACCATGGAAGCTGATTGCCATCATCACTCCAGAACCTGTCACAAGTGCCAGATATATGCGGATAAAGTACATGCACCTCCTGCTCCATTGAACGTGTTGACCGCACCTTGGCCCTTTGCAATGTGGGGCATTGATATGATTGGAGAGATTAAACCTACTGCTTCTAACGGGCATCGTTTCATCCTTGTTGCTATTGATTACTTTACAAAGTGGGTAGAGGTCGCCTCATTTGCTTCTGTCACCAAGAATGTGGTGGCACGGTTCATCAAGAATAGTCTTATTTGTCGGTATGGTATCCCTGAAAGGATTATCACCGACAATGGTACTAATTTGAACAACAAGATGATTACTGAACTCTGCACGCAGTTGAACGTAAAACACCATAACTCTTCTCCGTACCGACCAAAGATGAATGGCGCTGTAGAAGCTGCTAATAAGAATATCAAGAAGATCATACAAAAGATGACGGTGACGTACAACGACTGGCATGAGATGTTACCGTTTGCTCTTCACGGTTATCGCACTTCAGTACGCACTTCGACAGGAGCAACTCCTTTCTCTTTAGTCTACGGAATGGAAGCCGTTTTACCAGTGGAAGTTCAGATTCCCTCTCTAAGAATCATGAAAGAGGCGGGCTTAGATGAAGATGAATGGATTCAGACTCGACTCGATCAGATAAACTTGATTGATGAGAAGAGACTTGCGGCTGTTTGTCATGGACAGATATATCAGAAACGCATGACCCAGGCATTTAACAAAAGAGTCAAGAGACAGGTGTATCAAATTGGCGACTTGGTGGTAAAGCGCATCACTCTACCACAAGGTGATCCCGGAGGCAAATGGATTCCCACGTACGAAGGGTCGTTTGTAGTTAAGAAGATATTCTCTGGTGGAGCCATGATATTAGCTACAATGGACGACGAAGACTTCTCGCATCCCGTGAACGCAGACATAGTCAAAAAATACTATGCATAAAAGAGACCCGCTAGGTCGACGTATCTAGGCAAAAGTAAGGGCATCCCGGCGAACTAAAAGGGTTCGGGCAAAATTTAGGGATAAACATAAAAAAATGTACACCCGGCAAGTCGAAAACCTGAAAAGGCGGCTTGGGCAAAAAGGGGTATCCTGGTGGATTGAAAACCTGAAAAGGCGGCCCAGGCAAAAATTAGGGATCAAAGCGTATGACTATGTCCCGTTCTCAGACAACTTCATCCAAGTTCAAAGGACTGAACAAGCTAATCACTTCTATCCGACAGCAGGAGATGAGAGGCTTGAAGACATAATGGCAGTAGTGGAATTAAAGTCAATAGGACGTTTTCGGCATAGCTTTCTCTTTGTTTTCTTGACAATTTCCTCTTACTAGGATTTTTGTCTCCTTGTACACAAATTGCCTGTTTATAGGCCCTCTTTCGAAATCAATATAATTTTAGTTTCAAAAAAATGCTCTTGTTTTACTTTCTCTGTTTTGTTTGCATAAACGTCCATTGATTTAATTCGAATCAATATATGCATTTGGATATGATCGATGTTTACCAAAAATGCGTGCATAAAATAGAAATAGCGATTACTACTAGGCTTCAGGATCGAGGAGAAGGTCTAATCATGCTTTCCAATGAATCCGTTGCTAATCCTATCCCCCAGCAAAGCCAGTCATTCCCAGAAGAGAGTGGCATTACTAGACAAATGGGTCATCTCTTCCACCCCCAGCCGGGCTTCTGTTGAACATTTCTACCATCAGACAGAAATCAAGCATCTCCGGCTAAGAAAGGGTCATCGATACCAGTATCTCCCAACCAGAAGATTGAGATTTCTTTTCCCCAGTAGAGTCCCCTGGAAGAACTTTTCTGATGCATAATTCATTCATTACATCATTTCACAACATACGCATGCATACATTGTTCGCATTTAGTTTCAGAAGCATAAAACATCTCATGCATCATGACGTGGCATGAAGCTAACTTTATTTTTCAGGTTAATTATCCTCCTGATACAGTCAAAATGAAGATCCATTCAGACGGACATCTTTATCGATTACATTCAAGATTCAAATACATTCAGTCTGATAAGCACTCTGATATCCTCCTAATGGTGGCATCTTTAAGCCCACCCCAGATATTCATTGCAAATACAACATCTACAAATACGATCAGATACAGTCTAACGTACGGTTCATTCTGATTCAGCCCAACATATAACTCCTTCCACTCAGATACGATCTAACGGACGATCCATTCTGATCTTCAACTACTCCAACACGGTCTAATGTACGACCCAGTTGGACCTTCATTTCTCAGGTACTGCCTAGCATACGGTCCATCCTGATTCAGCTCAACATATGACTCTTTCAACTCAGATGCGATCTAACGTACGATCCATTCCGACCTTCAACAACTCCAATACGGTCTAGCATACGACCCATTTGGACCTTCAAGGCCTCAAATGCTACCTAGCGTACGGTACATTCTGAAGTGTAGTCTGGCGTATGACTACCCCCTTCATCATCAGGTACAACCTAACGGACGACTCAGTCTACAACTCAGATACGATCTAGCATACGATCCATTCTGATCCTTCACCCCCAGTAACGATACAGCCTAACGGACGGCTCGTTCCGCAACTCAGATACGATCTAGCGTACGATCCATTCTGATCCTTTATCCCCAGCATATTACTCCTCCAACAATACGGTCTAGCGTACGACCCATTCGGATCTTCATTCCTCAGATACTACCTAGTGTACGGTACATCCCGAGGTGTAGTCTAGCGTACGACTACTTTTCGTCAGATACAGCCTAACAGACGGCCCATTTTGCAACTCAGATACGATCTAGCGTATGATCCATTCTGATCTGTTATCCCCAGCGGCGTATGACCCATTCTAACTCCCCAGTGAAGTCGACAGCCTAATGAATGACTCACTATACGGTCTAGCGTATGACCCAGTGACACCCATGACTTCAGATATCTTCTAACGTACGACGTACTCTAAAGCTCTCATCATCAAACTTCCTAGATGGCATCTTTAAGCCCATCTCCATCAAGACTAACTACTTGACAAGTGCAAATTTTGGGGCATTCTAAGTGTTCAATAATCTTCCACCTCCAGACCACGAATGGCGTACATACCATTCTGACTCTCTCGGTTCCAGAATATCGAACAGGGGCAGCTGTCATACCCCAAAATTTGCCCATTAATATTTTAGGACATTTTTCAGGGCATTCCGACTCATTTTTATGACACTGATCTTAAAGGAACAAAGGCCCAGCTCACGAATGGCCCAATCCAGAAAATGGCCCAAACTGGCCTGTTCGCTACACGTTCGCTACACGCTCGCCTAGCAAACGTTCGCTACACGTTCGCTACACGCTCGCCTAGCGAACGTTCGCTACACGTTCGCTACACGTTCGCTACACGCTCGCCTAGCGAAGCTGACAGACAACAGAAAATTTCGGGCTTCATTCTGAGCCCATTAGGTCATCAAAGGAGTATTATAAATACCCCAACTCCAGAACCAAAGGAGAAGGACGAAAGAGGACGAAAGGAGAACCCTAGCAAGCAAACCCTAGCGCTCACAGACGGAAAACCCTGAAGGAAAAGCCGGCGGCACCAAGTTCTACCTCCGCCCAATTCAATCCGATTTGCCGATTCAAAGTCACAACTCAGCTGCTAACAGGTTTACATTGCTATCATTGTTTTATATTCTTAATTTGCATATGACTTTAGGATTAGATTTATGAAATATCTTAAGCTTGGCATGTGAACTTTAGTATATACCATGCATACCTTAAATGATTAATCGTATAATTGCAGTAATGAGATCCATAAGGCATAAAATTGGTTGATATTGTACTGATATCATATTCAAAAAAAAACCAGCAGCGCTCGCTAGCACATCGCTAAGCGATCCAGTAGCGAGTACTCGCTAGGCCTTCGCTAGGCGAAGCAGGGGCGAATGGGACAGTGGCTGTTTCATTTTTTTGGCTGTTCTATCTTATGTTATTATAATTCTGCATCATTTGGTTTGAGTTCATGATTGTTGTGTTTATCTTATGGTGCAACTTTCAATTATATTTTATCTCGATGCTCTAATCCGTGTGTTGAATTGTGTAAAGGTTTACATGTTTCCAAGGAAATGGCCGGCTAGGCATTCCACCTTATGGGTGGGATTCCCTCATGGAGATTCAATCTGAATTATTCAATCGATTTTAATGTATTAATTTTATGGCAAAGATCCACCCTAATGGCTTAATTGTTCTTAATGTATTGGTTTTAATATGAATCTAATTACCTACCTGATGACGGCTACCTAATTAATTGTAAAACTTTGCCTTTAAATAAGTGATCTTGGACCTCTCTTTATTGCCTTACGATATTACGGTATTACGGTCATGTCCCGCGAATGTGGGGATACCCTTAGCAAAGACCCTTCGATTAAATCATCATGTCCCTTTAAAATAAATCATAGTCCCTCGGATGTTGCCTTCGAATATATGATTTTGTCCCTCGATGACCCTTCGGTGTAGCCTACGGTTAAATGATGATCGTCCCTTCGAATGCTAAGGTATCCTTACAACTGTTGCCTTCAATGACCTATCGATGACCCTGCGATGACCCTTTTACATCCAAAGGATAAAACTACTTACTTCTCAATAGTAAGGACAGTTTTACCCTCATAAGGATAGGAAACGTTCATAACGACCTTAGGAAGGTATAACTCTCAATTGCTGGATCATAACCTAAAACATTTCCCACCCCTCACACTTTGCAAATCCTAGAAAATCACCACTTGGTATACATTCATACTAGAATCATTACCAAGTTACATTTTTCTAAACCGTTTTCAAAATCAAACGAGATAAATACTTTGTATACATTCATACGAGAATCATTACAAAGTTAAACTCTCTTTTCGAAACATTTTTTAAACAATTCACGAACACTTTTCAGACAAAAATATAAGTGATCAAGCAATTAAGAGCCCATGGATAACCATGGATACAAATGGTGCTAACACCTTCCCTTTGTATAATGTACCTCCCGAACCCAAAATCTATTGAGGTCTTTCCTGTTCTTTTCCACCTTTCCTTATTGGATAAAAGAAAAGTCGGTGGCGACTCTTGCTATCCGCGACATTGCGATAAAAAGCAAAACACCCCAAGTCAGTTCACCGTATGACACCTGGAATGGTATATGAGGCTGGACAGAGCCCACATCCGTTGCTGGAGGGATTTGGCTGAGGCTTTCGTGAAGCAGTATCAGTATCATGCAGACATGGCTCCGGACAGAACTCAACTTCAAAATCTGTCTCTTCGCAATGAGTGCTTCAAAGAATACGCTCAACGCTGGAGAGAAACAGCTTCCTGTGTTCAACCTCCTATGTTGGAGAAGGAAATGGCTAACATGTTCATGAACACTCTGTCAGGACCTTATTTGGAGCGCCTGGTGGGTTGCAATGCCTCCAATTTTGCTGATGTAGTCTCTACCAGAGAGAGGGTGGAGAATTACCTGAGGACATACGAGACCCATAGTGGAGGTGGATCCTCATCAGGGGTGAAGAAGCCGTTCATTCAGGGACAGAAGAAGAGAGAAGGGGATGCAAATGCCATATCTTCTTATCAGAACAGGGATAACCGGAGGAATAACTTTCAGAACTATCATCAGCAACCGTATGTTGCGGCTGTGACCATTCCAGCTGCAGCACCATTACAACAACAACAACCACAACATCAACCAGCTCAGTACCAACCACAACAACCGGGTAACAGACCCGCCTATCAACCGAGGCCAAGGACGATGGACTGGCGTTTCGACACTCTTCCAATGTCGCACGCTCAGTTGCTTTCTAGTCTTCAACAACTACAACTTGTGCAGTTGCGCACTCTGGCTCCTCCCGTTGGTAGGCTTCTGGTGGGTTATGACGCCAACGCTAGGTGTAGCTTCCACTCTGGGGCACCTGGCCACAATATTGAGAACTGCAAAGCTTTTAAGCACGTAGTTCAGGACCTCATTGATTCAAAGGCCGTTAACTTTGCACCAGCTCCTAATGTCGTCAACTATCCCATGCCCCAACATGGTGGAGCCAACGTTAACATGGTTGAAGGAGAAGTCAAATTAGTCTCTAAGGTCAATAATGAAGGTGGGGATAGTGATTGCGACATCGATAATTGGGTGCGTCCGAGGATCCCGGGTGAAGTTCTCAACAATTGGTCTTCTGAGGAGATTGTCCAAGCCACTTGTCTGGAGGAGTAATTTTTTTTGTTTATTCATGCATATCCAAGTCTTACGTTCCTCCAGGGCGTAATGACTCATTGTAGGGCTCATCTATGTGACACTTGCATTTTTTATCATAAATAAAGGACGTCTTTTTGCATTCAAATATTTCGTTCCATGTCTTTCTATTTTTGCAGTTTTTCAAAAAAAAATGGCAATGTTTTGTTTAGTTTCCACTTTTTTTCTTTTTTTCACACTCATAAGCACATACCATCACTCATGCAGATGCACATCACCGGATCCTATTGATAACGGTTCTGCTATGGCTCGCTTCGACTTTGAAAATCCAATCTTTCAAGCTGAAGAAGAGGGTGATGAAGACTGTGAACTCCCTAAAGAACTTACCAGGTTATTAAAAAAAAGGAAAGGGTCATTCGACCGCATCAAGAGTCTGTTGAAGTGATTAATCTCGGCATCGAGGATGCCAAGAGAGAAATCAAGATAGGGGCTGCTTTGGAAGACAATGTGAAGAAGGGGTTGATTGAATTGCTGCAAGAGTATGTTGACATCTTCGCTTGGTCTTATCAAGACATGCCAGGGCTTGACACAAACATCGTGGTATATCGCTTGCCTCTCAAAGAAGGTTGTCCTCCGGTCAAGCAGAAGCTCAGAAGAACAAGACCAGAGATGGTTGTCAAGATAAAGGAAGAAGTGCAAAAACAGTTGGATGCAGGGTTTCTAGCAGTCACAAATTATCCGCCATGGGTTGCAAATATCGTTCCAGTACCTAAGAAGGATGGAAAGGTACGGATGTGTGTTGACTACCGGGATTTGAACAGGGCTAGTCCTAAAGATGATTTCCCCTTACCTCACATTGACGCTTTGGTGGATAACACGACTCAGTTCTCGGTATTCTCTTTCATGGATGGCTTTTCTGGCTATAATCAAATTAAGATGGCACCAGAAGACATGGATAAGACAACATTCATAACCCCATGGGGCACCTTTTGCTACAAGGTGATGCCGTTTGGTCTGAAAAATGCCGGAGCAACATATCAGCGAGCGATGGTGACTCTGTTCCATGATATGATTCGTCATGAAATCGAGGTTTATGTTGATGATATGATTGCCAAATCTCAGACAGAAGAAGAACATTTGGTGAATTTGCAGAAACTGTTTGAGCGTTTGAGGAAATTCAAGCTGAGGCTTAATCCGAGCAAGTGTACTTTTGGGGTGAGATCTGGAAAACTACTGGGTTTTGTTGTTAGCGGAAAAGGGATTGAGGTGGATCCGGCCAAAGTGAAAGCGATATAGAAAATGCCTGAGCCAAGAACAAAGAAACAAGTTTGTGGTTTCTTAGGGAGGTTGAACTACATTGCAAGGTTCATCTCTCACCTAACAGCCACGTGTGAGCCAATATTCAAATTGTTGAGAAAAGATCAGGCTATTAGGTGGAATGATGATTGTCAAAGGGCGTTCGAGAAGATAAAAGAGTATTTGCAGAATCTTCCTATCCTTGTGCCTCCGGTCCCAGGGAAACCGCTGATTATGTATTTGATAGTACTGGACAATTCCATGGGTTGTGTTCTCGATCAACACGGCGAGACAGGTAGGAAAGAGCATGCCATTTACTACCTGAGTAAGAAATTCACAGATTACGAGTCGAGATACTCAATGCTTGAAAAAACATGTTGTGCACTTGCATGGGCTGCTAAGCGATTGAGACAATACATGCTGTCTCACACAACCTTACTAATCTCCAAAATGGATCCAGTCAAGTATATATTTGAGAAGCCAACTCTCACCGGAAGAGTTGCCCGTTGGCAAATGGTACTGACAGAGTACGACATCCAGTATACTTTCCAGAAAGCCATCAAGGGGAGTATTTTGTCAGACTATCTTGCTCAACAGCCGGTTGAAGATTATGAGCCGATGAAGTTTGATTTTCCAGATGAAGACATCATGTTCCTCAAGATGAAAGACTGTGAAGAGCCAGTTGTTGAAGAGGGACCTGATCCAGACGAAAAGTGGACTTTAATGTTTGATGGGGCCGTCAACGCCAGAGGAAGTGGAATTGGTGCTGTCATTACAACTCCGAAAGGTGCTCACATGCCTTTCACCGCTCGTCTGAATTTCGAGTGCACCAATAATAAAGTTGAGTATGAAGCCTGTATCTTGGGTATTGAGCAAGCCATTGATTTGAGAATCAAGACTTTGGACATCTTCGGAGATTCAGCTCTGGTAATCAATCAAGTGAATGGTGATTGGAACACTCTCCAGCCTACTCTGGTCCCCTACAGAGATTACACGAGAAGACTGTTGACTTTCTTCACAATAGTAAAGTTGTATCATATACCTCGTGATGAGAACCAGATGACAGATGCTCTTGCTACTCTATCCTCCATGATCACGGTGATCCGTTGGAACCATGCTCCCAAGACCAACGTGATGCGCCTTGATAGGGTCGCGTATGTGTTTGCTGCTGAACTGGTAGTTGATGACAAGCCCTGGTATCACGACATCAAGTGCTTTCTGAAGAATCAAGAGTACCCTGCAGGGGCATCCAACAATGATAGAAAGACTTTGATAAGATTGGCAGGCAGTTTCTTCTTGAACAAAGACGATGTTCTGTATAAGAGGAACTTCGACATGGTTTTGCTCAGATGCGTGGATAGACACGAAGCGGACATGTTAATGCAGGAAGTTCATGAAGGCTCCTTCGGTACTCATGCCGGCAGACATGCAATGGCTAAGAAGTTGTTGAGAGCAGGTTATTACTGGATGACCATGGAATCTGATTGTTTCAAATATGCTCGGAAGTGCCATAAATGCCCAATTTATGCTGATAAGGTGCATGTGCCACCAAATCCTTTGAATGTGATGTCTTCGTCGTGGCCTTTCGCTATGTGGGGCATCGATATGATTGGATGGATTGAGCCGATCGCTTCCAATGGGCATCGCTTCATCCTTGTTGCCATCGACTATTTCACCAAGTGGGTCGAAGCAGCGTCATTTGCGAAGGTCACCAGACATGTGGTTGCCCGATTCATCAAGAAAGAAATCATTTGCCGCTATGGGATTCCCGAAAGAATCATTACTGATAATGGTTCTAATCTCAACAACAAAATGATGCACCCTACTCATAGTGGGCTTCAATTTGTACGATGCACCCTATGATTCACTGCACCCCTCTGTTGGGTGCTTTGTTTGGCATCAGCCTGTTGGACTTTTTCTGAGCCTAATATGCAATTCAGTTGCTGCTTGTACACCTTGACTACGTTATACACACCTCATGCCTCTTATTTCTTATTTTTCTTTTCTTTTTTAATATTTTTTTATGCATTTTTATTTTATTTTAAATAAAAAATTCTTTGACAAAGTTAAAACTTAGTTAATTAGGTTTTTACCATTAAATCCACATTTAAAAAAATAAAATAATACATCTTTAGTTTTTTGGTTAATTTTAATTTTAATTTTTACAAAATAATAACCATGTCATGTTCACATTAATTTTAGATTAATTTGATATGCTTAGTAGTATTTTATTTTATTAGGGTTTTGTAGACTTAATAAAATCCCCATGCCTAAATTACAATTATATCTCACCCATGTTTAATTATGTTGATCAAAGTATTCTTTGATCAACTAAATCCTTTGACTGTGCTTATTTCCCCTGTCTAAGTCAAGTGATCAGAAGTCCCTTGATCACTTGACAAGACCAATTCCCTGGTACTGAAACTGCTTTGGATGTCTCATGACTTCACCTTCAAGTCAGACACAACATTATAGACAGGCTGGAGGCCAGATCACTATTCAGGCACAATAAAGGTTCATCTTTAATGCTTGTCAATCATGAGGAGAATTACACGCCACAAGCTTTAAGTAGTAGAGGAGGGGTGAAAGGGAGAGTTCATATCCTTATTCTAGATATCTTTGGGTACAGGACGAATGATCCATTTGCTCAAAGTATTCACCTCTACTTATAGACTTTAGTGTAATTCGAATCAAATAATTGTCAAGTCTTCTTCCTCACAAGCAACACTGCATCATCAAGATCAACAAACAAAATCTTCTTCAACACTTGTCAATCAAGATGAGAGTTACACGTCATGAGCCTTAAGAAATGAAAAATGATGAGAGGGATCATTTATATATTTGTCTATAGTACCTTTGAGTATGGGGCGTAGACCCCAGTTACTCAAAGTATTCGCCTTCATTCATAGACTTTAGTGCAATTCGAATCAAACAATTGACAAGTTTACTTCAATAATCTGCTTCAACAATCTACATCAACAATACAACTTCTCTTTGGATCAAGTATCATACTCTCTTTGACATCCATACATATTTTGGGTTAATCACCTCATGGTCAAACACCCATATCAGAATAAATCCCTTCATGCACTACCTTGTAGAGTTACAGACTCTGACAACCTTTCATTTTGCCTTGTATAGTTACATACTCTAGAAACCTTGCACTGCCTTATAGAGTTACAGACTCTGGCAAGCCTTTCATTTTTCCTTATAGAATTACAGACTATGGCAATCTTACTTTTTGCCTTATAAAGTTACAAACTCTAACAATCTTTCATTTTACCCTGTAGAGTTACAGACTCTGGCAAACCTTTCTTTTTTCCTTGTAGAGTTACAAACTCTAAAAATCTCTTTATGACCTATGGATCCTCATGCTTTGGCAACTTCTCATCCTGCACTATAGAGTTACAAACTCTGGCAACCTTGTTTTCTACATCGTAGAGTTACAAACTCTGGCAATCTTTCCGCTTTCCCTGTAGAGTTACAGACTTTGGCAGACTTTCCTTACCTTGTAGAGTTACAGACTTTGGAAATCATTCATTCTTGCCTCATATAGCTATAGACTTTGATAACCTTTCATATTACCTGTTGAATTACAGACTCTAGCAAATCTTCATACAAAGCCCTGTTGAGTTACAAACTCTGGCAAACTCCTTTTTTTCATATAAAGCCCTGTAAAGTTATAGACTTTGGCTAAATCCTACAATCCTTATATTATCCATACCATCTATTGGTTAACACCACACTCTTTGATTTAAATACCACTTTCTCTTTCTCTTTTAGGCTAATCACCATCTATTGGTTAATGCCACATTCTTTTACTCTTTTTGGCTAATTAACATTTATTGGTTAATGCCATACTATTTCTATTCAAGCAATTTTCTTCGCGTTTTGGCAACCTAATCAACTCTTTCTTTGTTTCTATCCTTAGTTCCACAAACTATGGAGTTCTGATTTCCTTATTGCACTATGAGGATACGTAGGCACAGGGATCTAAATCCTTGCTAAACACACTAAATTATTAAACTTTCCCCCCTCTTTTTCAAGTAACCTTTATATAGTAACACCCATTCAAGAAAAGAACAATCAAAATGGTTCCCGTTGACTACAACAGATGTGAGGGATGCTAATACCTTCCCCTATCATAACTGACTTCCTTACCCATTTCTCTTCCCCTGGGTTTTATTGATGTTTTCCCTTTCCTTCAGGAATAAATAAAGTTCGATGGCGACTCTGTTGTATCTTCTAGTGTGCGATGCACTCAGGTATTTTTTGCGGCGCGACACTTTCACCAACCAAAATTCCAATCCCATTGACATCCTCAAAATCCAAATTCCAATATATATTGGCAACTACCAAAAAAATAAAAGTCTACCATGCTGACATCTTTATAAACTCAAATCCAATCAACATTGGTACCCCAAAAGATCTCACTTTTGAAAAAGGGAGACCAATCCAAAAACCAACCACCTGCATGCATTGCATACAACATACATACATAACTTTATTGCGGAAACAACAAGTTTCATATCAAAAGCTCTCTCTTTAAAACGAGAAGTTTTCATTAACATGCACCACATGCATATATAATACATTTCTTTCCATCAACCCTTTGATGATGATAATCCTTTTCCATTAACCCTTTGATGATTCCATCAACCTCTTGATGACCATATTCCAAAACAAATCTTGTCCGTCAACCTTTGACGATGTCAATCCTTAGCAAAGTTTCTTTCCATTAACCCTTTGATGATAATATTACCTAATTGAAGCTTGTTTCACTAACCCTTTGATGATTCCATCAACCCTTTGATAATGACATACCATAATTATTCTTTTCCATAAACCCTTCGGTGATGATAGCCCCTTATAACCCTTTTCGTCAACCCTTTGATGATGTCACTCCATAGTTCTTTTCGTCAACCCTTTAAAGATGACAAATTCTTTTTCGTCAACCCTTTAAAGATGTTACTCCTTATTGAAGTCCTTTCCATTAACCATTTGATGATGATATTTTCTAAATTGATCTTTTTCCATCAACCCTTTGACGATGTCACTCCTTAGTGATGTCCTTTCATCAACCTTTTGATGATGATAATCTTTTTCTGTCAACCCTTTAACGATGTCACTCCTTAGTGAAGTTCTTTCCATCAACCCTATGACAGTGATAATCTTTTTCCGTCAACCCTTTGAAAATTTCACTCCTCAGCGAAGTTCTTTCCATCAAACATTTGATGATGATAATCTTTTCCGTTAACCATTTGACGATGTCACTCCTTGGTGAAGTCCCTTCCATCAATCCTTTGATAATGATATTCCCCAACAATCTTTCATCGAAAATAAAATAAAGCCCTACAAAAAATCCAATTACCTAATTGCATTCCCATATGCATTGCTTCGTGCATAACCTTCCTTCCAAAACAAGAAATTTCAAAAAAACACAATCATAATCAATCATCAGCATACCTATGCATAACCCTCCAGAAATTAATTTGTGTTTTTTTATTTTCACTCTGACCATCAAATTCAAATTGATCAATGGTCTATATGAGTTATCCTTATATTCCCTCATCATCCAATCAAGAAAATTGAAAAAAAAAAAAAAAGGTTGATAATGTTTTCTCCGTTGGCATAGATGTCACACACCCCATATGGATTGGAAGCTCTCATTCAAATACTGCTCCCTCACGTGTTGACAATAAAAAAGGAGGAGGAACCATTTGTCTTTTTCTCAACGAATCTCTCTCTAACAGAAAAAGGATATTCTTCTCCCTCCACTTAATTGATGCCATGCGTCCCAAGTTAATCCTTATCTCCTCATCAAAAAACTTAAAACGTGGGAAACAAAAAAAGGAAATAGAATTTTACCCCTCTTTATGGTGACAACTGACAGCCGTATGGACCTATTTTCCCTCATTTGATAAAAAGACCAGCTTGACATTTCCAAGAAAAAGAGGCGTGACCCTTATCTCTCAACAATATCTCTCTTTTACACATCTTCAAAAGAACAATTTTCTTTTTTTCTTCACCGACTCCTCCGCCTTGATACATACCCATCGCCACTACCACCCTCCTCTTCTTCAAACCACTACAGATCCATAACTTCTAATAACACTTCATACATTGCCACTCTCCTTCTTCATATCACCTCTTACATGACTTCACGCACACGATAAACATGTTACCCTCATCCTTTCACTATAACTCCATCCGTAATATTATTCATAAACAAAACTAACACCACCATAAATGTCACCTCTCTTCATTAACAATATATCACTCATACAAACCAAAACCTTCCCACATCTGACTAGATTTACATCACCTTCCACCTACAATCTGTTATCCCCAAACAACACACAACCAACATTCTATATACACCAATGAACCGTCTGCACTGCTCATCTTCTTCATACACACAATTCCCTCCAAACCATATTATAAACCACAATATGGACTTAACACCATACATGTACCTTCATGGAGTCACCCTATTCCATCATATGAATATTAACATCACACGGTAGCCATATTTCATTCACTAACCCTCAATTGTTAACCTTAAAACAATTGTCACAACAAATCACCACCACCCTTCAAAGATGCCATCACCTTACCATAATGTAACACCTCAAAATTTGCCCTCCTCTCTTGGGACTAGCATTAACATATTACATATCATTTTTAGGTCATTAGGCATTACATATTGCATATCATGTGGTTACATTGTGCAAGCCATCCTCCCAAGTCTGGTTCAGAAGATGAGGAAGTCAAAGTGCAAGCTAGGGTTTTATTGATTGATCATTGGCCATCTGAGGATTGGGCTATGAATTAGGGATTCATGATTCTCAAAGGATATTGGTCTTCATCTTGATTGAAGTGATACATCATCATCATCATGGTTTGTTATCATCAGCAGAATCAAGTGTTGGATCAGGATACTTTGAGATTAGGGTTTTGACCACTGGTCAACCCTAATCAGTTGCATTGGGCCAATCAGGGCATGATCAGGAGATGAGGTTTATGAGGTATATGGGGATCATTCTATCATTATATGGAGCTAATTGAGGCTAGGGTTTCACCCTTGAGCCATTTCATCAGGGGATTGGAGCTCAGATTGATCAATGCATGGCCAAATTCATATATCAGCTGAAAAGTCAACTGTGGTCAACTGTACATGATTTAATGGATTTGGAGGTGGAAATGAGTTGGATACACTTCATTCATGTTGGAACAAGTGTTATTTGACATGTCAAAGCTTAAGAATGGAGAAAATCAAGTCAGGACAAAAATTGCCAAAAATAGAAAGTGACTTGTAATAGAAGTTTCCAAAAATGGAAAGTTTTTCACCTCAAGACCACGTGTCCAAGGAAGCTTCAAATGAAAATTTGTCCAACATGAAAGTTGTAGATCTTGTTCTCACCTTTCCAAGAAGTCCAAGAACTTGAAAATCCCATGTATGGTTGTCAAGTTATGGTCCAGTGAATTTCAAAAATGACCCATAATCAGGAGGGCATAACTTCCACATGGATTGTCCAAATTGGATGTTCTTTATATGCACAAACTCCATTTGACATGTACTTTCATGGTGCATAATTGGATTTTCTCAAAAATGGTCAATGCAAAAGGTCAAATTTCAACTGGACAGTTAAAATGGCCAGGGGCAAAATTGTCCAACTTGAGAAATAATGGGAATTTTTGGATGGGGATTTTTGCAACACTTCACAAATGGCATTTGAAACTTGTTGGAATACTCATAACATGCCAAGGCTTCATGGTTTGAAAATTGGCTTTTGAAATGAACTTGAAAAAATGAATAAAGTGCCATCACATGTGGAAATTCTAAAATACACATCCAATGAACATGAAACAAGTGGCAACAGCTCATGACAGGTGTTTAGGAGGTGTGTGAGGTGGCAATGAGCTGTCATTAGCTGGCATGTGAAAGTATATTTTTGCCCCTAGCTTGAAAATAACCACTTTTGCTAATCACTTTCCATTTGATTAATTAGAGTGATTAAAGCATGGATTAATCATGAATATATAAGCCTAATCATAACTAACTCCAACAAAAAAATCACAATCATCAAAATCAAGATCCAAATTCTCCAAATTCTCCAAATTCTTCAAGAACACATCAAAGCAAAAGTCACAAAATCTCTCTCAATTCTTGATCAAATTCGAAGATTCTTTTTGTGTTGATCTTCATTCCTCTCATACTCCATCTGTTTTGGTTATTCATCGTCCAAATCGTCACCAAACGCAACTGTTCATATGTGATGCATCCATGGCTTTTGAAGAATTCGTGCATTAGAAGCAACTTCAGTTGGACTTAACACCTGCATTCAACTTCCTAAAGCCTACACTCCATCTGTTTTTGGTCAAGAGGCGCAAAGAGCACGCGAATCATCATTGCCATAGCAAGGTACTCAAAATTCGAGTCTCATGATTCTTTCAATTATCATATGCGTTTTGTAGTTTGTTTGATGTAGTTTATCATGCTAGGCTTGGTTTGTGAAACGATGAACTATAGGTTGAGAAATCTGAATTCGAAGCTTTGAATGTGAAACTTTATTCGATCGATCCGTGAGTTGTGTTAGGAGTTAGGTGTAATTAGTTACATAGTTGAGATGTACATGGTGAGACAATTCTAACGGATATTCATTTGTTGATTTTGGTGGAAGTTTGAGTCGAAACCGTTTTTGAGGTGTTGAAGCGCGAGGAAGACGATGAAGTTTCTGGTCTTTCACTGTTCGATCCATTTTATTGCCTTTCCAATTTCAAATTTGTGTTTAGCGCGAAATCTAGTCAATCACAACATTCCATTGCTACGACGCCGTTTTGGCCATGTTCAGTATAATTTCAAAATTGCCACTGAAGCTTTCTAATTCATTTTAATTAATAATATTATCTAAATAATTATTTACAAATCATATAAATATTAGAAAATTCATAAAAAATATTTTAATGATCAGAAAAATGTGAGGATTTTTTCTATGGATTCCAAATTCCCTCTAGAATTTTATGGACATGAATTTGCAAGTTGTGCTTGGTAAAAAATAGGTTTGACTTAGAGATGTTTGACGTGTGGTATATTTTGACACATTTTGCCATTCCTATTGTGAAATTCTCATACCTTAAAATAAATTCTTGAAAATTTTTGTGGTGATTGTAGACATGCCAATGGTGATTTACATGTAAATTTTGTGAATTTTGGATACCTGTGGAGTGAGATATGAATTTTTGAACTTAGGTGTGACAATTTGTGTCACACCTAATTAGGGCAACTTCATGAAATTATTTGCCTAGCCTAGGCTTGTTGAAATGACTTGAAATTTTATATGTGTGATCATTAACATGTTAAGATGCTATGTGAATTTTTCTGGATTTTTATGTGGCATTTTCAATTTGATTGGTATTTTTCATCTCTGTTGGTCAAATGTGCAAGCTCATGTGATATATGTTTGGAATATCTTTGTGAAATGCTCATATGGTATTGGATGATGATGAAATTTGGTATGCTGGTAATAGACACATGATAAGACATAATGCTTTTGGTCCCATTCATTTCTTTATTGTTTTCATTGACTTATGAATTTTTGAAGTGAATGCATGTGTTGATGTTGTGGTTTGGCTCATGTAATTGTGTCTGTTTTTCTTGATTTTCATTGACATAGTTCCTCTTGTCCAATTGAGCTGAAAATTGACATGCTATACCTTGAATAGGTCCTGTTTAGGTGTAAATTATTTGAGGATTTTTGGAATTGTTTTGATATGGAATTGAATGCAATAGTTCTGTTTGGATGTTTGATGTTCCATTTGATCTAAATTGAATTGTTTTGTGCATGAAATGAATATGGTGAAGGGTATGAGCATGGGACTAATTGTGTTGGCTTTTGTTTGACATTAATTTGACTTTGGTTAAAGATCCCTTGCTGTTTAGACATTTTTGTCACCTTTGGACCCTAGGCTTGGCCTAGTGGTCTAGTTTCTTACATTTGCTTGATTTTTCAGGATAAAAAGCACAATGCTCAAGGAGATTGAATCAAGTTAATTCAATTGAGTTTGTTGGATGTTTGTACACTAACATAACTTTGTTTTGTAGGTTGTGAAGCTTGGGCTTGAGCTTATAGCTTGCTTTGTTGTGCATTGACTTGTATAGTCTAACTGATTAACATTTGCTGTTTATGTTTGTCTGTCTGAGTACTGATGATACTTGATTGTTTTCAGGTACATTTAGTTGCTTACAGTTCTTTAAGAACTTGCTTGCTGCTGCTTGGTTTTTAAACCACTTGAGGTAGGACTTCTATTCTTCATGTAGTCTGGAGACCCGGTCTGTTATTTGGCCGGGCAAACTGTCTGAAGTCCTCCTTAAGAGGCGATGCTTGTGATTGTTTAATATTGTGCCTAAGCAGGTGAAGTCCTCTATGAGGCAATTGGTGGAAGCCAAGGGATATGCAATCTATCCCCCACTATTCTGTGAGTCGTCCCTCTGCTCACACGGCTGTGTGTTGATGCATTGGGACACAAACCCAAGATCTCGTGCTGTTGCACAATCGAGTCAGAGTCTTTGAGCGTAGAAGGGTCCCTCCATTCTGGACCCACGCTCCTTTGTCTAAAAGCTCTCCCTGGTCAGGGATAAGAGCTGTGAGGTCTCATCCTCACTTCACCTTTTCATCTGCTTCACCTTAGCCTCGTAATGGCAAGGTTAAGAGCAAATAATACCCATGTACAGATGGCTTGCTTCGGCAGTCAAACCCATTGTTTGAGCCCACTTGACTGGTTATAGTGTGTGCTATGTGAATATTTGTTTGAAATGTTTGTTTTGATCTGTTGATGCTTGTATGATTGTATGCTTGTATGCTTGCTTTCTTTCCTGGATAGGATTAGCTTGCTTAGGCAAGTAGGTAGAAACCTGAACGTAGGGTAACGATGCATGACAACACTAGGCTCGAGTCCAGCTCCCTGGTAGTGTGTCTTCCCTCAGTTTCTGGCTAGATTTTCTTTCCCTTGAGGGGGAACTACATCGCCCTGATCCTTGTTCCAGACGAGGTATGTAGGCAGGTGGTCGTGCGAGACCACTCCGGGCAACCTTTTTCTTTTTTGTGTGTGTTTACTTGTTATCTGATTGTGTTTTGGTTCGGATGCCGACGTAAGCCCATTGATTGGCTGTCGGGCTCCACGTTTGCCCTTTTGAGTGTGTTTTGGTTCGGATGCTGACGTAATTCCATCGAGTGGTTGTCAGGCTCCATGTTCGCCATCTGTTTGTATGTTTTATGTTGTTTGGCGTGCGTAAGCCGAACTACAGTGGCTCTGATTCTCGTTCCAGACGAGATATGTAGGCATAGGACGCGACGTCCTATCGAGCTCCCTTCTCTTAAACCCCACCTGCGTTCCCTTGTGTGTGTGTGTGATGTTTTAGCAACCTATTCTTTATTTTAGAACGTGGATCCCGTCGAGTACGACGGACGTGAGGGGTGCTAATACCTTCCCCTTGCGTAACCGACTCCCTTACCCTTTCTCTTTGGTCGCAAGACCATTTCCTTTCCAGGTTTCTCTGAGCGTTTCCTTTCCCTATCTTGGGATAAATAACGCGCAGTGGCGGCTCTGTGTTGTGTTTTTATTTGAGTCCCGCCGGTTGTTTTTCGCGGATGCGACAGCTGGCGACTCTGCTGGGGAGTTCGAGGTGTAGACCTGTGTTGGTCCATCTTCCCTAAGCGAGTCTCTCCTAGCGTTCTAGGATAGTTTAGGTTGCTTGTTTTGCTTTATTTATTGCATTTATTATTCTAACAGTGTATATATTTGCATAAATATTTGCATGCATCATACTATCATGTTGCCGTCCTCTGTGCAGGTGGTTCCTCTGTTTGGGGTGGGTGTTCTGAGTGGGGCTAAAACCCAGGCCCGAGTATACACCTAGGATTAGTGTGGTCTCATGTTGCCTCTTTCATGTTAAGTCAACATGTGCCTGGCAGCATGATGTACCACAAGCCGGACGAGGTTCATTTGATAGTGCTTGCCTCTGCGGATATTCCGCTTTGGTTGAGTTACTTCATCTGAACTGTTGACTCTGGTGACCGATCATTTCCCGGATCTTTGGTTTAGACGATCTCAGGAGAGCTACAATGGCACACCCGAAAGGGCAAACCCATTGAGTATCTTTGCCCGATTGTCGAGACTATTATCCGCCTTAGGATGACCTGTTTAGAATTTACCTGTGAGGGGAGGGTGATTCTTACAGATGCATGTTCAGATGGTGACTCAGATGGTGACTTTTTGTTCCGTGTATCAGAGTCCTATTTATAAGTCGGATTTATGGTCATTTATTGCCGTGACGCCGGAGTGCTGTCCGTGATTTATCAATGGGGATCCGTTTATTTCAGGATTCCCCGGGCCGTGTTATTTATCAGTGGGGATCCGTTTATTTTGGGATTCCCCGGGCCGATTCAGATGATTGTGGGTATCTGCTCAGAGATGGTTTGGTGATGGTGATGATGATGATGTATCTGTCTTCCGTTTATTTCGGAACCCTTGGGTCGGAATTGTGGTTACATAGTTCCTCAGATGGTTGTGACCGGTTCAGAAATCAGGGTTGTGACTCAGAGCAACAAATGATCAGATGACTTGGAGGATGGCCCAGTGCATTGCATACATCTGCATCATTCTCATTTTGCATTCATCTGCACCTAAACTACGTTTAGCCATATGGGGAGCATTATTGATTGAGAATCTGGTTGAGAGACATCTTGAATTTCAGAATGTGGATGTCAAAATGTTGTCTGTCTCGATGAAACCAGAATCAAAGGACAGAGTCTTCCTCATATGGATGGACATTGCATTCATGCATAATAACTTGTTTTCTATTTTGCAGGTGTCAGTTTCTAACCTGTTTGATTGACACAGGAATGATGAATCCGTCCAACGCCGACGTTCTCGAGCTGAAAGAGAAGATGGGAGAGCTGATTCATGTCATGCAAGAGTTCGCCTTGGGGCAGAAAGTAATTGCCGAAAAGGTGGGGAGGATTGAAGACTGGCTGAAGATGGGGAACATGCAAGGAAACGCTTCGTCATCTGGACCGAAGAAATCCTTTGGTAATGACCAGCACAAGGATGAGGGTGAATCGAGTGCTGTGTACGCCCAGAGAGGACACAGTAGGGGTCGTTACTACCAGCACACTGCTGCAGTAACCATCCCTGCTGGTAAACAGTCAGTCCGACAGCAACCTCAGACAACTCCACAGAAGATACAGGGAGTTGGGAGTCAAGTGAAAGGAAAGGGGGTTGATCGTCATTTTGACAAGCCGCCCGTGACATATGCTGTTCTGTTTAAGAAGTTGATGGATCGGGGGATGGTTCAGCCAAGGATGTTAGCTCCATTAAGATCAGATCAGAGGCCACCTAACTATAATGAGAACGCCAGGTGTGAATTCCATTCTGGTGCGCCTGGGCATAACATTGAGGGCTGTAGAGCCTTCAAGCATACTGTCCAAGATCTGGTGGATTCCAAGGCCCTCAATTTTACATTGTCATTGAATGCTGATGCCAATCCCATGCCGGCGCATGGACAGGCGATGGTGGGTGCAATTGCTGAAAATTCAGATCGCGTCTGTGCGATGGGGGAAGAGACTGACAATGACTGTGAGCTGGAGTCGTGGATAAAAGCGTGCGTACCAGGAAACTGGAAGGCTTGAAAAGATCTGCACGGTCACTCATCCGGAAGAGTAGTACTTTCTTGTTTTCAGTTTTATTTGCATGAAAGCCATACGTGTTGCCCGACACGTAATGGTTCATTGTAAGGGCCACCTCATGTTTAAATTTGCATTTTCTGCATCATTAATAAATGGATGTTTTTCAGTCAAAAAGCGGTGTTCCCTGTTTTTCATTTATTTTTGCAGTTTAAAAACAAATAAAAATGGCAATGTTTATTTTCATTTTTCTCTTTTTTGATTTTGTCTCGTTCCGAATTCAAAAAAATAATTCTCCGGATCTCGTTGATAACAATTTGGTTACCCCTCATATGACTTCGACAATCCGAGCAATCAGGCTGAAGAAGAAGGCGAAGAAGATGGTGATCTGCTGGAATTAGCCAGGTTGTTAAAACAAGAGGAGAAGGTGATTCAGCCGCATGAGGAGCGGGTTGAGATTGTTATTCCGAGCACCGCCGAGGTCAGGAAGGAAGTGAAAATTATAGCCGCTTCAGAGGCAAGTCGAGAGCAGAATGGTAGTCCGGTTGAAGGGACATGTGGATACCTTCACCTGGTCGTGTCAGGATATGCCAGGGTCAGATACCGATGTCGTTGTGCACAAGCTGCCATGGAGGCGAAACGCCGGTGCTACTTATCAGAGAGCCATGGTGACTTTGTTTCATGATATGATTCGTCATGAAATCAAATGCTATGACATGATAGCAAAGTCCCAAACAGGAGAGGGGCATCTGGCAGACTGGGGCAGGTCGTTTGACCAGTTGAAATGATTCAAACTGAGGTTGAATTCAGATAAGTGCACTGTCAGAGTGCGGTCCGGTAAAATGCTGGGGGTTCATTATAAGAGAGGAATCGAGGTTGATCCTGCTAAAAAAAAAAAAAAAAAAAAAGAACAATAAGAGAAATGCCTGAACCGAGAACGGAAAGAGAGGTTCGTGGTCGTCTGGGTAAATTGAACTACATGTCATGGTTCACATCTCACATAACAGCCACGTGGGAACCCATTCAAAAAAAAAAAAAAAAAGAGATCAAACGGTCAGGTGAAATAATGATTGCCAAGGGGCATTGAAAGATAAAAGAAAAGTTGCAGGAGCCTCTGATTCCGATGTCTCCTGTGGAAGGAACAATTGTTAATTTGTACTTGACAAGCCTTCGAGGGGTCTACGAGGTGAAGTGGGTCAGCATGATGGGTCTTGTCGAAAAGAGCATGCAATTTACCTTAGCAAAAAGTTTACCGACTGTGAAACAATACATTCACTGTTTGAGAAAACTTGATGTACTTTGGCATAGGCTGCTCGCCAACTGAGACAGTATATGCTGATTCATACCACTTTGTGGATTTCGAGATGGATCTGATCAGGTAGATTTCTGAAAGAGCCAGCAATGACCGGACGGGTTGCGAAAGGGCCAATGATTTTGATTGAATACGATATTCAGTACATCTCTCAGAAAGCAATCAAGGGGAGTGTATTGTCTGATTTCCTCGCCCAACAACCCATTGAGGATTATCAACCGATGAAGTTTGAGTTCCCTGATGAGGACATCTCGAGGTGCTCCGATCGAAAGATTGAGAGTAGCCGATCCCGGAGGAGGGGCCTGACCCCGAATCCGAACGGATTCTGATGTCTGATGGGGAGGTTAAGGTGAATGTGCTTTTGGTTGCCCGGATAACGTTTGAATGCACCGACGATGATTAAGCATGAAGCTTGTATCCTGGGTATCGAACCTCGGTGCGCCTACTAGGGCAAAGCCTTTCTAAACTGGTATATGGGATGGAAGCGGTATTACCAGTTGAGGTTCAGATTCCCTCTTTGAGAGTCCTGATGGACGTGCAATTGCAAGAGGCTGAATGGGTGAGGACCCGGTATGAAAAGTTGAGCCTAATTGAGAAAAGAGGCTGGCAGCCATCTGTCATGGGCAGTTGTACCAGCAGCGGATGAAGCGTGCTTTTGACAGAAAGGTGCGACCTCAGGTATATCATGTAGGTGATATGGTGCTGAAAAGGATCCTTCCTCCTCAAAACGATAGAAGGGGCAAATGGACACCGAATTATGAAGGTCCATTCGTGGTCAAGAAGGTTTTCTCTGGCGGAGCCTTGTTGCTAACGACCATGGATGGCGAAGATTTTCCATCCCCTGTGAATGCGGACGCAGTTAAAAAATACTTCGTATAATTGACCCGCTGGACGAAAAGAACAAAATAGTCCAGGCAAAAATGGGCATCCCGGCGAACCAAAACAGAACGGAAGGTTCGGGCAAAAATTAGGGAAAAAAATGAAAAATGTACACCCGGCAAGTCGAAAACCTGAAAAGGCGACTTGGGCAAAAAAGGGTATCCCGGTGGACTGAAAACCCGAAAGGGCGGTCCAGGCAAAAGAGGGATTGAAACGAACAACTGCGTCTAGCATGATCGTTTGCGCTTTGGTTAAAGCATCATGGATAATACCCGGTAGGGATCAGTTGGAGCCGTCCTGTTCAGAAGGCAGAAAGCACGGAGAGTCTGAGGACATATGGGGTGTAACCGAGTTGGAACTCGACGAGATCACGGGTTTCACATTGCCATTAGGATAGATTTTTCCTTTTGTACGCAATTACCTCTTTTCAGGAATTGCTTCCTTTGTATTGCTCATTTGAGCCACACTTTTTTTCAATCAATAAAATGCATATTCAGTCAAATAATTTTGTTTTTTGTTTTCATTACCGCTTTGATTGCAAAAACATCCAGATATTTTTGATAAAGAATCTTGCATTTTAAGACATACAGGTCCCTTCCAATGCATGTTTATAAGATTGAAAGCTTGAAATCTTATTTGGAAGGTTGAGTGACCCAAGTGTTGAAATCTTGACACGCCTGGGGCACGGTTTTATCTGACGATCTGATTTGCAGGAACTGTTATGTATGTTCACTCACTTGCAGGTGGTGATGTGGAAGCTGTTGTAAACAAATCCCCATGGAGTCCAATCGGGGACGAATGAATATGAAGGGATGACGGAGAAGACGTTGAGACGTACGACGATCCTTGAATGATATCAAGAAGACTCTTCAAAGTCGGAAAATTGAAGTCTGTACAATCCCAGGAGTACGCTCTTCGTAGGGTGTGGAGCGATTGGGGGGTACAAGATGATGGAGCAGAAAAGGTCCAGACGAGTCTGGGAGTTCTCAAAAGTGGAAAGCTGATGCGAGATTGGGAGGTGGATACCAGGGTTCGACGAGTCGACGGGTGTTCTGTACCAACTTTTCTCATTTCCCCAGCGGGATCCCCAAACAGAATTAAAGGACCAACTCCCCAGCAGATCCAAGGTCTGTGACTTCCCCAGCCGAGTCAAGATGGTTATCCCCGGCAGGTTTAAAACGGTGTTTCCTCAGGAGCCAAACCTGAAGGTTGCTATTCCCCGAGTGGAGCAGGTTTCAATGAAATATATCTCTAGTAGTGTTCATCCTACCAGTGGATTGGACAAGTTCCCGTAGCAGACTGATATCTGCCTCCCCAGCTGAGTTGATTCTGCATATGGATTGCATGGGTTGTCCCCAGCGGAGTAGCATTCGTTTCCCTAGCAGGGTCAGGATGGTTATCCCCAGCAGGTGTCAGATCGATGCTTCCCCAGTTGCCAGACCTGGAGATTGCTATTTCCCCATCGGAGTATCTGTGAGCATTTCCCCAGTGAAGTCGTCAGGTATCTGTGAGGGTTTCTCGAAGCAGAGTCGAGATTGATATCCCCGGCAAGTCAAAGATTGTTGTATCCCCACAGAGTGGTGGTGGTGCTTATCCCCAGCAATTCCCGAGCGGATTGGGTGCAAAGGAGGTTTTTCCCCAGCAAGGGTTGCCTTTTTCCAGCAGCAGTGCTATTCCCCAGCAGGGTGGAATCGGAGCAGTGACGAGTTCCTCAGCAGAGTGCCTCGTATTCCCCAGAAGAGTCCCTTGAGGGGGATACTTTTTTATACATTCATCATGTAAATAAGCATAGCATATTGCATAGAAAAAAAATAATAAATCGCGTAGCATTTCCATAATTATGGAGCATTACGCAGAAAAAGATCATGCATCATTGTTGCAAGCATAGAGCTAGTCTCAAGCCGTGGTTACCGTTTGAGAGGTGGTTGTGCCAGAAAGCGAAGATGTTACTCTGTGGAGTTTAGCATCATGACGTCAGATCAGCAGTGTTCCCCAGTAGTGCGATATTGGAGGAAATGTTTCCGTCGGACAGAGATGGAAATAAAATCAGAGGACGTTACGCGATCAGCGCGATTCAAGTCGTGGTTACCGCTTGAGGATTGATTTTATCAGACAATGAAGGTGTTACTCCGAGGAGTCTAGCATCATGGTTTTAATCAAGGATATTCCCCAGTAGTACGATACTGGAGGGTAAGTTTCTGTCGAGCAGAGATGGGAATGTTAATCAAGAAAGTTTCGGGGTCCAAAAAGAAAAACAAGAAAGAAGATAATCCCCAGCTAAACGCGAAGTGTTTGTCTGCCAGGGTTGAATAGAGAGCAATCGGCTCAGGGCTTGTCATCCTCAGCATGGGTCGTTGTGGCATTCCGGCCAGTTTCCGATTTCCAGATCGAAGAAGTTCTCAACCATCAGGACGAAGAACTTGTGGCATTCTGGCCAGTTTCCGATTTCCAGATCGAAGAGGTTCTCAACAGTCAGGACGAAGAACTTGTGGCACTCCGGCCAGTTTCCGATTTCCAGATCGAAGAGGTTCTCAACAGTCAGGACGAAGAACTTGCGGCAATCCGGCCAGTTTCCGATTTCCAAATCGAAGAGGTTCTCAACCATCAGGACGAAGAACTTGTGGCATTCCGGCCAGTTTCCGATTTCCAGATCGAAGAGGTTCTCAACCATCAGGACGAAGAACTTGTGGCATTCCGGCCAGTTTCCGATTTCCAGATCGAAGAGGTTCTAAACCATCAGGACGAAGAACTTGTGGCACTCCGGCCAGTTTCCGATTTCCAAATCGAAGAGGTTCTCAACAGTCAGGACGAAGAACTTGTGGCACTCCGGCCAGTTTCCGATTTCCAGATCGAAGAGGTTCTCAACAGTCAGGACGAAGAACTTGTGGCACTCCGGCCAGTTCCGATTTCCAGATCGAAGAAGCTCACGATGATTAGATCGAGGCAGCTTGCGGCAATCCGGCCAGTTTCCCGGTATCCAGACCGAAGTGGTATCCAGACCGAAGTGGTATCCAGACCGAAGAGGTGTTCAGACCAAAGTGGTGTTCAGGCCAAGAAAATGAAAAAAGAAGAGAAAATTTCGGGGTTCAAGAAAATGAAAAAAGGAGAGAGAATAGTAATCCCGAGCGAGTGGTGTTCAGGCCATGGGTTATCCCTGTGTTACCATTTATTTTGGTATCCAGGTCGACAGTGTTGTTTTGGTATCCGGATCGACGTTTATGTTTTGGGGTTCAAGCCGAGTTTCTCCGTACCAGACGGATTTTTCTTTGAGATTGCTTCTTCGCCGATTCTGACAGGCGTTGTTAATTATTATTCCATCAGAGTGCAAATTGTTCGTCTGTTCTTGGTATTCAATCACTCTTCATCCTGATCATCTGAAAGCCGAGGCTGTTCATATCGACAGGTTCACAGTGGATTGAATAGGGGCAGCTGTAACACCTCAAAATTTGCCCTCCTCTCTTGGGACTAGCATTAACATATTACATATCATTTTTAGGTCATTAGGCATTACATATTGCATATCATGTGGTTACATTGTGCAAGCCATCCTCCCAAGTCTGGTTCAGAAGATGAGGAAGTCAAAGTGCAAGCTAGGGTTTTATTGATTGATCATTGGCCATCTGAGGATTGGGCTATGAATTAGGGATTCATGATTCTCAAAGGATATTGGTCTTCATCTTGATTGAAGTGATACATCATCATCATCATGGTTTGTTATCATCAGCAGAATCAAGTGTTGGATCAGGATACTTTGAGATTAGGGTTTTGACCACTGGTCAACCCTAATCAGTTGCATTGGGTCAATCAGGGCATGATCAGGAGATGAGGTTTATGAGGTATATGGGGATCATTCTATCATTATATGGAGCTAATTGAGGCTAGGGTTTCACCCTTGAGCCATTTCATCAGGGGATTGGAGCTCAGATTGATCAATGCATGGCCAAATTCATATATCAGCTGAAAAGTCAACTGTGGTCAACTGTACATGATTTAATGGATTTGGAGGTGGAAATGAGTTGGATACACTTCATTCATGTTGGAACAAGTGTTATTTGACATGTCAAAGCTTAAGAATGGAGAAAATCAAGTCAGGACAAAAATTGCCAAAAATAGAAAGTGACTTGTAATAGAAGTTTCCAAAAATGGAAAGTTTTTCACCTCAAGACCACGTGTCCAAGGAAGCTTCAAATGAAAATTTGTCCAACATGAAAGTTGTAGATCTTGTTCTCACCTTTCCAAGAAGTCCAAGAACTTGAAAATCCCATGTATGGTTGTCAAGTTATGGTCCAGTGAATTTCAAAAATGACCCATAATCAGGAGGGCATAACTTCCACATGGATTGTCCAAATTGGATGTTCTTTATATGCACAAACTCCATTTGACATGTACTTTCATGGTGCATAATTGGATTTTCTCAAAAATGGTCAATGCAAAAGGTCAAATTTCAACTGGACAGTTAAAATGGCCAGGGGCAAAATTGTCCAACTTGAGAAATAATGGGAATTTTTGGATGGGGATTTTTGCAACACTTCACAAATGGCATTTGAAACTTGTTGGAATACTCATAACATGCCAAGGCTTCATGGTTTGAAAATTGGCTTTTGAAATGAACTTGAAAAAATGAATAAAGTGCCATCACATGTGGAAATTCTAAAATACACATCCAATGAACATGAAACAAGTGGCAACAGCTCATGACAGGTGTTTAGGAGGTGTGTGAGGTGGCAATGAGCTGTCATTAGCTGGCATGTGAAAGTACATTTTTGCCCCTAGCTTGAAAATAACCACTTTTGCTAATCACTTTCCATTTGATTAATTAGAGTGATTAAAGCATGGATTAATCATGAATATATAAGCCTAATCATAACTAACTCCAACAAAAAAATCACAATCATCAAAATCAAGATCCAAATTCTCCAAATTCTCCAAATTCTTCAAGAACACATCAAAGCAAAAGTCACAAAATCTCTCTCAATTCTTGATCAAATTCGAAGATTCTTTTTGTGTTGATCTTCATTCCTCTCATACTCCATCTGTTTTGGTTATTCATCGTCCAAATCGTCACCAAACGCAACTGTTCATATGTGATGCATCCATGGCTTTTGAAGAATTCGTGCATTAGAAGCAACTTCAGTTGGACTTAACACCTGCATTCAACTTCCTAAAGCCTACACTCCATCTGTTTTTGGTCAAGAGGCGCAAAGAGCACGCGAATCATCATTGCCATAGCAAGGTACTCAAAATTCGAGTCTCATGATTCTTTCAATTATCATATGCGTTTTGTAGTTTGTTTGATGTAGTTTATCATGCTAGGCTTGGTTTGTGAAACGATGAACTATAGGTTGAGAAATCTGAATTCGAAGCTTTGAATGTGAAACTTTATTCGATCGATCCGTGAGTTGTGTTAGGAGTTAGGTGTAATTAGTTACATAGTTGAGATGTACATGGTGAGACAATTCTAACGGATATTCATTTGTTGATTTTGGTGGAAGTTTGAGTCGAAACCGTTTTTGAGGTGTTGAAGCGCGAGGAAGACGATGAAGTTTCTGGTCTTTCACTGTTCGATCCATTTTATTGCCTTTCCAATTTCAAATTTGTGTTTAGCGCGAAATCTAGTCAATCACAACATTCCATTGCTACGACGCCGTTTTGGCCATGTTCAGTATAATTTCAAAATTGCCACTGAAGCTTTCTAATTCATTTTAATTAATAATATTATCTAAATAATTATTTACAAATCATATAAATATTAGAAAATTCATAAAAAATATTTTAATGATCAGAAAAATGTGAGGATTTTTTCTATGGATTCCAAATTCCCTCTAGAATTTTATGGACATGAATTTGCAAGTTGTGCTTGGTAAAAAATAGGTTTGACTTAGAGATGTTTGACGTGTGGTATATTTTGACACATTTTGCCATTCCTATTGTGAAATTCTCATACCTTAAAATAAATTCTTGAAAATTTTTGTGGTGATTGTAGACATGCCAATGGTGATTTACATGTAAATTTTGTGAATTTTGGATACCTGTGGAGTGAGATATGAATTTTTGAACTTAGGTGTGACAATTTGTGTCACACCTAATTAGGGCAACTTCATGAAATTATTTGCCTAGCCTAGGCTTGTTGAAATGACTTGAAATTTTATATGTGTGATCATTAACATGTTAAGATGCTATGTGAATTTTTCTGGATTTTTATGTGGCATTTTCAATTTGATTGGTATTTTTCATCTCTGTTGGTCAAATGTGCAAGCTCATGTGATATATGTTTGGAATATCTTTGTGAAATGCTCATATGGTATTGGATGATGATGAAATTTGGTATGCTGGTAATAGACACATGATAAGACATAATGCTTTTGGTCCCATTCATTTCTTTATTGTTTTCATTGACTTATGAATTTTTGAAGTGAATGCATGTGTTGATGTTGTGGTTTGGCTCATGTAATTGTGTCTGTTTTTCTTGATTTTCATTGACATAGTTCCTCTTGTCCAATTGAGCTGAAAATTGACATGCTATACCTTGAATAGGTCCTGTTTAGGTGTAAATTATTTGAGGATTTTTGGAATTGTTTTGATATGGAATTGAATGCAATAGTTCTGTTTGGATGTTTGATGTTCCATTTGATCTAAATTGAATTGTTTTGTGCATGAAATGAATATGGTGAAGGGTATGAGCATGGGACTAATTGTGTTGGCTTTTGTTTGACATTAATTTGACTTTGGTTAAAGATCCCTTGCTGTTTAGACATTTTTGTCACCTTTGGACCCTAGGCTTGGCCTAGTGGTCTAGTTTCTTACATTTGCTTGATTTTTCAGGATAAAAAGCACAATGCTCAAGGAGATTGAATCAAGTTAATTCAATTGAGTTTGTTGGATGTTTGTACACTAACATAACTTTGTTTTGTAGGTTGTGAAGCTTGGGCTTGAGCTTATAGCTTGCTTTGTTGTGCATTGACTTGTATAGTCTAACTGATTAACATTTGCTGTTTATGTTTGTCTGTCTGAGTACTGATGATACTTGATTGTTTTCAGGTACATTTAGTTGCTTACAGTTCTTTAAGAACTTGCTTGCTGCTGCTTGGTTTTTAAACCACTTGAGGTAGGACTTCTATTCTTCATGTAGTCTGGAGACCCGGTCTGTTATTTGGCCGGGCAAACTGTCTGAAGTCCTCCTTAAGAGGCGATGCTTGTGATTGTTTAATATTGTGCCTAAGCAGGTGAAGTCCTCTATGAGGCAATTGGTGGAAGCCAAGGGATATGCAATCTATCCCCCACTATTCTGTGAGTCGTCCCTCTGCTCACACGGCTGTGTGTTGATGCATTGGGACACAAACCCAAGATCTCGTGCTGTTGCACAATCGAGTCAGAGTCTTTGAGCGTAGAAGGGTCCCTCCATTCTGGACCCACGCTCCTTTGTCTAAAAGCTCTCCCTGGTCAGGGATAAGAGCTGTGAGGTCTCATCCTCACTTCACCTTTTCATCTGCTTCACCTTAGCCTCGTAATGGCAAGGTTAAGAGCAAATAATACCCATGTACAGATGGCTTGCTTCGGCAGTCAAACCCATTGTTTGAGCCCACTTGACTGGTTATAGTGTGTGCTATGTGAATATTTGTTTGAAATGTTTGTTTTGATCTGTTGATGCTTGTATGATTGTATGCTTGTATGCTTGCTTTCTTTCCTGGATAGGATTAGCTTGCTTAGGCAAGTAGGTAGAAACCTGAACGTAGGGTAACGATGCATGACAACACTAGGCTCGAGTCCAGCTCCCTGGTAGTGTGTCTTCCCTCAGTTTCTGGCTAGATTTTCTTTCCCTTGAGGGGGAACTACATCGCCCTGATCCTTGTTCCAGACGAGGTATGTAGGCAGGTGGTTGTGCGAGACCACTCCGGGCAACCTTTTTCTTTTTTGTGTGTGTTTACTTGTTATCTGATTGTGTTTTGGTTCGGATGCCGACGTAAGCCCATTGATTGGCTGTCGGGCTCCACGTTTGCCCTTTTGAGTGTGTTTTGGTTCGGATGCTGACGTAATTCCATCGAGTGGTTGTCAGGCTCCATGTTCGCCATCTGTTTGTATGTTTTGTGTTGTTTGGCGTGCGTAAGCCGAACTACAGTGGCTCTGATTCTCGTTCCAGACGAGATATGTAGGCATAGGACGCGACGTCCTATCGAGCTCCCTTCTCTTAAACCCCACCTGCGTTCCCTTGTGTGTGTGTGTGATGTTTTAGCAACCTATTCTTTATTTTAGAACGTGGATCCCGTCGAGTACGACGGACGTGAGGGGTGCTAATACCTTCCCCTTGCGTAACCGACTCCCTTACCCTTTCTCTTTGGTCGCAAGACCATTTCCTTTCCAGGTTTCTCTGAGCGTTTCCTTTCCCTATCTTGGGATAAATAACGCGCAGTGGCGGCTCTGTGTTGTGTTTTTATTTGAGTCCCGCCGGTTGTTTTTCGCGGATGCGACACATAACACCAACAATGAGCATCTTATATTTCCTTTTCCATCCGCTAACATCAAACCACGCGCACCTTTACAACTCAATCACTTCTCTATATGATCTTTAATCAATAAACTATACGCACGAACTCAACAACTCTAGTATGCTTTGTCAAAACACTCATACAACAAAATCGTAACAGAACATTGATATTCGAAGCGTATAGCTTTTCTACAACCTCGTAGCACCTCATTTCCTATGTTTCACCATCTCCGCCATTATCATATTCACCGTGATTAAGATATTGAAGCAAATATACTCAAACTACAAGTTAAAGGCATGTATGAGATTTGTTCATGGTTCATAGCTGCATATCTAAATCGCATACCCATCACCTTCATTTTACACAAAACTCGTCCTCACCCTCTTTATCTTCATCACCACTACCTTATCCACCAGAAAACAAACGTAAAGGTATCGCTCAAATCTCGTGTTTCTCTTAGAATCTTTCGTGTTTTGTTGTTCGTATGGTTTTTGCATAAGAAGGATGGACGATGTTGTTTGGGTGAGTGAAATAAATACTTTTTCGCGATACTCAGATACTTATTATTGTGTTTTGCATTGTGTTTTTCTTTCCTTGAGAAGACGATGAACAATGTTGGTTTTGTTCAAATTTTGAATGCTTCTTACGGTTAACGTGACACAAGTTGTTGGTTTGCATGAGCATTTACATTTTTGTCTTATTGTTTATTTACTTTTATTATTGCTTTTGTAATTTATTTCATTTAGTAAATCAAATATGTTATTCACTATTGGGCTAAATTATGACATGTGGTCCAAACCCATCTCGTTCTTTCTATGTACATCCCATGGTTTTTTTTATAGGTTCTCAGGTTCATGTTAGGTTTTTTATTTTATTTTATTTATTTGGATTACGATAATTTTGATATAATAATTTTGCAATATTGCACGTAAACATATGTTTGCGTTTGATACTAGCATTTGGTTCATTGTTGCATTACGATTTCGATGTTTAAATACAATTTAGCTTACAAAAATTGTTTGGATGCATAAATTATGTTGACCGGTCTCAGATAGGATGATTCCTACATGAATTACTTTACGATTGCTTAACATAACACTAAATTAATTTAGCTTTTGATTTCAGTGGATTTCTTGTCCTATGGATTTCTCTTTGGCCTTATTACAATGAGATCTTTTTATTTATATATACTTGTTTAATGGACTTGTATCTTAATCGCCTCTCTTTGGTTTGCTTTGCCATCTTAGCTAACTTTTAACTCAAGATTAATTTTAAATAAACAACTTCAAAAAGAACAACAATAAATGCTCCATCCAACGTCGAGTAATTTTTCCGAATCAAAATCATTTCCACTGTCACAACTTCTCAATCAATAAGCAAAACCCTTGGTCCAATGCCAAGCAGATCTTTTCTCAAACCAATATGTTTCGATTCAATTCAAATTCAAACCTTTTCAAACCAATTTCATTATCGACTTCAAACCATTTCAAAATCACTTTCACAATTAAAACCTAGACAAACTCATTTTCACAACAACTTGGACGAAAAAGGAAGGATGGTGTAGACTTTCCCCTTCCTCGAATATTTGGGCAATGTTGTATAGCTCAATGTCTGAACGTTCGTCACCCATACTAAAACATATTAATTAATTGAATTTAGTTGGTTCTCTTATAGAAGGAAGAAGAATGATTGGATTTAGACCTTCCTCAGTCTCTGATCATTTGGACACTGTTGTAGAGCTCCTTGTGCGAATAATCAACTTCCGTTAATGAATATTAACTAAATTCACCATACATTTTTGGTAATCAATAAGAAGAAAAAGGAAGGATGGTGTTAACTTTCCACTTCCTCGAATATTTGGACACTACTTTAGAGCTCCTTGTCCAAATATTCGTCTTCCTCCTAAAACATACTCAAACACATTAAACCTAATTTCCCGCCCCCGTGCGATCAACAAATTCTTTTTGCAAAAGAACATTATTTAGTCTGTTCTAATGTGAACACAAAATAATGCTTAAGTTTCCACTACGAGAAAAGAAGCCAATGTTTAACCGTTAGAATGCGATCTAAACACTTTTTCAATAAAAAAAATTCAACCAATCAAACCTATCTTTTCTCTCCCCCGTGCAATCGAAACCTTTTAACAAACGAACATTGTTTAGTCCTTTCTAATGCAAATACGAACTAGCGCTTAAGCCTCCCCCGCGAGCAAACAAGCTAATGTTTAACCGTTAGAATGCAACCTAAATATTCTCTCATTAAAACACATCAACTAACACTCTTGGCTACCAAGAACTACGTAGCTTTGAGTTCTCCGTCGCACATGGAGATACATAAGAGTCAGATTCACAATCTTGTCAAACACCATAATAGAAACATTTTTGCGACCCATTTGTTTTCCTTTTACATCTTTTTATCATTAGAAGAAAACAAATAACGATGGCTAACATTCAATTGCATATTTAACTAAAAGGTTCCCGTTGAGTACAATGGACGTGAGGGGTGCTAATACCTTCCCCTTATGTAACCAACTCCTGAATTCGAATATGATTGTGAAGCACATCTTCTTTTATATTAAGGGTTTTATAAATATTTTTTATTTCCTTCATTGGAATAAATAAAGTCGATGGTGACTCTGTTCGAATAATTTTTTCCGCGACCATCGCGAATGATCATATTTTTCGAGATGCGACACTTACCATAAGTCAAAGATTGAACATCAGAAGTCGTTGGGTCTGATGTAACCGTTGATTATTCCATAATGTAAATTGGATAACATTTCTATAAATTTTGTGTTAGGTTTGCCGAAGACTGATAAGGCAATGATTCGATTTGGGTGATAGTGGATAGATTGAATAAACCGGCTCAGTTCCTACCAATGAAGATTAATCATTCCTTGTAGAGTTTAATCGAGTTGTATATTGAAGAGATTGTGAGACTGCATGGTATACCTTTGAGTATTGTATCAGATAGGGACTTGAGGCTTACATTAAGGTTCTGAGAAAGTTTGCAGAAGGCTTTGGGTATAAAGTTTAGATTGAGTTCTGCTTATCATCCACAGACAGATGGTCAAACTAAAAGGACTATATAGTCTTTAGAGGATCTATTGAGGGCTTGTGTGCTAGAACAAGGTGGTGTTTGGGATATCTACTTACCTTTGATTGAGTTCACTTATAATAACAGTTTCAATTCTAGTATTGGAATGACACCGTTCGAGGCTTTATATGGGAGGAGGTGTATGATTCCTTTGTGTTGGTATGAGTCAGGCGAGAGTGTTGCGCTCAGACCTGAAATTGTTCAATAGACGATTGAGAGGATCAAGATGATACAATAGAAGATAAAAGTGTCGCAGAGTCGTCAGAAAAGTTATCATGACAAGAGAAGGAAAGCACTTGAGTTCCAAGTGTCGACCACACGTTTTTAAGGGTTCCTCTGGTAACTAGTGTAGGTAGAGCTCTGAAGTCTTGTAAGCTCACTCCATATTTCGTTGCTCCGTACTAGATTTTGTAGAGGATATAAGAGGTGGCCTATCAGATTGCTTTACCACCGCCGGTTGCTAATCTTCATGATGTGTTTCATGTGTCTCGATTGAGGAGATACATTCCAGATATGTCTCATGTAATCCAAGTGGACGATATACAAGTGAGGAAGAACATGAGTGTTGAGATATCGCCTATGCGGATAAAGGATCGGGAAGTGAAATAGTTACATGGTAAAGAGATTTTCTTGGTAAAGGTAGTTCGGGAAGGACCAGCTGGTGGAAGCATGACTTGGGAGTGTGAGGAGCAGATGAGAGAGTCATATATGGCTCTGTTTTCCTCATGATATTTTAAGGGCAAAATTTTTGTAAGTGAGGGAGAATTGTAACACCCCATTTTCAATTTAGTCATTTAATTGATTTATCCATGAATAAATTGTGATTTGGTGTATTTGATTTGATTATAATATGTGGGGTGCAGAGGTTAGTTGGAATAAGTTAAAATTATTTATGATTATCTTGGTAATTAAATAATAGGAGTTTATTTAATTAATTGAGTAAATAATATTGGAATAATAAAATAATGAGGAAAAAGGGAGTGTGTAGAGGTTTTGAGGGTTGGGTAGTAATTACAAGGTTAAATTGAGGGTAGTATAGGGAAAACATAATTAGGAGGAATAAGGTTGTTAGAAATAGGAGAGAAGTGGAGAAAAAGTCAGTTTGCATATTACGTGAAAAACTTAGAAGAGGGAAAAGAAGGGCTAGGACAATAGGAAGGAGAAAAATGGCTTAAGAGAAAAAGTTCAAGGATTCTTTCACCTTTACTGGAACAATCAGGTAAGGGGGAGAAACTATTCATATATGGTTGCTAAATCATGAAAGGGTTGAGAGGTTTCGTTAACCTCCAATACAGTTTGCTCTTAAATTGACGCTTTGGTGAATTTTGATGAACTTTGATTGACGCTGTTGAATATTAATTGAATGTTGATGAATTGTATGCTGATAATTTTGTTTTCACATTATTGAATTGAATTGTGATTCTATGATGGCTGTTATGATGATCATTGTGTTCATATATGTGTATAATTTTTTGTTTTGAGATATTGATGTTTTCTACCATGTTTGAAGGTTTGAGGTAGATATGAATTGATGGGATTAAATTATTTTATTGATGCTAATTTATGATATAATGTGAATTTTTTGTTTTAATAATTGAATAATTGTAGTATGTCGAATTCTGAGATTGAAAGTTTTTACGAAATCGAAATCCGAGGTCTGAAAGGCTTCCAACAATGAAAAACGCAGGAAATATGCATTCTGAAGGTCCATGGCGAATGCTATGAAGCCATGGCGGGTTCCATGAAGTCCCTGGTGGCAGGCACCATGCCCATGGCGCTTCATCCATCTTGGTCAAGCAGATTTGGGTTCAAATACGGTTTCAGTCATAGCTTTCATTTTGTAAGTCCGATTTAGATGTCATTCGAAGCGTTGGAAAACTGACACGCTGAAATACATAGTGGCAGTGAGAGTTAGGGATGATTTAACTATGATTATGTGTGTATTGTTATGGTTTTCATGATGATATGATGAACCACTAAGTGAAACATTGAGTTTCCGTTGTTGATAAGTTGATGTGGTGAATTGCTAATATAATTGCAGGCTGTTTGCTTGTTGAGATTGGTACCGCATGCATATGAGTCTATAATTTTGTTAAGAGTCACATGACATATTGATTGTGTATTATGGTGAAGTGGGTGAAACTTAAATACATGTGTTGTGGTGCATTAAGGATTATGTTTGAACTGTATTGTATTTTATATACTTTGATAATTTATGCACCGCTAATTATTTGAATGTATTTATCACCTCTTATGTTTGAATGTTGCCTCTACATGGGTATCATGCAGATACTCAAGAGTAGAACTCACGGAAGTAAGTGGAAGTTGGCTCTTAGAGTACTTCCTTAGTTTATCATTTTGATCAGCGGTGTCTTGCTCTGATTATGTAACATCTGATTGAAAATGTTTGTTTTACTTATCACATTATTTATGTTGAAATAAATACCATTTTATTTTCGTGAAGTTTCTAACTAATTCGTCCGAGTTGATTGATATAACTCCTTTTATTTATGTTATGAAAGTTAAAGTTTGAGACTTAATGTCATAAGATGTTATACCTTTAATAATTGTTTAATGATGATTACGCTGCGATGATACCCTAAGTGAAGGTGAGCATGCGATGACAAGTTTTATATGAAATATTGTAACCCATGTTACGGAGCAGGATAAGTTTGATATGTGTGACACCCTATGTGGTTATATTATTTTATTAAATTATGCGATAATTTGTATGTGGAGTTTTAGGGTGTTACAATTGCCACTCCAAACTTCTTTAGGAACCTTGCTCTTTAACTTCTAGGTAGGGAACCTGTTCAGAATATAAACAACTGTGGAAACCGCTTCACCTCATAAGATTTTTTTGCAAATTCTCCGGCTTCAGCATGCACCATGTCCAATATAGTCATGTTTCTTCTTTATGTTATTCCATTATGTTGAGGCGTGTAAGGAGCAGTTACCTCATGATTAATACCCTGTTATGCACAAAATTCTTCAAACATCTTGGATGTGTATTCGCCATCTCTATTTGTTCACAGAACTTTGATCTTTTTTCTCACTCTGGTTTTCGACAAGCATCTTAAATCTCTTGAGTATTTCAAATACTTTGTCCTTTCAGTTGATCACATAGATCTACAACTTTCAACTAAACTCATCGACAAACGAAACAAAATACCTATTTCCACCAATGGTACGCTCTTAAAAAGATCCACATACATTTGAATGTACAACTTTGAGTATGCATGAGTATCTCATTAGCATAGTCGAAACGAAAGACTTTCTGACTAGACAACCTTCATAGAGTTTGTCGGACATCTCCAGACTTGGTATGCCAATTACCATATCTTGAGTAATTAGTTGATTGAGTGATCGAAATTTCAAATGTCCAAACCTCAAATGCCACGGCCAACTATGCTTGTGGTTGACAATAGTTGTTAGGCATTGTACTTCAGTCGAACTGATCATGGTCTTGAATGTCCTATTCTTCGACAAAAGGGATTTCAAAACCAAATTATTCTAGGGTGTTAAACAATTCCAAGGCTCAATATTTCATAATCACTGAGAAACCCTTTTCGACCAGTTGTCCAATACTTAGCAAATTTCACTTTATTCCAGGTACATAGATACATCTTTGATCATAACTTTTCCTCCATTACTCTTTTGAATAACTATGTCGCCAGTACCTTTTGCTTGCAATATCATCATCAAGTTTGACATTGTTCTTCGACGAATCAAAATCTGCTAACCACACTTTTCAACCAATAATGTGATTCGAGCAACTTGAGTCGAGGAACCAGATATTGGATTCGACATGGTCATTTGCAACTGCAGTCATAACCATCATATCCTTAGAATCATCTGAATCTTGTTGTGCAAGGTTCACTCATTCCTCCTTGCCTTTTGTCGATCCCTTATATTTATTGTACAAATAATTCTTGACCACGTGACCCCATTTTTCACAGTTATAGCACTACACACCTTTTTCTCTCTTTGTCTTTCTGATAGGAGTTTCCTCCTCCTCCTTTTGAGGATTCAGAAGCCCTATCGTCGACCTTGTGCTTTTGAGGGTTCGACCAAGACTTCTTGCTCTGTGCCTTGTCTCATTTGCCTTTGAAATTATCGGAACCACCATGCTTCTTCCAAGCCATAGCCTGCAGTACTTGTATCGACTCTTGAACCCCTTTCCTTTCGATAATCCTAATCTTATGCGCCTCCAACGAACTAACTAAATCTTCCAATTTCACGAGGTTTCAAGATTGTTGGATTCTTGAATAACTACGATAACATGATCAAAGTGAGATGTCAACATATGCATTACCTTCTCAACTATCATCTTATCAGTTAGGGTTTCACCACAACCCTTCATGAGATGGACAAGATTGTGCACCTTCGACACATAGTCTGTAATCTTTTCATCTTTTCCCATTTACAGCAATTCACACTACTGTTGCAAAGTCTGCAATTTGACAAATTTGACTTTCTTACCTCCTTCATAGTACTTGCACTACGCCAAAAACTGGAATAGACAGCGCCCCTTAGAGGGCGCTTTATTACAAAAGCGCACTCTAAAGTAAAGAGAAAAAATAAGGAGCATACTATTGGAATAGACAGCGCACTTTAGAGGGCGCTTTTGTAACAAAGCGCACTCTAAAGTGAAGCGAAAAAATAATGAGGAAATGGAGGGACACCAATAGAGGACGCTTTATTGAAAGCGCCCTCTAAGGGTAACCTTAGAGGGCGCTTCTAAAAAAGCGCTCTCTATGTCCATGTACATTTCCAGTTTATAAGGCGCTTTTTGGAAAGCCTTAGAGAGCGCTTTTAGAAGCGCCCTCTTAGGCCCCCTTTAGAGGGCGCTTTTGTAACTAAGCGCCCTCTAAAGTGAAGCCAAAAAAAAAATGGAGGGACAACAATAGAGGGCGCTTTTGTGAAAGCGCCCTCTAAGGTTACCCTTAGAGGGCGCTTTTGAAAAAGCGCTCTCTAAGTCCATGTACATTTCCAGTTTAGAAGGCGCTTTTGGAAAGCCTTAGAGAGCGCTTTCAGAAGCGCCCTCTTAGGCCCCCTTTAGAGGGCGCTTTTTTAAAAAAAGCGCCCTCTAAGGTCCCCTTTAGTAAACATTAAAATTATAACATATACTGCATGTCTCTTTATTTTCCCTCTCTATAAGCTATTTCGTTTACGTAACTGGGTTTTCTCTCAACTGCGATTACTCTCTACTGCGATTACTCTCGTCCTCCGTTCGTTCTCCCTCCCTCACCGTCATCGTCGCCGTTCGTTCTCCCTCCCTCACCGTTCACGTTCACTGCGTTAACCTCTTCCACCGTCACTGTTCACTTTCTTCTCCATCGTTACCGTCACCTTTAAGGTATTTCTCTTCTCCATCGTTACCGTTCACTTTCTTCATGTGTTTGATTAGGGCATTTTCTAAACTTAGTTTTTCATTTTGTGCATTATGTTGATTAATGTTGTTTAGGGCAAACTGAGTTTTTTATTTCTGATTGAAAACTGATATATTTGAAGTGTGTTTGAGCTTGTGCTTGGAAGTTTGATGATTATGGATGCAAGTTTGTTCATGTTCCAAACACCATAAGTTTGCATTGGTCTTTTGCATGCAGTAGGTGTGTGTGAGTAAATGTGTATGCAGTAAGTTTGTGCATGCAGTAAATGTGTTCACGTATTGAATCATTGTCTTACTTGGGTCTTATTGAATCATTTCTATATTACAGATAAAATGGCTAACCAAGACGATACCCATGCCGCGAATGAATCACGTAATAATGTTGAAAAAGAAATCAAACGAGGATTAACTGTTATGAAGTCAATCATTCGTGCAAGAGACAAGGGTGTAAAATTTGAAGTACATTGGAATGCTGAAGACCAACTAATTGAGCCTAACGGTTCAATGTTGGCAAGTTACATTGGTTTCCTTGTTCGCCAACATATTCCGATTACATGTGATAATTGGAGAAGTCCGGACTTGAAGGTTGGCAAGGAAAAAATATGGTCGGAGATACAGGTACTTACCATATATTGTTATATGTTTTTTTTGTTGACTATTTGTTAACCATATATTGTTATAATATTACTTTATAATAACACACTCCATTTGTATGTTTTTTAGAGATCCTTTCACATCGATGAAAGCCGGCAAAAATATTGTATTCAATTGGCCGGAAAAAGACTCCGAGGATTTCGATCCTTTTTGTGCAACAAATTTCTCAAGGATGAGGAAGGAAAATTTGTTGAAGGAGAACGGCCAATGAAGTATGCCGAGATTATTTCAGCCGATGAATGGGATAACTTTGTCGCCAAACGAAGAAACGAAAAATTCCATGTAATGTCTATTAATTATGGTATTATACAATTGTTAAGTTACTTGGTTCTAATATGCCTTAAACTTTTTTATCCAGGAAATAAGCGACATAAATAGGAAAAGGGCATCAAAACCCGCGTATCCGTACAAAAAAGGGCGTACGGGTTATGCACGGTTACAACAAAGAATTGTGAGTATATTCAAATGTTATGAGCTTATACATTGTCACAATATGTTATAATTGATGATCTTATAATCTAATTCAATGTGTAGCTAGCCGAGGAGAAAAGTGACGCAACATCTCTTCCGGACCACGTATTATGGAAGGCTGCTCGGGTTGGGAAGGATGGGGCTGTCGTTGAAGCGGTCCAAAATGTTTATGACGAATGTGTAAGTATATGTAACATTATTTCTTTAATTATATCGAAAATTTTGTTAGACATATAATTCATTTTTAATCTCCTCTAATAATATTTCAGGAGACTTTATCCCAAACCCCTTCAACCGAGGTCCAGGATTGCAGGAGCGTACTTAGTCGAGTACTAAATGTTCCTGAGTATTCCGGTCGTGTGAGGGGTAAGGGTTTTGGTGTGACTCCGTCGTCATTTTATAAAAAAACAAAAACAAAAAATCCTACCAACAAAGAGGTGATGGAGACCTTGGCGGAGTTAAGGGCACAAGTACTCCAACTGCAAAACGAGAATGCAAGGTATAGAGAGGAAAGGTGCGCTTCCGAGGCAAAAGATACTAGTGACCGAGCTAGTATCAATCATCAACCGAAATTTCCCGAGGTAATTATATATGTTATTATGAAATTAAAATAGCACTTTTTTACTTGACACATATACAAGTTAACAATAACATTTATTATTGGTTTAGGGCATTTCACCTTGTCAGCTGTATCTATCGTCACCAACTTATCGCATGGTTGGCAAGGGAAAAGTGCACAATACTTCGGGTGAATTACTTCACCATAATCCCCTCCCGGTGGGATTTATGAAAGTTTCGGTTGACCTCGTATTAGATACGGACGCCCGTCTACCATTACCCGACGTTGTTTCAGAGACAACGTTGATGCGAGATGCAGTCGGATCCTTTGTTGGTTGGCCGTCAGATCTAATTTTCCCTGATGCCGAGGTATATATGTTCTAAATGATTATGAATATTTAGAATTCACATTTCAATTCAGCTACAATTATGATATTTAATCAATCCTTATTACATGGTAATGTTAGACTCCTACAAGACCCACCCCTAAAGCTGGTAAAGGGATTTCAAGACGCATCGAGTCGGTTGCATCTCAAAAAGAGGTACAAATATATATACCCATTGAATTATATACACAACGATTCTTTTGCATCACAAAAAGTAATGATTTATTTTATATGAATTTTTAGGTTCCCGGTCGAAAGTTGAAAAGCGATGGTAAGGATATTCCAACGAAGGATATTCCAACGAAGGATATTCCAACGACGGCCGGGACAAAATCTCAAATTATGATGCGTCTTGAGAAAATGGTGGAAGAGTCCGATATTATGGACGGGTCCATTCGTAGTATAGATTTTGATGAAGGTGTTTTCGGAAAAGCTCATTTCGAAATAATTGGAAAGGAGGACATGCAACAACTTTTTGAGCACGACGAATTGGGCATCGCTATCATTCATACATACATATGGTACTCCGATCAATCTATAATTTACTTAGTTGAACAATTTATTTACACATTTCAATGAGTAGTCTAATATTTATTATGTTTCTATTTAAGGTATATGTATGACAAATTGATGCGGGGAACTGAATTGTGTAACCGTTTCAATTTTATTGCTGCTTCCCGTGTCAACGCAACGTTAATATCGAAAAATCCAACATCCGTAAAGAATGATCTAGTCGATAGATTCATGGCGGCCGGCGATAATACTACACGCAGTTTGTATTTTTTACCGTTTAATTCTGGCAACGGGTTAGATTTTCTTTCTAATAATTTCATTCTAATCTATGTATATCTTTTACGTAGAAAATTTTCATTCATCTAAATTTTTGTTTTATTTTACAGTGGCCACTGGGTGTTGGTTGCTATGGATCTTTCGAGACTAATAGTGTATTATCTCGATTCGTTATCGGGTGATTGGAGTAAATATCCGGGTTTGAAGAAGACGGTTGACACGTAAGTGAAATTCCCCTAAATATTCGTGTGTATTTCTATATTTAATTATGTCTGTCAGATTGATCTCAATATACGTTTTTATTTTGTTAGGGCAATACTAAAATTTAGATCGAAAAAGAATTACCGCATTAGGAAGGACATTACCTGGGTCAGAGTTCAGGTATATATTAAGTATCTTATTTTTGCTTATAATAGTGTTTGTTTTTTTGCTTATAATAGTGTTTGTAAGAAATTAACTATATATATATTGTTTGTTTTTCTGTGTAGTGTCCTCAGCAAAATAATTCGGTCGATTGCGGATTTTTTGTATTGAGATTTATGAGAGATATCATTGCATTGAATCGTATAGACATCCCAAAAATGGTATGGAATAATAACTTAGGGTTTATTTTAATATTATCGGATAACTAATCTAATTTGTTACTAAATCATGAATATGTTTTATTCTCTTAATTGTAGTACTTTGAGGAATACAAATCTTACTCAAGAGCTCATTTGGATGAAATGAAGGATGAATTGTGTCAATTCATTGTTGATCAAAGAATCATATAGCTAGGTTGTATATTGTTGTACATATATGTATGGAATGTAGTTGTTGTATGCTGTTGTTGTATATATGTTGTATATTGTTGTTGTACTTTTACTAAATCATGAATATGTTGTTGTATATTGTTGATCAAAGACTCATATATTAATGTTGTATATATGGAGGATTAATGTTGTATATAAATGGATTCATGTTGTATATATCAATGGATTAATGGTGTATAACATTGGATTAAAGGATGAAATCAATATGAATTTTACACTTTTGCAGCATGCGAACAGGTTACCAATTAAATATCCACTGTTTTTCAAACAAATTTTTTTAAAATAACTAACACTTTAGAGGGCGCTTTCTGTAGGAAGCGCCCTCTAAACACTTTACATTGAGAACTTTAGAGGGCGCTTTGTCCAGAAAGCGCCCTCTAAACACTTTACATTGACAACTTTAGAGGGCGCTTTCTGCATAAAGCGCCCTCTAAAGTGTTAGTTATTTTAAAAAAATAAGCGCCCTCTAAACACTTTACATTGACAACTTTAGAGGGCGCTTTTTCCAGAAAGCGCCCTCTAAACACTTTACATTGACAACTTTAGAGGGCGCTTTCTCCAGAAAGCGCCCTCTAAGGTGTCCCTTTATGGACCACTCCAGAGGGCGTTTTTTTCATAAAGCGCACTATAATGTGGGCCTTTAGACAGCGCTTTCTCCAGGAAAACAAAGCGCTGTCTTTACCTATGCCAGCTCCAGATTAGAGGGCGCTTAAAAGCGCTGTTATAGGCCAAAATAAGCGCCCTCTTTTCCCTTATTTGGCGTAGTGTTGACAAGAATATCCCATGCCTCATTCGCCAATTCATCATGAGATATCTTGTCAAAATTTTCCGAATCTACGTCGATTGAATACAGTACGCAACCTTGCAATCTTTCTTCTTTGCCTCTTTGTTCGCGACTCTCTGAGCATCAATTGCATTCTCAGCAAACTTAGGAACACCATTAGTAGCCACTTATAGAGTTTCATGAAAGTCAAACAAAGATTACATTTGTTTTCTCTATCAAATCCAATTCTTGCCGTCAAGAATTTGAAGAGAATTCAGAATACCATTAGTACCATTCATCTTTGCAGCGATTGATTACCAATCCACGATCTCAGAAACACGATCACCAACGTGTGATTGTTGAAAACACGATCAAGAATCTAACTGAAGCTCTAGATATCAATTTGGTAGTGCGTGAGACACATTTATTGAGAAGAGAAAAAAAAGAGAGAATAGGAAAATAAAGAGTACTATTATTAAAGAATAATTGTGATACAAACTGATTTACATATGCATGTATTTATATACAAAGTTACTTGACGATTAAGTAACAAATATAACAAATTAAATAACAAACCCTAAACCTTAATTAACTTTGGGCTTGTGCCACACACAACTTAGATTATATCTTATATCTCAACAAAAGACAATGACATAAACACTAAAGTTTAAGGTTTCTTATCCGGAACGACGGTTTGAAGAACGACGATTTCTTTTAAAAAAGCTTGAACGATTTGATTTTGAAAATTGATATTGATAATTTATTATTAATTTTATCATGTAAACTATTAAAACTATTATTTATAAATAAAAATATTAAACTTAATAAAATAATAATATTATTATTAACTAAAAAGGATATGAAAATAAAATTCCGCAATCTAAGACTGATAAGTCATCACTATTAGGGGTGGACATCGGTTGGGTTGGATCGGTTTTCGGGCCCAAATTCCCAATCCGACCTAACCATCGGTTGGAAAAAACATAACCAAAACCGACCGGTTTGCAATTCGGTTATTTTCGGTTTCAGTTTTGTTCGGTTCGGTTTCATAATGCGGTTTATTCGGTTTTAAAAATAATTGAGCTCATTCCAAAATAAACCCAACACAAGTGGATTTTAGTTCTCTAGCAGTGTGTGCATTTTTCAATATTGTAAGAGACAAGTCCATTCCGGCAATGCAATATCCAATCAACCTTCAATACAATATCCAATCAACCTTACCTATAGATGATCATCAATCAACAATCGTATATATAAGAGCTAGTGCATAACAATTTCTATAACAAAAGATAAAATCAAATCAAATTCTTTTCATAAGCTATTACCAAGTTCAAGTGATGAACACGCGTTAACACCTTAAGCTCGGCAAAAAAATCTTTTGATGCTTTCATGTCCATCTTCTTTATTGCAGCTTTCTGTGTAATTAGATAGAACTTCAGCATTATCATATTCAACATTAGTTAGCATGAGAAAAACAAAAACCAAAACAGACACAATACATATCAGCAGCATTATACCAGAGGCCATGCTTGTTTTCACTTCATGAGCATATTCAGCACAAGCTAGACCAAGGAATGTTAAAGGGAATAAGTAGATCCACCATGTAATGTTTAACCTTTTTATAGTTTTCTTGAACAGTCCTGGCCTGCAAATAATGTACCATTCCTAGTGAAAACATTGAAATCGCAAACTCGCTCCAACCGATTTCTGTCGCAACTTGAGCCGCCACCAAGTTTCCTATAACAGAAACAAGGTTAACAGGGTTTGCTACCACTGATAGAAACCTCTTTTCAGTAGGTAAACTTTGAGAACAATGGTCTTGTACTCACCAAAAACAAACATGGTAGCTCTGAATCCACCTTTCTTTCTCTTCCATTCAGCAAGAAGCTTGAGCTATTCAGTCTCCTCTTGATATGCCTGCAAAACAAAAAAATTTGAATCGTAGCTCTGAATCCACCTTTCGTGAGAACTGTAGACACTGCTGTGTCCAGGTCTTACTCCTTCATTAAGATCTGCTAGTGACACGTCTCCTTCTAAGGCACGCACAACCTACGGTTTGTTCCATTATTAGACCCAAAAAGATGCTTACATATACAAGGAACTCAGAATGGAAAGTAAGACCTAGGTTTGATTTTACAGTAGCAGCACAACGAATGATAGTTTTTCTTCTTAAAAAGACAGTTCAAAAGGAATGGAGTGCAGTAATAAATGATAGAACAAATTATTCACTTTACCTGGCTCATCCTTGGTCGACGCTTTGCTGAGTGGCGTGTGCAAGCTGCAGCACATGCTACCATACGCGTCATCTCACTAGGGTCAAATTCATTCTGAAGTCTTGGATCAATCAGAGAATCTAAATTATTTTCTTCTAAAGCACGCATGAGCAAAGGCCTAGCCTGTGATGACAATGAAAGATGAATAAAGTTAAGGGCCACTCTATGTCATCTTGTTCTCTTCCAATAAAAGAAATATTACACAGAAAACTCTTTATTTCATAATATATTATAAATGACTGAATTTTCAGTTGCAAATTATATTTAGCCCTCAAGAAAAGAGGAGGATGGTAACATGACACTTACCCATTCCACCAAACTATCATCCATGTAAGTCTGATTTTTATCAACCGGTCGACGTCCAGTTAATAGCTCAAGGAGCATGACTCCATAAGAGAAAACATCTGATTTGTCTGTAAGTTTTCCACTTGCTGCATATTCTGGAGCCAGATACCTGTAAGAAAGCAGTAATTGATAATTCATGAGTTTAGCATATCAGAACTGATATTTTGACACAAATTTAACAACTAATTTCAACAACAATTTGATTGGTTAACGCAGTTCTAAACCACCATATAGCACATTTCATGCCCTTTAATGCATTAATTCAATCTACCATAAACAATAGCAGATTAGAAAATACATTTCTTGCAATATCCAAATTTTGAGAGGAAGGGAATAAATTAGTTCTTACCCAAAAGTCCCCATCACTCGAGTAGAAACATGAGTGTTGAGATCGGAAGCAATCTTTGCAAGACCAAAATCAGCAACCTGTTAATAGAAATTTGACACTAAATTATAACTAAAATCCACACTTCATATTAAACAATTATTGCACAGAACTTCTTAGGGCATTTTAAATGGAGCATCACCACTGCTGCAAGGAAGATATATTAAAGAGCATACCTTTGCTTCAAACTTAAAATCGAGAAGGATGTTAGCAGCTTTAATATCACGATGAATGATCTTAGGATGACCTACACAAACAGATAATTACAATAAACATTGAGTTTGACAAAAACTAGCTTTGCTGAAAAAATTACAGTCAAGTACAGAGCATACAATCTTCATGAAGATAAGCAAGTCCTTTTGCAAATCCTAAAGCAATTCGCAATCTTGTTGGCCAATCCATCGTTGGTCGTCCATTTCCTGCCGTTAAAAAATAATCATAAGAATTAAGAACACTTCTGGCATAAGCATTGTGCTACACAAAAGAATGACAAAAAAATACCATGTAAATGAAATTCCAATGTATTGTTGGGAACAAACTCATAAACAAGTAGCCTCTGAAACCCGGTGCTGCAGTATCCAACAAGAGAAACAAGATGTTTATGATGAACACGGCTAATAATCTCTACTTCAGCTTGAAATTCACGTTCTCCTTGTCCACTTCCAGCTTTCAGCTGCTTAACAGCAACCTCTTTACCATTAGGGAGAATACCTCTATGAACATATCCAAATCCACCTTGTCCAAGGAGGTTAGCATCAGAGAAGCCATCCGTTGCGCGCGCCAACTCCTCGTATGTAAACGTACTCTTCGCAGTGCTAAATGCAAGGCCTGGAGAAGGAGGTGGAAGTAGTTCGCCGCCTGAATAGTTTGAGCCGGTACCACCACTGCTGCTCATGAGAGGAGGCAGTGGCGGAGCAACATGAGAAGGCGGTCGTGATGGAATTGGAGCAGGAGGTTGTGGTGGCTTCATTGAGGCTACATGATCTGAAGGAGGGTGAGAATTATGTTGCCACTGATTTGGAGGACCACCATAAGGATCAACTGCACAATATATACCATTATCATTCACTCTTTTGAATACCAATATCTTTTACCATCACCAAAAATACAAATTTCTTCAAAAATTAGACCTCAAACCAAAATATCCTCTCGTGCAATTGCAAAGCCGGATCCCTCGAGATTTTATCGAGTACAATGGAGACCTCTCCTAATACAATATATTCTATTAACAAGTATCGTGATTCAAACCCTAACCTCTTGCTTAAAGGATCCATGTCCCTTCAATTGGGACCAACTCATGTTGGTAACCATGTACAAGAATTAAAAAAACTGGAATCTCTCATAGGGACAAAATATCATACACGTGGTGTGTGATCAGATCAAGCAAGAAAACGCAAAGAGATTTAAACAAAAACTGAAAATGATTATTTCTTCATAGCAGTAACTAATGATTCTTCATAGCAGTAGTTATAGCTTTAAAAATCACTTTTTAAAAATCACTTTTTATTTGAACAGCTAGTTATTAGTAGCTATAGATAACATGAAGTTTATAACGGCCAAGAGTAAAACCTCAGGCTTCTTATTCCGGAAGTTGTCGGCGAGCTGAGTAGGAACAATATTTACCGACAACACCTTCACAAAATCAATCTGAAGAAGCAGTTTTAGAATCGGAGTTAAAACAAAACAAAGTCAAACCCATCAGAAATAGTTCAACCAAACTTAACATTTCAACCATAGTCAGAGAGAAAGAGAGGGAAAGAGAGAAAGAAAGATAAGGAGTAACTTACATCGGTGGTGATTTGTGGTTGAATAATGGACGGCGACGGTTCTTCGTTAAACGATGAAACCACGAACTAGCATCAACCGAAAAATTGGAAGGTAGAAAGAGTTAGTTCTTAAACGATGAAACCACGAACTGGAAATTGAAAGGATGAACCCTAGAATCAACCGATTACCTGAGAGAATGATGAACCCTAGCGGAGTAACGTTGCTGTTTGTGCGTACGAATCTCACGAAAAAGTAGATGGTTGTGCGTATGAATCCTATGCAAATTAGCAAAATGAAACTGTACCTGTCAAATTAGCAAATTAGCAAATAAATGAAACTGTACCTGTCACATCTCCAACTATAGGAATGAAAACCGGTCGGTTTCGGTTTTCTGTGGAGTCAATTCAGAGATCCGAACCGAACCGCCACTATCCAGTAAAAACCGACTGAATCACCCGCTGGACCCGAAATTCGAATTTAACCCGACCGAAATGCATTCGGTTTGCATGGGCTGGGTGGGTAGGGTCGGTTGGTGAAATTTTGTCCACCCCTAATCACTATAACGCAACATTATTAAAATTAGACTAAAATAAAAAAATAAATTAAAAAATCATCAAAGTTCGAGATTTTAAAATTAAAAGAAAAAAAAAATAGAAGATCATTGGAATTAAGCCTATATATTTTATTTAGCTTTGTAAAAAAAAACATTGAGAGAAATTAAACCCTAACGTAGATATAATACATTTGATTTTAATGATTAGTTAAGATCCTAACCGTCTCAATCTAAATTTTCATTAAAAAAAAAATCAGCCGCTGCGGCCTTGTATCAGAAACAAGTCGAACTGAACTCAATCGGCGGTAAAACTAAAACCTCGCCAGAAAACGCGGCGGAGCTGGTCACAGTGGCGGAGCTTTGTGCAGACAGGAGTGACTCCCTCCTCAGTTATTTACTTTCTCCGTCTTCGACGCATCTCCTTGCAATAGCGCAGCCGTCGACCACCCCGCTCTCCCTCTCCGGCGCATCTCTCATTTGTTAGGTAACTTAGGTTTCTTATTTGTTTTCTGATTTCCCTACTGCTAGATTGTTTTTCTGATTTTCTCTTGAAATTCTGTTATTGTTGAATGTTGATTTGTTGTTGTTGTTGTTGTTGTTGAGTGTTAAATGTTGAATGTTAGGTTAGGTTGATTTTCCCTCTTCAATGCAATAATTCCCTCAGCATTAGAAACACTCTCTCCCACAATAACTATGTTTATTCCCATCTTTACTATTTCACTCAACACACTTGTTACATCATCATTGTTAAGCACAATCTATAGGAAGGCTGCAACCAATGCATTTGAGGGTTAAGGAGTGGATGACTATTGAGGACCTCAAAGTGGACTTTGTGTTTATGATGGTAAACGGTTGAGTGCCACTGAAACCAATGTAGTCAAGATCGTGTGTTGAATCGTAGGAACGTAAGATCTTACATGTCAAAGATGTTTGAGAGTGCTATGATCAGAGAAAGTCGTTTTCGTTGCCTGTGTGGTCAAGATCGAGCTTTCTTAAGCAAGATCGTAAAAAATCACGTTGGGCCTGAATTATAATTTTCATGGTTGTGTATGTATGTATAAATATATATATGATATTACTATTTTCCCCTTCGTTAGGATCTTACTTGTTGTGCTAACGGTCCGAGTTTTAGGATCTTTCACAAGCCGATCGATCCTGCTTAAGATCTCGTGCTTGACTACATTGATTGAAACAAAGCTCACGAGCTTTTCATTGAAGAGGGTGAGAGTGACATTGAAGACAATCTTTTCTTAAAAGTCCTATTGAAGTTGCAAGCATAGCACTAGCAGCATGTAGTAGTTTCACTTGTGCACTATATTCACAACTTAAAGCTACAAATTCCCGCTCTCACGGTCTTCAAAAACTATTGAAAAAAGAGAGAGTAGAAATAGAAAGCAAAGGTTATAGTTGGTTTGGTACAATTAGATGTGAATTTTGTGGCTTTCTTGTTAGGGAGGCAAATTTTGCCTTTTTATATAGATATAGTGACTATGGCTATAGCAACTTATAATTGGCAGTAAAAAGAATGGCAGTCTTTAGGGTGTTCTTCAAACAGAAAATTAATTGTATGATTGGCAATCTATAGTTTTTCTAAATATAGAAATGTAGTTTGAATCTATGTAGTTTATAAATAATGGTTTATTTTGGCGGCTCTCCTGAAGCGGTGAGAAATTCCATCCATAATTTCCTTTTTCTGTTTATTTTTCAGATTTCCCTTCTCTTTAGGCTTCTACCGTAGTGTGCGGGGATGCAATTCCAGCTCGATTTGCTTTTCCTGGAATTGTGTCGGAGCATAGTACAGCTCCACTCTGTGCTACAAATCCGCAATTTCCATTACAATGTAGCTCATTTAAATTTAGCTCTCATTGTTTATATGGTAAAACAAGCCATTTCATCTTTCCACCCAATCCTTTATTTTTTCCCAGCACAATGCTAAGCCCGTCTCCAGTGAGTAATTTAATTTGTGATATGTCTGGTTCCATTTTTGGAGGTGTCATAATTGGTTTTAGAGGTACAAAATTGACTTTACCTACAGAATTTCTTCTAACATGAACATTTGTTGCTTTTGACTCTTTATCATCCTCAAATTTATTGTTCAATTCACTTTTACATATATGTATCCAAACATAAACTAACTTTACATTCAATTCACTTTTAACCAAAATCAATTTTACAAAACCAATTCATTCAAAATCAATTTTTGTCACCGTAGAACCAAACACAAATTTAGCGTATGCTTAGTTCCACTTTTGGAGGAGACAAAATTGATTCTAGAGGTGTAAAATTGATTTTGATCTGTTTGGTTGCTCTCGAGTAGAATTGATTTTGCCTCAAAAATTGATTCTTACTTGAAGCTAGAATTTGGAGTTTTTTAATTCTAGAATTGATTTTTAGACTCAAATTTATTGGTCAACTTAATTTTAATGTATTAAAACATAGATTACTTTACCTTCAATTCACTTTTAGCCGTAATCAATTCATTCAAAATCATTTTTTGTTACCGTAGAACAAACACACAATTAGAATGTAATGGAAGTAATCTCGACCGTTGATGAGAAAATTAACTGTTGATGTTACTTCCATGTGCATAAACAAATAGTGGATTTGTTGGAATATCAATGGTTGGTTTTTTAATCATCATTGAAGATTACTTACTTTACACTCCAAATTGAATTAATGCTATTTACATAAACATGTTCTCTAGTATAGTTTTCCAATATTATATTTGTGATCCACCTAAACATGTTTATTTCCTCTTATTGATTGATGTTCCGCTTTGCTTATTTTATGTCCAGATTGCTTATCTGATTGTTTCAATACACTAAAATAAGAAAAGTAGTCTGAAAAAAGAAGAGTGTGAGAGTGTTTTCAGAAGAAGTGTTGAATGGAATTATCCAAGAAATGCAATCTTCTTCAACTTAGGGGAGAAGGTTGTGATGTTGTGTACTGCTACAACAAGGTTAAGGTATGCCTTCCACAAATTTCTGAGGCTCTTTTCTCATTACCCGAAAGAAAATGCAAAAAAATTATCATCCTTTAATGGCATCGAGGATGCTGTTACCTTGTTCAATCGCTTGATTAATATACAGCCGCTTCCATCAGTTGTACAATTCAACATGATTTTAGGGTCTGTAGTGAAGATGAAACATTGCCCTACTGCTATCTGTCTTTTGAAACAAATGGCGTTGAAAAGAGTTACTCCTTCTATAGTCACTTTGAGTATCTGGATCAATTGTTACTGCCATTTGGGTGAGATGGGTTTTGCTTTTTCCGTACTCGGCATAGTTTTCAAGAGGGGATATCAACCCAATAACATAACCTTGACGACGGTCATGAAAGGGATGTGTACCAACGGCGAGGTTAAGAAAGCAATGGACTTTCAAGACAAAGTGGCAGCAGAAGGAATTTTGTTGGATGAAATTAGTTATGGGACCTTGGTCAATGGTTTGTGTAAAATAGGACATACAATAGATGCCTTTCAGTTGCTGCAAAAGATGGAAGGACAAGTGGTTAAGCCTAACATAGTAATCTACAACATGATCATTGATAGTTTATGCAAAGACGGACTTGTAACTGAGGCTCGGGATTTATATTTGAAAATTCTTGTACTGGGAATAAATCCTGATATTTTAACTTACACTTCTCTAATTCGTGGTTTTTGTAGTACGGGTCAATGGGGAGAAGTTAATCTATTGATGTGTGAAATGGTTAATAAAAACATCAAGCCGAATGTTTATACCTTCAATATATTAATTGATGCAATTTGTAAAAAAGGAAAGATGATAGAAGCTCAAGGTATGTTCAATTTGATGATTGAAAGAGGTCAGCAACCAGACATTGTTACATTCAACACTTTAATGAGTGGACATTGCTTACACGGTAATGTGCTCGAGGCAAGAAAGTTATTTGATACAGTTATTGAATGGGGAATTCTGCATGATGTTTGGAGTTATAACATCTTGATTATTGGGTATTGCAAGTGTAAATGGATTGACGAAGCTGTGAGTCTCTTCAATGAAATGCATTGCAAAAATATGGTTCCTAATATTGTAACTTACAGTTCTCTTATTGATGGTTTGTGCAAATCTGGAAGATTCTCTTATGCGTGTGAACTTTTTAGTACAATCAATGAACGTGGTCCACTACCTAATGTTATCACTTACAATATCTTGATAGATGCTTTTTGCAAAATCCAAGATATTGACATGGGAATTGCCTTATTTGAACTAATGTTTAAAAGGGGATTGACTCCTAGCGTTTTGACTTATAACATCTTGATTAATGGGTATTGTAAGACTCAGAGGATTGATGAAGCCATGGACCTCCTGAATGAAATGCATGGCAAAAATTTGGTTCCTGATTCTGTAACTTATAATTCTCTTATTAATGGCTTGTGTAAATCTGGGAGAATCTCCGATGCATGGGAGCTTTTCAAATTGATGCATGTTGGTGGACCACCGGTTGATATTGTTACTTACAATACATTATTAGATGCTTTTTGCAAAATACAACATGTAGCCTAGGATATTGCATATTATTCAACCTAATGTTGAAAAGAGGATTGATTTATTACATTTATAGTCATAGCCTATTCTTTAATTGATGGTTTATGCAGAGGTCAAAGATCGATGATTGCATAAGAGATTGTTCATCATCGTTTGATTTGTCTGAAAGACATCACATATAACACTATAACCAATGGACTTTCTTAAGGTAGAGGTAGAGGAACTGCATCAAGAAATGATTGCTGGAGGTCTGTACAAACGGCTAAACCTAGTAAGATACTTTTGCTTCACCCAAATTTATACTTATGATGCTATGTCTAAATGTTTAGCTATGTAAGTTTCTTTTGGTTAGAAGTGATACTTAAGCAAGTTGTGGCCAATGTACATGCTTTTTTGAGCTTATTTTAGCATTGGAATGTTGCAACTGGTTGATTTATTGTCTTTATGTCATTGTTATTCACCTTTGCAAATGTGTTTATGATGTGCCGCATATAAGTTGTTTCTAGGATCTCTTTATGTAGTTGAGATATAACTTTTTTTGTGCCTGTGAATTTATTTCCCTCTTATAATAAATGGACAATGGCATTAAAGTTCTATGTACTGTTATTTCTAATTTACTTCTTGTTCTCTGATAATATATTATTGGCTTAAATATGTCGATCGTTCCTATAAGTTAACGAGTTTTTGATTTTTTTCTCTGAATCTTATTTTTATAAAAGATAATCCTTGAATGTTTTCCTTTTGGTATTTGTCCACGACATCAACTTCCGTATGATGCACTAGTGATGTGGCAATGAAGGACGAAATCCATTTTTTTTCTTTCATATTCTTTAAGCCCTCCATCTTCTATATTTTATCGTTTTCCTCATGTCCAACCTCCATTTCTACAAAGATGAAAGTTGTTTTCACTGTGATTAGTTTGTGCAATACATAACTTACCATTACTTGAATTCTCAGACCACAACTTTTTCTTTACCAAAATATATCTTAAAAACTATTATTAGAGATCTTACGGATATTTTATTCTTGTACCTTTGAAACTCAAACAAGCTACTCGAGGGTAATATTCTGTAGTGATTTGATAAGTTCATCCTAACCTTGCTTTACACCAAAGAAGTAAATGCAGAACAAATTCTACATTGTTGAAACTTCCCCAGAATAATATTCACATACAGGGAATATACTTGCCAATTTAATGAAACCTGAAAACAACTACCTTTCATCAATTTATAATCACTACTCAACAAAGAAAATTATAAGGCAATATACATTGAGATTCTAAATCTAAAGCTTCATCTAGATAACCATTGGAAAAGGTTTCAGGTATGATTTTGAGCGGTACCAATTGCTGCCTTCACTAATAACTAACTAATTACATGATGAACCTTTGGATGATGGCCATTTGCAGACCACCATTAGATCTCTTTTTGATTTAGCTTTCACCAAATGTTCACTTATGTTTCTCCAATCAGTGAAAGATTTGCAGACCAAGTGTTCCCTATGTTAATCGGTGTGAACAATTCACTTTCTTAGATTAGAAGGATTCATTATGAATTGTAATTACTTGTAACTACCGACACTACTATATATAGTGTGAAATACAATAGAGAAAGGTATCAAGTCAATTTTCATGACATGGTATCTGAAGGTTCGATCAAATCAAATATGTGAAATCGTGTTACCTTGGTCTTGTTAAGCGAACCCCCATTGGGTCACTCTTGGAATTATTTCTTCCGTTCCCATTCGTTGTCGTTTTGAAATAATTTTTCGAAACCTTGATTGTAGTTGTTTGAAGTTTCGTGTCAGCTATTGATTTTGTTTTGGTGTTACCTTGTGATCGTAATTTCGTCGTCGATTTGTGATCGTAATTTCGTCGTCGATTTGTGATTGTGCTTTTGTCGTTGATTCGTGATCGTGATTTCGTCGTTGATTCGTGATTCAATGTTGCTTTTTGATTGTGATTTGGTTTGCAATCGATTTTGCTTTAAGATCGTATTCAGTGTTTGCTTGTAATTTGTAATTTGTTTCGGGGCTGATTGTTGTTTGGCAATTTCTCAATGAGGTTTGTGGTTTGGTTCTAACTAAGTGAATTATAAACTTTCCCTCCAATTTCCTCAACCCTCACCTATATAACCATTACCTCTCTCACTTCATCATGATCATGAATCATTACCCTAACAATACTCTGCCTCACCACCATTCACAAAAGCTCATCATCAAGATTGTTGGTGCTTCACCTTTGTAAGCTCCATTTAATCGAGATTAACATGCTCTATCCTAATTCTACAACAACAACAACATACCACAACAAAAGACTCAAAATTGAACCAAAATTTCACAGAAGAAATTGGAAGATAAGAAGAATCAAGAAGGAAGCAAAACATTGAGAATTAAGGAGTATAAGTGTTTATCGTAAAAATTGGTAAATAACCGTTGGTTTTTCAAATTACAGAAACTTTGGTTACTCGCAGGATCGACCAGATTTATCCTAAGACATGTGCTATTATTATAAAATTGTATATAAAAGATGAATACTTCGACAACGTCCTTGCGTAAAGAATGTTTGAATAAAGCGTTCTTAAGAAGATAAATGGCAGAAATGCTAATAAAGTGTAAAACAATGCTTGATAAATGACTGGTAGTAAAGATGATTTATGAACAGAAAGATGTAAATAAACTTTGATTGATATAAATATAATGGTGTTATCAAACGTACATTCTCAATTGTACTCTTTTCTCTACACACAGGACACTTAGAGTAAATATGATTGGTTGTACAACAATTTGAACACCTCTAATCTTAACACCAGGACGCCTATTTATACTAAATTAAAAATAACTGTTGCCAACGGATCTTCTCCTAGGCACTGACACGTGACACTCGTCATGTCTGCGACTCAGGACAACATCCCACGCGTCCTTTCTATCAAAAGTGAATAAGAATGAAATACGGTTATTCTTCTGTCATTCAAATTCAAATGCACGTCAAACAACTCTTCTGTCGAAGTAATACTCTGAACTTGAGATGATTCCTAACTTTCACACTCGACTTTCCTTACAGAAGGCACACTTCGACACTTCCTCATCTCAATAGTACTTTGTGTTGAAATCCTAGATAACTCCAAGGAACATTCTCTTTCCTTAGCTTATCACCTCCAACCTGATGTCGAAATTCCCACCTAACAAATTGCCCCCAAACAATGCCTTTTTCGATATACCGGAGAAAAATGTATTTTTTATTTTATTTTCGACAATCATATTCGACATCACAAAACTATTCATCTGCTATGACGTCACAGGCATGATGGCCACTTTAAAAAAACGTCTCTTCATAACCCAAGTGAGGATCTTTAGGTAATCATCATGTTTCCTAGCCCTTAGGAAATTGTGCCTAGCCTTCAACTGCTACCACTTATCATGGCCATTTACACTAACACGTGCCCACTTTCTTTTCCCCCATTAATGCCTAACCAAAAACCGCTTCCACTTCCACAACTTATAAATAGACATTCTCAACATTTTTTTCTCTCTTTTAACTTTTCGCATTCTGATCCTTTTAAAGAACTATTTGTTCTACTCTTCATCTTCCTCAAACCCAGAAACAATTCAGTTCTTCTTTTCAACAATGACATTATCTACGAAAATCAGTCAGGAATCCAACAAAAGCACCAAAGATTCTAGAAAATCTCAGGGCCTTCCTCTTGCTGACAAGATCTTGGGCTCAAACACCATGGGTAACCAACAATATGTTCCAGAACCATTGACTGGAGAATAAAGGATGATTTTTCAATCTCAGGTACTAATTCCTATTTCTATTTCTAGGAAAACACATGCAATGCTAGGACCTTTGTCCAACCCAAATGTTGACCCTTATAGGCTCAAGGATTTTTTTCCAACTTACCATAGGTATAAACCTATAGCCTGCGTCAAAAAACCCAAGGTCAACGAGGAAACCCACTATGAGGAAAACCCTCATTCAGATAACAAGGGTAATCTTTCGACCGAGGAACCCATCGACTTAATTTCTACGACTAATGGTTTCAGGGTTTTTCGATCATGTCCCTTTTTTCGAGATCCCTCAGATTATGTAGGTTGGTTGGAAAAAATTGAGAAAAAGAAATCCCAAGTCTGGAAAGAAATGGGCATTTTTGACTTGATACAATTGTCGAAAGTAGGACCTGACTATTGTCAGACTATGCTAGTTTCTTCTTTGTACTTTTGGGATAGTACCCATCATACTTCTCACCTTCCCTGTGGTATGATGACACATACACTATTCGACATCGCTGCCATCATAGAGCTTAGGCCTATGGGTGAAACCTATTATCCAGATTTCTTATCCAAATACACCATTGGCTTCGACACTTCTAGGACCGTCTTCACCACGCATATTGCTTATTACCATGACAAAGATATTGATGAAGTCTCTGACACTAAGCATATTGCTTTCCTTGCCTTGTGGCTGTCTCGTTGTGTTTTCTGTTCGAAGTCTCTCCAAGTGGCCAAGAAATTTCTCACATTGGTAAATCAACTTCACGATGGGCGCAATGTATGCCTCAACAAAATGATCTTAGCCAACCTCTATGAATCTATGTGCGAAGGAGTTACTGCCCTTAAGAACATTCGAACAAAGGGAAATTTGCTACTCTCTGGCCCATTCTGGCTACTACAGTTATGGTTGAATGCTACTTTTGAAACATGTCTCCCAACCCACAACCCTATTGATTCAGATGTTGCAGAAATGAAAAATAGGAGAGTCAAAGGAACGCGCTTAGCAATGTTAACTCCAAGTGATGAAGGTCGAAACCTTCAACAAAGCTTCACTAATTACGTGATGATGTTTGCTAAGCGTTACAACTTCACCCCAACCATGGCCCCCTTCGCCTTTAGAACCTGTGGTCCAGAATGGTTTACAAGGAAATTTCCCTCTCCACAAAAGATAAAGAAGCTGAATCAGTTTCTATCTGGGAAGCATTCGTCACTCCCATGGTATTCTCCCTGAGACTCAATCAGTCGAAAAGTCAGGTTACCCTGATAGCATATCAACCAAATCTTGTCGCTTGATAATTTGACCTCATTCAGATCTTCCTTAAACCCCTTTATGCAAGAAAGAATTCTCTCCTTCTTTATAACGCAATCCATATCGAGGCTACTAGCAGCAGGCAACTAGCCAGATATGTTGGTCAAACGAAACTTAGTCCATTTGCCTTCAAACCTTATTTTCTTTGCACTAAAAAATTCGACCTGTGGTGGCGTGATTACTATGAAACAAAATATTTTAATGTTCCTGCATTTCATCGTCATCTTACCAAAGCTTTTACTTCTGTGCAGGATAATGTTAAAAAAGGTATTTCGACTCACATCAAAGAAATCCAAGCATTCCGAAAATACTTTAAAACTACCTATAAACCTGATGATCTTAGTCAAACCGTCTGCGAAGCAGTAATCACTTTGAAGGAAAAATTTACGAAAAGAATGGATTTTTTAAAATTACCTTCGTACGTTAAACCTGAGCAACAATATCGAACTGCTTTTAATATGTATCCTCATAAATTTCCTCGACTGCCAAGTGCTAAATTTGGTGTGGCTTTTAGCCCTCCATTCAGACTGGTTCATCTGTGGGGACTTTATAAAAGTTCTTCGACAAAAATCTCAGAAAAAAGCTAAACTGGTGGTTTTGACTAAGCACAACTTGGACAGTTTCAAAGGGCACCTTCATGTTGGCATAAAAGACGTTCATATAGAATCTGAAATCTATGAAGGTGTTGAATGAGAGGTTTTTCGACTCACTCCTTCTTTTGGTCCTTCTTACTTATTTATTTTGCAATAATTTGATTCTTTTTTCAATTGTAAGAGTTCCATCCAAGAAAACTGCCCCCACAACAGAAAGACCCACCGAAGCAAGAAAGAAGGATACCAACAAAGAAACAACAACAAAGGTATGTGCATTCCATATATTAATACCTTCGATTTAAGCATAATCTTTTTGCTAAATATTTACATTCCTTGTTCCTTTAGGCCAGCCGAAAACCACTGTTAACCCCCAAGAAAAGAAAACAAAAAGAAATCGAGGTCGAAACCAATGAATCTGACGACGAAGACTTATCTCCGGATGCCTCTAAACCCACTAAACAAAGGAGGCAAAACAAATGAATATTCAAGGTGCTCATGTCCATCCGAAAACAAAAACCAGTGCGTCGAAGACATCTCCTGCCCAAAAAACCCATGGGGTTGAATCTGGGCTTAAGTCAAAGAAGGCGCCATAACAAATGGAGAGTGATAACTCTAGCCCTGGGGCTGAAGATCCTATGGTGAAACATCTCATCCTTACTTTTGACTAATTTACTACATTCTCCTTTCACCTTCGACTTACCCAATTTTCGCCTTATTCTCAGCCTGCTGCAGGAAATCTCCAACATCCAACCGTCACATCGATCATTGTTACAATTCAGCCTGAAAGAAGTGGTGCTCCCACTTATCATCCCACAACTCCTCCTGATTCCGACAAAGGGTCTATGGACGAAGTGAACAATCCTGTTGCAGAAAGAGAGGAAAACTCTCCACCAAAAATCAGCACCCAACATTCCCACACTAGTGGCTCTGAATCCGAGGATGAGCAAAATGAAAATGCCCCATTGGAAAAAGATGCAGAAATGCAAGACCCTGAGGAAGTTCCTGAAGACGAATATGAAGACGGTTCACCCGAAACCGACCAGGATGTAGATGACCCTGATAACGAAGAAGAAGATAATTGCTCTATGTTTAACTTCGATGAAGAACCCCCTGAGGACGAGGATGTGTCATATCCCAAAATTCACCCTACCCCGATATAATTTTCATCTAACCCATGACCCTACTGCACATACATACATTCATTATTTCAAAAAAAATTTTTTGGGTAACCGGTTACCCTAATCAAGGTAACTGATTACCCAAACCAAAATAAGATTTTTTGGCCATTTTGGGACTGTGTAACCGATTACCCTAATCAGGGTAACCGATTACACCTGCAGACAATAGAAATGACTCTGTTTTTTACACAAAGGACCTTTTGGTTCACCCCCTTCAACCCCTTTGCTTCCCTTATAAATAGAGCACTATCCCATTCATTTTTCAAGCTTGAAAGCCACAAAACCTCTGTCCAAATCACATTCAAGCTCCCTCTTTTCAACCTAAACCCTAACTCACCCAAACCCTATTCTCTCCTTTGAAACCACCCAACCTCCATGTAAAAATTCACAATCTCTACACAACAAAAACAGTAGCAAACTTGTGACCTTCACTTACATAATCATTCACCACCCCCATATAAACATACACTTTCTTTCTCTTCCATTTTCCTACCATAACAACCATAGCCACCCTCTTCCAAGCTTTTTGCTTCATTCTAAAATCCAAACACAACAACAACCTAGTTTTGACACCACAATGTTGGTAATATTTTGGACTCAAACTCCTTGATATTTTTGGTTTTGTTTTGTGTTTGAAAATGGATTTTTACTCTTGGGTTGTATTTTGAGAGAGTTTTGAGTCAACTTTGAAACAAGTGGGTTTTATTGGGTTTACACCCTTTTGGGGATTTTTTTTTGCTCTTACTACTTTTTATCCATCATTTTCAATCAAACCTTGTTTCTTGTTATCATTTAATATTCATTGTTGACTTGTTGTTACATTTATGTGGTTGATGAGATCTATTAGATCATGACTATGATTGTTTAGAGTTGATAAAACCTTCAATGTTTCAAACCTATTAATGATTGATCAATCGATCCTTCATGATACTTTGAGGCATTGATAGGTTGCCTCTATTTCAACCATGTTTGGGTCATTTGATACATAGATGAAACCATTTCCTTTACATTGTTTCTTGTTATCATTTAATATTTATTGTTGACTTGTTGTTACATTTATTTGGTTGATGAGTTCTATTAGATCATGACCATGGTTGTTTAGAGTTGATTAAATCTTCAATACTTCAAACCTATTAATGGTTGATCAATAGATCATTCATGATACTTTGAGGCACTGATAGATTGCCTCTATTTCAACCATATTTGGGTCATTTGATACATAGATGAAACCATTCTCTTTACATTAACTTATTATTTTATTTGCTTATTGTTATTCTACTAACCACTAACCATTAACCGTAACTTACATGCATGTTGTAAGAATGACATCATGGCATCACCTTAAGGGACATGTTTGTAAGACCATTATCCTTTGTTTAGTTTAGGTCACTTTTGCACACAAAAGGCTTTCTTAGGCTACCTTACAATGAGACTCTTTAATTTCTTGTTGGTTACTTTGCATTCATGTTGCATAAGCCAAATTTCATAATCAAAATAAAATAAACCCTTGATTCAACGTCAAGTGGCATTTTCATAGTCAAATTCAAAACATTTAATAATTACGGTAGCGACAAGATGATGATCAAAATGAGGATGGTGATGAAGAAAGGAATATCCAAGAGGATCAACCAATACTGGAACATCCCCAAACCAACTCAAAAGCTGATACCGCTAATGATGCCACAAAGCCTTCGACAGACACTGTCGCCGCCCTTTCTCCTGCAGAGTTAGAAGTGCTTAAACGAAGCAATCCATTGGAATATCTGAAGACCATCATTAGTGCCAAAGGTAGCTTGTCAGAGAAAAGTCCTAGCGCTTTGACAGTATCAGGAGGTCCAACCACAAGCTAGTCTGGTGGCGAAGTGCTCCAGAAACTTAAAGAAAAAGCCTTAGACATTTACTTAATCCAACTTTTAGAGAACAACACCTTTGCCTCCTACGAGATCAAAGATCTCCTAAAACAAATCGATGTCGTAAATGCCTCCTCAGAAGTCGCAGATTTGGTCATATATTTAGGGTTGCTGATTGATTGTGTTGTTGTTGACCTTGGTCGAATACGGGAAACTTCTAACAAGATTCAGAACAAATCAAAGACTCAAACAGCAGAATGGGAAGCAGTCTCTGAATCCATTGCCAAAAACGATGAGTTGGAAAAAACTTCTGAGAAGAATAAGAAGGAAATTGAAGCCTGTGACAAGAACATAAGAGCTTGGGAGCAACAAATCAAAGAGTTATAAACCAAGATTGTCAAGGCTAAGGAGCGCAAAGAGGAACTCCTAAAGTTGGACGAATATGTGCTGGCGAAAGAAGTGCAAATTGGTCTGCAACATGTGGAAAAGGCCCAAAAACTAAGGGAGGAGATTGACACTCTTACTGCTTACAAATCTGGTAGGGAACATCGCTTACAGCTTCAAAAGTCGAAGTACCAAAACATGAAAGAATCTCTCCCCTTTTAAATGAGTCGGCTTTACTCGAAGTGTTTGTCTTAGTTTAATTCTCTTGTGATAATTTTTAAAGCCCTTCGTGGCTCTTTATGTAATGACTTGGCCATTTTGGCAATCTAGTTGACATTGATTTCATCATTATGGCTGTAACTTTTTTTTTGTTACATAAATAATTCTTTCGCTATTTTTACCTCTTGAAGTGCAGACTTATATTTCTTCAAATACTTCCCATTTATTTTCAAGAGTCTTCGATCTCCAACTAACTCTTCGATCTCGTATACGCCGTTTAAAAAAAACCTAAGTAAATTGAAAATGGCCTTCCCATTTAGGGGACCATTTTCTAAATGCTCTATCTTTCCGATCCATGGGTAAAATTACTTTACACACTAAATCTCCAGTAGAAAATGATTTAACTTTGACCCTTTTGTTATAGGACGTTTCTACTCTCTTTTTCTGCCTTTTTAATAATTCTAAGGCACTTAATCTTTCTTCGTCCAAATCAACTAATTCATCCAACATCATGTTCCAATAAGACTCAGATGGAATTTCATGGTGCCCCTGAATTCTTGTTGATTGTAAGTAAATTTCAACTGGTAAAACAACATCGTGATCATATGTTAACCAGAAAGGCGTAGTATTTATAGCCTCTTTAGGGGAGGTTCGACATGCCCATAAAATATGGTATAATGTCTTATGCCAATTTCTTTGCTTTTCCCCCACATGCTTTTTAATTAGCCCAATTACCACCTTATTTTCCGCTTCAACCTGACCATTAGCCTTAGCGTAATATGGTGCAGATGTTAGTAATTTGAACCCCATTTCTTTAGCAAACTTCTGGACTTTTCGACCAGTAAAAACTGATCCTTGATCCGTTGTAATAGTTTCTAGGATTCCAAATCTATAGATGATATGCTTCTGAATGAATTCGATTACGGTCTCTTGGTCGACATTTGTCAAAGGTATAACCTCAATCCACTTGGTGAAATAATCTATACCCACTAGAATATATTTTTGACTTTTAGATGATGCAGGTCGAATTTCTCCAACTAGGTCCAACGCCCAACCTCTAAAAGGCTAAGGTTTCATAATTGAGTGAAGTTCGCTTGCAGGGACATGTTGTATGCCTGCATGTACTTGACACTCTTGACCCCCTTTAGCGAATTCCATACAATCCTTAAGCATGGTAGCCCAATACATTCCCTGTCGAGATAATCGCCATTTCATCTTATGACCCACTTTATGTGCTCCATATGTCCCACTTGATGTGCTCCACATGCCCTACTATGGACGCTAGAGAGGGCTATGTATGCCTCATATTCACTAAGGAACTTAAGTAAGACTCCTTGAGGTGTCTTTTTGAACAATTCGTTTCCCATAAGAATGTAGCTTAAAGCTCGATACCTGACTTTTTGTTTAGTAGATGCTGTTGGATTTTCTAAATATTCTATTATAGGCTTTCTCTAATCTTCGTCTGCCAAACAATCCATTGCAAGAATCTCGAAGTTCTATTCGTCAACATATCTTAGCTTTGTTTTCTCCAAATCTGATGGGGAGAGTCTAGTCGACATTACTCTTCCTCTGACCTCAATCACATCTTGTAGTTTCTCTTTCGAAATTTTATATCCAGAGGAAATCTGAGCTAAGTCATTGGCCTCTTGATTCTGAAGTTGAGGTATATGTCGAATGTTTACCACCTCAAACTTACGTAAGAGTCTACTCGCTATCACAAAGTACATGATTAGATTTTCTTTAACACATTTGTATTCCTTTGTGATTTGTTTTATTACTAATTCTGAGTCTCCCATTATTTCGACTCGAGTTGCCCCTAATTACAACAAGATCTCAAGGTCGGCTATCAGAGCCTCATATTCAGCCTCATTGTTCGAACAAAGGCCTTCGACCTTATACTTGATTTTTTTTGGAATTTTTCTAGGAGAAATAATTAGTATCCCCACACCCGTCCCATCTTTATAAGTAGAACCATTGAAGTACAAGTTCCAAGGCTCAAACTCCAGATAGATTAAGGAGTTTTGTACTATGGAGTGGTCGACTATAAAGTCCGCTACCACTTGTCCCTTAACAACCTTTAAAGGCACATAAGTTAAAGCATACTTTGTCAAAGCCAAAGCCCATTTACCAATTCGACTATGTAAGATAGGTTTAGATAACATATGTTTAATAACGTCGAAATGAGATGAAACATACACATCAACTGACTTTATATAATGCATCGGTTTTGTACAAGAGAAATATAGACATTGGCATAATTTTTCGACTATACTATATCTGGTTTCTGCATCATTTAGAACTCTACTGAGGTAATAAATGACTCTTTCAACGCCATTATCGTCCTCCTGAGCCAACATGCTCCCTAAAGTTACATCCGATACAACTATGTACAATCTCATACTTCTATTCCTACAAGGAGGTGACAAAATTGGAGGATGCATAAGATAGTCTTTGATCTTGTCGAAAGCTTCTTGTTGCACTTGCCCTCATTCAAAACTTTCCTGCTTAAGTCGAAGTAGAGGTAAGAAGGCTTGAGTCTTGCCACTTAAGTTCGATATGAACCTCCTTAAGAAGTTGATCTTGCCTAGCATCTGAGAATCCTTTCAACCTCCTCTTTGATCTTTGACAGAACTTCGGGTGCAAACTGCCTCGGGGTCTGTGATCGGAAAAATAGCAAGTGTACTATTTTTGCCGATGTAGTAATAAGAGGGATGTTTCCCAAAGATCGATCTCGAGGATTCCGCAACAATATAAGAGTAAACAGTCACTTAATTGAACAAAAGTAAGAGTTTGAGTTTGGTAAAATTCACTGTAAGGAAAAATAAAACAAATAAATATTTTCACAGATTAATATGATATGCCAAGAAGGGAAACCTTTGGTATTCAATCTAACCTCTAAGTCCTTAGATGATTATGATGAAACCAAGCATTTTAATTTAACAAGAATAAACCGGTAACCATAGGGTGTCCCTAGTCCTAGGTGATATATATTATGGTTTCACTGTATAAAAACCTTAACAATTGCAATCCTGCTAATCGTTAACCATACATCAATCTTAATTTTTCTGATAAAGAAAGCATTACACAAATTACACAGTAAAATTGATAACAAATAACATATATTAAGGAAAATCTAACATCAGAGTCATTACATGATCAATTCAAGGACACCCCATGGCATTGGGGGGTTTAGCCTCTCATATTATTCAAATCAGATACAAGATAAAATTGAGACAATACAAAAAGTTTGGAATTCCGTTGATCTTCAATCGCGTCTGCTCTGGAAGGATCTCCGTTCTTCCCGCCTGTCACGCGGGTGACCCGGGTTCGATCCCCAAAAACGACGCCAAAAACTTGATCGGAAAAATAGCAAGTGTACTATTTTTGCCGATGTAGTAATAAGAGGGATGTTTCCTAAAGATCGATCTCGAGGATTGCGCAACAATATAAGAGTAAACAATCACTCAATTGAACAAAAGTAAGAGTTTGGGTTTGGTAAAATTCAATGTAAGGAAAAATAAAACAAATACATATTTTCACAGATTAATATGATATTCCAAGGAGGGTGTATAAAAATCTCTTGTAATGACCCTTGAGTGTATATCTCCTTAATACTGAAAATTGTTTCAATTACTGGATCTTAAGATTATTTCCCCTAAGACCTCGGAGGGAAATCTTTGGTATTCAATCTAACCTCTAAGTCCTTAGGTGATTATGATGAAACCAAGCATTTTAATTTAACAAGAATAAACCGGTAACCATAGGGTATCCCTAGTCCAAGGTGATATCTACTATCGTTTCACTGTATAAAAACCTAAACAGTTGTAATCCTGCTAATCGTTAACCATACACCAATCTTAGTTTTTAAGCATTATGCAAATTACATAGTGAAATTGATAACAAATAACATATATTAAGGAAAATCTAACATCAGAGTCATTACATGATCAATTCAGGGACACCCCTGGCATTGAGGGGTTTAACCTCTCATATTATTCAAATCAGATACAAGATAAAATTGAGACATTACAAAAAGTTCGAAATTCCGTTGATCTTCAATCGCGTACGCTCTTGAAGGCTCTCCACTTTTCTTCGCTTTCCACTGCTTCAATCTTGATCCTCTCTAATTTTTGATCGTGTAAAAAAGTCCCTCTCTCCATATTCAAATCTCCTGTAAATAGTTCCTGATGACAATTTTTCTCTAGCAAAAGTCCAAAATGCCCTTCGGGATAAGCTGTGCCAAAAATAACACAAAACTGGAAAATCAAGTGCCCAAGCCAACACTAGCCGTGTCAGGCAACACGCCAGGCTGTGTTGGGCTTCTGGAGCACAAAACCTTGACACGCCCCTTTAGGGAGGCTGACACGGGTCGTGTCAGCTGATACGGGCACCCGTGTGAGCTCCCTGTTTTCCTCTTCCATGGCATTTCTCCTGACACGGCCAGTGTTGGGCAACACGGGTGGCCGTGTCAGGGCTACAATATGTCAAATTTTCTTCTTCCGACGGCCCTGGAACGTCCGATTTGCTTGTCTATCCTCCGGTACACTTGCTTACACCTGAAACCAAAAGAACTACCACAAAGGGACATAAAATGGAGTATGATGATGCATATAACATGTAATCAACAAATGGAAACAACAATACAAAACATTTACATTACTAAACAAAACAATAAAATAAGTGGACTAATGTGTTACCGACTTCTTACAAAGGTGACGAATGGGTGTCAGAAAACAAGTAGAATTGGAGACTGATCAATATGCTTGATAGGCTTCTTCCTAGCCTTTATTGGCAACTTCAGTTCAACCAGATCTCTGCTCAAACCAGGCATCTCATCATAATCCCATGCGAAGCAGTGTTTGTACTCCTTCAGCAACAGGATCACTTCGATCTTGAGTTCTGGGCTGAAGTTGGCGCTCACATATGTGGGCCTTTTGATTCCCCTCGTTCCCAAGTCGATTTATTCTAAGGGATCCTGTGCTAGCGTCTTCGTGTTACTTGCCAACGGATCTTTTTCGAAACCCAAAGGCTCGTCATCATAGATGGCGTCGAGCCTATGGCCTTGCACTTCGTCTAAAACCTTATTAGGTGGTTCTGGATCGAAGTCCTTACCAGGACCATCCAAGTGCATTTCTGTCTTTTTGTCTTCGACAACCATGTATTTAACTTTGGCCTCTAGGACCGCTTTCAATTTATTTTCGGCTACATAAGTTGAAATCCTTTTTAATGTCTGCAGATCAAACGTCATAACCAAATTCACTTCCCTAACCCGTAGGTTGGATACCTTCGGTACCTCCATAGCAGAAGTCCACTTCGCCGACTATTTCTCTATCCCACTAAAATCTGTTAAGTAGGGTGCAGATAGAGTGAGCAAAATGCGTTGTCCGTAGGTGAAAGGTTGAAACCTGCTGGACTGCAAGGCGCTATGTGGGCCAGGTTCCTGTCGAAGCTGCTCTTGTCCACATGGTTAACCTCAACCATAAAATAGCTTTGGTCTACCTCCATATTTTCCATAATCCCATCGCTTCGCCAGATGGTGACCCTCTGGTGCATCGAAGAGGGGACTGCGCCTATGCCATGAATCCATTTTCTACATAGCAATAGATTATAGTTGGCTTTTTATGCTATTACCATGAACATTATCGACCTTGTTATTGTGCCGACAGTGATGTCAACTTATATCACCCCTAATGTAGTTCCGACTTTCCCCTCATAGTTTGAGAGAATCATGTTGTGGGGCTTTGTGTCAATGTCATCTTTACTGGACCTTTTTAGCATGTAATGCGGCATTAAGTTCGTTGCCGCTCCACCATCCACGAGGATCTTTTTTACCCCTACATTTCACACTTTGCCTCTGATAAACAAAGGTTTTAGATGGCTTTTCATCGACTCATCTGGCCTTTCGAAGAAAGCGTTTTGCTCCTCCACGCAACCATTGTTCATGATATAATAACACATAGGCTTGTGTTTCGCCATCTCCATTTCAGCCATCTCTTCTGGCTCCTCGACCTCCATGACTTGGTCATATTCTCTAGGAAGGATAGACACCACATTGCATGCAATGTCCAGAGAAACGTCCGATTCAGAGTCGAAATCGTCTATCATCATGTCTTCGTCATGATCAGACTTCTCCGCAGGCCCCTTCTCTTGAGGAGAGAATAATTTTCTCTCGACCGACTTCTTTTCCTGCTTTGGCGCCATGTTGCTACAGGATGCAGCCTTCGCCTGTTCTGCAACTTCTCTTTCGGCTTTCCTCTGCCGTTGTTACCTTCTCCACTGGGATTGGGACATTGGGTTGTTTCCTTTATAATTCTCGGAACGATAGGCCACTTGTTTTGATGCCTGAAATTCTTTTTGATAGGCCATTGAGGACCCTCTTTTGACATCAAAAAATTTCCATTTTTGATGGCCTTGTCCTCTCCCTTCAATGGGTTTTGTTCAAGTATCCCTCAGGGCTTCATTAGTAGGCGTATAAGTCGAAGGCTTGTTCGCCTGAAGGGGTAAGTCGTTTTGGTTTCCCCTTATGGGGTCCCATTTTCCGTCGGGGGCTTGGCTATTCCTTGGATCCCTTAAATTTCTCCCCTTTTTGGCCTGTTGAATCCCCTCGAAGTTCTCTACAACCTTCCTGTCGAAAACCGAATTGCACCTTGGGCACAACATAACTTCTGACCTTTTCCTTTGACACCTATGGAGGAATTCAACCATGCCTTCTTCGTGTTTGGGGTAGGATATTTTGTTGTATTCTTCCTGTCGGAGGCTTTCTTCGTCTACCTCCATTTCAGCGGCCTTTTGGTTAATTCGACCATGTTGATTCCCATGTTGACATCCTCAACAATGTCTAACTCTTGCAACTTGACTCTAAGGCCCTCAGTCATATCTATGTGTATGAAACCTCCAGTGGTCTCATTTGTTGTGAAACTGACAACAATCCCCTTATTGAGATCTTCAATGACCTCTTTGAGAAAACCCTTTGCAGTTTTTGTTGGGAACATTTGATGGGGATCTTCAATGACCCCTTTAGCAGCTTCTTGTTTAAAGTCACCAGAAACTTTGACTATGCCAACCTTCTCCCCAGATTCCTCATAAATTTCCACCATGTTGACCATGGATGTTTCGGCAAAATGGGCATCAACGACTTTAAGAGGGTTAACATCGATCCTCATTGGAATCTTCGATTTGTCCCTAAACTGGAGCCTTCCGTCCCTTATAGCACTCTGCACAATGTCCCTGAAAAGATAACATTGTGAGGTTTTATGGCACAAAAAATTATGATACTTACAAAAACCCTTATTTTTTCTTTATTTTAGAGGGGGAATTTTAGTGCCAAGAGGCACATCATCTGACCATCTTTAACAAGTAAATCAAATATCTCGTTACATTTAGTCACGTCGAAGGTATAAGTATTTTTAGGGAACCTAGTATCCTTGTCTGGTTCGAATGGATTTTCCCGCTTGAGGGAGTTAGGACTTTGCAGGAATAGGGTGGTCCTTGCTTTAGTTCACCAAGGTCGATCTCAACCTCGTCGAAATCTACTTGTTCCTCAAATGTTTCAGGTTCGTAGTTGCCTAATTCTACATAGGCTATTCTATCTTTCCCATTGCTTTTATTTGCTATGGCTTTCTCAGCCTTTAAACGCTCCACCTGTCGAACTCTATCGGCCAATTGGGCCATATCTCTCAGGTATTGGATATCCAACTTTTTCCTAATAGAATATTCAAAGCCACCAACAGCCATTTCGACCAACTCATGCTCAGGCACTTGCGTAAAACATCTTGCCTTGAGCAGACGAAACCTGTTCAGGTAATCATCTATTGACTCAGTAAACTTTCGTTTGATACTGGCTAATTCTTTCAGACTTATCTTCGACTGTCCCAGGTAAAATTTCTCATGGAACGGTCTTTCCAAACGAGTCCACGTATCAATAGAGTTCGCTGGTAATGTGGTGAACCACGTAAAGGCGTTCTTCGTAAGAGAACTTGGGAAATATTTTATCCTAAGACTCTCGTTGTTTGCAATTTCCCCCGCCTCTATGAGGTATCTGACCACGTGCTCTACAATGGATTCCCTAGTATCCTCAGAAAACTTGGTGAATTTAGGGACCTTCCACCTAGGGGTAATTCCGCCTGTAGAACGATACTCAAATAAAGGGGACGTATAATTTGGCCTATGGAGACCAACATCTACCCTATTTCGCGCCATGATTCTTGCGACTATGGCTGCTAGATTATTACCTGCTGCCATATTGTCGCGTTGAATTTATTGTACGAGTTTGTCAGCATTTTGGTGCCTATTTTCCATTACTACCCTTGGCTCCCTCTCTCTTGGGATCTGTTGTTCAGCCCTAGCGGCTTCGACCCTAGGTGGTTCCACTCCTGTCCCTTAATTCACCATATTCGCTTGTGGTGCATTCTATGGGACCTGGTTAGTGCTAAGGTCATCTTCGATGGCTACTCCTTGACTCTCTCTTGTCCACCCCCTCTAAGGATGTCGAGGAGGTTGTGGGACACCAAAGAAATATGCAATGCGCGTCATTTGCGCTGCCATTTGTTGGTTTGAGTGGGTAGTATCTTGGATTAATGGGTTGAATATTGTACCCATCGTTTGGGCTAGCATCTGGACCATTTCATGGTTACTTTCGTCCATTTGTTGCCTCAACAACGCGACATAATTACTCTTCATATTAGACATCTGAGTATGAAGACCCACCCCTAAAGGTTGGTTTCGATCCAAATTGTTTACACCAGACCCAGATCCCTGTAATGGCGAAGATACATTCGCCAGTGGGTCGGCATATGTCGAAGTCGAATTATGTAAATTTGTCATCATTGCAGTTGGCATGTCAAATGGTTGTTCGCGACCATTCGCTGGCATCGAAAAGCCGCTCACATAAGGCCTAAAAAAATGATTTCCCCTTGGAGGGGGGGGGGGGGGGGGTCCCTGGTGGACCTTGTGTTCCTAAAGGATTTGCTGGTGGGACTTGTGGCCCCACATAAGACAAAATAGACCCATTATTGGCCCTCGAACGCACAAGCTCGAATTTGCTGTGGATGGTACCAGTTCAACAACAGACGTCGCAACCGTACTTCCCCCTGGCGCTGACGTAAGAGGTGGTTCTCCATTATTATCTGGAGGATTCTGACTATCTGGTGGATTCACCATTCTCCTCGTGTACCCTCTCCTTGACCTATATTCGTTGGTTGTGGCTATTTTACCACTTCTCAATAACATGCAACACAGTTATACAAAGAGATATTGGAAAATTAAGAACGAAGATTGATTTTCAGAAAATATTAGCACAGTCCCACCGGGTGTGCCAATTTGTTTACCGTGAAATTTGGTAAACAACCGCTGGTCTTCCAAATTACAAAAACTTTGGTTACTCACAGGATCGACCAGATTGATTCTAAGACATGTGCTATTATTCTAAAATTGTATATAAAAGATGAACACTTCCACAACATCCTTGCGTAAAGAATGTTTGATTAAAGCGTTCTTAAGAAGATAAATGCCAGAAATGCTAGTAAAGTGTAAAACAATGCTTGATAAATGACTGGTAGTAAAGATGATTTCTGAACAGAAAGATGTAAATAAACTTTGATTGATATAAATATAATGGTGTTATTAAACGTACATTCTCAATTGTACTCTTTTCTCTACACACTGGATACTTTGAGTAAATATGATTGATTGTACAACAATTTGAACACCTCTAATCTTAACACTAGGATGCCTATTTATACTAAATTGAAAGAACGATTGCCAACTAATCTTCTCCTAGGCACTTCCACGTGACACTCGGCATGTCTGCGACTCAGGGCAACATTCCACGCGTCCTTTCTATCAAAAGAGGATAAGAATGAAATACGGTTATTCTTCTATCATTCAAATTCAAATGCACGTCGAACAACTCTTCTATCGAAGTAATACTCTGAACTTGAGATGATTCCTAAGTTTCACACTCGACTTAACTTACAGAAGGCACACTTCAATATTTCCTCATCTCAATAATACTTTGTATCAAAACCCTAGATAACTCTAAGGAACATTCTCTTTCCTTAGCTTATCACCTTCAACCCGATGTCGAAATTCCCACCTAACAATAAGTCAAATGATTCATTACCTGGATCTCATTGCTTCTCAGGGTTTCTTGTTCATTAGTTGTTGCGTTTCAACATTTCACTGGAACAACCCTCTGTTCTGTTGGTAAGCCACAATTCTCTTTATTTTCCTTCAAAATATTTTTACCATGATCTTGCATTGGCCTTGTTGAACAAAATTCCCATATCCATTAATGTTTTGCATGAAAAGGTTCCATTTAATTTGAGTTTTGCATAAGTTAGGGTTTCAGTTAGGTTTTGGAATTGGGATGGATTTATGAGGAAATAAAGTTAGAGGAAGTAAGATTATGGTAGAGGGTGGGGAGAGCTCCATGTTGATGTATGTTTGGGTGTGTTCTAGGCTTGCCACCACCATAGGCGATTCCCGGAGCGATAATGGTGATTTCAAGACTGTCGCATCGCGCGAAAAACCGGCGGGAAAAGAAAGAACAACAGAGCCGCCACCGTGCGTTATTTATCCCAAAAGAGGGAAAGGAAACGCTCAGAGTAAACCTAGGAAAGAACATGGTCTCGCGACCAAAGAGAATGGGTTCGGGAGTCGGTTATGCGAAGGGAAGGTATTAGCACCCCTACGCATCCGTAGTACTCTACGGGATCCACGCACAATAGAAAGGAAAATTGGTTGCTAAACACTGCTCAAACTCACACACACTGGCTGAAAAGAGACAAAAGAGAACTGACTGAAACTGACTCGGCAGGATATCGTATCCTGGGCCTACTTAGTCTATCAGGCATAGACATCAGAGTCGAAGTAGTTCGGACTGGGGGAAACGACACATGCTCGCTAGGATATCGCATCCTATGCATACGTATCTTCTCGGACGAGAGAAGAATCAGAGCATTCGTAGCTCGGCTGACACGCACACAAACAAACACAGGCAAAGGCAAACGTGGAGCCTGAATGCCAATCACTGGACTTACATCAGCATCCGAACCAAAACACACACACACTGGAACCCAAATGCCACTCGAGGGACTTATATCAGCTTCCAAGCACACAACAACATAACAAGTTAATAGGGAGTCGGGGACTCGAGCCTATAACTGTCAAGCACACACTCAAACAGACAGACAACAAATTGCTAAGGAGTCAGGCACTCGAGCCTAGCAACTGTCAAACAACACACACAAAAAAGAAAAAGGGCGCCCGGAGAGATCAGCTCAATCTCCTGCCTACATACTTCATCTGGTATGAAGATCAGGGCGATGTAGTTCCCCTACGCAGGGATACAGGACTAGCCTAACCAGATAACAGAGGGAGACACAACTAGGGAGACTACGACTCGAGCCTAGATGTTATCATGCAAAATCATCCCTAAGTTAAGGCTTCTAGCTAAATGGCACGAGGGCCAACCTATCCTAAGTATGGCTCACACAGGGAGCAAGCCACACACACTTAACTTGCACAGGAAGCAAGCCAAACTAATCCTAACTTGCACAGGAAGCAAGTCAAACAATCCTATCTTGCACAGGAAGCAAGTCAAACAATCCTACAAGCACAGATAGCACACGCTATACACAAACAAGTGGCTCAAACAAGGGTTAGGTTTTAGTCAAGGGGTCATATCAACCTCAACAAACAAACCTCTGGAATGGGGTGAATGTGCTCTTAACCTTGCCATTGAGGGGCTAAGGTGAAGCAGATGAAAGGATGAAGTGAGGATGAGACCTCACAACTCTTATCCCTGGCCTGGGAGAGCTCAAGACAAGAATGTGTGGGTTCAGAAAGTGGGAACCCTTCTACACATTTAAAACTGACTCAGTTGTACAATTGTACAAGATCTTGGGTTTGTATCTGCAATGCATCAACACAGTGGTGTGAGCAAAGCAGATGACACACTGAATAGTGGGGGATAGATTGCATATCCCTACCTTCCACCAATTGCCTCTTCACTTAGGAGGTCTTTGACTCTATGCAAGGACAAAATTAAACAATCACAAACATTGCCTCTTAAGGAGGACTTCAGACAGTTGCCTGGCCAAGTAACAGACCAGGTCTTCCAGACTACATGAAGTAAAAGAGACATACCTCAAGCAAGTTGCTAAAAAGCAAAGCAAATCAAGTTCAGAGAACTTAAGCAACTAAAGTACCTGAAAAAGTCAAAACAATCAGCAAACAGTTCAAAAGTTTAAATCAAAAGGAATTGGTGAACAGTCAACACAGATGGTCAACTGTGCGAGGCATAAGACTCAAACACATGAGTCAAACCTACAAAACAAAGGTTAGCATATGATAAAACAATCAAGTTCAAACAAGTTTGAATGATCTTTGAGGCATTGGTGCTTAACCTGAAACAGGAACTCAATTGTAAGCTCAAAAGACCACTAGGACTAGCCTAGGGTCAAGGGTAAAAGAAAAAGTCAAAACAGCAAAGAAAAGTCAACCAAAGTCAAGGTCAAACATTCAAGACGCTATCACAATTGGGCCCACATTCAAATCATGCATTATTATCATTTCATACACAAAAGGATGCAAAGCATGGCAAAGGAAAGCACAAATAGGTCAACAGAATGACTTGCATCAAAAGTCAACCCAAACATTTTCAAAAATCATCAAATAAATCACACTCAATCCTAACATCTAACATGGTAGACATGTAAAATTTCATGGCATTTGGATGAGAGGAAGGCAGTCAATGAAAATCATGAAGTCAACACAATTTCAAGTAAGCACAATGAAAGTCAACAAGCACGGGTCAACTTCAAAAAATCAAAACAAATTGAAAACAGAAGAGAAATGAGTGAGATTAACACCAATGCAAAGCTCAAGGTGTCTAGTTATCACATATGAAATCTCATGGTCATACAATAAGATTTGAGAATTTCACAAAAGATTTGGCAACATGTATCACATAAAGTCAACAAATGACTAAGCATGGAAGAAAATTCACAATCAAATGGAAAACAGCATGGTTAATTCCAAGAAAATTCATACACAAACTAGACATGTAATAGATGATTCATGCAAAATTTCAAGTTGTTTGGAGGCCAGGAGACATGTGAACAAAATTAGGGAAAATACATGATCATGGTATGACACCAAATGTAACACATAACTTCAAAAATTCATATCCAGCAAACCACAAATGGGAAATGCACAAACTCTATATGGAAACAAAGGTCAATGTGTCTAGTTTCATCACAAAAAATTTCAGGGGCAATGGATATGTCATGAGTATTTCACAAAAGGAATGGCACAATGTATCAATTTGGCATACATGTTAGGAAACCAATTATCAATTAAAATACAGCCAATGAAAAATTAATTAAAAATCACAATCAAATACTAGACACTCTCATGAACATGATGGAAAAAATCTCATGGTTTTTGGATGAAAATTGAGAAAGAAATGAATTATTGAAGATGAGTGATTAATTGAAACAACATGAACAAACAACATGGAACAATGGGTCAAACATGGTCAACAGCGTGGCAGTTTTGTAATTTTGGGCATCACTAAACTAAACTCTGCGTTTTGGGCAGAGGAAAGGAAATGTTCCTATTGGCTGATGGCCAATGGAACAGTACATGCGCCAACCAGCTTTCACTTTTCTGGGTTTCAACATAAACCCTAGGGTTTATGCAGTATGGCCAAGGTATCTTCATGCAAGCATCATCATAAAACAAAATTCGAGCAAGCAATCACAACAGCATGACAAGAACTACATCATGCAACATCAAAACACAAACAAACGAAACACAAGCTCATGCGAATTCTGGGCAGGGTAGGGTTTCCAAGTAACAGCATACATTCAACATCCTCATGCAATTTGAAATTTCGAAATGTCCAGAAATCCCAATCAAGTATACCAAAAGCATAAGCATACATCAAGCATCACAAATATGGTGTTCATTTCCATTAAAACAACTTAAACAAACCAAATCGAAGAAAAACATATTTGTTTAAGAAAATGAAAGTTCATATTTCTCCATCATGAGAGCACCATTTTGAATGAAACAAATTGCATAGAAACCAGCATACAAAGACCTACTTAATACATGGCATGGATTGGAGAATGGAGGTAGTTGAAAACCTACTTGTTTTTGAAGCAAGTTGTCAAACAGTGGTATTTTGGTGGTTATAAGCTCGAACAGGTGCTTCAAATGCTTGGAAATGATGAATGGTTGGATGACTTTAGCTCATTGATGCTTGGAAATCCACACACCATGATCTGCCATTGTCGAGCTTTGGAGAAAAACAGAGCGAGGCAGAGCTTTACAGGTGATGAATAATGCTTGAAAAAAGGTTCTAAATGTTGGTTGGATGATGAAGGATGCAAGGGTTGCTTGAGTTCTTTGAATGGTTTGTGCAGAAATTCAAATCGAGCCAAAGTGCAAGATGAGAGTGTGAGAAGTTTTCTGTGATGGCTGCTGCAATGTCTAGGTTCTGTGGTGTTTTGGACAGGGTTTTGAAAGATGCAAGTGAGGTGGTTGGAATAAATGAGGTTTGTTGTTGGTTTCTGTTGCAAGGCAGGATGGATGCTTGTTCTGCTGTTTTGATGACAGGAAAATGAGGTCCTTTGCCTGCTGCTAGGTTGTTGTGACAGGTTTTTAGAGGAATGGCCAAGTGAAGTTCAAATGCAAGTGGTAAGGGGTGATTTGGGAGGGTGTGACTGGTTTTTCATGGCAAGGTTGGTTTGTTGTGTTTGTAAGGTTTTGAAGGTGCAGTGTAGGGTTGGACTAGCTTGTGGCAAGGTTTGGACAGAAAATGCACAAGCAAGGTGAGTGGATTTTTGATGAGTGAAGTTCCTGATTTTCTCTCTGTGTTGCAATGTTGTCCCAGTGATTTTTTGATCATCCAAGGCCAAATAGCTAGGTCCAGTTTTTTAGAGGGTGTATAAAGTTGGTCTTGGTTTTTGGTAAATGCAAGTGGGAGGAGCTTGAATGAATGAGGTTAGGTTATGCCATGTTGGTTTGTAGCTGCCATGACAGAAAATGTTGGAGGGTATGGTGTGAGCAATTGCCAAGGGTTGTTCTTGCTGCAAACAGGTTTTTGATAGGCCCAAGCAAGGCAAAATGAGTGCAGTTAGGAGGAGTCTTTTTCTGCTGCAAAATGTGTTTCCTTTTTGATGAAAAAAATGGCTCTCTTGGTTCTCTTGTTTTTTTTGTTTTGTTATGACAGGCAATGTGAAGCATGAACTGCTATTAGAAGTTGCTAATGTGGTTTGGAGTTTTGTAACTTTGGTCTTTTGGACAGAAAAAGAAATGCATACACATGATGTTTTTAGTGAATGAATGAAAAAAATGACTTGTTTCTGCCTTGGCCAGGGGGGATTTTTGTGGCTGCAGTTGGTGTTTTGTTTCTTTTTTGACAGAAAAAGGTGAGGAAAAAAAAGGTATTTGGTATTGTGCAGCCTTGGCTCTTAACAGTTTTTGACCGAAAAATTCGAATGCCCCCACAGCCAGGTCAGGTTTTTTAGGATATGAACAAATGGCTTTTGCTGCTATTACTGTCCTCCCATGACAGAAAAAATTGCCTGAATTCTGCTGTCTTGTATGCCAAGCATGGTCTATGGTTTTTGTGGGATGGGGTTGTACTTGCTCTGCACATTTCAAGCAGCCAGGGTATGGCCTCCTGTTGGTCTTGGCTGCACAATTAGGCTTCACATTGTGTTTCAATTGACAGCAAATCAGGCCTCTCCATGCTGTTTGCTGTTGCTTCAATTTTGAGGAGGAAAAGGCTAAGTGAGAGGATGAGGATTTGTGTGGTTGGAGGCTGCCAGTAGCATTTCCAAAGGATGAATAGGTGTACTGTTATGCAAAGCCAAGCCCAGTTTATCATGAGTTTTTTTGGCAGATCTCTCCAATGCAACAGCAAGGTGCCTCTTTCTTTTGAGGGTCAAACATGCTTCTTCTACTGTCAAATGGTTTTGGTCTGCTACTAGGGGATGGCCATGACAGAAAATGGTGATGATTTTGCTGTCATGGTACAAAGCATGGCCATGTGGGATATGGTTGTTGTAAACATGTACTTTGGCCAATGTTCAAGTAAGCTAGCAAGGCCTTTTTTTGGTGGTTTTTATGCTGCTAAATGAAGCTTCAAAATGACAGCAAATGATGGTTTAGATTTCTGTTTCCATAGTACAAATCATGGTATGGTGGAATGTATGGACAAGCATGGTTGAATTTGTACTTTCCTTACAATTCAAGCAACCAAGTATGGATTCATGATGGGTGCAAGTACTGCATATTTTGACTTTGCAAACACATTCTAAATGACATTTCTGAGCTGTTCCAATTGGCCAAATGTCAAAAAAATGTTTATATCAAAAAGTCAACTCTTGGTCAAACTTGCATTTAAATGAGAAAAGTCAAAATATGCCATTTTGATTGGTGAAGTTTTGGTTCATGAAATTTATATTTTTGGAAAGAGGGGATCAAATGTGACTTGTAGGAAAAAACCCCACCAAAATTGGCCAAACGGTTTGAGAGATATGGCCTTCTGAAGTTCAAGATTTTCTGAAATCGATTCGATCATAACTTGCCAACCACACATGGGAATTAAGAGTTCTTGGACTTTTTGGAAATGGGAGAACAAGATCTTCAACTTTCATGTTGGGCAAAAATTCATTTGAGGCTTGTATCATGATGTAAGTTTGAGGATCAAGACTTTCCATTTATGGCAGGTTTCAGTTACAGGCCCAGTTTCTATTTTGGGAAATTTTTGATCTGGCTTCAAATTCTTCCATGATGGTGTTTGGCATGATGTATGATGACTATTTGGACATGAATGAACCCTCACAAACCGATTCCAATCATCCAATCACTGATTAAATGGACAGTTGACTTTTAGGGTTTCTGACTGATTATGCATTGACTGATGACTTCCAAACCCTAATTCCTTGAGGACTTGACTTCAAATGATGTCCCAAGTTGTATGAACTCTTGATTATTGATCATGGTGCCCAAATTCCACAAGAATGACCACCATCCACTGCTTTGACTGACAGTTGACTTTTTTAGGGTTTTTGACTGTCTGTGTGTGAACTGATGACCTCTGAGCCTTCAACCCTTGACTTGAACACTTCAAATAGAACTCCAAGCCATGTGAACTTGTTGGACAAACCTCAAGGCCTTGATTCAATGAGAAATTCCTTTGCTTGCTTGGTTGACTGATCAGGAGATTAGCTTGACCTAATTCTTGATTGCTTGCTCTTGAGGCAACTGAGGGACAATGCAAATGCTATGCAATGGATCATGATATGTTATGACCTAGTATGAAAATGTTTGCATAATGATAGGTGCAAATTTGAGGTGCTACAGCTGCCCCTATTCAATCAGCTGGGAACCCGAACGGATAATAGCAACGGCTGTCAGACTTTCAGGGTAAACAGGGATTGAATACCAAAGGACCGTAGAATTTGCACAGACTGGATATAATACAAAAGAACCACGTCATTTACCGATGACAAACTGCATGACAGCTTCAGAAAAGCAAAACCATTTACCGATGGTTAGAAACTGGGAACTTGATATTTACCGATATCAACTTCAGCAAGACCATTTACCGATGGCGGCTGGGGAAAACAAACTTCTGAAAATCAAAACCATTTACCGATGGTTAAAATTGGAAACTTTGATATTTACCGATATCAACTTCAGCACGACCATTTACCGATGGCTGCTGGGAAACAGATTGATGTTGAAATGAAGCCAGACCATTTACCGATGGTGGCTTCAAAGAAACCTGACATTTACCGATGTCAACTTAGCAAGACCATTTACCGATGGTTAGAACTGGGACCTTGATATTTACCGATATCAACTTCAGCACGACCATTTACCGATGGCTGCTGGGAAACAGATCTGATGCAGAAAGGAAGCAAGACCATTTACCGATGGTGGCTTCAAAGAAACTGGACATTTACCGATGTCAACTTAGCAAGACCATTTACTGATGGCTGCTGCAAATGGGGATCTGATATTTACCGATATCGAAGAAAACTGGGCCATTTACCGATGGCATCTCCGCTTGGGGAGGAACAAAATCTTTGTGATGATACCAGACAAGACGTTTACCTACGACTTCTGGGGATTTTGATTTTATTGACCAGACATTTACCGATGACTGCAGAAAAGACTCGATGTTTACCGACATCGAAAGATGATGTTTACTGACATCAAAAGAAATGACCAGACATTTACCGATGACTGGGAATGAGACTCGATGTTTACCGACATCGAAAGATGATGTTTACCGACATCAAAAAGAATGACCAGACATTTACCGATGACTGGAGATGGGAAATTTATCGGGGAAAGACAAACAAATATTTGCAACTGAAAACCGGGTAGGACATTTACAGATGATTCTACTGGGGATTTCTAGTTGGGGAATTATCAGACATTTACCGATGACTGAAGGAAAGACTCGATGTTTACAGACACCGAAACAATGGTGTTTACCGACACCAAACAATGATGACCAGACATTTACTGATGACTGGAGAAAATACTCGATGTTTACAGACACCGAAAGATGATGTTTACCGACATCAAAAATGACCAGACATTTACCGATGACTGGGGTGAGACTCGATGTTTACCGACACCGAAACAATGGTGTTTACCGACACCAAACAATGATGACCAGACATTTACTGATGACTGGAGAGAAAACTCGATGTTTACAGACACCGAAACAATGGCGTTTACCGACACCAAACAAAGAAACACACGCGGGCGCTAGCATGACACTTACTGGTATCACAAGAACGACATCTGAGATATGTCAAGGCAAGGTTGACCACTTGCTGGGGGTCTCACTGAGGAAAAACAAACTTTCTGTCACCATCGGGTGAGGAAATAAACCTCTGTCACCATCGGGTGAGGAAATAAACCTCTGTCACCATCGGGTGAGGAAATAAACCTCTGTGGGGAATAAACAATTCTGAATGCTGTCAAGAGCAACCGTAGCAGTCTTGCTGTGCTGATGTTGAATGAAATGATCCGCCTCTGCCGGGGATACGGTCTGATGAAGCTAACACATGAATGCATATGTTTGAATTTTTCTATGGCGTAATGCTCCATATTGAATGGGAATGCTACGCAATTTGAGGATGCAATGATTACTACATGTAAAATGCAAATGAACCCTGGCTAGGGAGCCGAAATGATCAGATACTCTGACTCTGTGGGGAGACTCCTCTTGGGGGAATACTCTGCGGGGAACTCTGCTTGAGGAATGGTAAAGCGACTTCACACTCCTGTTGAAGAAGAGCACTGCTGCTGGGGAAGGGTAAACTCCGCCGGGGATATCCTTCAGTCCACAGGTAGGATAAATGTTGGAGATAACTTTCAATGAACTGCCTCACTCGGGGAGGAAATCGGCAAATATGGGCCTGCTGGGGATAGGCAATCCTTAGATCTGCTGGGGAATAAAAGGCACTATCCGCAGACGTCTTCGCAGGGGAACATAGCTCTGATAGCTTCCAAGCTTGCTTGGGGAAAAAATCTGCTGAGGAAACGTCCTCACAGATGCCAACCTGAAAACAGTACAACAAAATGCCCCCAGGGGATACATGGACAAGATACGCTCAAGTGTCCTCAACATTCAAAATGATTTTCAAATGTTTTATCATTCTGCACATTGTTGTGTAGCCTTCATGTTTTTTTATATGCAATGCTTATCAAAAATTCGGACATTTTGCAAACAAAACAGTAAAAATAAAAACAAGAGCTATTTATCTGAATAACGAATTTTTATTGATTGAAAATGTGCCTGAAGAGGCAAATACATTGGGAAGCAATTCCTAGAAAGAGGTAATTGCGCACAAAAAGGAAAAATCTATCCTAATGGCAATGTGAACACGGCATCCACTATTTCCCAATTCTGTTATAACTCATAGATCATCAGTTTTCCTCCCAACTCCTTGCTTTCTGAGAAGAATGACTGGACGGATCACATCTTTCGAGATGGCAGACGATAAAGTTTGATGAAGTACAGACAACTCAGACTGTAGTCTTCGCTTTAATCCCTAACTTTTGCCTGGATCGCCCTTTCGGGTTTTCAATCCACCGGGATACCCATTTTTGCCTAAGCCGCCCTTGCGGGTTTTCGACTTACCGGGTGTACAAATCTTTTCATTTTTATCCCTAATTTTTGCCCGAACCTTTTCTTTCTGTTTCTTGGTTCGCCGGGATGCCCATTTTTTGCCTGGACTTTTTTTCTTTTTGTCCAGCGGGTCAATTTATGCGAAGTATTTTTTGACTACATCTGAGTTGACAGGAGACGGAAAATCTTCACCATCCATAGTTGTAAGCATCAAGGCTCCACCGGAGAAGACCTTCTTCACAACATACGGACCTTCATAATTAGGAGTCCACTTGCCCCTGTTATCTGTACCGGGAGGGAGGATCCTTTTCAAAACTAGATCACCGATCTGATAGCTTCGAGGACGCACTTTCTGATCAAAGGCTCGCTTCATCCTTCGCTGATACAACTGTCCATGACATACAGCTGCTAACCGTCTCTCCTCGATAAGGCTCAACTCGTTAAATCTCGTTCGAATCCACTCGGCTTCGTCCAACTTGACGTCCAATAGAACTCTCAGAGAAGGAATCTCCACTTCAACAGGTAGGACAGCTTCCATACCATACACAAGGGAGTAAGGGGTTGCCCCGGTCGACGTACGTACTGAGGTACGGTACCCATGCAAAGCGAAAGGCAGCATCTCATGCCAATCCTTGTACGTAACGACCATCTTCTGCACAATCTTCTTGATATTCTTGTTCGCCGCTTCTACAGCACCATTCATCTTCGGTCTGTACGGAGAAGAGTTGTGATGTTCGATCTTGAAATCTTTACAAAGCTCTTTCATCATCTTGTTATTGAGATTCGAACCATTGTCAGTGATGATTCTCTCAGGAACTCCATAACGACATATGATTTCTTTCTTGATGAACCGGGTAACCACTTGTTTGGTAACGTTAGCATAGGAAGCTGCTTCCACCCATTTGGTGAAATAGTCAATCGCAACCAAGATGAAGCGATGTCCATTCGAAGCAGTAGGCTCAATCTTCCCAATCATATCAATGCCCCACATGGCGAACGGCCAAGGCGAATTCATGATATTCAGAGGGCTTGGTGGTACGTGCACCTTATCAGCATAGATTTGACACTTATGGCATTTCCGAGCATACTTGAAACAATCGGATTCCATAGTCATCCAGTAATAACCCGCTCTCAACAATTTCTTAGCCATTGCATGTCCGCCGGCATGAGTACCGAAGGAACCTTCATGAACTTCTTGCATTAACATGTCTGCTTCGGGTCTGTCCACGCATCTGAGCAAGACCATGTCAAAGTTTCTCTTATACAACACATCATCCTGATTCAAATAGAAGCTTCCAGCTAGCCTCCTCAGGGTTTTCTTGTCATTCTTTGACGCACCTTCAGGATACTCTTGAGTCTTGAGGAAATTCTTGATGTCATAATACCACGGCTTCTCATCAATCACAACAGACTCGGCTGCAAACACATACGCAGGCCTCTCAAGTCGATTCACCGCAACATGTGGCACATGATTCCACCAATGAACTTTGATCATAGATGACAAAGTAGCAAGGGCATCAGCCATCTGATTCTCATCCCGGGGGACATGATACAACTTCACTTTCTTGAAGAACGTCAGTATTCTTCTGGTGTAATCTCTATACGGAATCAAATGCGGCTGATTCGTATTCCAATCTCCGTTGACTTGATTGACCACTAGAGCTGAATCTCCAAATATGTCGAGTGTTTTGATTCTCAGATCAATGGCTTCTTCTATCCCCATGATACAAGCCTCATACTCAGCTTCGTTGTTGGTGACGTCAAACGTCAATCTGGCAGACAAAGGTATATGAGCACCTTTAGGATTGATCAATACTGCCCCAACACCGTTACCATTCATATTCACAGCCCCATCAAACATCAGTGTCCACTTGTCGTCCGGGTCCGGTCCTTCCTCGACAAGAGGCTCTTCGCAATCTTTCATCTTGAGGTACATGATGTCTTCATCAGGGAATTCAAACATCATAGGCTGATAATCTTCAATCGGTTGTTCGGCGAGGTAGTCTGACAGAATACTACCTTTGATGGCCTTCTGTGACGTGTACTGAATGTCATATTCTGTTAGAATCATCTGCCAACGGGCAACACGTCCGGTGAGAGCTGGTTTCTCAAAGATGTACTTCACTGGATCCATCTTAGAAATCAATAAGGTAGTATGGTTCAACATATACTGCCTTAGTCGGCGAGCAGCCCAGGCCAAAGCACAGCAAGTTTTCTCGAGCAGTGAATATCTTGTTTCACAGTCGGTAAACTTTTTGCTAAGGTAGTATATGGCATGCTCTTTTCGACCAGACTCGTCATGCTGTCCCAATACACACCCCATCGAGTTCTCAGTCACTGACAGGTACATTATCAGAGGTCTCCCTGGAACTGGAGGTATCAGGATTGGAGGTTTCTGTAAATACTCTTTGATCTTGTCAAAAGCTTTCTGACAGTCATCATTCCACTTGATCGCTTGATTCTTTCTAAGCAGTTTGAAAATTGGTTCACATGTAGCAGTTAGATGAGATATGAACCTTGCAATGTAGTTCAATCTCCCTAAAAACCCACGGACTTGCTTCTCCGTTTTCGGTTCAGGCATCTCTTGAATAGCTTTGACTTTTGCTGGATCAACCTCAATCCCTTTCTCACTGACGATGAAGCCTAAAAGCTTCCCTGACCTCACCCCAAACGTACACTTGTTCGGATTCAGCCTCAGCTTGAACTTTCTCAACCGGTCAAACAGCTTCTGCAAATTAACCAAGTGCTCCTCTTCTGTCTGCGACTTCGCGATCATATCATCTACGTACACTTCAATTTCTTTGTGCATCATGTCATGAAAAAGAGTCGTCATTGCCCTCTGATAGGTAGCACCAGCATTCTTTAGCCCAAATGGCATCACTTTATAGCAGAACGTGCCCCAAGGTGTAATGAATGTCGTCTTTTCCATGTCCTCTGGCGCCATCTTGATCTGATTATAGCCTGAGAAACCGTCCATGAAAGAGAATACCGAGGATTGAGTCGTATTATCAACCAATACATCAATGTGAGGTAATGGGAAATCATCTTTCGGACTTGCTCTATTCAAATCCCGGTAATCGACACACATTCTGACTTTACCATCCTTCTTCGGCACAGGAACGATGTTGGCCACCCACGGGGGATAACTCGTAACAGCCAGAAAGCCTGCATCCCACTGCTTCTGAACCTCTTCCTTGATCTTAGTTGCCATGTCAGGACTCGTTCTACGAAGCTTCTGCTTGACCGAAGGACATCCTTCCCTAAGAGGTAATCGATGCATCACAATGTCTGTATCTAAACCAGGCATATCTTGGTATGACCAGGCGAACACTTCCACATATTCTCTCAGCATCTCAATCAGCCTCCTCTTGACAGAGTCCTCTAAAACAGCCCCAATCTTGATTTCTCTTTTGTCGTCCTCAGTACCCAGATTAACAGTTTCCAACTCCTCCTGATGAGGTTGGATGACTCTTTCCTCCTGCTTCAGTAATCTGGCCAATTCTGCAGGGAGTTCACAGTCTTCCTCACTCTCCTCTTCAGCTTGGTAGATGGGATTGTCGAAATCATACTGAGCCATAACAGAACTGTTCATAGCGAATGCCATAAGATCGCTTCTGCATGTTTAATGCTTTGTTTTTAGAAAAAGGGTTCAAAAAGGTCACAAAAAACAAAAACATTGCCATTTTTATTGTTTTTTAGAAAAGAAAATGAAAACAAAAAATAGAAAGACAAGGATCACAAAGTTTGTTCAAAAAATGTCCTTCATTAATGATAATCATTAAAACATGATGAGGCCCTACAAAAATGAATCACTACGCCTTGGGCAGAACGTAGGATTTTCATGCAAAATGACAAAACAACAGAAAATTACTCTGTCAGAAGAGTAACTTGAACCACTTCTTCAACCGTCCAGTTGTTGATAGACCCCCCTGGTGCACACGGGCGAACCCAGTTGTCCAAATCACAATCGCTGTCACAGTCTTCAATACCGGTTGCGGAGACGTCACCATGATTCATCAGCCCAGCGCTGGTAAAGGTACTCGGACCCGCTTGACCATTCTGCTCTGCTCGAAGAGGCTCATAACCAACACCAAATTTGTCTTCTTTAACCGGCAAATCCACCATCTTGCCCCAGCCTTCAGCTTTTCCAGAATCAACAACCTCCTTAGCTTGCTTGTAAGAAGTGATTGAAACACCTGGCTTCCTCTGCTCAGCGTACGCCACCTTCTTCAGAGCCACAGTCTCAAACGCCTGGCATAAGGTTTCGTGGATCTCGCCATCCACCTCAACATATTTGAACGAGGATAGATGACTCACCAGAATCTCTTCTTCACCGCACACAGTCACAATCTGACCGTTCCAGACATACTTGAGCTTTTGATGGAGAGTCGACGAGACTGCCCCTGCTGCATGAATCCATGGACGCCCCAACAAACAACTATAGGCAGGCTGGATGTCCATAACATAGAAGATGATATCGAATACCTCAGGACCTATCTTCACAGGCAAGGTAACTTCTCCGCACACAGAACGTTTGGAACCGTCGAAAGCACGAACGATCAGGTCGCTGGGGTTAAGCACAAACCCTTCTGCATCAATCTTCCTCAGAATCTGCTTAGGCAACACATTCAGCGACGACCCGGTGTCTACCAATACGTGAGACAACACTGCCCCCTTGCACTCCATGGTGATGTGCAAGGCTTTGTTATGGTTTCGCCCTTCAGGTGGTAAGTCTAAATTGGTGAAACCTACACCATGCCTGGTGCTCACATTGGCCATCACACCCTCCAGTTGATTGACAGAAATCTCTTGAGGTACGTAAGCCAGATTCAACATCTTCAGCAAGGCATTACGGTGTGCCTCAGAGCACATCAATAGTGAAAGTATAGAAATCTTGGACGGAGTTTGATTCAACTGGTCTACAATCTTGTAGTCACTCTTCTTGATTATCTTCATAAACTCCTCCACGTCCTTCTCAAATGACCCCTCGGGTGCTCCCTTCTGAACAGGTTCTTCCTCCACCACAACTTGCTTACCCTTTGCTCTGGCGAGAGCTTCAGCATTATTGTCCCTCAAAGGCTGCGGTGCAAACAGACGACCGCTTCTGGTAAAACCTCCTGGACCCCCTACATTATCCACAGCCGGACCAACACTTGTAGGAACTCTATTCGGTACACCAATTGTCACTGGAGTTTGATTCACTGGTCTGGTCTGACTTTCAGCCCTTCTGTAATTGCGGTGAGCATTATCATACTTCCACGGCACGGCTTTACTATTCTCAACAGCCCTTCTTCCAGACGCAACGATAGTAGTTGGAACACTGATGGTTACAGGCACGGGAATGGTAACTGGGGTACCATTTGTTGCAGGTGCACTGACGACCCTTTGTCCACGTTCTTCAGACGGTTTAAAGTAAATGGTGATAGTTGATGCCGTTCCACGATCTTTTACAGCCCTACTGAATTGCAAACAACCTTCATCCATCATACCCTGGATACCGGCCCTCAACTGGTCACAACCATTCTCAGTTTCTGCACAGCCCAAACAATCTTCATCACAGCCCGGGTAGACACCCCCATTCAGCAGACGACCCTTCACGACTAGCAGAGAAGTCTGAACATCATCAACATTAACAACCAGATCTTCAGCTTCTTTCCCTTCAATATTGTTCACTCTATGCCCACCATGCTGAGGCATAGGGTTGTTTACGACGTTAGGCACTGGAGCGAAGTTGATTGCTTTAGCATCAATCAAATCTTGGACCTTGTGCTGGAGAGCTCGACACTTCTCAGTATGGTGGCCTGGTGCCCCAGAGTGAAAGTCACAACGGGCGTTGGCGTCGTATCCAGGAGGCAATACTGTAGGCGGAGCCATTGTACGCAACTCAATCATCCCCAACCTGAGTAGTTCGGGTAGTAGCTCTGCGTAAGACATAGGCAGAGGATCAAATTTTCTATCAGCCTGTAACTTCTGCCTAGGCTGGAAAGGACGCTGCTGTTGTTGTTGATGTTGTTGCGGTTGTTGAACTCTTTGTTGTTGTTGCTGACGAGGTTGAGGTGTCGGAATAGTTACTGCAGCAGCTTGACGGTATTCAATTCTGTTCTGATCTCTGCGGTGTTGAACAGCATTAGTTTCACCCTCCCTTCGACGAGGTGCCCCAACAAACGGCTTCCTAGAAGAAGAGGAACCAGCATCTTGAATCTTCCCAGTTTTGATCAAACTCTCAGTCCTCTCTCCACAAATGACAACATCAGAAAAACTACCGAATGGGCAGCTCCCCATCCGGTCCATAAACACACCTTGAAGAGTACCGATAAACATATCTGTCAACTCCCTCTCCAGCATAGGGGGTTGAACTCTAGCGGCCAGTTCACGCCACCTCTGAGCGTACTCCTTGAAGCTTTCATTGGATTTCTGACATAGACTCTGCAGCTGAGTCCGACTCGGTGCCATGTCCATGTTATGTTTGTATTGCCTCAAAAAGGCCTCACCCAGATCCCTCCAACAGCGGATAGAATCTCTCTTCAATTCCATGTACCAGTCCAAAGAAGCCCCAGATAGACTATCTTGGAAAAAATACATCCACATCTTTTCATCATCAGTATACGCAGAGATCTTTCGATAGTAAGCCTGCACATGGGTGCGAGGGCAAGAAGTACCGTTGTATTTGTCGAAGGACGGTGCTTTGAACTTGTGAGGAATTCTCAAACCTTCAACCAATCCCATATTAGTAACATCAAAACCAAGAGAATTTTGACTTTCCATAGCACGGATCTTCTCAGCAAGAGCCTCAACTTTGCGGTCTCTTTCATTAACCCTTCCCAGAACGTCTTCGTCTTCACTGAGCAGAGAGAACATATCCTCTTGTCTGTCAACAATCGGAACAGGATTGCGGGCCGGAGCACGGACTACTCTGGCATTAGCGGCATCTGGAACAATAGGTTGACCGTTGATTCGAATACCCCCCAACTCATCACCTACAGCATAGTTGTTGACGGGTACAGCAGCAGCGACGTTGTTATCATTGACCGGACCTCCCTCTGGCGGAGCATGATTGATCGGTGGATTTGCAGCCTCTTGTCTCTGAACCATAGCCCGAAGTTCTTCTTGACCTTGCGCAACCCCTTGCATCATATTCATAAACTGGGCCATGCTAGCCTTCATCTCAGCCAACTCAGCTTGAAATTGATCCATACTTCTCTGTTGATTCAGTCTTGTTGAGTAGCGGTGCGGACGTTGATCAGCTATCCTGCCTGAACAGGAACCAAGAGTGAGAAGTCACGATCAAGGACACCTGTTATGCAAAATGATATGAGTATGATGCTAATGATGCGTATGATGCACATGATATGCTCATTTCTCAGGCATTCAAAGAGCCTGACCCATCCTGAAAAGATGGCAACCTGCAGCAACAAGAGAACAAACAGATACAAGGAAATGCTGACATCCTTATATATACATAAGGATAAAAGGCATACAACCAATGTCAACAGAAAATCTGAATAAACAACATACAAAGAAAAAGAATCCCATCCAACAAGCCTGGAGGTGATTCTCAACAAAAAGATCCAAGAGATGGCTTACACGCAAATGAATCCCATCCAACAAGCCTGGAGGTGATTCTCAACAAAATACAATCAAGGATACAGTCTATAGCAGACGGTCCTCCGGAATGAGGGTCTTCAGGTAATGACACTGGTCTATCAACAACGAACATTCTGAGCAATCTGGTAAAGGAGTGATCTTCTCTTTCAACTGTCTTCTCAGCTCCAAGACTTCTCCTTCAAGATAATCCTCTGACTTCTGTCTCAACTCCATCTCTTTCCTCTTCAACTGGATGTCTTTATCTCTGAGTTGCTTCTCCAAGTCTCTGATCTTCTTCTGATAACTGGCTTCTGCTCTCTGCAGCCTCAAGCGCTCCCGGTGTTCTGCATCTAACATACTCTCCACCTCCTCGTAGGATCTCTTCTTGCTTCTCAGTCTGCTAGCATCTTCTTCTCGCACTCCTCTGAGTTGATGAGCCAAGTTCAACCTATTAGCTTTGGCTTTGTACAACTCCATCTGAGCGTCTTGCTCCTTCTCTCTCAAACGGCGGTTCTCCATTAGGGCTTGCTTATAGTGTTCAGCAGACACACTATCAGCAAGGATCAAAGGTGGTTGCTCCTGCAACGGCTCCATCCTATCATAGGGTAACAACAAAGTTTCCACTCTCTTCTTGACCCAATCAGTGTAATCGGGCATAGCAACGACAAACTTCTTCCCCAAGACGGATCCATCCTTCACTCCCACATCTCTCCAGGCTCTCCCTATCTGCTCCAACCTAACAGGGTCATCCTTCTTCTCAAAACAAAAACTCTCAGCTATCTCTGCTTCGAGCGGTCTTTCGCTCATAACAAACCCTAGCTGGCGAAGAGAAAGAACTGGGTTGTAATTGATGCAACCTTTGGTCCCTATGAGTGGCACGCCCCGGAATTCACCACAACTTATGATGACATCCTTCACATCCATCCGGTACGACTGCCACCTGATGTCGTAGGAAGTAAGCGACATGACCCTCTGAGTCCACTTAAGAGTGCTCTGGGTATCCACAAACGGTCCACTGGCTGGCAGAAGGGACATGAACCATTTGAACAGAAGAGGTAGGCAACACCTGATGGCTCCTCCCTTACCATGCCTGCTGTGAATGGCATAGTAAGTATCTGCTAGAAGAGTAGGGATTGGATTCCCTCTGATGAAAATGCTGATAGCAGTGAAGTCAATGAAATTTGGCATACTGGGAAATAGGATGATCCCATAGATCATGGCAGCAAGCTGCGCGTGAAAAACTTCCCAATTCCCCTTTTCTGCTTCAACTCTGGCTACTCTCAACAGGAACTTCAATGGCAGACCTACAACTTCCCCACAGGGTTTCCAATTCTTACCGACCTCCTCAACACCCAACCGGAGAGCTCTGGCAATCAATCTGAAGTCGACCTCCTTTGGGACGTCCAAGAAGGGAGTCTGATGCCGAATAGGGATACCTAACAGGATAGAATACTCCTCGAGAGTAGGTGCTAACTGGTAATCTTGGAAAGTGAAGCATCTGAGCTCTGGGTCATAAAACTGAAGTAGTGTCTGCAGAGGCACTGGATCCACTACTGTCTTCAATACTGTCAAGATATCTCCGTACCGCCCAACAAAACTCTTCAGTCGATCGTCTGTCACGAGGCTACCCAACTCAACTAGCGGAGTCAACGGCTGTCGCATCGCGCGAAAAACCGGCGGGAAAAGAAAGAAACAACAGAGCCGCCACCGTGCGTTATTTATCCCAAAAGAGGGAAAGGAAACGCTCGAAGTAAACCTAGGAAAGAACATGGTCTCGCGACCAAAGAGGATGGGTTCGGGAGTCGGTTATGCGAAGGGAAGGTGTTAGGCACCCTACGCATCCGTAGTACTCTACGGGATCCACGCACAAAAGGAAAGAAAATTGGTTGCTAACACTGCTCAAACACACACACACTGGCTGAAAGAGACGAAAGAGACTGACTGAGACTGAACTCGGCAGGATATCGCATCCTGGGCCTACTTAGTCTATCAGGCATAGACATCAGAGTCCAAGTAGTTCGGACTGGGGAAACGACACATGCTCGCTAGGATATCGCATCCTATGCATACGTATCTTCTCGGACGAGAGAAGAATCAGAGCATTCGTAGCTCGGCTGACACGCACACAAACAAAACAAGACAAAGGCAAACGTGGAGCCCGACTGCCAATCGCTGGACTTATGTCAGCATCCGAACCCAAACACACGCAAAGAGGCAAACGTGGAGCCCAAATGCCAATCACTGGACTTACAGACAACACACACAAAAGAAAGAAAAGGGCGCCCGGAGAGATCAGCTCAATCTCCTGCCTACATACTTCATCTGGTGTGAAGATCAGGGCGATGTAGTTCCCCTACGCAGGGACAAGGATCTAGCCTAACCAGATAACAAAGGGAGACACAACTCTAGGGAGACTACGACTCGAGCCTAGATGTTGTCATGCAAAAGTCAACCCTAAGTTAAGGTTTCTAGCTAAATGGCACAAGGGCCAACCTATCCTAGACAAGGCTTGCACAAGAAGCAAGGGTCTCGATTGCAACTAGGGCAAGAGAAAGGGGATATCTCAATCACAACAGGGGTGAGAGAAAAGAGTTAGTGTTAGTGGTTAGTCAAAAGGAAACTCGGCAAGACATCGCGTCTTGTGCCTACGTATCTCACCTGAACGTGAGAATCAGAGTTGCCGTAGTTCGGCCGGTCGGGAACAAAGGACTCAATTGCAACTAGGGCAAGAGAAAGGGAAAGTCTCGATCGCAACGAGGGCGAGAGAAAGGATCGCAACGAGGGCGAAAGCAAGCAAGGATTAGCTGTTAGTCGTCAGTCAAAACTCGGCAAGACATCGCGTCTCGTGCCTACGTATCTCATCTGAACGTGAGAATCAGAGTTGCCGTAGTTCGGCCAAACAACCCTAAGTGTGGCTCACACAAGGGTTAAGCCACACAACCTACCTTGCACAAGGGCAAGCCTAAACTAAACCTAGAGAGGCAAACAAAGCAAGCACAAACACATACAACATAAGATAAACACACCAACAAGGGGGCTCAAACATCAAAGGTTAGCACTAGGGCCAACTGGAATAGGGTGAGCGTGCTCTTAACCTTGCCATTGAGAGGCTAAGGTGAAGCAGATGAAAAGGAGATGAGGGGTGTGCCTCATTGCTTCTATCCCTGGCCTGGGAGAGCATCTGACAAGAATGTGTGGGTTCAGAAAGTGGGAACCCTTCTACACATTTAAAACTGACTCAACTGTGCAATTGCACAAGATCTTGGGTTTTTATCTGAAATGCATCAACACAGTGGTGTGAGCAAGACAGAAGACACACTGAATAGTGGGGGATAGACTGCATATCCCTACCTTCCACCAATTGCCTCTTCACTTAGGAGGTCTTTGACTCTGTACAGGGACAAAGTAAACATACACAAGCATTGCCTCTTAAGGAGGACTTCAGACAGTTTGCCCGGTCAAATAACAGACCGGGTCTCCAGACTACATGAAGAAAGAAAGGTTTATACCTCAAAAGCAAATGCTAAAATAGCAAAGCAAGCAAGTTCAGAGAACTTAAGCAACTAAAGCACCTGAAAAAAAGTCAAACTTATTAGTAAACAAGTCAAAAGTTTAAACCAAAAGAAATGGCAAACAGTCAACACAGGGGATCAACTGAGCAAAGCATAAGACTCAAGTTATGAGTCAAACCATCTGCAAGACAAAGGTTAGCATGGGATAAACAAATCAAATTCAAACAAGTTTGAGTGGTCTTTGAAGCATTGTGCTCAACCTGAAACAGATGAACTCAACATAAGTCCAAAGGACCACTAGGACTAGCCTAGGGTCAAACATGAAAGAAAAAGTCAAGGCAGCAAGGAAAAGTCAACTCAAAGTCAAAGTCAACCAATTAGAAAGCAACCACAATTGGGCCCACATTCAAATCATGCATCATTGTCATTTCATGGATATTTGAGGTCAAAACATGGCAAAGGAAAGCATACAAAAGTCAACAGAATGACTTGCATCAAAAGTCAACTCAAACAATTCCAAAAATCATGAAATAAATCACACTCAAACCTAACATCTAACATGGTAGACATGTAAAATTTCATGGCATTTGGATGAGAGGAAGGCAGTCAAATAAAATCATGAAGTCAGACTAATTTCAAGTAAGCACAATGAAAGTCAACAAGCATAGGTCAACTTCAAAAAATCATATCAATTTGAAAACAGAAGAGAAATGAATGAGATTAACACCAATGCAAAGCTCAAAGAGTCTAGTTATCACATATGAAATTTCATGGATATACAATATGATTTGAGAATTTCACAAAAGATTTGGCAATGCATAGCACAAAGAGTCAACAAATGACCAAGCATGGAAGAAAATTCACAATCAAATGGAAAACAGCAAGATAAATTCCAAGAAAATTCATACATCAACTAGACATACAAGGGATCATTCATGCAAAATTTGGGGTCAATTGGATGTAGGGAAGCATGTGAACAAAATTAGGGAAAATGCATGATCATGGTATAGCAACAATTGTAACACACAACTTCAAAAAATCATAACTCCCAATCCACAAATGATAAATGCACAAAGTCTATCTGGAAACAAAGGTCAAAGTGTCTATTTTCACCACAAAAAGTTTCAAAGGCAATAGATATGTCATGAGCATTTCACAATTGAAATGGTAAGATGTACCAATTATGCACACATGTTGGGAAAATAATTACCATAAAAAATCCAACCACTGAAAAATTCATTAAAAATTACAATTAAAAACTAGCCTTAAGCATGAACATGATGGAAAAAATTTCATAATTTTTGGATGAAATTTGAATTAAAAATGAATTATTGAAGTTGAGGAAATAATTGGAATGAAGTGTGAACAAAAGCAAGGCAAATGGTCAACACAAGGGTCAACCGTGGCAGTTTTGTAATTCTGTGTTTCATTAAACAAAACTACAGCGTTTTGATGCATGGCAATGAAATAATCTAATTGGCTCTCAGCCAATGGAATAGTGACCGAGCCAATCAACTCAAACTCTGGGTTTTAAGAAAAAACCCTAAGGTTTCTAACAGCATGGCCAAGGCAAATGGACTCATATTCATGGACAACAATCGACAAACAGCATCAAAGTGAATCATGGCACGAAACATCATCATCATGCAATGTCAACCAACATTAGAACAAGCACTCATGGGAAATTCTGGGAAGGGTTCTGTTCTATGGTTAAAAAAACAGCATACAACCATCATCATCATGTAATCAATCAACTGATATTTCAATAGCACAGTAACAGCATGGCATTATCTTCATGTTCATTAACAAATCAAAATCAGACAACAGCATGGTAACCACATGATAACACACTCATGACGCTCACACAATAATCAAACAGCACCCAAAACATACATGAGCTGGATTTTCTAAAAAGAATAACAGGGTTTGTCACGGCATGGTTTAGCAACATGGTCTTGAAACTTGGTTCATTAATATCATCAAACCAAGCAAAACAAGTAACAGCATACAACATATTCGAATGGATTTTAATGGGCAATGTTGAAGTTGCAAAACAGCAGGGCATTGGCAACATGTTCATGGTATTTCCAACATCAAATACGAAATTCGACCAGCACAACAGCAGCATGGTAATAGTACAGGCAACAACAATGTTCATGTTCTGGGCTTCTCATGCATAAGCTAGGGTTTTAACTAACAGCCACATTCATTCATCATCATGCAATCAGCATGCTTATCAAGATCCAAACGAAAATCAACATGGCATGGCAATCAGTAGGGCATTATTACAATAGGCTCATGCAACATACAAACAATCAAAGAAACCAACACACGTACAAATTCTGGGCAAGCTAAAAGTTCAATAACAGAAAATGAACTTCATCACCTTCATGAGTTCAAAAATTTCCAAAAGTCCAGAAACAGAAATTGGGCACACAAATAGCTTCATCCAACATTCAGTAGCATAAATCCACCAATGATTTTCATCACATCAACAACATATGAGCAAATCGAAGAAAAACAAGTTTATGCAACAAGAGTAAAATCCAGATTTTTCAGCTATCAAGTAACCATTTGCCACGATACAAGTTGTAACATGTTCAGCATACAAGGGCCTAACCTAATCATGTGGTGGTTTGGCAAGAGAAGGCAATCGAAATTTTACCAATGATGAAGCAAGCTGATGATGCAGTGGTGTATTGGTAGTATTGTGCTGAAACAGATGGCCTTGATGCTCCACAATGATGGAATCTTGAGGTGGTTTGGCTCAATGGTGCATAGAGTTCTTCAAATCCTCCTTCACCATTGTTGATAGCTTGGAGATGCAGTGTTAAAGGAGGTGTTCCAGTTGATAAAGGATGGTTCAAAATGCCTCACAATGCAGTCCAAATGATGATGGATGCAAAGGTTCTTTGTGGTTTTTGGTGGTTTCTCCAAATCGAGTCAAAATGCCAGGTTGCAAGAGAGAAGGGAATGAGTTTTTCTGTGTGTTTTCAAGTTGTGGCTAGGGTTAGAAAGAGCAGGAAATGTGTTTTTATATGTCTGTTTAGCAATGGTTAATCGAGTGCTAAGCTAACTTAATTCAAAAATCACCAATTGCCATTTTTGCTAATTGCTCACAAGTGGAAAATGGAGGGTATAAGTTGGTCGAATGGGCTTGCCAACAGGCTGTACATGGCCTTTGCTTTTGCTGTTTGTAGTCTGTACTTGAACTGCTAGCATTGTCTTGCTTATTGAAGTCATTTTGCACATTTTGTCCATTTTGCAATTTGGTCCATAATGTGGTATGGAGATGGCATGAACATGAAATGATGCTTGGAACATGTCACAAATATGGTATGAAGTGAATCCCAATTGGCCAAATGGTGAAAAAAGTTTTAATTCAAAAAGTCAAAGTTTGGTCAAACTTTGATTTTAAATGAAAAAGGTCCAAAAATGCCATTTTGAATGGCAAGGTTTTAGGTCATGAAGTTTATATTTTTGGAAAGAGGATGAAAAATGTGGTTTGTAGGAAAAAACCCCACCAAATTTGGCCTTATGGTTTGGGAGATATGCTCAGTTGAAGTTCACAAATTGATGAAAATGATTGGATCATATCTTGACAACCATACATGGGATTTGAGAGTTCTTGGACTTTTTGAAAATGGGAGAACAAGATCTTCAACTTTCATGTTGGGCAAAAATTCATTTGGAGCTTGTATCATGATGCAAGTTGAGGATCAAGAAGTTTCTATTTTTGGCAGTTAAAATTACAGGTCCAGTTTCTATTTTGGGAAATCTTCTGATTTGCTTCAAATTCTTCAATGATATTGATTGCCATGATATATGAGGCCTATTAGGACATGAATAAGCTCCTTCAAACCATTTCTATCCATCAAATCCAAAGAATCAACCACAGTTGACCAACTTTGACTTTCTAGGGTTTTTGGACTTGACTGTGTATTTCTGATGAATTCCAAACCTAATTCTTTGAGAACTTGACTTCAAATGATGTTACAAGTCATATGAACCTTGATTGTTGATCATGATGCCCAAATTCCACAAGAATGGCCACCATCCACTGCTTTGATTTGACTGTTGACTGTCTAGGGTTTTGACCTGGTTGTGCACTGACTGCTGACCTCTGAGGCTTCAACCCTTGACTTGAACACTTCAAAAAGACCCCCAAGGCATGTGAACTTGTTGAGCGAACCCTAGGGCTTTTGATTCCTTGAGAAACAACTTTGCTTGATTGGTTGACTGATCTCCTGATCAGTTTGACCTAATTCTTGCTTGCTTGCTCTTGAGGTAACTGAGGAACAATGCAAATGCTATGCAATGGATCATGATATGCTATGACCTAATATGAGATGGTATGCACAATGATAGGTGCAAATTTGAGGTGCTACAGCTGCCCCTATTCAATCAGCTGGGAACCCGAACGGATGATAGCGATGGCTGTCAGACTTTCAGGGTAAACAGGGATTGAATACAAAAGAACCGTAAAAATTTGCACCGACTGGATATAATACAGAAAAACCACGTCATTTACCGATGACAAACTGCACGACAACTTCAGAAACGCAAAAACCATTTACCGATGGTTGGAAACTGGAACCTTGATATTTACCGATATCAACTTCAGCACGACCATTTACCGATGGCGGCTGGGGAAAACAAACTTCTGAAAAACAAAACCATTTACCGATGGTTAAAACTTGATATTTACCGATATCAACTTCAGCAAAACCATTTACCGATGGCTGCTGCAACTGGAAACTCGATATTTACCGATATCGAAGAAAACCGGGCCATTTACCGATGGCATCTCCGCTTGGGGAGGAACGAAATCCTTGTGGCGATACCAGACAAACCGTTTACCGACGACTTCTGGGGATTTTGATTTTATTGATAAGAGAACAAAGAATGACCAGACATTTACCGATGACTGGGTGAGACACGATGTTTACCGACATCGAAAGATGATGTTTACCGACATCAAAAAGAAAGACCAGACATTTACCGATGACTGGGATGAGACACGATGTTTACCGACATCGAAAGATGATGTTTACCGACATCAAAAGAAATGACCAGACATTTACCGATGACTGGGATGAGAAATTTATTGGGGAAAGACAAACAGATATTTGCAACTGAAAACCAGACAAGACATTTACCGATGACTCTACTGGGGATTTCTGTTGGGGATTATCAGACGTTTACCGATGACTGAAAGAAATACTCGATGTTTACTGACACCGAAGCAATGGCGTTTACCGACACCAAAAATGACCAGACATTTACCGATGACTGGGTGGAACTCGATGTTTACCGACACCGAAACAATGGCGTTTACCGACACCAAAACAAAGAAGACACACGCGGGTGTTGACGTGACACTTACTGATATCACAAGAATAGAATCTGGGATAAGTTGAAGCAAAGCTGATCACTTGCTGGGAGTCTCACTGGGGAGAACCAAACTTCTGTCACCATCGGGTGAGGAAATAAACCTCTGTCACCATCGGGTGAGGGAAATAAACCTCTATGGGGATAATCAATTCCGAATGCTGTCGAAGCAACTGTAGCAGACTGGTGCTGATTTTTGAACAAAATGATCCGCTTCTGCCGGGGATGCGGTCTGATGTGGTATCGAACACATGAATGCATATGTTTGAATTTTTCTATGGCGTAATGCTCCATATGGGATGGAAATGCTACGCAATTTTGAGGATGCAATGATTACTATATGCAATGCAATATGATAAGAACCCTGCGGGGAGAGATACACAGGACGACTGTGCTAAGGAATCTTCAAGATAAATCCACTGGGGAAAAAACAGCAACTGCTGGGGAGCCAACAACAAATCCACTGGGGAAGACAAGGCAACTCACTGGGGAGTAAACAATATAAATCCACTAGGGGAAGACAAGGCAACTCACTGGGGAGTAATGAAACACCTCTGTTGGGGAGAAATGAATCAACTCTGCTAGGGGAAAACAGAGGGAAACCTGCTGGGGATAGCCCAATCAATCCATGAAAAATTCCGCTCGGGGAAATGAGAAGCTCCGCTGGGGAAGCTAAAACAGGCAACTCTCTGGGGATGAAGCTTCATGCAAACCTCAGATAAAATAGACTGCCTTGGGGAATAACTGCTACTCTGCCGGGGACGACCCGCAATATTCACAAGTAGAAACAACTCAGCTGGGGATGCAAGTATCGACCTGCTACTGAAACCTGTCCAATCCACTGGTGGGATGAACTCTGCTGGAGAGGTAACTGCTTCGCTAGGGAAGGCTTAAACAATCCAAAGCTAGGATAATGATCCTGTCTGGGAAAGGCACTGCTGGGGAGTGCTCACAGGTGAAGACCTTATGGGGAAAATACTCACAGGTGACGACCTGCCAATCGGAACAAAAGATGCCCCAGGGGGTACATGGACAAGATACGCTCAAGTGTCCTCAACATTCAAAATGATTTTCAAATGTTTTAATCTTTCTGCACGTCATTGTTTAGCCTTCATGTTTTTATATGCAATGTTTATCAAAAATCGGACGTTTTTGCAAACAAAACAGTAAAAGTAAAAAACAAGAGAGCAATTTATCTGAATAACGACTTTTATTGATTGAAAATGTGCCTGAAAAGGCAAGTACATTGAGAAGCAATTCCTAGAAAGAGGTAATTGCGCACAAAAGGAAAATAAACTATCCTAATGGCAATGTGAACACGGCATCCACTGTTTCCCAACTCTGTTATAACCCATAGATCATCAGTTTTCCTCCCAACTCCTTGCTTTCTGAGAAGAACGACTGGACCGATCACATCTTGCGAGATGGCAGCTGACGAAGCATGACGAAGTACAGATAACTCAGACTGTAGTCTTCGCTTTAATCCCTCTTTTGGCTGGATCGCCCTTTCGGGTTTTCAATCCACCGGGATACCCATTTTTGCCTAAGCCGCCCTTGCGGGTTTTCGACTTACCGGGTGTACAATTTTTCCATTTTTATCCCTAACTTTTGCCCGAACCTTTTCTTTCTGTTTTTTGGTTCGCCGGGATGCCCATTTTTGCCTGGACTATTTTGTTCTTTTTGTCCAGCGGGTCAATTTATGCGAAGTATTTTTTGACTACATCTGAGTTAACAGGGGAAGGAAAATCTTCACCGTCCATAGTTGTAAGCATCAAGGCTCCACCGGAGAAGACCTTCTTCACAACAAATGGACCTTCATAGTTAGGAGTCCACTTGCCCCTGTTATCTGTACCGGGAGGAAGGATCCTCTTCAAAACTAGATCGCCAGTTTGAAATGTCCGAGGACGCACTTTCTGATCAAAGGCTCGCTTCATCCTTCTCTGATACAACTGCCCATGGCAAACAGCTGCTAAACGTCTTTCTTCGATAAGGCTTAACTCATTAAACCTTGTACGAATCCACTCGGCTTCGTCCAGCTTGACATCCAATAATACCCTCAGAGAAGGGATCTCCACCTCAACTGGTAGGACTGCCTCCATACCATACACAAGGGAGTAGGGGGTTGCCCCGGTCGACGTACGTACTGAGGTACGGTATCCATGCAAAGCGAAAGGCAACATCTCGTGCCAATCCTTGTACGTAACGACCATTTTCTGCACAATCTTCTTGATATTCTTGTTTGCTGCCTCTACAGCGCCATTCATCTTCGGTCTGTAAGGAGAAGAATTGTGATGTTCAATCTTGAAATCTCTGCACAAGTCTTTCATCATTTTGTTATTGAGATTCGAACCATTATCAGTGATGATTCTCTCAGGAACTCCATAACGACAGATGATTTCTTTCTTGATGAACCGGGCAACCACTTGTTTGGTGACGTTGGCATAAGAAGCTGCTTCCACCCACTTGGTGAAGTAATCAATCGCGACCAAGATGAAGCGATGTCCATTAGAAGCAGTAGGCTCAATCCTTCCAATCATGTCGATGCCCCACATGGCAAACGGCCAAGGCGAGTTCATGACATTCAATGGGCTTGGTGGTACATGCACCTTATCAGCATAAATTTGACACTTATGGCATTTCCGAGCATACTGGAAGCAATCGGATTCCATAGTCATCCAATAATATCCGGCTCTCAGCAATTTCTTCGACATTGCATGACCACCAGCATGGGTACCAAACGAACCCTCGTGCACTTCTTGCATTAACATGTCTGCTTCGTGTCTATCCACGCATCTGAGCAGAACCATGTCAAAGTTCCTCTTGTATAGCACATCATCCTGATTCAGATAAAAGCTTCCAGCTAGCCTTCTCAGGGTCTTCTTATCGTTCTTCGACGCACCCTCAGGATACTCTTGAGTCTTAAGGAAGTTCTTGATGTCATAATACCACGGTTTATCATCAATAGCATTAACAGACTCGGCTGCAAACACATATGCAGGCCTCTCAAGTCGATTCACAACAACATGTGGCACATGATTCCACCAATGAACCTTTATCATGGAAGATAAAGTGGCCAAAGCATCAGCCATTTGATTCTCGTCTCGGGGGACGTGATACAACTTCACCTTCTTGAAGAACGTCAGTATTCTTCTGGTGTAGTCTCTATACGGAATCAAATGCGGCTGGTTTGTATTCCAATCTCCATTGACCTGATTGATCACTAGAGCTGAATCTCCAAATATATCAAGTGTTTTGATCCTCAGATCAATGGCTTCTTCTATCCCCATGATACAAGCCTCATACTCAGCTTCATTGTTGGTGACGTCGAATGTCAATCTGGCAGAAAAAGGTATATGAGCACCTTTGGGATTGATTAGCACTGCGCCAATACCATTACCGTTCATATTCACAGCCCCATCGAACATCAGTGTCCACTTGTCATCAGGATCCGGTCCTTCCTCGACAAGCGGCTCTTCACAGTCTTTCGTCTTTAGGTACATGATGTCTTCATCAGGGAATTCAAACATCATAGGCTGATAGTCATCGATCGGTTGCTCGGCAAGATAGTCGGACAAAATACTACCTTTGATGGCCTTCTGCGACGTGTACTGAATGTCATACTCTGTTAAGATCATCTGCCAACGGGCAACACGTCCGGTGAGAGCTGGCTTCTCAAAGATGTATTTCACAGGATCCATCCTAGAAATCAACAGAGTAGTATGGTTCAACATATACTGCCTTAGTCGGCGAGCAGCCCAGGCCAAAGCACAGCAAGTTTTCTCGAGCAGTGAATATCTTGTTTCACAGTCGGTAAACTTTTTGCTCAGGTAGTATATGGCATGCTCTTTTCGACCAGACTCGTCATGCTGACCCAATACACACCCCATCGAAGTCTCGGTGACTGAAAGGTACATGATCAGTGGTCTCCCTGGAACTGGAGGGATAAGGATTGGAGGGTTTTGCAAGTATTCTTTGATTTTGTCAAAAGCTTCCTGACAGTCATCATTCCATTTGATCGCCTGATTCTTTCTGAGCAGTTTGAAAATTGGTTCACACGTGGCAGTTAGATGAGATATGAACCTTGCAATGTAGTTCAACCTCCCTAAAAACCCACGGACTTGCTTTTCCGTCTTCGGTTCAGGCATCTCTTGAATAGCTTTGACTTTTGCTGGATCAACCTCAATCCCTTTTTCACTGACAATGAAGCCTAAGAGCTTCCCGGATCTCACTCCAAACGTACACTTGTTCGGATTCAGCCTCAGCTTGAACTTGACCAGTCTGTCAAACAACTTCTGCAGATTTACCAGATGCTCCTCTTCTGTCTGCGACTTCGCAATCATATCATCCACGTACACTTCGATTTCGTTGTGCATCATGTCATGAAAGAGAGTCGTCATTGCCCTCTGATAGGTAGCACCGGCATTCTTCAGCCCAAATGGCATCACTTTGTAGCAGAACGTGCCCCAAGGTGTAATGAATGTCGTCTTTTCCATGTCCTCTGGCGCCATCTTGATCTGGTTGTAGCCTGAGAAACCGTCCATGAAAGAGAATACCGAGGATTGAGCCGTATTATCCACCAATACATCGATGTGAGGTAATGGGAAATCATCTTTCGGACTCGCCCTGTTCAAGTCTCGGTAATCGACACACATCCTGACTTTGCCATCCTTCTTCGGCACGGGAACAATGTTGGCAACCCACGGCGGGTAACTTGTAACAGCCAGGAACCCTGCGTCCCACTGCTTCTGAACCTCTTCTTTGATCTTGACAGCCATATCAGGACTAGTTCTGCGAAGCTTCTGCTTGACCGACGGACACTCTTCTCGGAGAGGTAACCGATGCACCACGATGTCTGTATCCAGACCCGGCATATCTTGGTATGACCAGGCGAATATTTCCACATATTCTCTCAGCATCTCGATTAGCCTCCTCTTGACAGAGTCTTCTAAAGCAGCCCCAATCTTGATCTCTTTTCTGGCGTCCTCAGTACCCAGATTGACGACTTCCAACTCTTCCTGGTGAGGTTGGATGACCCTTTCCTCTTGCTTCAGTAGTCTGACCAATTCTGCAGGGAGTTCACAGTCTTCCTCACTCTCCTCTTCAGCTTGGTAGATGGGATTGTTGAAATCATACTGAGCCATAACAGAGTCGTTCACAGTGGATGCCAAAAGATCATTTCTGCATGTTTAATGTTTTGTTTTTTAGAAAAAGCTTTCAATAAAGTCACAAAAAACAAAAACATTGCCATTTTATTTTTTGAAAAAGTGGAAAACCGAAAATAGAAAGACAAAGATCTCAAAATTTGATTGAAAAAACGTCCTTTATTTATAAACATTGAACATGATGTGGCCCTACAATGAACCACTACGCCTTGGGCAGAACGTAGGGTTTTCATGCAAAATGATAAAAACAAAAGAAAATTACTCTGTCAGTAGAGTAACTTGGACTACATCTTCTGCCGTCCAATTGTTGATGACCTCGCCTGGTGCACAAGGGCGGACCCAGACATCCAAATCACAACCACTATCTTCACCATCAGTAGCAAAGACGTCTCCATGGTTCATCAGCCCAGCGCTGGTGAAGGTGCTCGGACCTGCTTGTACATGCTGCTCTGCTGCGAGAGGCTCGTACCCAATGCCGAACTTGTCTTCTTTTACAGGCAAGTCAACCATCTTGCCCCAGCCTTCAGCCTTACCGGAGTCAACAACCTCTTTGGCTTGCTTGTACGATGATATTGAAGCACCTGGCTTCCTCTGCTCTGCACAAGCTACACCTTCTAATGCCACAGTCTCGAATGCCTGGCACAGGGTTTCGTGGATCTCGCCATCCACCTCCACATACTTGAATGAGGAGAGATGACTCACCAGAATCTCCTCTTCACCGCAGACGGTCACAATCTGACCGTTCCAGACATACTTGAGCTTCTGATGGAGAGTTGACGAGACTGCTCCAGCGGCGTGAATCCAAGGACGCCCCAACAAACAGCTATAAGCAGGCTGAATGTCCATCACATAAAATACGATGTCGAAGACTTCAGGACCTATCTTCACTGGCAAGGTGACTTCACCAAACACAGAACGTTTGGATCCGTCGAATGCACGCACGATCAGGTCACTGGGAGTGAGCACGACTCCCTCGACATCTATCTTCTTCAGTATTTGCTTTGGAAGGACATTCAGGGACGACCCGGTGTCCACTAGCACGTGAGATAATACTGCGCCCTTGCACTCCATAGTGATGTGCAAGGCCTTGTTGTGATTACGACCCTCAGGCGTTAGGTCTAGGTCAGTGAAACCTACACCATGCCTGGTACTCACGTTTGCTAGAACACCCTCCAGCTGGTTGACCGATATCTCTTGCGGGACGTATGCCATGTTCAGCATTTTCAGCAAGGCGTCCCGATGTGCCTCAGAACACATCAGCAAAGAGAGTATCGAGATCTTCGACGGAGTTTGGTTGAGTTGATCAACAATCTTGTAATCACTCTTCTTAATAATCTTCATAAACTCCTCGACATCCTTCTGGAAAGAACCCTCAGCCTCCTTCTGAGCCGGTTCTTCGTCAACCACTGCCTGTTTGCCCTTAGCCCTTGCGGATGACTCAGCAGCAGCATCCCTCACAGGCTGAGGCGCAAACAGTCGTCCACTCCTTGTGAAGCCTCCCTGTCCTCCAACATTGTCCACCACCGGACTTGCAACAGCAGGGATCCTCACAGGAGCACTGATAGTGACTGGAGCTTGCACAGCTGGTCTTGTCTGATTACCAGCCCTCCTATCACGGCGATAGGCATTGTCATAACTCCACGGAACAGCTCTACTATTTCCAACTTGTCCCCTGCCGGACGCCACAATAGTAGTAGGTGCTCTGATGGTTACCGGGGTAGGAATGGTAACCGGAGTATTGCTGGTTGTGGGTGTACTGACAGCCCTACGCCCTCTTCCTTCAGCCGGCTTATAAAAAATGGTGACAGTAGACACTGCCCCATTATCTCTGGTAGCACGGCTAAACTGTAGACAGCCCTCATCTATCAGACTCTGAATTCCAGCCCTCAGCTGGTCACAACCATTCATGGCCTCTGAACAGCCCAAACAATCTTCTGAACAACCTGGGTCAACACCCCCCTTTAGCAATCGGTCCTTGACGACCAACAGAGACGTCTGAACATCTTCAACATTCACAACCAGATCTTCAGCTTCTCCATCTTCAATGTTATTAACCCTATGCCCACCATGTTGTGGCATAGGATTGTTTACCACATTCGGAACCGGAGAGAAGTTGATTGTCTTGGAATCAATCAGATCCTGAACCTTGTGCTGAAACGCCCGACATCTTTCGGTATGGTGGCCTGGTGCCCCAGAGTGAAAGTCACATCTTACATTTGCATCGTAACCGGGTGGCAGTACGGTAGGAGTTGCCATCGTACGCAACTCTACAAACCCTAACCGGAGTAGTTCGGGTAGTAGCTCTGCGTACGACATAGGCAAAGGATCAAATCTTCTATCAGGATTCAATCTCTGTCTCTGCTGAAAAGGACGTTGCTGTTGTTGCTGCTGTTGTTGAGGTCGTTGCGGTTGTTGTTGAACTCTTTGTTGTTGTTGTGGACGTGGTTGTGGTGCAGGAATGGTCACTGCAGCTATTGGACGATACTGGTCCCTGTTGTTGGCTCTGTAAGCACTCCCTCTGTGCTGTACAGCATTGGTTTCTCCTTCTCTACGGCGAGGTGCCCCAGAGAAGGGTTTCTTTGATGACGATGAGGAACCAGTATCGTGGATCCTCCCAGCCTTGATCAGGCTCTCAGTTCTTTCGCCGCAGATTACGACGTCAGAAAAGCTTCCGAATGGGCAGCTTCCCATCCGATCCATATAGACACCTTGTAGAGTGCTAATGAACATGTCAGTCAACTCCCTTTCCAGCATAGGGGGTTGAACTCTCGCAGCTAGTTCGCGCCATCTCTGGGCGTACTCTTTAAAACTTTCATTGTTCTTCTGACATAAGCTTTGTAACTGAGTTCTGGTTGGAGCCATGTCCATATTGTGCTTGTACTGCCTGAGGAAAGCCTCACCCAGGTCTCTCCAGCACCGAATTGAATCCCGCTTCAATTCCATGTACCAATCCAAGGATGCCCCAGATAGACTATCCTGGAAGAAATACATCCACATCTTCTCATCGTCTGTATATGCGGATATTTTTCTATAGTATGCCTGCACATGGGTGCGAGGGCAGGAGGTACCGTTGTATTTATCAAATGACGGCGCCTTGAATTTGTGCGGGATTCTAAGTCCTTCAACCAATCCCATGTTCGTAACGTCAAAACCGAGGGAGTTTTGACATTCCATTGCTCTGATTTTTTCAGCAAGGGCCTCCACTTTGCGATCTCTCGCATCATTTCTACCCAACATGTTGTCGTCTTCGCTGAGCATAGTAAACAAATCCTCTTGTCTGTCAACAATTGGAATTCTGTTACGGACCGGAGCATGGATGACTCTGGGACTAACAACATCTGGAACAATCGGTTGACCATTGACTCGGATACCCCTCAACTCTTCACCTACAGCATAGTCGTTGACGGGAATAGCAGCGGCAGGGACCTCAGGAACTGGGTTTCCTTCTTGCAGAGGCTGGTTGGGCGGTGGCAATACAGCTTCTTGCCTCTGGACCAATGCTCGGAGTTCTTCTTGGCCTTGTGCGACCCCTTGCATCATGTGAATAAATTGGGCCATGCTTGCCCTCATTTCTGCCAACTCGGCTTGTACTTGATCCATGTTGCGTTGATGGTTGAGCCTCGTTGAGTAGCGGTGCGGCCTTTGATCAGCTATCCTGTCTGGACACAGGAATCAAAGTGAGAAGACGGCCTGAGAATACCTGTTATGCAAAGATGATGCAAAAGTGAAATGTTAATGCAATGACATGTTTATCATTTCAAGAGAGTATTCTACATCCTTGATTCCAGTCTCACGAGAAAATCGAGCCATACATAAAATTCAGAGATTAAGATACAATAAAGAAAAGGTCTTCATACCGATAAATTTAAAAAAGAAAGGTCTTAGCCAATAGTACATCAAAAGAGGACTTCCACAACAAGCCTGTGGATCGTCACTACATAACAACAAAGCAATGAGTAAAAGGCAATAAACAGGACTCAGCTTCCCGTGTACAAACCATGAGGACTGCTCCTCACTTCTTCCAGTAATGCTAACGTGTCGGGATGACCTGGGGATTCTGTCAAACGCCGGATAAGCAGATTCCTCTGGTAAATGACTTCATCCATCTTGTTGATGTGCTCCCTGTAGTAACTCTCGTCATCCTCTCCGAATACCTCTACAAGTCTGGATTTCTTCAAACCTGCTAACTCTTTAAGTTCTTCAATCTGCCCCCGAGCCTCATTGAGTTGATCGGTGATGTACCCATTGGTAGAACGGGCACACAGAAGCTCATGGTTCTTCTCTTTCAACAAAGTCTTCAACTTCTCCATCTGACCAGTCAGTTCGGTCACCATCTCTTCCTCCTTTGCCTTCTGAGAAGTTGAAAATGCATCCCATCGTTCTTGCCACCCGGCTAATTTATCCTGAGCATCCATTAATTGTTGCTTAACTCGCCTCAATTCAGAACTGGATGATCCCAAGGCCTTGTCCGTTTTCCTGAAGAAGTCCACCTCCACAGCTAATTTTCCCTCTGCTTCCTCTCGCAGTCTGACAGCTTCCGCCTTCTGATATTCTGCCTCATGGAATTGATGCATAGAGTCTCGCAATTTCACGCTTAACCCCGAGTTTTCGATTTGAAGCTCCTCCATGGCTTTTTTCAATCTGTCATATTCCTCCCGGCTCACCACTGTTGACTGTGCAGGAGTCGGCGGATACAAAGGTTCTTCCATAGGAAACGGCAGACCAAACTCTTTAACTCTTCCTTGAAGCCACTCCTCATACAGAGGATAAGTCCTACAATCTCCTTTTCCAAGTACAACTCCTCCTCGCTTGATCATCTTGAGCCAAGCCTCAGCTGCTTTACGAGATACAGTCAAATCAGGCGCAGAATGGAAAAACAGAGATTCTTCCACATCCATTTCCAAAGGCGGAGTCCTTAAAGCATACCCAAACTGCCTGACTGCTAGAGAAGGGTTATAGTTGATTCCTCCTCTTCTTCCCACCAACGGTACATTTGGGAAATTTCCACAACTGTGAATGATATCGGCCCTAAGCAAACTCCGATCAGACCACCAAGAAATATCTTCAGCTCTCAACCCCATCAATCTCTTCGACCAACTCAACGAGTCCTCGACATCAATGAACGCTCCTGATTTGGGTAGGTGTGAACTGAACCACTTGTAGAACAAAGGCGCACAACAATTCACCAATCCTCCTTTTCTATTCTCGTTCCTATGATGCACCGAATAAAAGAAATCTCCTAGTAAGGTAGGCACCGGATTTCCCAACACAAAAAGGCGTACTGCGTCCGTGTCCACAAATTTAGCAACATTAGGGAATAGGACAATCCCATACACGCAAAGAGCCAACACAGCATTGAAACCCCTCTGATCACCATCTTCAAGTTTCTTCCTTGCCTCTCCCAGCAAGAAACTCAAATGAAAACCATTGACTCCTCCCTTCTGACATATATTTGCCTTCAAGACCGACTTCCCCAAATATGTGGCCGAAGCAACCAAGCTGAGATCGGGCAGAAGCTCAGAACTGTAGAACAACAATTGTGACTTGATAGGAACTCTGAGGAAACTGGAAATCTCCTCCAAAGTAGGGACCAAAATATAACCCGGGAATGTGAAACATCTCAATGGAGGATCATAGAACTGCAGCAGTGTAAAGAGAGCATCGTGTTGATTTTTGGAGAGAACTGTGACGAAACTCAGAATCAAACCATAATCTTTCCGGAATCCTTCTAAAGAATCGTGATCCATTGACTTCATCAGCTGTTGAATAGGCTCCAAACAAACCACTGGAAACTTGTAAGCGACATGTCTCTTTCTGCCAATATCCATCTCAGGAGAACCAGGAAACCCCGACCGGAATCAAGAAGAAGATGTAAACCCCCTAGAAATGGATAAACATGTGTTAGATGATATGAATGCAAAATGATGTGATGCAATGCAATGATATGGAAACCAGGACCGCTGGATCTGCTTAAACATCTGCCGGGTTGCACTGTCTGAAGAAAAACCCACTGAGGAATAAAATACAAAACCACAGTTGTGCTCCAGAAAACCGGGTTGGTTGGAAGTTAAGGTTTCCTGAATTTAGCCCGCCCCTCACTTGTAGGTTCTAAGAACAGAAGTTTGTCAGTTTCAGCCCTTCAGTCGAGAATAATACGTTTACCACTGAAGGTTTGGTATTATTACGGGATGAAAGACCTCTGCTGACTCCCCTCAACAGGATATCCTATAGCAAGTTCCCAGTCTCGGGGTCCTCGGATTGAGCAGCGAGAATGCGCCCACCAGAGCTAACATAATCACATCTCGGAGGAGAGGCCTCGACTGGGTTCTCGGGAAATGGTCACCAGAGTCGACGATTTCTAAAGGAATATTTGTCGTTATGGAACATCCATAGGACAAAATATATCCAATAGAAACCTCGTCTGGAATGTGGGTCTCATGAACGACTTAACGTAGCAACATGCCACGCAAGCCTCATGACTATCCACTCTAACACCTATGTGTGCACTCAAGCCTGGGTAGTGGGCTTATTTCTCACAAAATATCCCATCCCAACAGACAGGCAACCAGCAGATGAATATGAATGAATGCAAACATAATTACAAACATAAATGCAAACAATAGACAATGAATGCAAACAGTAAATAATGAATGCAATAAATAAACACAGCAAAAAGCAACCAAAACCCTAACCTAGAGAGCGCTAGGAGAGACTCGCTCAGGGAAGATGGACCAGCATAGGTCAACTTCTCTTATTCCCCAGCAGAGTCGCCAGCTGTCGCATCGCGCGAAAAACCGGCGGGAAAAGAAAGAAACAACAGAGCCGCCACCGTGCGTTATTTATCCCAAAAGAGGGAAAGGAAACGCTCGAAGTAAACCTAGGAAAGAACATGGTCTCGCGACCAAAGAGGATGGGTTCGGGAGTCGGTTATGCGAAGGGAAGGTGTTAGGCACCCTACGCATCCGTAGTACTCTACGGGATCCACGCACAAAAGGAAAGAAAATTGGTTGCTAACACTGCTCAAACACACACACACTGGCTGAAAGAGACGAAAGAGACTGACTGAGACTGAACTCGGCAGGATATCGCATCCTGGGCCTACTTAGTCTATCAGGCATAGACATCAGAGTCCAAGTAGTTCGGACTGGGGAAACGACACATGCTCGCTAGGATATCGCATCCTATGCATACGTATCTTCTCGGACGAGAGAAGAATCAGAGCATTCGTAGCTCGGCTGACACGCACACAAACAAAACAAGACAAAGGCAAACGTGGAGCCCGACTGCCAATCGCTGGACTTATGTCAGCATCCGAACCCAAACACACGCAAAGAGGCAAACGTGGAGCCCAAATGCCAATCACTGGACTTACAGACAACACACACAAAAGAAAGAAAAGGGCGCCCGGAGAGATCAGCTCAATCTCCTGCCTACATACTTCATCTGGTGTGAAGATCAGGGCGATGTAGTTCCCCTACGCAGGGACAAGGATCTAGCCTAACCAGATAACAGAGGGAGACACAACTCTAGGGAGACTACGACTCGAGCCTAGATGTTGTCATGCAAAAGTCAACCCTAAGTTAAGGTTTCTAGCTAAATGGCACAAGGGCCAACCTATCCTAGACAAGGCTTGCACAAGAAGCAAGGGTCTCGATTGCAACTAGGGCAAGAGAAAGGGGATATCTCAATCACAACAGGGGTGAGAGAAAAGAGTTAGTGTTAGTGGTTAGTCAAAAGGAAACTCGGCAAGACATCGCGTCTTGTGCCTACGTATCTCACCTGAACGTGAGAATCAGAGTTGCCGTAGTTCGGCCGGTCGGGAACAAAGGACTCAATTGCAACTAGGGCAAGAGAAAGGGAAAGTCTCGATCGCAACGAGGGCGAGAGAAAGGATCGCAACGAGGGCGAAAGCAAGCAAGGATTAGCTGTTAGTCGTCAGTCAAAACTCGGCAAGACATCGCGTCTCGTGCCTACGTATCTCATCTGAACGTGAGAATCAGAGTTGCCGTAGTTCGGCCAAACAACCCTAAGTGTGGCTCACACAAGGGTTAAGCCACACAACCTACCTTGCACAAGGGCAAGCCTAAACTAAACCTAGAGAGGCAAACAAAGCAAGCACAAACACATACAACATAAGATAAACACACCAACAAGGGGGCTCAAACATCAAAGGTTAGCACTAGGGCCAACTGGAATAGGGTGAGCGTGCTCTTAACCTTGCCATTGAGAGGCTAAGGTGAAGCAGATGAAAAGGAGATGAGGGGTGTGCCTCATTGCTTCTATCCCTGGCCTGGGAGAGCATCTGACAAGAATGTGTGGGTTCAGAAAGTGGGAACCCTTCTACACATTTAAAACTGACTCAACTGTGCAATTGCACAAGATCTTGGGTTTTTATCTGAAATGCATCAACACAGTGGTGTGAGCAAGACAGAAGACACACTGAATAGTGGGGGATAGACTGCATATCCCTACCTTCCACCAATTGCCTCTTCACTTAGGAGGTCTTTGACTCTGTACAGGGACAAAGTAAACATACACAAGCATTGCCTCTTAAGGAGGACTTCAGACAGTTTGCCCGGTCAAATAACAGACCGGGTCTCCAGACTACATGAAGAAAGAAAGGTTTATACCTCAAAAGCAAATGCTAAAATAGCAAAGCAAGCAAGTTCAGAGAACTTAAGCAACTAAAGCACCTGAAAAAAAGTCAAACTTATTAGTAAACAAGTCAAAAGTTTAAACCAAAAGAAATGGCAAACAGTCAACACAGGGGATCAACTGAGCAAAGCATAAGACTCAAGTTATGAGTCAAACCATCTGCAAGACAAAGGTTAGCATGGGATAAACAAATCAAATTCAAACAAGTTTGAGTGGTCTTTGAAGCATTGTGCTCAACCTGAAACAGATGAACTCAACATAAGTCCAAAGGACCACTAGGACTAGCCTAGGGTCAAACATGAAAGAAAAAGTCAAGGCAGCAAGGAAAAGTCAACTCAAAGTCAAAGTCAACCAATTAGAAAGCAACCACAATTGGGCCCACATTCAAATCATGCATCATTGTCATTTCATGGATATTTGAGGTCAAAACATGGCAAAGGAAAGCATACAAAAGTCAACAGAATGACTTGCATCAAAAGTCAACTCAAACAATTCCAAAAATCATGAAATAAATCACACTCAAACCTAACATCTAACATGGTAGACATGTAAAATTTCATGGCATTTGGATGAGAGGAAGGCAGTCAAATAAAATCATGAAGTCAGACTAATTTCAAGTAAGCACAATGAAAGTCAACAAGCATAGGTCAACTTCAAAAAATCATATCAATTTGAAAACAGAAGAGAAATGAATGAGATTAACACCAATGCAAAGCTCAAAGAGTCTAGTTATCACATATGAAATTTCATGGATATACAATATGATTTGAGAATTTCACAAAAGATTTGGCAATGCATAGCACAAAGAGTCAACAAATGACCAAGCATGGAAGAAAATTCACAATCAAATGGAAAACAGCAAGATAAATTCCAAGAAAATTCATACATCAACTAGACATACAAGGGATCATTCATGCAAAATTTGGGGTCAATTGGATGTAGGGAAGCATGTGAACAAAATTAGGGAAAATGCATGATCATGGTATAGCAACAATTGTAACACACAACTTCAAAAAATCATAACTCCCAATCCACAAATGATAAATGCACAAAGTCTATCTGGAAACAAAGGTCAAAGTGTCTATTTTCACCACAAAAAGTTTCAAAGGCAATAGATATGTCATGAGCATTTCACAATTGAAATGGTAAGATGTACCAATTATGCACACATGTTGGGAAAATAATTACCATAAAAAATCCAACCACTGAAAAATTCATTAAAAATTACAATTAAAAACTAGCCTTAAGCATGAACATGATGGAAAAAATTTCATAATTTTTGGATGAAATTTGAATTAAAAATGAATTATTGAAGTTGAGGAAATAATTGGAATGAAGTGTGAACAAAAGCAAGGCAAATGGTCAACACAAGGGTCAACCGTGGCAGTTTTGTAATTCTGTGTTTCATTAAACAAAACTACAGCGTTTTGATGCATGGCAATGAAATAATCTAATTGGCTCTCAGCCAATGGAATAGTGACCGAGCCAATCAACTCAAACTCTGGGTTTTAAGAAAAAACCCTAAGGTTTCTAACAGCATGGCCAAGGCAAATGGACTCATATTCATGGACAACAATCGACAAACAGCATCAAAGTGAATCATGGCACGAAACATCATCATCATGCAATGTCAACCAACATTAGAACAAGCACTCATGGGAAATTCTGGGAAGGGTTCTGTTCTATGGTTTAAAAAAACAGCATACAACCATCATCATCATGTAATCAATCAACTGATATTTCAATAGCACAGTAACAGCATGGCATTATCTTCATGTTCATTAACAAATCAAAATCAGACAACAGCATGGTAACCACATGATAACACACTCATGACGCTCACACAATAATCAAACAGCACCCAAAACATACATGAGCTGGATTTTCTAAAAAGAATAACAGGGTTTGTCACGGCATGGTTTAGCAACATGGTCTTGAAACTTGGTTCATTAATATCATCAAACCAAGCAAAACAAGTAACAGCATACAACATATTCGAATGGATTTTAATGGGCAATGTTGAAGTTGCAAAACAGCAGGGCATTGGCAACATGTTCATGGTATTTCCAACATCAAATACGAAATTCGACCAGCACAACAGCAGCATGGTAATAGTACAGGCAACAACAATGTTCATGTTCTGGGCTTCTCATGCATAAGCTAGGGTTTTAACTAACAGCCACATTCATTCATCATCATGCAATCAGCATGCTTATCAAGATCCAAACGAAAATCAACATGGCATGGCAATCAGTAGGGCATTATTACAATAGGCTCATGCAACATACAAACAATCAAAGAAACCAACACACGTACAAATTCTGGGCAAGCTAAAAGTTCAATAACAGAAAATGAACTTCATCACCTTCATGAGTTCAAAAATTTCCAAAAGTCCAGAAACAGAAATTGGGCACACAAATAGCTTCATCCAACATTCAGTAGCATAAATCCACCAATGATTTTCATCACATCAACAACATATGAGCAAATCGAAGAAAAACAAGTTTATGCAACAAGAGTAAAATCCAGATTTTTCAGCTATCAAGTAACCATTTGCCACGATACAAGTTGTAACATGTTCAGCATACAAGGGCCTAACCTAATCATGTGGTGGTTTGGCAAGAGAAGGCAATCGAAATTTTACCAATGATGAAGCAAGCTGATGATGCAGTGGTGTATTGGTAGTATTGTGCTGAAACAGATGGCCTTGATGCTCCACAATGATGGAATCTTGAGGTGGTTTGGCTCAATGGTGCATAGAGTTCTTCAAATCCTCCTTCACCATTGTTGATAGCTTGGAGATGCAGTGTTAAAGGAGGTGTTCCAGTTGATAAAGGATGGTTCAAAATGCCTCACAATGCAGTCCAAATGATGATGGATGCAAAGGTTCTTTGTGGTTTTTGGTGGTTTCTCCAAATCGAGTCAAAATGCCAGGTTGCAAGAGAGAAGGGAATGAGTTTTTCTGTGTGTTTTCAAGTTGTGGCTAGGGTTAGAAAGAGCAGGAAATGTGTTTTTATATGTCTGTTTAGCAATGGTTAATCGAGTGCTAAGCTAACTTAATTCAAAAATCACCAATTGCCATTTTTGCTAATTGCTCACAAGTGGAAAATGGAGGGTATAAGTTGGTCGAATGGGCTTGCCAACAGGCTGTACATGGCCTTTGCTTTTGCTGTTTGTAGTCTGTACTTGAACTGCTAGCATTGTCTTGCTTATTGAAGTCATTTTGCACATTTTGTCCATTTTGCAATTTGGTCCATAATGTGGTATGGAGATGGCATGAACATGAAATGATGCTTGGAACATGTCACAAATATGGTATGAAGTGAATCCCAATTGGCCAAATGGTGAAAAAAGTTTTAATTCAAAAAGTCAAAGTTTGGTCAAACTTTGATTTTAAATGAAAAAGGTCCAAAAATGCCATTTTGAATGGCAAGGTTTTAGGTCATGAAGTTTATATTTTTGGAAAGAGGATGAAAAATGTGGTTTGTAGGAAAAAACCCCACCAAATTTGGCCTTATGGTTTGGGAGATATGCTCAGTTGAAGTTCACAAATTGATGAAAATGATTGGATCATATCTTGACAACCATACATGGGATTTGAGAGTTCTTGGACTTTTTGAAAATGGGAGAACAAGATCTTCAACTTTCATGTTGGGCAAAAATTCATTTGGAGCTTGTATCATGATGCAAGTTGAGGATCAAGAAGTTTCTATTTTTGGCAGTTAAAATTACAGGTCCAGTTTCTATTTTGGGAAATCTTCTGATTTGCTTCAAATTCTTCAATGATATTGATTGCCATGATATATGAGGCCTATTAGGACATGAATAAGCTCCTTCAAACCATTTCTATCCATCAAATCCAAAGAATCAACCACAGTTGACCAACTTTGACTTTCTAGGGTTTTTGGACTTGACTGTGTATTTCTGATGAATTCCAAACCTAATTCTTTGAGAACTTGACTTCAAATGATGTTACAAGTCATATGAACCTTGATTGTTGATCATGATGCCCAAATTCCACAAGAATGGCCACCATCCACTGCTTTGATTTGACTGTTGACTGTCTAGGGTTTTGACCTGGTTGTGCACTGACTGCTGACCTCTGAGGCTTCAACCCTTGACTTGAACACTTCAAAAAGACCCCCAAGGCATGTGAACTTGTTGAGCGAACCCTAGGGCTTTTGATTCCTTGAGAAACAACTTTGCTTGATTGGTTGACTGATCTCCTGATCAGTTTGACCTAATTCTTGCTTGCTTGCTCTTGAGGTAACTGAGGAACAATGCAAATGCTATGCAATGGATCATGATATGCTATGACCTAATATGAGATGGTATGCACAATGATAGGTGCAAATTTGAGGTGCTACAACTGCCCCTATTCAATCAGCTGGGAACCCGAACGGATGATAGCGATGGCTGTCAGACTTTCAGGGTAAACAGGGATTGAATACAAAAGAACCGTAAAAATTTGCACCGACTGGATATAATACAGAAAAACCACGTCATTTACCGATGACAAACTGCACGACAACTTCAGAAACGCAAAAACCATTTACCGATGGTTGGAAACTGGAACCTTGATATTTACCGATATCAACTTCAGCACGACCATTTACCGATGGCGGCTGGGGAAAACAAACTTCTGAAAAACAAAACCATTTACCGATGGTTAAAACTTGATATTTACCGATATCAACTTCAGCAAAACCATTTACCGATGGCTGCTGCAACTGGAAACTCGATATTTACCGATATCGAAGAAAACCGGGCCATTTACCGATGGCATCTCCGCTTGGGGAGGAACGAAATCCTTGTGGCGATACCAGACAAACCGTTTACCGACGACTTCTGGGGATTTTGATTTTATTGATAAGAGAACAAAGAATGACCAGACATTTACCGATGACTGGGTGAGACACGATGTTTACCGACATCGAAAGATGATGTTTACCGACATCAAAAAGAAAGACCAGACATTTACCGATGACTGGGATGAGACACGATGTTTACCGACATCGAAAGATGATGTTTACCGACATCAAAAGAAATGACCAGACATTTACCGATGACTGGGATGAGAAATTTATTGGGGAAAGACAAACAGATATTTGCAACTGAAAACCAGACAAGACATTTACCGATGACTCTACTGGGGATTTCTGTTGGGGATTATCAGACGTTTACCGATGACTGAAAGAAATACTCGATGTTTACTGACACCGAAGCAATGGCGTTTACCGACACCAAAAAATGACCAGACATTTACCGATGACTGGGTGGAACTCGATGTTTACCGACACCGAAACAATGGCGTTTACCGACACCAAAACAAAGAAGACACACGCGGGTGTTGACGTGACACTTACTGATATCACAAGAATAGAATCTGGGATAAGTTGAAGCAAAGCTGATCACTTGCTGGGAGTCTCACTGGGGAGAACCAAACTTCTGTCACCATCGGGTGAGGAAATAAACCTCTGTCACCATCGGGTGAGGGAAATAAACCTCTATGGGGATAATCAATTCCGAATGCTGTCGAAGCAACTGTAGCAGACTGGTGCTGATTTTTGAACAAAATGATCCGCTTCTGCCGGGGATGCGGTCTGATGTGGTATCGAACACATGAATGCATATGTTTGAATTTTTCTATGGCGTAATGCTCCATATGGGATGGAAATGCTACGCAATTTTGAGGATGCAATGATTACTATATGCAATGCAATATGATAAGAACCCTGCGGGGAGAGATACACAGGACGACTGTGCTAAGGAATCTTCAAGATAAATCCACTGGGGGAAAAAACAGCAACTGCTGGGGAGCCAACAACAAATCCACTGGGGGAAGACAAGGCAACTCACTGGGGAGTAAACAATATAAATCCACTAGGGGAAGACAAGGCAACTCACTGGGGAGTAATGAAACACCTCTGTTGGGGAGAAATGAATCAACTCTGCTAGGGGAAAACAGAGGGAAACCTGCTGGGGATAGCCCAATCAATCCATGAAAAATTCCGCTCGGGGAAATGAGAAGCTCCGCTGGGGAAGCTAAAACAGGCAACTCTCTGGGGATGAAGCTTCATGCAAACCTCAGATAAAATAGACTGCCTTGGGGAATAACTGCTACTCTGCCGGGGACGACCCGCAATATTCACAAGTAGAAACAACTCAGCTGGGGATGCAAGTATCGACCTGCTACTGAAACCTGTCCAATCCACTGGTGGGATGAACTCTGCTGGAGAGGTAACTGCTTCGCTAGGGAAGGCTTAAACAATCCAAAGCTAGGATAATGATCCTGTCTGGGAAAGGCACTGCTGGGGAGTGCTCACAGGTGAAGACCTTATGGGGAAAATACTCACAGGTGACGACCTGCCAATCGGAACAAAAGATGCCCCAGGGGGTACATGGACAAGATACGCTCAAGTGTCCTCAACATTCAAAATGATTTTCAAATGTTTTAATCTTTCTGCACGTCATTGTTTAGCCTTCATGTTTTTATATGCAATGTTTATCAAAAATCGGACGTTTTTGCAAACAAAACAGTAAAAGTAAAAAACAAGAGAGCAATTTATCTGAATAACGACTTTTATTGATTGAAAATGTGCCTGAAAAGGCAAGTACATTGAGAAGCAATTCCTAGAAAGAGGTAATTGCGCACAAAAGGAAAATAAACTATCCTAATGGCAATGTGAACACGGCATCCACTGTTTCCCAACTCTGTTATAACCCATAGATCATCAGTTTTCCTCCCAACTCCTTGCTTTCTGAGAAGAACGACTGGACCGATCACATCTTGCGAGATGGCAGCTGACGAAGCATGACGAAGTACAGATAACTCAGACTGTAGTCTTCGCTTTAATCCCTCTTTTGGCTGGATCGCCCTTTCGGGTTTTCAATCCACCGGGATACCCATTTTTGCCTAAGCCGCCCTTGCGGGTTTTCGACTTACCGGGTGTACAATTTTTCCATTTTTATCCCTAACTTTTGCCCGAACCTTTTCTTTCTGTTTTTTGGTTCGCCGGGATGCCCATTTTTGCCTGGACTATTTTGTTCTTTTTTGTCCAGCGGGTCAATTTATGCGAAGTATTTTTTGACTACATCTGAGTTAACAGGGGAAGGAAAATCTTCACCGTCCATAGTTGTAAGCATCAAGGCTCCACCGGAGAAGACCTTCTTCACAACAAATGGACCTTCATAGTTAGGAGTCCACTTGCCCCTGTTATCTGTACCGGGAGGAAGGATCCTCTTCAAAACTAGATCGCCAGTTTGAAATGTCCGAGGACGCACTTTCTGATCAAAGGCTCGCTTCATCCTTCTCTGATACAACTGCCCATGGCAAACAGCTGCTAAACGTCTTTCTTCGATAAGGCTTAACTCATTAAACCTTGTACGAATCCACTCGGCTTCGTCCAGCTTGACATCCAATAATACCCTCAGAGAAGGGATCTCCACCTCAACTGGTAGGACTGCCTCCATACCATACACAAGGGAGTAGGGGGTTGCCCCGGTCGACGTACGTACTGAGGTACGGTATCCATGCAAAGCGAAAGGCAACATCTCGTGCCAATCCTTGTACGTAACGACCATTTTCTGCACAATCTTCTTGATATTCTTGTTTGCTGCCTCTACAGCGCCATTCATCTTCGGTCTGTAAGGAGAAGAATTGTGATGTTCAATCTTGAAATCTCTGCACAAGTCTTTCATCATTTTGTTATTGAGATTCAAACCATTATCAGTGATGATTCTCTCAGGAACTCCATAACGACAGATGATTTCTTTCTTGATGAACCGGGCAACCACTTGTTTGGTGACGTTGGCATAAGAAGCTGCTTCCACCCACTTGGTGAAGTAATCAATCGCGACCAAGATGAAGCGATGTCCATTAGAAGCAGTAGGCTCAATCCTTCCAATCATGTCGATGCCCCACATGGCAAACGGCCAAGGCGAGTTCATGACATTCAATGGGCTTGGTGGTACATGCACCTTATCAGCATAAATTTGACACTTATGGCATTTCCGAGCATACTGGAAGCAATCGGATTCCATAGTCATCCAATAATATCCGGCTCTCAGCAATTTCTTCGACATTGCATGACCACCAGCATGGGTACCAAACGAACCCTCGTGCACTTCTTGCATTAACATGTCTGCTTCGTGTCTATCCACGCATCTGAGCAGAACCATGTCAAAGTTCCTCTTGTATAGCACATCATCCTGATTCAGATAAAAGCTTCCAGCTAGCCTTCTCAGGGTCTTCTTATCGTTCTTCGACGCACCCTCAGGATACTCTTGAGTCTTAAGGAAGTTCTTGATGTCATAATACCACGGTTTATCATCAATAGCATTAACAGACTCGGCTGCAAACACATATGCAGGCCTCTCAAGTCGATTCACAACAACATGTGGCACATGATTCCACCAATGAACCTTTATCATGGAAGATAAAGTGGCCAAAGCATCAGCCATTTGATTCTCGTCTCGGGGGACGTGATACAACTTCACCTTCTTGAAGAACGTCAGTATTCTTCTGGTGTAGTCTCTATACGGAATCAAATGCGGCTGGTTTGTATTCCAATCTCCATTGACCTGATTGATCACTAGAGCTGAATCTCCAAATATATCAAGTGTTTTGATCCTCAGATCAATGGCTTCTTCTATCCCCATGATACAAGCCTCATACTCAGCTTCATTGTTGGTGACGTCGAATGTCAATCTGGCAGAAAAAGGTATATGAGCACCTTTGGGATTGATTAGCACTGCGCCAATACCATTACCGTTCATATTCACAGCCCCATCGAACATCAGTGTCCACTTGTCATCAGGATCCGGTCCTTCCTCGACAAGCGGCTCTTCACAGTCTTTCGTCTTTAGGTACATGATGTCTTCATCAGGGAATTCAAACATCATAGGCTGATAGTCATCGATCGGTTGCTCGGCAAGATAGTCGGACAAAATACTACCTTTGATGGCCTTCTGCGACGTGCACTGAATGTCATACTCTGTTAAGATCATCTGCCAACGGGCAACACGTCCGGTGAGAGCTGGCTTCTCAAAGATGTATTTCACAGGATCCATCCTAGAAATCAACAGAGTAGTATGGTTCAACATATACTGCCTTAGTCGGCGAGCAGCCCAGGCCAAAGCACAGCAAGTTTTCTCGAGCAGTGAATATCTTGTTTCACAGTCGGTAAACTTTTTGCTCAGGTAGTATATGGCATGCTCAACTGACTCTTCACCCCCACACAGAGAGAAACAAACAACCAGCCAGGTGAACAGATGAATAAATGCAAACATTAATGCAAACATAAATGCAAACAATAGACAATGAATGCAAACAGTAAATAATGAATGCAATAAATAAACACAGCACAAAGCAACCAAAACCCTAACCTAAAGAGCGCTAGGAGAGACTCGCTCAGGGAAGATGGACCAGCATAGGTCAACTTCTCTAGCGTCCCCAGCAGAGTCGCCAGCTGTCGCATCGCGCGAAAAACCGGCGGGAAAAGAAAGAACAACAGAGCCGCCACCGTGCGTTATTTATCCCAAAAGAGGGAAAGGAAACGCTCAGAGTAAACCTAGGAAAGAACATGGTCTCGCGACCAAAGAGAATGGGTTCGGGAGTCGGTTATGCGAAGGGAAGGTATTAGCACCCCTACGCATCCGTAGTACTCTACGGGATCCACGCACAATAGAAAGGAAAATTGGTTGCTAAACACTGCTCAAACTCACACACACTGGCTGAAAAGAGACAAAAGAGAACTGACTGAAACTGACTCGGCAGGATATCGTATCCTGGGCCTACTTAGTCTATCAGGCATAGACATCAGAGTCGAAGTAGTTCGGACTGGGGGAAACGACACATGCTCGCTAGGATATCGCATCCTATGCATACGTATCTTCTCGGACGAGAGAAGAATCAGAGCATTCGTAGCTCGGCTGACACGCACACAAACAAACACAGGCAAAGGCAAACGTGGAGCCTGAATGCCAATCACTGGACTTACATCAGCATCCGAACCAAAACACACACACTGGAACCCAAATGCCACTCGAGGGACTTATATCAGCTTCCAAGCACACAACAACATAACAAGTTAATAGGGAGTCGGGGACTCGAGCCTATAACTGTCAAGCACACACTCAAACAGACAGACAACAAATTGCTAAGGAGTCAGGCACTCGAGCCTAGCAACTGTCAAACAACACACACAAAAAAGAAAAAGGGCGCCCGGAGAGATCAGCTCAATCTCCTGCCTACATACTTCATCTGGTATGAAGATCAGGGCGATGTAGTTCCCCTACGCAGGGATACAGGACTAGCCTAACCAGATAACAGAGGGAGACACAACTAGGGAGACTACGACTCGAGCCTAGATGTTATCATGCAAAATCATCCCTAAGTTAAGGCTTCTAGCTAAATGGCACGAGGGCCAACCTATCCTAAGTATGGCTCACACAGGGAGCAAGCCACACACATTTAACTTGCACAGGAAGCAAGCCAAACTAATCCTAACTTGCACAGGAAGCAAGTCAAACAATCCTATCTTGCACAGGAAGCAAGTCAAACAATCCTACAAGCACAGATAGCACACGCTATACACAAACAAGTGGCTCAAACAAGGGTTAGGTTTTAGTCAAGGGGTCATATCAACCTCAACAAACAAACCTCTGGAATGGGGTGAATGTGCTCTTAACCTTGCCATTGAGGGGCTAAGGTGAAGCAGATGAAAGGATGAAGTGAGGATGAGACCTCACAGCTCTTATCCCTGGCCTGGGAGAGCTCAAGACAAGAATGTGTGGGTTCAGAAAGTGGGAACCCTTCTACACATTTAAAACTGACTCAGTTGTACAATTGTACAAGATCTTGGGTTTGTATCTGCAATGCATCAACACAGTGGTGTGAGCAAAGCAGATGACACACTGAATAGTGGGGGATAGATTGCATATCCCTACCTTCCACCAATTGCCTCTTCACTTAGGAGGTCTTTGACTCTATGCAAGGACAAAATTAAACAATCACAAACATTGCCTCTTAAGGAGGACTTCAGACAGTTGCCTGGCCAAGTAACAGACCAGGTCTTCCAGACTACATGAAGTAAAAGAGACATACCTCAAGCAAGTTGCTAAAAAGCAAAGCAAATCAAGTTCAGAGAACTTAAGCAACTAAAGTACCTGAAAAAGTCAAAACAATCAGCAAACAGTTCAAAAGTTTAAATCAAAAGGAATTGGTGAACAGTCAACACAGATGGTCAACTGTGCGAGGCATAAGACTCAAACACATGAGTCAAACCTACAAAACAAAGGTTAGCATATGATAAAACAATCAAGTTCAAACAAGTTTGAATGATCTTTGAGGCATTGGTGCTTAACCTGAAACAGGAACTCAATTGTAAGCTCAAAAGACCACTAGGACTAGCCTAGGGTCAAGGGTAAAAGAAAAAGTCAAAACAGCAAAGAAAAGTCAACCAGAGTCAAGGTCAAACATTCAAGACGCTATCACAATTGGGCCCACATTCAAATCATGCATTATTATCATTTCATACACAAAAGGATGCAAAGCATGGCAAAGGAAAGCACAAATAGGTCAACAGAATGACTTGCATCAAAAGTCAACCCAAACATTTTCAAAAATCATCAAATAAATCACACTCAATCCTAACATCTAACATGGTAGACATGTAAAATTTCATGGCATTTGGATGAGAGGAAGGCAGTCAATGAAAATCATGAAGTCAACACAATTTCAAGTAAGCACAATGAAAGTCAACAAGCACGGGTCAACTTCAAAAAATCAAAACAAATTGAAAACAGAAGAGAAATGAGTGAGATTAACACCAATGCAAAGCTCAAGGTGTCTAGTTATCACATATGAAATCTCATGGTCATACAATAAGATTTGAGAATTTCACAAAAGATTTGGCAACATGTATCACATAAAGTCAACAAATGACTAAGCATGGAAGAAAATTCACAATCAAATGGAAAACAGCATGGTTAATTCCAATAAAATTCATACACAAACTAGACATGTAATAGATGATTCATGCAAAATTTCAAGTTGTTTGGAGGCCAGGAGACATGTGAACAAAATTAGGGAAAATACATGATCATGGTATGACACCAAATGTAACACATAACTTCAAAAATTCATATCCAGCAAACCACAAATGGGAAATGCACAAACTCTATATGGAAACAAAGGTCAATGTGTCTAGTTTCATCACAAAAAATTTCAGGGGCAATGGATATGTCATGAGTATTTCACAAAAGGAATGGCACAATGTATCAATTTGGCATACATGTTAGGAAACCAATTATCAATTAAAATACAGCCAATGAAAAATTAATTAAAAATCACAATCAAATACTAGACACTCTCATGAACATGATGGAAAAAATCTCATGGTTTTTGGATGAAAATTGAGAAAGAAATGAATTATTGAAGATGAGTGATTAATTGAAACAACATGAACAAACAACATGGAACAATGGGTCAAACATGGTCAACAGCGTGGCAGTTTTGTAATTTTGGGCATCACTAAACTAAACTCTGCGTTTTGGGCAGAGGAAAGGAAATGTTCCTATTGGCTGATGGCCAATGGAACAGTACATGCGCCAACCAGCTTTCACTTTTCTGGGTTTCAACATAAACCCTAGGGTTTATGCAGTATGGCCAAGGTATCTTCATGCAAGCATCATCATAAAACAAAATTCGAGCAAGCAATCACAACAGCATGACAAGAACTACATCATGCAACATCAAAACACAAACAAACGAAACACAAGCTCATGCGAATTCTGGGCAGGGTAGGGTTTCCAAGTAACAGCATACATTCAACATCCTCATGCAATTTGAAATTTCGAAATGTCCAGAAATCCCAATCAAGTATACCAAAAGCATAAGCATACATCAAGCATCACAAATATGGTGTTCATTTCCATTAAAACAACTTAAACAAACCAAATCGAAGAAAAACATATTTGTTTAAGAAAATGAAAGTTCATATTTCTCCATCATGAGAGCACCATTTTGAATGAAACAAATTGCATAGAAACCAGCATACAAAGACCTACTTAATACATGGCATGGATTGGAGAATGGAGGTAGTTGAAAACCTACTTGTTTTTGAAGCAAGTTGTCAAACAGTGGTATTTTGGTGGTTATAAGCTCGAACAGGTGCTTCAAATGCTTGGAAATGATGAATGGTTGGATGACTTTAGCTCATTGATGCTTGGAAATCCACACACCATGATCTGCCATTGTCGAGCTTTGGAGAAAAACAGAGCGAGGCAGAGCTTTACAGGTGATGAATAATGCTTGAAAAAAGGTTCTAAATGTTGGTTGGATGATGAAGGATGCAAGGGTTGCTTGAGTTCTTTGAATGGTTTGTGCAGAAATTCAAATCGAGCCAAAGTGCAAGATGAGAGTGTGAGAAGTTTTCTGTGATGGCTGCTGCAATGTCTAGGTTCTGTGGTGTTTTGGACAGGGTTTTGAAAGATGCAAGTGAGGTGGTTGGAATAAATGAGGTTTGTTGTTGGTTTCTGTTGAAAGGCAGGATGGATGCTTGTTCTGCTGTTTTGATGACAGGAAAATGAGGTCCTTTGCCTGCTGCTAGGTTGTTGTGACAGGTTTTTAGAGGAATGGCCAAGTGAAGTTCAAATGCAAGTGGCAAGGGGTGATTTGGGAGGGTGTGACTGGTTTTTCATGGCAAGGTTGGTTTGTTGTGTTTGTAAGGTTTTGAAGGTGCAGTGTAGGGTTGGACTAGCTTGTGGCAAGGTTTGGACAGAAAATGCACAAGCAAGGTGAGTGGATTTTTGATGAGTGAAGTTCCTGATTTTCTCTCTGTGTTGCAATGTTGTCCCAGTGATTTTTTGATCATCCAAGGCCAAATAGCTAGGTCCAGTTTTTTAGAGGGTGTATGAAGTTGGTCTTGGTTTTTGGTAAATGCAAGTGGGAGGAGCTTGAATGAATGAGGTTAGGTTATGCCATGTTGGTTTGTAGCTGCCATGACAGAAAATGTTGGAGGGTATGGTGTGAGCAATTGCCAAGGGTTGTTCTTGCTGCAGACAGGTTTTTGATAGGCCCAAGCAAGGCAAAATGAGTGCAGTTAGGAGGAGTCTTTTTCTGCTGCAAAATGTGTTTCCTTTTTGATGAAAAAAATGGCTCTCTTGGTTCTCTTGTTTTTTTGTTTTGTTATGACAGGCAATGTGAAGCATGAACTGCTATTAGAAGTTGCTAATGTGGTTTGGAGTTTTGTAACTTTGGTCTTTTGGACAGAAAAAGAAATGCATACACATGATGTTTTTAGTGAATGAATGAAAAAAATGACTTGTTTCTGCCTTGGCCAGGGGGGATTTTTGTGGCTGCAGTTGGTGTTTTGTTTCTTTTTTGACAGAAAAAGGTGAGGAAAAAAAAGGTATTTGGTATTGTGCAGCCTTGGCTCTTAACAGTTTTTGACCGAAAAATTCGAATGCCCCCACAGCCAGGTCAGGTTTTTTAGGATATGAACAAATGGCTTTTGCTGCTATTACTGTCCTCCCATGACAGAAAAAATTGCCTGAATTCTGCTGTCTTGTATGCCAAGCATGGTCTATGGTTTTTGTGGGATGGGGTTGTACTTGCTCTGCACATTTCAAGCAGCCAGGGTATGGCCTCCTGTTGGTCTTGGCTGCACAATTAGGCTTCACATTGTGTTTCAATTGACAGCAAATCAGGCCTCTCCATGCTGTTTGCTGTTGCTTCAATTTTGAGGAGGAAAAGGCTAAGTGAGAGGATGAGGATTTGTGTGGTTGGAGGCTGCCAGTAGCATTTCCAAAGGATGAATAGGTGTACTGTTATGCAAAGCCAAGCCCAGTTTATCATGAGTTTTTTTGGCAGATCTCTCCAATGCAACAGCAAGGTGCCTCTTTCTTTTGAGGGTCAAACATGCTTCTTCTACTGTCAAATGGTTTTGGTCTGCTACTAGGGGATGGCCATGACAGAAAATGGTGATGATTTTGCTGTCATGGTACAAAGCATGACCATGTGGGATATGGTTGTTGTAAACATGTACTTTGGCCAATGTTCAAGTAAGCTAGCAAGGCCTTTTTTTGGTGGTTTTTATGCTGCTAAATGAAGCTTCAAAATGACAGCAAATGATGGTTTAGATTTCTGTTTCCATAGTACAAATCATGGTATGGTGGAATGTATGGACAAGCATGGTTGAATTTGTACTTTCCTTACAATTCAAGCAACCAAGTATGGATTCATGATGGGTGCAAGTACTGCATATTTTGACTTTGCAAACACATTCTAAATGACATTTCTGAGCTGTTCCAATTGGCCAAATGTCAAAAAAATGTTTATATCAAAAAGTCAACTCTTGGTCAAACTTGCATTTAAATGAGAAAAGTCAAAATATGCCATTTTGATTGGTGAAGTTTTGGTTCATGAAATTTATATTTTTGGAAAGAGGGGATCAAATGTGACTTGTAGGAAAAAACCCCACCAAAATTGGCCAAACGGTTTGAGAGATATGGCCTTCTGAAGTTCAAGATTTTCTGAAATCGATTCGATCATAACTTGCCAACCACACATGGGAATTAAGAGTTCTTGGACTTTTTGGAAATGGGAGAACAAGATCTTCAACTTTCATGTTGGGCAAAAATTCATTTGAGGCTTGTATCATGATGTAAGTTTGAGGATCAAGACTTTCCATTTATGGCAGGTTTCAGTTACAGGCCCAGTTTCTATTTTGGGAAATTTTTGATCTGGCTTCAAATTCTTCCATGATGGTGTTTGGCATGATGTATGATGACTATTTGGACATGAATGAACCCTCACAAACCGATTCCAATCATCCAATCACTGATTAAATGGACAGTTGACTTTTAGGGTTTCTGACTGATTATGCATTGACTGATGACTTCCAAACCCTAATTCCTTGAGGACTTGACTTCAAATGATGTCCCAAGTTGTATGAACTCTTGATTATTGATCATGGTGCCCAAATTCCACAAGAATGACCACCATCCACTGCTTTGACTGACAGTTGACTTTTTTAGGGTTTTTGACTGTCTGTGTGTGAACTGATGACCTCTGAGCCTTCAATCCTTGACTTGAACACTTCAAATAGAACTCCAAGCCATGTGAACTTGTTGGACAAACCTCAAGGCCTTGATTCAATGAGAAATTCCTTTGCTTGCTTGGTTGACTGATCAGGAGATTAGCTTGACCTAATTCTTGATTGCTTGCTCTTGAGGCAACTGAGGGACAATGCAAATGCTATGCAATGGATCATGATATGTTATGACCTAGTATGAAAATGTTTGCATAATGATAGGTGCAAATTTGAGGTGCTACAAAGACACCTAGAAATATGAGAGGGAGAGAGAGAGAGAGAGAGAGAGAGAGAGAGAGAGAGAGAGAGAGAGAGAGAGAGAGGGACAAGCTAAGTTGAGACTGAGTGAAGGACCCAACTCTATTCCCCCGTTCAATCCATGTCATGGGCTGAGTGTACTTGGACCCAAGGGCCTCATTCCTATTCACACGCACATTGCCTTGTATACCTCTATCTGAAATAAAAATAAAAACAATTTTTCCATTGCACTTTGGGCCTTGCGCCTAGTTGCTATCTGATCGGAAAAATAGCAAGTGTACTATTTTTACCGATGTAGTAATAAGGAGTTTATTTCCCAGTATCGATCTCAAGGATTGCGTAGGAATTACTTACTTTAATTCGATTCTATCAGAACAAAAATATAATGGTTGTGTTGTTTTAGAATTTAGAATAGTAACACGAAAATAGTAAAAATAATTGATTAAGATAAAAGATGCTAGGATGAGTGGTTGAGTTAACCGGTTATGAATTAGTCCCGATTTCCTTAATACATATGATACATTCAATCTCCTAACCTCAGAATGTTCTTACTTAAGTCCTTAAGGAAGAAACTATTAAACTACCAATTCTTACTCAAATGTCCATTCAATTAATCATTGGTTTTAATCAGACAAAATATCAAGGTTTACGGTGATTTATGAAAGGTTCTAGTCCTAGATGATGCATTCATAAACCCAATTGTGTGAAAACCCTACCAATCACAATCCTGTTATTGGAAGTCATAGATTAATTCATATTTGTCCGATACAAAAACATAATAACATCACACAATTGAATTGAAATCCATAACATAGTAATCAAGGAATCATTCGTTCACATTCATAGCATACGATAACATCAGGACCACCCCCTAGCATCAGGGGGTTTAGCCTCCCATAGTACTTAAAGAATTCATAAAGGAAAGATTAAACATTACAAAGAATTAGGAGAGTTTGATCTTCAATGGTGGCTACCCTTGAATCTCGCCGTCTTCGAATCCGTCGTATTCGCTATCTCCTCCACTGTAATGCTTTCGTTCGTCTGTCAAAAGGTGCCTTCTTCTTTCTCTTCCAAGCCTTCTTATAGCTTCAGATGAATTTCCTCCAAGCAAAAGGTCCAAACTACCCTTAATGAGCAGAATCGGTTCACAAAGCAAAAATTAGGTTTTCCAAGCTGCGTCCAATCAACACGGCCGTGTGGTGGCACACGGGTGGCCGTGTTGTTCTTCATAATTAGTTATTTTCAGCACAAGCTACAGTGGCAACAACACGGGCCGTGTTCCTCCACACGGGTGCCCGTGTTAATGCACTGTTTTAATCAACACGACCGTGTGGTGGCACACGGGTGCCCGTGTTGATCTCTGTTTTTCTGCTCCCATTCTGCTCTGCCTGATCAACAACACGGGCAGTGTTGTGGCACACGGGTGCCCGTGTTGACATGCTGTTTCTTCATATTTTTGCCTTTCAGAGTGTCCATAACTTCACCATTCTTGCTTTTAAACCTGTGCAATGGTCTGTAACAATGACACTACCAAACGAAGCATAAACGAGATCTTTTTGACATAGACTTGTAATCGAATGCAATGCGATACCAAACCACCAAAACATGATAATTGACTCCAAAGCAACTGAAAACAAACATAAATCTTACCAAAGTGATGAAAATATGTCGGATTAACGGTGGGAATTCAATGGAAATGGTGACCGATCACAACCCCAAACTTGTCTCATTGCTTGTCCTCAAGTGATGTATTGAGTCCAAACAAAGGTCACCCCGACTTCATTTTCCACAATGCAACCTAGTCTTTCACCATTTGTGTTCTTCCTTTCCAATCGAGTTTCAGGTCTCTCCGATTCAGGCAGTTTACCACATTTCCACCTCAGAAACCTCTTCACCTGCAAGCTTTTCACACACTCACAATATCTCTCAGGGTTAGGTGTGTACACTCACAACACAGTATGCAATACCAAACTCTTAACTTTGAATACATTCTACTGTCACTACCACAGCAGATTCCACACACTTTTTGAGGTCTTTTTAGGTTGTAACGGAGCTTGGGTACGGTGGGATAAACAAAAAAATTGGATAACAAAGGGTTTTGAACTCGGTAGTCATGTTGTGTGATTTTTCTTTCTCTTTTTTCTCGTGCATCACGTATACTCTGGGGGTTAATTTCACTCTTTTTGACTCTTTTTCTACTCAAATTTTCCGAGCATTTTATATCTGTTAGAGTCTTAGGTCTCGGCAAGTGCATTTTTCTCTTTTGTTTTTCTTTTCTTTTTTTTTCTTTTCTTTTTTTTTTCTTTTTTTTCTTTTAAAGAAAATACATACTATTTTTCTTTTTGTATGATCTCATATTATGCACTTGCCTTCTCTTTCAAGATTTCCACCCCAAACTTAGTTTTATTGCACATCTTGCAATTCACACAATCATACCGAGTTATGACACAAAAGGAAGTGAATGATTAAAAGTTAACAGGGGGTTTATGATGAATAATGCTTAAACGTTAACATGGGGTTTACGATGAATAAAATGGCTAAGGCTCAACGGGGTTTACGAAGGGAAACATACATATAGGGATGGCTAGAAAGGCCCTGGCTAAACAAACAACTTGCCTCAGTGTGTGTTGTCATGCTGTGACGTGTCAACAGGACATACGCAAAATCAGAGTGATAAAGTCATACCTGGCTGAACTCTCATGTTGATATTTCGTGTTTGGCTTTTTGTGATCTCACCATGTTGGTTAGCTTGCAAGCTCTGAAGTCTCCTCGTGTTATGTGGTTCTTTTCTGACTTGGTCTTTCCATACCGCTCTCTTGGTCCGGTGTCCCTAAATTGTGTCCGACTTCTTTTCTCAAGGTTGCATCAACTTCCGGGGTGCCTTATCAGCCTAAGTTTGAGGGGTGTCTTTCATCCACTACCATTTATCCCGGATTCGTCCAACCATTTCTCATCACTCTGTACACACAAGTCAACAACGAAAACAAACAAAAACAATACGACGACAACAAAAACAAAAGCAATGGAAATAAAACATGAAAGGAAAAACTCCCCCTACACCTGAACTAAACATTGACCTCAATGTTTAAATCCAGATACAAAGGACTCACAGCGACTACTGTTGGTTTACTGCACTTGTGTGGTTTCCTTCCATTTGGAGGTGTTTGTGACTTTGCCCTTTTAATTCTCCTCCTCCCCTACACAAAATTTTAGCACACACAAAGAAAAAGAAAAACAAAATAAATTAGAAATCAAACGCGTGGGTTGCCTCCCACGAAGCGCTTCGTTTAACGTCGCATGGCTCGACGGTTCATTTCCCTTATTATGGGGGGTATTTCAAGTTCAAAACCTTGTTGCACCTCTTGTCTACAACTCGGACGTTGTCTCTTTTATCTATCCAAGTGTGGACTCCTTTGTGCCACGATTCCTTTTTAACTATCCTTTCAGTGTTAGGAATCTTTCCGTTTAGGGTGGCTACTGGCAGTGGTGAGACTTTGATAGTATTCAATGTCCTGATTAAGCCTACTTGATACTGAGATTCTGTATCTTCCTCCACCTCCTGGTCTTCAATAGCATTCAATGTTATTTCCTTGTTGTGAACTTTCAAGGTTAACGTGCACTCATCCATGTCAAGCTTGCATCGACTCGTCTTCATGAAAGGTCGACCCAGAATGATGGGTGCCTCATTGTCTTCAGGTATGTCCAGGATTACAAAATCGACTAGGAAAGTCAAGTCAGCTATTGTTACCAGCACATCTTCAACTATACCATACACATCCTTTCTTGAGTGATCCGCAAACTTCAGATTGGTCTTTATATCACTGATATTTTTAATACCCAGCCTGTGATAGATCGATAATGGCATCAGATTCACACTAGCTCCAGAATCTATCAGTACCTTTTTGAAGGTTCTTTCTTTGATTGTGCAAGGTATTGTGACGGTTCCTGGATCCTTTTGTTTGTTAGGAATGTTCTGCTCCAGGGAGTTTGCATTATATTGTTCCTTACCGGATACCTGTTCTTCAGTGGTTGGTTTCTTTTCAGCCATTACCTCTTCCACGAATTTCTTGTACATGGGCATCCTTTCAAGTGCTTCAAACAAGGCCATATGACCCTCAATCCTTTTAAACATTGTCATGAATTTCTCCAAGTCTGACTCACTAGGTTCCTTCTTTGTCACTCTCTGAGGGTAGGGCAACTTAATCACCGGTTTAGTTCCTTTTGTAGTTTCTTCTTTAGTCGGCTCGCTCGGTGATATAATTTTTTTCTTTTTAGCAACCTATTTCTCTGTCGTCGTGACAGTATTAACATTCTCCTGACCTCTCGGATTTTGAACTGTTTCATTTGGTAGGGAACCTGGTGTTCGAGAACTTGCCGGTTGCTGTGCTATCTGCTCCAGCTGAACTTCGAGATTCCTTAGGGAGGCGGTGGTATTTTTATGATTGTTTCTAGTTTCTTCTTCAAATTGCATATTTTGAGCTGCCATCTTTTCAATTGCGATCTCCCAATCTGCCTTCTTAGGGACCTGTTGTTGCTGTTGCTGATATTGGTTTTGATATTGACCTTGTACCTGCTGTTGCACATTCCCGTTCTGATCCTTCCATGCAAAGTTGGGGTGATTCTTCCACCCCGGGTTGTATGTGTTGGAGTAGGGATTGTTTTGCTTTAAAAACTTTATATCTTCTATCTGTTGTGGTGTTGCAAAGCAATGAACAATATTATATGGTCCATTACAAATGCCACACACATCGTTTGGTGCCTGTTGTACTTGAGCCACTTTCTGAGCACCTATGTTTAGTGCCTTCAACCTTTTCTCCACCTCTGCAGCAACTGCTTCTTCAATTTTTACCTGTTTGTTTGTTTCAAGCTTCAAATCAATTATCGTAGATTTGCTTGACACCCTATCATACAACTCTAGATGCTCATTTGAGGCAATTGCTTCAATTATCTTCTTCATACCGGTGGCTGTTGCAAAGTTGGCTGAGCCACCAGCTGCTGAATCAAGGATTTGTCTCGTTTGAATTCGAAGACCATTGACAAACATTTGCATTTGTTCAGTTTCATCCATGTTGTGAGTAGGACAAGCCACTAGGATTCTCTTGAATCGTTTGTAGGTATCTCCTAGTGACTCACCCTCCTTCTGTTTGAAGTTTAGGATTTCATATCTTTTCCGCAATGACACAGATGCGGGAAAATACTCCTGCAAGAATGCTGTTTCCATGTGCTCCCATGTAGTGATACTACCAGCAGGTAAGGAATATAACCACTCTTCAGCCTCATCTGCTAAAGTGAATGGGAACATACGAAGTCAGATTGCTTCTTCGCTATGTCCAGGCATTTTCAGTGTTGCGCTCATGGTTAAAAATCTTTGCAGATGCTTGTTGGCATCTTCATTCACTCTTCCAGAGAAGGACCGTCTTTCGAGTTGATTAATGGTGCTGGGATGCAGCTGAAATTGGTCGACATTAACCGGTTGGTTTACAATTGTCATACGACCACCCGGAGTGTTGGTTCCACCATAATCACCGAGAAGTCTCTCTGGTGGTGGTGGTGCTGGTGGGTTTGCAGCCATGATTTCAGGAACTGTTTCCGCTTCTGAATCTGAATTCTCTGAATGCACTGAAACAACTTCCTCGTCTGCTTTCTCTGCTAATTCCAGTTTTTCTCGCTTGGCTTGTCTCAGTCTAGCGCGAAGAGTTCTTTCTGGTTCTGCGTCAAAAGAAAAATCCGCTGAGGTCTTACCTCGCATAAACTAGTTAGACAAATATTAGACTTGAATAACAAGATTGTCATATATAAACTTTTAGTTGGCGAGAAACAAAATTTCGATAGAATAGAAATTAAAATATGTAGTTTGGCAATCCCCGGCAACGGCGCCAAAAACTTGATCGGAAAAATAGCAAGTGTACTATTTTTACCGATGTAGTAATAAGGAGTTTATTTCCCAGTATCGATCTCAAGGATTGCGTAGGAATTACTTACTTTAATTCGATTCTATCAAAACAAAAAGATAATGGTTGTGTTGTTTTGGAATTTAGAATAGTAACACGAAAATAGTAAAAATAATTGATTAAGATAAAAGATGCTAGGGTGAGTGGTTGAGTTAACCGGTTATGAATTAGTCCCGATTTCCTTAATACATATGATACATTCAATCTCCTAACCTCAGAATGTTCTTACTTAAGTCCTTAAGGAAGAAACTATTAAACTACCAATTCTTACTCAAATGTCCATTCAATTAATCATTGGTTTTAATCAGACAAAATATCAAGGTTTACGGTGATTTATGAAAGGTTCTAGTCCTAGATGATGCATTCATAAACCCAATTGTGTGAAAACCCTACCAATCACAATCCTGTTATTGGAAGTAATAGATTAATTCGTATTTGTCCGATACAAAAACATAATAACATCACACAATTGAATTGAAATCCATAACATAGTAATCAAGGAATCATTCGTTCACATTCATAGCATACGATAACATCAGAACCACCCCCCTAGCATCAGGGGGTTTAGCCTCTCATAGTACTTAAAGAATTCATAAAGGAAAGATTAAACATTACAAAGAATTAGGAGAGTTTGATCTTCAATGGTGGCTACCCTTGAATCTCGCCGTCTTCGAATCCGTCGTATTCGCTATCTCCTCCACTGTAATGCTTTCGTTCGTCTGTCAAAAGGTGCCTTCTTCTTTCTCTTCCAAGCCTTCTTATAGCTTCAGATGAATCTCCTCCAAGCAAAAGGTCCAAACTACCCTTAATGAGCAGAATCGGTTCACAAAGCAAAAATTAGGTTTTCCAAGCTGCGTCCAATCAACACGGCCGTGTGGTGGCACACGGGTGGCCGTGTTGTTCTTCATAATTAGTTATTTTCAGCACAAGCTACAGTGGCAACAACACGGGCCGTGTTCCTCCACACGGGTGCCCGTGTTAATGCACTGTTTTAATCAACACGACCGTGTGGTGGCACACGGGTGCCCGTGTTGATCTCTGTTTTTCTGCTCCCATTTTGCTCTGCTTGATCAACAACACGGGCAGTGTTGTGGCACACGGGTGCCCGTGTTGACATGCTGTTTCTTCATATTTTTGCCTTCCAGAGTGTCCATAACTTCACCATTCTTGCTTTTAAACCTGTGCAATGGCCTGTAACAATGACACTACCAAACGAAGCATAAACGAGATCTTTTTGACATAGACTTGTAATCGAATGCAATGCGATACCAAACCAACAAAACATGATAATTGACTCCAAAGCAACTGAAAACAAACATAAATCTTACTAAAGTGATGAAAATATGTCGGATTAACGGCGGGAATTCAATGGAAATGGTGACCGATCACTATCCACACACCCCTTATCCATTGTTGCTTTCAGCATCCCCTAGCAGCATGAATTTTATTTTTTTATATCTTTAGGAATTTATTTTTTTCTCCTTAATATATCAAAATGGAATCTTAGTTCCAATTAGGATTTTAGTCTTAGCTAATTCGGATTCACATTTCTTAATTTGAATTAGATTGAAGGTTAGGGATATAAATTAGGGTTTCATTGTATTAATCTTGATTTCTCTTCCTTTCTTTCTCTTTAAAACTTCATGACATCAATGAGGATCATTTTTTGGGTTGCTTAGTTTGTATGAATTATGTGGCCTAGCTTTTCTTGCATGATCCCCTATTTTGATTTGATTAATTGATTAAATGCATTTTAGTCAATTAATTAAGTCATTAACTTTAGGATATTCACCACAGTTGTAAATAATTTTTATCATCTAATTGTACGATCAAAACCCGAGTGTAGGATGTTAAACATATGCATGACAACATTAGGTTAGGCACCATTTGGTTATGTAAGAGAAGTCAGTGTTTGCCTTGAAAATAGTAAATCCACTTTCCCTTAGTCATGTCTTAATTTTGATTACATTTCATTTGATTTTGGATGGTTTCTTGAATGATTTATTTTCACTTCTTGATTGATCCACACGTGTTTATGGTTTAATTATGTATGGTGTAAAATTTCCCATATTCGGGAAAATGCACCTAACTTCCATGAACATGTAATAATTATATCACTTTTCATTTGCTTTCCTTCCATATTCATTCGCTAACTTAGAAGTAACCAAAAGCAACCTAAAAAGAACCTTTCTTCAAAAGAACAAAAATAAACTTGATTTAACGTCAAGTCATTTTGAAAAATCTTTTCATGATAAAACAGAGGAATAAGGATTGGACACTATTGTAGAGCTCCATGTTCAAAACTTCATATTCCATATTAAAACATGTTAATCAATTGAATTTAGTCAGTTCTAATTGACTTAGTTCGCTACACATCTTTCACAAGACTTAGAAGAAAAAGGATGAAGATTTAGACCTTATCTCCCCGAACATTCTGACACTGTTGTAGAGCTCTCTGTCTGAATATTCGTCTTCAGAATAAAACCAATCACAACCAATCAAATCCAATTTTATCGCCTTAGAGCATTCAAAATATTTTCATAAAGGGCATGTTATTTCCATTCTACCGCGATACAAACAACGCTTAACCTCCCACGCGTGAGTATACAAGCAAAGTTTAATTGCTAGAACGTGAACGTTAACATCGTTCAATAAAATCTTCCATAAATACTTATTTTCTACCATGAATTAAGAAGCTATGATTTTCTCATTTCACTATGGGAATGCGTAGGCACGTGATTTTGAAATCTTGGCGAGCACATTAATTAAAAACACCCATCTGCGTAAAACAATCACAATGGTTTCCGTTGAGTACAACGGATGTGAATGATGCTAATACCTTCCCCTTGCATAATTGACTCCCGAATCTGCTCTTGGTTTCAATGATCATACCTTTTCCTGTTTATTCGAGAGTTTTATTGATATTTTCCCTTTTCTTTAGAATAAATAAAGTTCGATGGAGAGTATGTATTTTTCGCGATGTGACAAGTTTGTTGGAGGGTATGGATTGTTGTTGTTGAAATAAGTGAGACTAAGAGACATTTAGATTAAACTGTGTTTCTTGAAAAGCACTGCGAAGACATTATTATATATAGAGAGATTACAACTAATTACGTGATATAGTCGATGTGAGACTATTCTATATACAAATATTCTTAACACTATATATTTACAAATATTAACATTCCCCCTCAAGCTTGAACATATAAGTCAAATGCACCAAGCTTGTTACATGTATAATTAGTTATAGGGCTTTGTAGGGATTTTGTAAACACATATACTAATTTATCATTAGGGTTGATAAAGCTTGTGACGATGTCGCCTGACTCGATCTCTCTCTGACAAAGTGGCATTCTATCTCAATATGTTTGGTCCTCTCATGGAAGACGTGTTTTGAAGCAATGTATAATACAACTTGATTATCATAAATAAGTGTCATTGGTCTTGCTTCTTTAATTTGAAGTTCTTTGAGCAACTGTTTTAACCAAATAAGTTCACACGTTGCCATTGCCATGACCTTATACTCTGCCTCAGCGCTTGATCTTGCAACTATATTTTATTTCTTACTTTTCCAGGATATAAGGTTTCCTCCAACAAGTACACAATATCCAGAGGTGGATCGTCTATCAATGGGCGATCCTACCTAATCAGCATCGCATTATCCAACTATTTGAGTATGTCCTTTATCTTCATACACAAGAACCTTTCCTTGAGAATATTTGATGCATCTCAGAATTTGGATAACAACTTCCATGTCTTCCTGACAAGGGAAATTTAAGAACTGACTTACCACACTAATTGCAAAAGAATTATCCGGACGAGTGACTGTGAGATAATTCAACTTTCCAACTAATCTCCTATATATTCCTGGGTCAGATAGAGGTTCCCTTTGATTGGGTAGAAGTTTGACACTTGGATCCATAAGAGTATCAGCTGGTTTAACATTCAACAACCATGTTTCTTCCAAAATATCCATAGCATATTTCCGTTGGGAAATCACCAAACCATCTTTAGATTGGGCCACCTTAAATCCCAAGAAGTAGCGGAGTTTACCAAGATCTTTTGTTTGAAATTGATTCGAGAGATGTTGTTTCACCTGGCGTATTTCCTACTTATCACTACCAGTTATGACGATATCATCTACATACACAATAAGATAGATGCACCCTTGGGCTGAGTGACGATAAAAAACAGAATGGGTAGCTTCACTATGAACCATACCAAACTGTTGTACTACAATGTTGAATCTGCCAAACCAAGCTCTCGAAGATTGCTTAAGACTATAAAGAGACCTGTGTAGCCTACAAACCATATTCAATGACTCCCCCTGAGCAACAAACCCATATGATTGCTCCACTTATACTTCCTCTTCAAGATCACCGTGTAAAAAGGAATTTTTGACATCAAGTTGATGAAGAGGCCAAGGACGAATGACTGTGATGGCTAGAAGAAGTAAGCTACAGGCGAGAAGGTATCACTATAATCCAACCCAAAAATTTGAATGTATCCTTTGACTGCCAAGCAAGCTTTAAACCGATCGATCTTACTATCTGGTCCAACCTTCATTGTATAAAGTCAACGACAACCTACTAAAGATTTCCCAAGGGGTAGAGGAACCAGTTCCCGAGTATCATTACTTTGAAGAGAACACACTTCATCAATCATTGCTTGCCTCCACTCAGGGTGAGATAATGCTTCACCTGGAGTTTTAGGAATAGAAACATAAGACAAAGAAGACAAACAAGTATACTACAAATGGGAAAGACGATGATAATGTAAATCAATATAATGCGGAGAAGGATTTCGTGTTTGACGTATACATTTTCGAATGACAATCGAAAGATCAACCTCGAGTAGCAAGATCAGATCCGATGATGGCGAAGGCGAAGGCGTTGGAGGAGAGTCTACAATGACCTCAGGGATAGGTACGACAAACGTTTGTTGACGATGCTGATATATTTGAAGTTGAGGAGAAGTAGGGGGTCAACTGTAGGGGTATTTAGTGTGTTAGGTTCCTTGGAATGACGAGGAATAATGACAGATGGGACTTCCAGAAGATGTGTGAGAGTACTTTCCTGAAGGGGTTTTAGAGTTACTTGGCTGGACTCGAAAAATGGGACAGACTCAAAGAAGGTGACATCGGCTGATAGGAGGTATCATTGTAGAGTATGTGAATAGCAACGATAGCCCTTTTGGGATCGATGATAACCAAGAAAGACACATGTGATTGATCGAGCTGATAGTTTTTTGAAATGTCGTCAAAAGTGTTGTTGGAACAGTAACATCGACAATGGTGACAAAGTGGTTACTGGAGAATTTTGAAAAGTGAGAGGCAAATCGGAGTGATAACACGGTTTGCAAAAAAAATTCTCACCGGAAGACAGTGGATCAACCGGGTAAAGCACGACGAAGAAAGAATTGTCTCTTAGTAGACTCTGATACCATGTTGAAATAAGTTAGACTAAGAGATATTTAGATTAAATATTGTGTCTTGAAAAGCACTACAAAGACATTATTATATATAGAAATATTACAACTAATTACATGATATAGTCGATGAGAGACTATTATATATACAAATATTTTTAACACTATATATTTACAAATATCAACAGTTGCCATTAAACATTGAAATTTGAAACTGGGAAAACATATCCCATAAAAACAAATCACTTCAGAATAACAAATGGAGCATGTTTTTCATCAAAATAGATTAAAAAAACTTACTTATTTGTCCATGATTATCATTTCAAATTGCTCATTGTTGTTGGAGACAACCGACCATTTATGGTGTACTTTTACAGCAACCTTCTACAGTTTTTTGCTATCGGTGACATCTCTGATCTTCTCAAGTGGTCTGGTCGGGAAGGATCAAAGGAAGAAAACGTAAACAGGAGCAACTTGAGTTTAATGGGTATGGATATAAGAGAGAGAAAAGGGAAGAAGTGGAGCAGGAGTCTGTATATACAGAGTAAACATTAGGCAATGGAAATTTAAGATAGAGGAAATGATTGATTTGTCTTGAGAGCAGGCGATAGGTCTGCTGTAAAAAAGAAAATTAAAAAAAAAAGCCTTCCTGTTAGAAAGACAACTTCATTGTGTAAAAAAAATAAATAAGGATCGGTTGGTTGTCACATTAGCTTTAGGGGCAAAATAGATATTTCCATACCATAAGATATTCTTATATTGATAGATATATAAATGATCCACGAAGACAAATGGTGCTACACAAGATATTCTCCAAAACAACACAAAATTTGACTCTTTAAACTATTATATTTACTTTAGTTTTAAATATACTTATTGAAAATTCAACAATCGAAAAAATGCTGAAATTAATTAGAAGATTGAAGACAAAATGATATCCAAAAAATGCAAGAAGACAATTTTGAGTTTGGCTCACTATTTTGGGCCATGGATTGGTCTCTATTATTTTCCATCAAACCTATCATTGTCATTTTTATGAAGGGAAAGACTAATAATTATGTAAATACAAATCATATGAGAATCGACTACAACAACATTTAATATGGTGAAGTGTAAAAATAATTGAAATGAAATATTTTTTTAAATGATTCTTTTGTCATGAAAAAAGAAACAAAATATATACTTATGCTCATTTCATTAATCATTTTGATCATAAAAGTTGACTACTAGTACCATTTACATGGTTACATCAAAAGAATAAAAAGGAAAAACAAAAAGGTAACAAAAGGTAAAAGCCAAACCTTGCTTTTTTGCACATAAACCACAGACAAAAAGAATCTTAATTTACCAATGAAGTAACAATCAAACAAACATAAAAAATTAACGAAAAATATTAAATAAATAAATCCACATATTTTTTAATTTTGGAAAAATATATATAAAAACGAAAAATTCAATAACTAAGAAACACCTATCCAGCACCGCCGCTGCATATTCCGGCGAGTGACACCGGAAACCTATTACAAAGACTCTCCGCCGGCGATTCTCCGTTGCCAACATCTTCCACCGGTGGAAGAACCCTCCCATCAGCAAAAAGCACTCTCCCGCCGTTCCTCTGCGGCTGGTCAGCCTCAGCCACCATCCCCTCAAGCTCCGCCGCCGTTTCGTAAAATGCGCCGTCGCCAAACCGCCGCTCCACCTCCAAAAAATCTCCGAGCGAAGCCGGTCTTGCGTCACTGTCCCTACACAGCTGCCACCACTTTCGTCGCCGTTCCGCCGCCACCGATGCGGCGGCGGCGGCCCTTTTCTTCTTTTTGTTAGACGCATTCCTAATGGATCCACCGGCGCAGGCTCCGGCGTCAGAATGTGATTCCCGGTGCTGTGATGGGACTCTGAATGCAATCGCCGGAAAACTCACTCCCATTAGTGTCCCTAATGTTGTGCTTCTATCATGAAAAAATGATCCTGTGGACTGAAAAATTCACAAACCCAAATGAAAAAGATTAAAAATTTAAACTAATTCGTGAAAAAAGATTGAAAATTTAGATTCTTCAAATTTTGGGTTGTTGAAAAAATGACCAAGTTTATTGATTGAAAAAAGAGTTCTTTTGTTTTTGAGAAATTTGAGAGTATTGTGTAAAAAGAGTGAAAATTTAGATTCTTAGAATATTGGGGTGTTGAAAATGAAGAGAAAGTATTGAGAAATTTAAGTTTGATGATGTTGATTAATGGATAATGGATAATGAAAATTGATACCTCAGTGTCAAGATCAGAGGAAGAAATGGAAGAGATGGAGGGTGAAGATGGTGGTGGAACCAAATCATTAGCTGGATCTAGCATTGTTGTTGTCTTGTGGATTTGTGGTGTGTGAGAGAATGATGGATTTTGAAGGTTTTAGGGGAGAGGAATTAGTGGAAATATGAATGTGTTGAGTTTATGGTTTTTATATGTATTAATCAATCATGGTTTGTGACTTGTGAGTGAATGAATGGATGAGAGAAGAAATATTGGGAGATCCATGAAAAAAGGAATGGACTGTGTTTGAAATGATTATATTATATTATTGCTACACAGCTTGTGTCAAGTGTTTCAACTTTAGAACGAAGGTGATGTCAAAAGCTTATAACTAGAGCTCTTAAAATGTCGGATCTCGGTCGATCCACGAATCAAATATTTTATTCCGGATTGAATCGTAAAAAAAAAATTTAAAATATAAAAGTTTCTTAATTCATTTTATGCATTATTCGAGCATTACATGAAAATACAAAAATACTCTCGGTTTTTGAATTTAAATTTCCGAACGTATCATGAGTAAATAGATCTTTGACTTAACATTAAAAAATTATGGAAATGCATATTTATAAATATTTTGAAGATGTATCTCCGTACGGTATTGATTCTTAAATGCTCGGAACCCTTCTTCTTCCTCATTTATAAGAAAACACAAAAAAAAAATCTCAAACTCTATCACCTCAGATTCTTTCAAAATCAATCAATCAAGTTCAAAGCTTCTTCCATCAACATCAAGTACATCGAAGACATCATTCAACACTGAAGTAAACTCTCAATTTGTAAGTTTTTGATTGTTAGATTTTTTTTTTTGAGTTTTTGTATAAATGAGCAGAAATTGATGATTTACGTAAGAAATGAGTAGAAATTGCATGAGTGATAGTTTATACATATTGAAAAATGTGTTTGATGGTTAAAAATAACGATCAAAGCATTATTTTTGAGTGTTTGCTGGTCTGCATTATCACCATTGACGAATCTGAAAGTTGCTGGAAATTTAGGAGATGCATCTCTAGAATTTTTCAACGTTTGGATTGCTAGTAACCAGAGATGCATCTCCGTAAATTTTCAACCTATTTTGTTTTTGCTTTTCTTGCTTGTAGTAATTGTATGACACTTGTTTTGTTGACTTACAAACAATATGACTGATATAGACAACAAACTAAGACACTGGAGGATTGCACAACATGCATCAATCCGTAGGGAGAAGTGTCAGGTTTCAGAGGCTCATGTTCACTCTAGTCCGGATCATGAGGAGGCATCAGCTTATAGGACTCATGCTTTTCCATCTTCTTCTTCTCGTAGGAGACGGGTGTTAACTACTAATGCATCACTGCCTCCATCTTCCCGTAGACGACAAGTTTCACTTATTTAGGCACCAGAGGTACCCAAGTCACAAGACGTACCCGAGGCACCAGTTTCACCTATCCATGTTGATGAGTCAGTGCCACCTCAGGCTGATGAAGTTGTTGATCCAGGGTCATCTCAGGCTGATGAGCCAATGTCACCTCAGACATTTGGATGAGGCCCTGTAAAGCTGTCATTGTTGCCTCTGTACCCGGACCATACTGCCAGACATATCTGAGACGGAAGATAAAATTAGTTGGATTCATTCTTTTTAAATTACATTTATTATTATATTACAATTTTCTAACATAGATTTATTTTTCTGCAGAACTTTGATCCGCTGAAGTTTATGAACCGTGAGAAGAAGATTATTGGCTTGCCTCAGCCGAATGACGAGTGGTTTCAGATTGCTTTGTCCCTATCTGGCATGAAGGACTTGTGCAAGACTTGTTATATTATGGTCAACCACGAGATGCTTAATGCATTTATGGAGAAATTGCACACCGAGACCTCGTCATTTCATCTACAGTTTGGTGAGATACATATCACACTCGACGATATGTCGTGTTTGCTACATCTTCTGATCAGGGGGGAACTTCTAGATCATGGAAGGATTAGCAAAGACAAGGCACTTGAGATCATGGTATACTATTTGGGAGTTAACTCAGAAGATGCCATGATGGAGTTAAAAAAAACCAGAGGGGCTCATGCCAGGTTTGAAATCCTGAAAAGGAATATAAAGATAAGCTCCTTAGAGCAGAGCAGGCTAGAGGTGATGAAGAATAGGTGGGGCTCCATAGAACGTATGCTATGAGAGCATACATGTTGTATTTTGTTGGCACTGCGATTTTTATGGACAAGAGTGTCACTTTTGTGGATGTCGTCTACCTACGATACTTCAAGGACTTCGAGTGGATCCATGATTACAACTAGGGGGTGCTTGTTTGGTCTACTTGTACTCAAAGTTATCAGAGGGTTATAGGTGGAAGACGAAGCAGGTTACATGGAGCATCACACTACTGGCGGTAATATTTATTGGTCTTTTAATATTTCTGTGTCATTTCCATTACATCTTTGTAACGCCTTTACTGATGATTCGTGTATTCCAACACTTTTCAAGTTTGGATCGTCCAGCACTTCCCACACATCACTGACCGGTTTTGTGTACCGACTTATACAAAAGATATGTTGCGTGCTCCTGCATTTTCCATGCTCATACGGAACCAGGTAATAGAGTTGTTCAAAGTGTATGTTGACAACTTAGTTTTCGAGGATATGAACTTTAATTTAACAGCTATGTCGATCACCGTAAGACGCGACCATTTGACGACATAGTGTTATATTTGGGATGGTTGACTTGTAACTCACATCTCACATTTTCTCATCTGCCTGAACGCGTCATGTGGCAGTTCAGCTACAGTCAGACTATTCTCAGACACCTTGTTGTCTCTTCTCCTCATGCTATGACACATAGAGATATGGATACCATGTTTGATTATTATGTTAGTCATCTGGTACTGGAGGAGGAACGAAGTACCATAGCTGAGAGTGGTCAGAGCTATGTCGACGAGCACATTTGATGGTTCTTTAGAGTGTCACATTTGTATATGGTGCAAGCTACTCCAAGATATCCACTGAGGCCAACTCGTCAAAAGATACTAAAGGAGGAGCACACATAGTTAGATTATGCTCATGATGTCTTGCCTAGATATCATTTCTTTGAGGAGATTGCGTAACAGGAAATGACAGAGGTATCTTCCCTGATTGGTCTGAGGTAGGTCCTATATGTCATTATGTCAAAGGCACGAGAGGCACTGATGTACTAGAGATATTGTCGGAGGACGGGGGTAGAGGAAGTCGAAGATCCCAAAGAGTTGTAGTCCAACATACATAATAGTATATAGTAGTTGTACTTTGGATTTATTATGAATTGTATTTTATTTTGACTTCATTCTATTTTATCGTGTATTTCGGCTTCATTATATATGTCATTTTTTACCATCTGAATTTATATATGTCATTTTTTGCATATCAATTGTATGATTTAATGCTCATCACATAATCGGGTCCTTAACATTTATAACTCGTCATTTTCATATGAATAACAATAAACCAAACACAACCCGCACTATTTTAACAGGGCACCGAGATGCATTTCCGTAAACCCTAAAAGGAGATGCATCTTCGGAATAATAAACGTGTAAAATGGATCTTTCAGAGAGGGATGCATGGTGTATATGTTAAAGTATTTCAGAGATGCACCTTCGAATCTATTAACGTTTTGACTTAAGACAATGTGCACCCGAAAATGCATCTCCAGAATCTGAGGGGAATTTTGGATTTTTCATACGGTGTTTTTCCACCCCCACAGGATGGGATAAAGAATTCCCAAAAATCTTTAAAAATACAACCCTATCTTTTTGGCCCAGTCCATATGGCCTATGTTTTTCATAGTCGGGTTGGCCAAGCGGGTTTTGGGCTGATCCATTAGAAATAAATTTATAAAATAATTTTAGTTAATTTTGGAGAAAAAAGATTGAGCTAAGCTATAATTGTATAAGTGTGTTTCAAGTGAAAAATAAATGTTAAAAGAGGATGAAGATATATTTTCAAGATGATGTGATTAAAAAAATGGTTGTGAGATGAAGAGAAAGTTTAATAAGTATTTGAAATAATATTCAGTTGCGCTCTATCTATCTATCTATCTATCTATCTATCTATCTATCTATCTATCTATCTATCTATCTATCTATCTATCTATCTATCTATCTATCTATCTATATATATATATATATATATATATATATATGGACGTTGATTTGATGAATATTTTAAATATCACTTAATTAAGATATATACTCTTTACTTATGTTATGTAGCTTTTATCCATTATTTTTTTTTATGAATTTAAATCTATAGTATTGAAATAAGGGACTGTCTGCCCCATCGGACCAATTAAAAACTCGATCAGACTCATTTTTAACAGCCCATGAAATAATCAGGTCGATCCACTTCAGCTCCTTTATATATTTTTGTCCTCTGGGATGACATGGATTGACCCATTTAGCAACACTACTTATAATACTAATACTATATATTTATTTTCTTTTCGTTTTTTATGATCAATTTTTTCACTATAAAAAAACATATAGTGGTTGGGTTTGTTGCTCATTTATCTTTTATTTTCTAATTTTTATTATCAAAGATAATAAAAATTATATTATTAATTTTTATTTTAATATATAAAAATAAATAATATTATTATAGATTAAATATTAAACCAATATTTTGCATTTATTTATTTATTTATTTAACTCAAGTATGTACCAGTTGATCACTATCAATTTTGGTTAAAATTAGTTTTAGTAAAATATGCAGTGATAACTTTTTTATTTTATTAGAAAGACAATGATGATCTATTTTGAAAAATAAAGTAAAAAAGGTAAAATTACCCTCATAGTAAATGTTAAGTTTAAAATCTGAAATTTTAATTATACAAGGAAGAAACATTAATGTAAGTAAATATAGGACTGTAATTTTTTTATCAATGACATCTAATATAATATAGTATAGGTATAATTAGTCCCAAAATTCTTTAATTTAAATTTAATATTTCGCTTTAGTCTTATAATTTGAAATATATATATATATATATATATATATATATATATATATATATATATATATATATATATATATATATATATATATATATATATAGGTCGCCTAAGAATTGTTTCGTTACATAAAAAGATTCTTACTGTTACAAATTTTGAAAAAAAAATTCTACCATTGAATACGTGGCGTGACATGTAGACATTAATCAATAAGGCAAGTTAGCATATGTATTTAAAAATTGGTATTTTACTTAATTGAAAAGGTTTTGTTTTTCGTGGTTTAAAACCCTTGCAAAATATTAATTATGTATAAAAAATAACAACAATTGTTTTTCTTTCGGTAGATGTTTCACATTGGAACTAATTAAAACTAGCAAATCAAAACAAATAAAAAACATAAACAAATTTCAGTCGTACAGGATACCAAACAGAAAATCACATGGAGGTTCATTCTTCAGCATCAATGTAACCTTTAAAACACCATTGGAGTATAATATCATACAACCAACAACAATGTATTTCCTTTTGTGTGCTTTATCACAATATTAACACCCATTTCAACATTTAAAGATGTCGGGACAATCATTGAAACATACATATGCAAAAACAAGAAAGAACCTGTTGAAGATAAAATCCATCCTGAGTCATAACTAACAGTAAAATAGAGAGATGAAAGCAGTGAAGTAAGAAATAATAAACATATGAGGCAACACTGAGAATCTTCAAAATCAAACCAACTCAAGCTTGGATTCCGACTGACATTCTTCAAATCTCGGGTTTTTCGGCGTATTGACCAAACTACTCTTAAACAATTCACATGCGAGAGTATCCCAGGACTTTTATCAAACATGTTACCCTTAACAACATCAGTAATAGAAAGTTAAATTGAAAAATATGTTGTATTCTTATTATTTTTTATGACACATTACAAACATTTATATATATAGGCTGATGATCTATCTTTCATAGATTGAAAATAGGATCAACCCTAACAAAGTAATAACAAACCTAACAAACGTAAAAAACTAATAACAAACTATCAAAGCTTGAAAATATGATCAAACCTAACAAACCCTAGCAAACTAATAACAAATCTAACAAACCTTAATAACAAACTATTAAATTTATCTCTAATAGTCCCCCTCAAGTTGGAGGATGAGGATTATGAACACCCAACTTGAACATGAGGTCTTGTAAAACTTTCACGCTTAAGCACTTAGTAAAAATGTTAGCATTTTGTTGTTTGCTGGGCAGGTAAGTTGTGCTTATGACACCTGACTGTATGGGTTCCCTAATAAAATTACAGTCAATTTCAATATGCTTTTTTCTTTCATGGAAGATCGGGTTTGCAACTAAATGAAGAGCTTCTTGATTGTCACAATGCATAAGCGTGTGTTTGATACACAAAACTTGCAGAGTCTCTAAAATATTACATAGCCATAGTATTTCACTTGTGGCATGTGTCATTGCATGATATTCAGCCTCACTTGAGGATCGAGAGATTGTGGTTTGTTTCTTTATTTTCCATGATATTGGAGTATTGCCAAATTTCATTAGATAACCTAAGATGGACTTTCTGGTAATGGGACATGATGCCCAATCTGAGTCACAATAGCCAACTAGTTGTAGATCATTGTGTTGTGGAATAATGATACCTTGGCCATGAGAAGATTTGAGATATCGTAAGACTCGCATAGCAACATCCAAATGGTATTGGAGTGAAGTTTGCATGAATTGGATTAGAATATGAACTGAGTAGGTTAATTCGGGCCTAGTGATAGTTAAGTAAATCAGACGTCCAACTAATCTCCTATACCTTGATGGTTCTAATAGTGGAGGTCCCTTGGCCAAAGCAAGTTTGTGATTTTGTTCCATTGGAAACAAAGAAGGCTTACAACCAAGAATTCCATATTATTGTAGAATGTATAAGGTGTATTTTATTTGACAAAGGAATATCCCTTCTGACCCTTGTGCTAGTTCCAGGCCTATGAAGTATTTAAGCGAACCAAAATCCTTCATGTGGAAACATTGACTGAGGTATTGCTTGAACTGATCACAGGCCTCGAGGTCACTACTAGCAATGATCAAGTCATCAACATAGATAAAAACAACAATAAAAATTGATCCATATGAATAAGTAAATAGACTATGATCACACTGGTTCTCTTGGAAACCATATTTTATCAAAGATTAAGATAGCTTGCTATACCAATTTCTAGATGCTTGTTACAAGCCATATAATGACTTCTTTAATCTGCATACCAAATCTTTGTTTGGAATTCTATATCCTTGTGGAGGAATCATATATACTTCTTTTGTCAACTCTCCCTGCAATAAGGCATTGCTAACATCCATTTGATGTAATATCCATCATTTTTCCACTACAGCTGTTAACAAGCACCTGACTGTGGTCATTTTGGCCACTGGTGCAAAAGTTTCATTGAAGTCCTCACCTTATATTTGTGTGTGACCTTTAGCAACTAATTTGGCCTTGTACTTTTCAATCTCTCTTGTAGCTTTATGTTAGATTTTGTACACCCATCTACATCCTATAAATTTTCTTCCTTGTGGTAAATGAGTTAGTTCCCATGTCTCATTGTCTTCTAGAGCCTTGATTTCTTGAGCCATGGCCTCCCTCCAAACCGTGTGCTTGACTGCTTGGATATATGATTGAGGTTCTTTGTCATTAGTGATGGCTGCAAGGTAAGCTCTATATTTTTGTGAAAACTTATCATAATTTAAAATTTTTGAGATGGGATATGTGATACCTTAAGAGGATTTTGGAATCGATGCCATACACTTGGGGTTTATGTTTAATTTGCCACAATCATAGTCTTTTAGATAATTTGGAGGTCGTCTTATGTGTGACATGTTCTAAGGCTCCCCCTCGTTTGAGACTTCTCCTTCACTTTCACTTGATGATTCTTTTTTAGAATCATTGGTGACTTCCTCATTCACGTTATCTATGGATAGATGTTCTTACTCTATAAGTTAACCCTTAGTTTGACTTGTGTACTCATGCTCCTTAATAGGTAAACTTTCTATAGGACCTGATGTTTGGTCATTATATGGAATTTCCCCAAGGCCTGATACTTCCAATTTTGTATCATTATAGAGTGAATACTCATCATCGAGGTTATCACTTGACAAGTTGTTTCTAAAATTAGTATACCCATTATTGTCATGCACATCGTAAGGAAAGATATGTTTATAAAACACTACATCTCTCGATATGCAGCATGCATAAGTCTTTGGATTGTAAACTTTCAATCCTTTTTGTCCTTATGGATAACCAATAAAAATAAACCTTTCAGCTTTGGGATCAAATTTACTGATTCCTTTTGAGTCGTTTTTCTTGTAGCACAAGCAACCAAAATTTCTCAAGTGCTTATAGTTTGGTGCTCTCTTAAAAAGTAACTCGTATGGAGTGATTCCCTTATTTACCAATGTAGGGGTTTTGTTGATTAGATACACTGTTGTCAATACACAATCTCCCCAAAAATGCAATGGGAGATTTTCTTGAAAACTCAAGGCTCGTACTATGTTTAAAATTTGTCTATGCTTGCATTCCACATGTCCATTCTATTGAGGTGTGGCAACACAAGAAGGTTCATGCATGATCCCTTCTTTTTGAGTGAAGCACTTGAAATCAGAGTTAGTAAACTATGTCCCATTGTCACTCCTAATCCTCTTGATATGCATATTAAACTGACTTTTGATTATATTTCTAAAACTAATCAAATGTTATAAAGTCTATGTTTCATGCTTCATTAAATATACTCATGTGCCACGAGTGTAGTCATCTATGATGATTAGAAAGTAATTTGATCCATTGTTTGTGGCAATATGGTATTTCCCCCATAAGTCACAATGAATCAATTGAAAAGGTGCTTCAGCTTTATTAGTACTTAAAGGGAAATCATTTATACATTATTTTTCCTTGTGGTATGCATCACAACCGTTTTCTCTATCAAAATTCCACTTGACTAAATGTGAAATATGTTGAAGGATTTAATTTGAGGAATGTCCCATTCTGATGTTCCATAAGGTTGCCATGTCCTTCTTAGCTGCACCCATGAATCCTTGTTAATATTGCTTTTGAAGACATAAATCCCTTCATGCAGGTCACCTGATCCAATCTTCCTATTCGAGGTTTGGTCCTGTATTGTGCAAGAATTTTGATCATAAATCACATAACAATTTAAATCATATGTTAGTTTATGAATTGAAATCAGATTGCATTTAAAGCCATGAACCAATAACACATCTTTTAACGTAAGGGAACGATAAATTCACATCTCCCATATTTTCAACTAAGCTTTAAACCCCTGTTGGTGTAGTTATGTAGAAAGATTTATCTAATTTTATGATTTTCTTCAATATTGAGGTCAAAGGAGTTATGTGGTATGAAACACCACTACCAAGTATTCAATTGAAACAATATTCAAATTTACCAGTCATATTTTTAGGTTTGGAGGTATTTTTCTTCTTCAATATCTATTCCGATCGGAACCGTACTCGGATGCCATAATAGAAAGTTAACTTGAAAAATATGTTGTATTCATATTGTTTTTGATGACACATGACAAACCTTTATATATAGGATGATGATCTATCTTTCAGAGCTTGAATAATAGGATCAACCTTAACACACCGTAACAAACCTAACAAACTATCCGAGCTTGAAAATAGGATCAACTCTAACAAACTAATAGCAAATCTAACAAACCCCAATAACAAACTATTAAATTTATCTCTAATAATCAGTCTTTTCCAAATTCTCTAAAATCAAATCGGCCTCTCTTTTCTTCACAATATCATTGCAAATCCTACTAGCAACCGGTCTAAAACCTAAAGATTTGGTCCCTAAAGCTCCGATCTTTCAACCTAAAGCTCCGAGTTGAACAATAACCTCAATTCAACCTAAAAAAACACAAGAATAAAACTCACTATAAAAAAAGTATAATCAGAAACAACAAAAGAAATGAATAAATCAAGGAAAGAATTTTAAAGATAAAGAAAGAGAATGATTACAGGAACTGGTTAGGAGGAAAAAAGTTGAAACAGAAGCGGCGGTGGAAGTCATAGTGAAAGATGATATTAGATTTGTTGTTGTTGTTGATGATGAATACTACGAGAAAAAGAGAGGAAAATATAGTGTTGAATTTTGTTGGATCGATAATATCTAAGAAGAGAAAAAATTGCAACTACCAACCACATCGTCGCTACCATGTTCATAATCTCTTTACTCTTCGGATAACATGTCTCAACTTTGAACCAAATTAGGGTTATTTCTCTTTTTGAACAAACATGTTTTAACAATAAACAGTAATAAATTATATCCAACTAGATAACCATGTCTACATTAATTAAGATTTTTTTTTCATAAAATTTAACGAAAATGATCAATTAAACTAACAAAAGTATTTTAAAGTAATTAACCTATAACATATGTGTTTTTAAAAGATCTGAAATAAAATATTAAATTAAATTAAGAGAATAAAATATTAAATCTATAATATTCTATTAAATGTTATAAGATCTATTGTTGATAATTTGAATGGAAGCATTGATGATAAATCAATGATTTGAAAACCATAACAAAGCTGAAGGACTGCTAGAGCACGTAAGAGGGAAAAAAGTGAAAACTATGTTTCTTAAGTGAGGAATAAATTTGCTTCAATTATCTTTATAAAAGTAATAATGTCTGAGATTATTAAACTAGCCATCGCCAAAAAAATATCCTATAACATGATGTAAGTAAATTAAACGACAAAGACAGGTTGAAAATCTTCAATTTAAGACAAAGCTAGGTTGAAAAGGAATACTATCACATGATGTAATATCCCAACTGATACTACATTTTGGAACCAAAAAAGAAACATATCTATCTACATGACCCAACAAAAAGGTGAGTAAATGCTTAATGCATTACTCACATCAGATAAACTTCTATCACTATCATCCAACTACACCACACAATTACATCTTTCAACTAGTCAAATTATTAAAAGAAAAATTGTTAACTTATGCGTTAAAAAGTATTTACATAAGGTAATAGAATTTTTAATAAATTTAAAAATATAATTCAATTGAAATTTTTTGAATAGTATTAAAATTACTAATTGTTAAGTTTTTTTTTTATCATTTTTATCACTTTTAAAATTTAAGAGACCAAATTTAGAATTTGAAAAATATAGATCAAATTATAATTTTTAATAATTTAAAGGACCAATTTGTAAAATTTTAAAATTATTAAGAATCAATTTATAATTTTTGGAATACTTTAAGGGTTATTTTGAAAATTTTGAATAATATAGGAAACAACTTGTAAAATTAAAAATAAAAATAATATCTAATTTAACACTCACATTTTATGAAGTATAGGAAGAATTTTAAATTCTTTGGTTTTAGACTGTCATTTTAAAATCATTAAATTTACTTTGGACAAAAAACTTCAAAAACAGAAATTTATTTTTACTTTATTTTTATTTTTTATCCAAACAATAAATTTTTTCTAAATTATTTAAAATTGACTTAATTACAGTTTTGGTTCCCCTAATTTATTTGATTCACAAAATTGATTTTTTTATTTTAAATTCATGCATTTTTTTATCCCTGCTCGTATTTTTGCACTTAAAATTAACGGTGTTTTTATTTTTTAAATGACAAATTTCTTATGAAACATGATAAACCATTGTGTATAAACATATTGAAGAACTTTAAAGATAAAATATAAATTAAAAAATGAATATCTCATTGATTTTTATGAAAAAACGTAAGAGGGAAACCAGAACTATTTGAATTTAAATGAATGAGACTAATTTCGTGAATTAGATAAAATATGAGAATCAAAATAATAATTTATCCTTTTAACACTCTAAAGCTTCAAAGATTGTGAATGAGAGAATGTGTGAAAGATCAGTTGGTTTTGTGTTTGAGTTATCAGTGTAATGTAAAGGTATAATAGTTATTCTCTAATTAATAAGGAAACTCTCTCTCTCTCTCTCTCTCTCTCTCTCTCTCTCACACACACACACACACATACACACACATACACATATATACACACACACACGCGCATGCACACACACAGACACACACACGCACACACAAACATACACACACACATGTAAGAACATGTTTGGTTCTACATCTACATACATTTAAGTTTTGATGATAAAAAAGCGTAGAAGAATAATTTTATGCACTAACTGTTTTGTTAAGTGTGTAAAATCTCAAAGGCTAGAACAAAATCTAAATGAAGAGAGCAAAAACTATGTAAAGAAAATTCTGATCACGAAACCTCTAATGCCAAGTCTGAAGTTAACTCTGCTAGTTGAAGACTTTGAAGAAGTCAACTATGATAGTCAACTCAGAAGAAAGAAAAGTATAATGGAAAACAAACTTAAAAGCAAAGCAAATTCTAAAGCAAAGCATGAACAACATCAATCATAAAAACAGACTCTGAAGAAAGTTATACTATTGAATAAATCAATATGAATGCATACTAAGTCTAAAGAAAGCTGAAAGCAAATTTTAAAGAGAACACACACTCTGAACAAAAGGAAGTAATCAAAAGCATGTGTACAATCAAGTCAAAATTTATGAATAGAAACCATCTAGATAATCTCTGATATAAGCTCTTACTACAAGTTTGTGTTAGTCTCAGAACCCAGTACTCTAAAGATATGAAGTCTCTCCAAGTTTCGAAGATAGCCTGAGAACTCTACTCAAGCTTCATCAAATTATATCGGGAGCCTCTGACTAGAAGTTAGTAAGCAAAGGAAATAGTTCTCTAACAGTCAAAGCATCTGAACAAACTATTAAATGCTTATGCATTTCTTGGTTAGGTTTACTTTAGACTATGGTAATTTCAAGCCTCACTTTGAATAGAATTTGTAGTCTACATCATCTAAGCTCTGGACTCTAATCAAGCTTCATTTCATCCCTTATCTGAAGCCTCTGATTATGACAAGAATAATAACCAAGGAAAGTACAACCAAAAATATATTTCCTTATGAAGACAAATTTTGGTCTCTATAAGCTTCAATCCACTTGCATAAGAAGCCTCTGACTAGAAGATTTGAATTAAAGTTCAATATTGTTTGATGTGACAGAAGACAAAAGAAAATATACTTTAAAAGTAAATAAGCTTCTCACGTTTCATCATCAACAACTCTTTATTGCAAGTGCCGCTTAACTGTTGCATATGAAGTGACCTTCATACAACATATATTTTAAGGTCAATTCATATTCTACCCTTTAACAGATCTTTCATCCAGTGAATCTATTCATCTCTTATGTATTTTGAGGAAGAAGAATATGTAAACATAAGATATATATATATATATATATATATATATATATATATATATATATATATATATATATATATATATATATATATATATATATATATATATATATATATATATATATAGAGAGAGAGAGAGAGAGAGAGAGAGAGAGAGAGAGAGAGAGAGAGTAAGCATGCATATGTATGTGTGTGAGTCTTATCAGACACTGAATCTACACCACCATAACACAACAAGGAGAGAAACACTTAGAACTTTCATTGTATATACTGTAAGTGTATTCATCTTATCATCATCTTGTATTATCATCTTATCAAGAAGCAAATCTTGTAAACATGAATATTTTATAACCTAGTTGGTTATATTTCTCAAACGACCATGTTGGTCAGGTTCTTGAGAGGGCTTTGAAAGGTAGTCAAATAGGGTAAATCTCCTTAAGCGACCGGGTTGGTCAGGATCTTAAGGAGTCAATGGCTGTCAAGACTTCTTAAGCAACCAGGTAGGTTAGGCTCTTAAGAAATCAGTGATAGGTTGTAATTGCTTTATAATCAGATTGATTATTGGAGTAAATCCTTGTCTAAGGCAAATCACCCAGTGGGTGGACTAGATGTAGCCTAGTTAATAGTGAACCATGATAAAATACTTGTGTCTTTTATCATTTTTCTTCTTATTGTTGTTGTTATTCTTGCGCTTTTTTGGGAAAGAAAAAGTTGTCATACTTGAAACCCAACTCCCCCCCCCCCCCCATTCTTGTGTTTCCTGCACCTTCAATTGGTATTAGAGCATCAAATTTGTTATTGACTAGATTATGTCAAACAGTTAAGTGTGTTAGAAAAAGATCCATTTTTTGAAACACATTAAGGCAATGCAAGAAACAATGATAAAAATACCATTAATCTGCCACATGTACACATCTTGCAGATGCTAATGATGTTGAAATGGAAAACAAGATAAATGAACAACAAAGAAATACAACTAGAATCATCTTGGATTTAAGACTGTCTCCTTGAGTGATATTTCTTACAAATGAGTATGAAAGGATTGCAAGTGGAAGCTCTTCTAAGTCTTCATTTGAATATTTGAGAATGACTCATAAAAGAGATGAACAAGTACAACAAACCAAGGTACTGATCTTGTTTCAAGTTTGAGACCTTTAAAATAGGATTGGTGAAACTTTTTAGTACATGATGCTCAAAATTTCAAACTAATGTTTAGATTTGAAAGTCTTAGACAAAGGTCACTACAACAAACCAAGTGAAGAAGTTCATCAATAGCTGGCCAATGAAGCAAATAGCTATGATGATTACTCTCAATCTGTTCACAATTCTGAACTACAGAGATGGCTAGTTCTCTAGGTAATCATGAGATCAAGAAAGAAGAATATGGATCTCAAAAGAAGTTTGTTTCTATAAAGAAGCATCAACCTTACACACAGGAAGTCATGTCATTACAAATGGAGGGTTCCTAAGTCAACAAAGAAAATACATAGAAGGAAATCATCTAGGTCAAGAAAAAAGATCTAATGGATATATAGGGAAACTATAGAGAAGATTGTGCTTAAAGTAAAACCAACATGATGTTGATGATAAACACTGAAGAAGAAGAAGAAGAAGCACAAATGCAGTTGTATCTGAACCAGGATCATAATCTCCATCAGAAACAATATCTGACTCAAACAAGATATCTTGGGGAGAAAGGTTGGAACATCAATCCTGGAACCTGATGCATGGAGCTCTCAACATTCAAGAGAATAATGCATCTACTCCAATATTTGGAACTTAAGCATCATGGCTCTGAAGGTTATGAAGGAAATTCAGAGAATAAGACAAGTGGTATAGGAACTATTAGTAATTATTTCCTCACTTTGCCTCTGATATATTTGTCTTATTTTATACTAAGAAAACTTGAACAAATTTTATTCTAAGTCACAAAATGTATCATGTTAGAATACTCTGATTGCGCAAAGGCTACAAAGCACCTAGCACTGAGACAATAATTGTTGTGGAATTAATTCATGTTAAGTTTGATGATAGGCTTGGCTCTGAAAAGTCAAAGCTAGTTGAAAAGTTTGCATATTTGAGGATAGCTCATCAGACTCTGATGGAAAACAATCTAAAGAAAAAGACTCTGAAAAATGTTGAATGCAAAAGTATTCAAAATCTGATGCTGACATTATTCCAGTAACACTAAAGATACTTGAACAAAGCTAGAATGTTATATAAGCCATAATCCCTTTGAGAATTCATGTTATCTGGACTCTAGGTTTAAACAAGAACAAAAATATGGGAATGAGGGATGAAAGCAATCAGTATTTGGATGCAACACTCATATCCTCATATCCTCCATACTAGAAGGCTATCAAGTTAATAAGAGTAACATTCATTTTCCCTTGATAACTCTTTTTCTTTGTGTTTATGTAAGAATCATATTTTGCATTCGAAATTCTAACCATACTAAGATAAACATCATTTCATCAAAAACAATGTTCAAAAGGATATTCACCAATACAGACCTTCAATGGACTGGTATCTTATCTAAAACCCCTTGCTGATTATAAGATTCTTTTAATTTAGAAGAAATTAAAGGAAATTTTGTGTCTTGAATAAATGATGAAATCTCAGAATATTTAGAATCAAAATGATTAAATTTTTTTATAAGTTATTTTCCTTTTAACCAGTAAACTCTCTTAGTGAGAAGGTTGTCATGGTTAGAAGATTCTAAGTCAAAACCCTTTTCGGAATCTTCTTTCTTTTGATCTCTGGAAATATTTGCTTATTCTCAAGTACTTTTGTTATGGATAAGGTATGTGACAAGTTGTCTCACTATCTTCTAAGCTGTAAAAAAACGCTTGAAGTACCTCTAGGTAATTATTATTTCATTGGTTAAAATGAAGTCATGCTTTGGTTCCCCCTTCTTTATTAATTAATTAGAATAGCAGTGATTATCTCTACTCGGACGTTTTATGTTGATTCAAGTATTCTCAATTTTATTGGTTTCCGTTATGTTCCCTCTCGTTTCTCTCTGATAATTCATTCTTTTCAAAACTCTTACTTTTCCTTTCCTCCACCTTTATGTAAACCATGTCTTGTTTTTGTATTCTAATCATCTCACTCCTTCTTTTCTTTTCACTCTCATCTTATCTTTGCACCTATCTTTTTAAATGGCTTCCTTCAAAACCTTCAGAGGATGAAACCCACCTTGTTACTATCCTAAAACAAGTTGTTAACTTTGAAGAGCTAAAAGCTTTGGGTTCCAACATTCAAAATCTTGTTGGTTCTTAACTTTGGGGAAACTACTTTGAAATTATTCTTGGTCCAGTCTTTCCCAGTCTTGTTAAAAGCTTTTGGGTTAATTCTTAAATTCATTTTAATAATGAAAATGTTGAGGAAATCTGATATGTTGTCTTAAACACTTCTATTACCATCACTCATTCACTTATTGGTGATATCATTAAGTGCAAAGAAGATGGTATCGATATTGAGTAGTACATAACCAACCTCACCTTTCACAAAGACATTCTCTCCATCACTAAAAGTTCTAGAAACCTTTTTGAAGCTTCTGATCAAACTCATGCGGAAAATTTATGGTATTAGCTGATTATTACAAACTTTTTACCAATGAATCCAAACTCGCCCTTCTTGTCTATGGATGAAAATCACATTATCTATTTCCTTATTTCAAGGGTAAAAGTTAACCTACCTCTTACTATCTTCAACTATCTGAAAGATAAAATCTTGACCTCTCGTGAGGGTGAGTTTTCCTTCATTCATTTTGGGAGAGTTCTCTCTGAACTATTTGTTCAAAAATGGATAGTTAAGGAAGTACATATGGCGGGTCAAACTGAAGCACTTGAGACCTCCTGGGGAAAAAATCTTGTAGGTGTTACGGTAATGGAGATTAGAGGAAGAAGAAGCATGACCCTTAGGAAAAAATTCTTTATATGCTTTTCTGTCCATATGTTTGTCTATTGTTTCTCCTTATATTCCCTCCAACTGTTTTGTATTTTTTTCAATTGAATGAATATTTTCATTTCCTCTATCTTTATCTAATCTCTTTGATCATTTTATGATTCTTAATGACAAAGGGGGAGAAGATTAAATGATTTTGATCTTTTTTTCAATTGATAATATCACAAACATTAGCAAAGGGTAATGATTTGGAGAAGAGTAATGATCTAAAGAGTGTGTTAACATTAACATTCTGAAGAGGCCAAGAATAATGACTCTAAAGAAATTAATCTAACAAATCTTAAGAGAAATTATTTTAACAAAATAGTTTGATGGAATCAAAATTCTAAGTCTTGTACTCAAAGGGAGCTTGCAAACCTCACTCGGTACTTAAACTGAAGAATTTTGATAGTCTAAAATAATCAGAGGAAGCTTGCAAACCTTACTATGAAATTTAGCATATTTATCTGATTTGAATCTTCATTTAAACCTTAATTATTTTGAATCTTAAACTCAGAGGGAGCTTGCAAACCTCACTCTTTAGATTTGAGTTGAATAAATAAGTTTGAAAGTATAAAGCTCAAGGGAACTTACAAACCTATCTCTGATGTTTTATAAATATGATTATCTAAAATACATGGATATTTATCTTATTTAAGATTTTATTGTATCAAAATTATTTTGAATCTAAAACTCTGGGGGATCTTGCAAACCTCACTCTGTATATTTGAGTTGAAGATTTTTTTTTGAAAGTATAAAATTTAGGGGGAGCTTACAAACCTAACTCTGGATTTTATAAACATGATTATCCAAGTAAAAAAATTATTCATTAAAATACATTTGCTTGTCATCATAAAAAAAGGGGAGATTGTAAGAACATGTTTGGTTCTACATTTACATACTTTTAAGTTTTTATGATAACAAAGTGTAGAAGAACAATTTTATCCACTATTTGTTTTGTTAAGTGGGCAAAATCTCAAAGGCTAGAACCAAATCTAAATGAAGAGAGAAAAAGCTAAGTAAAGTAGATTCTGATCAAGAAACTTCTAATGTTAAGTTTGAAGTCAACTCTGATAGTTCAAGAATTTGAAGAAGTCAAATATGATACCCAACTCAGCAGAAAGCAAAGTCTAATGGATAGAAAACATCAAATCAAAGCAAAGTTTGAAGAAAATCCTGAACAACCTCAATCATAATATCAGACTTTGAAGAAAGTTACATCATTGAAGAAATCAATCTGAACGTAGACTAAGTCTGAAGAAACTGAAAGCAGATTCCAAAGAGAATACACACTCTGAACAAAAAGAAGTAATCAAAATCATGTGTACAATAAAGTCAAGCTTCAAGATTATAAAGTCAACATTTCTGATTAGAAACCACCCATAAAATCTTTGCTATAAGCTCTGACTACAAGTTTGTATTAGTCTCATAACACAATACTCCAAAGACTTTGAAGTCTCTCTGAGTTCTAAAGATATCCTGAGAACTCTACTCAATTTTCATCAAGTTATATTAGAAGCCTCTGATAAGAAGTTAGTAAGCAAAGGAACTCTACTACTGTTTGATATAACAGAAGTACAAAAGCAAATCTACTTTCAAGGTAAAGAAGCTTTTCACTTCCCATCATCAATAACTCTCTTTTACAAGTCTCGCTTAACTATTGCATATGAAGTGACCTTCATACAAGGGATGTTTTAAGGTCAATTCCTATTCTACCCTTCAATGAATCTTTCCTCCAACAGATCTATTCATCTCTTGTATATTTTAAGGATGAGGAATATGGAAACATGAGAGAGAGAGAGAGAGAGAGAGAGAGAGAGAGAGAGAGTGTATGTGTGTGTAAGCATGCATATGGATGTGGGCGAGTCTTAACAGACGTTGAAGCTACAACACCATAATACAACAAAGAGAGAAACACTTAGAACTTTCATTGTATATCTTTTAAGTGCATTCACCTGATCTTCATCTTGTGTTATCAACTTATCAAGAGGAAAACCTTGTAAACATGAATCAGTTATAACCCAATTGGTTATATTCCTCAGGAGACCATGTTGGTCAGGTTCTTGAGAGGGATTTGACAGGTAGTCAAAGAGGGTAAATCTCCTTAAGAGACCAGGTCGATCAGGATCTTAAGGAGTCAATGACCATCAAGATTTCTTAAGCGTCCTGGTAGGTCGGGATCTTAAGAAATCAATGACATGTTGTCATTGCTTTGTAATCATATTGATTATTGGATTAAGTCATTGTCTAAGGCAAATCAACCTGGTGGTAGGACTAGATCTAGCCTAGTTAGTGGTGGCCGAGGATAAAATACTTATGTCTTTTATAATTGTTCTTATTATTGTTGTTGCTCTTCTTGCATTTATTTTGGGAAAGAAAAAATTGTCATACTTGAAACCCAATTTAAATCCCCCATTTCTTGTGTTTCATGCATCTTTAACACACACACACACACAAACACATACGCACTAATTTGAAAATATTTTTAAACCTATCTAAATTTACTAAAGCACATTAAAACCTAGGGAAAACTACCCAGGTTCATGTGGAGTTGATCAAGAGTGTTCCTAATCAGTTATGAAGAATTTGTACACTTTCTAATTGATTAAGAACATAATCCAATCGACTAGAGGAAGTAAAAAGACTCTTTAATCGATTAGAAATACTCTTAATCGATTAAGTCACATAACTGACATATGGTTTCAATTTTGGGAGTAGGTTTGCCCTCCTTTTGAAGCTCTTAATCAATTATATCCTTGGGTTAATCGATTAAGTCATTAAAAGTCCATGAATCTCTTTTCATTTTGAGCCAATTTTTCTTCTGTAGATAGAGGCATCTCCTTATTTTTATGTTACACAATAAATTGAATATATAGATATTCTTTCTCACTTTCTACTCTCCTCTACTTCATTTTTTCTATTTCTTCACTAATTTACTTTAGTGCTTTGAAAGTGAAAAATATTCGTGAGAGTTATTCTGGAGATGTGGAATTATTATAGTTTACTAAATAAGGTACTATCTATTTTGTAATATCATTCAAATAAGTTAGTGTTTGGTTCTAAAGGTTAACCAGTGAAAGTGTCTATTTAGTTCTTGAGTTCAACTAATTCAAATCTTTATTTGGTTTGTGAGCTCAGCCTCCATTTGATTTATAGATTAGCTTGTCAAAGTCTCTCGTTTGATTTGAAGATTAGCCTCCTAAAATCTATTGTTTGGTTCATAGAATTAACTAATTAAATTCTCCATTCGATTATAAAAATATTTGTGGGAATAACTTATAAAAATCTCACATCTTTAGTGGAGTTCTCAAGAGGAAACATTTGAGGACAGTGGTAAGTCAAGTGGTTACGCCGAACCTGTATAAATCTCTATTGTACTGTGTTTCTCTTATCTCTTTAATTTCCATTATTTTATTTTAATTAATAAACTTATTAATATTTTTCAACAAACACAATTCACCTTCCCCCCTCCCTTCCGTCTCTTGTGTTTGGAGTCACTTGGTTAATAATTATTGATATTATAAGAGATGTCATAAATAGAGGAGAGTTTTAGGAATGCTATCTTTAGAGGTTCACTTTACAGACAATAATATTAGAGGCACATAATGCATTATAGTATAGGAGGCGGAGGAGGAACATGATCGTTAGATATAACCAATAGTTGCATTTTAATTTATATTTTGATATAAAAATTGTGAGTGATTGAGTTATGAGTTATGCATGCTTTACGACTGATGTATGGATAATGTATGGTTTGATATGAATATTATGAAATAATGACTTATGTATGATTATTGTGTGAATAATGAATGGTTGTGTGATTAATGTGTGGATAATGACTTATCTATAATATTGTCCAATGGTTTGTCCAGAGATTGAAATTTAGATTCACCCCTTTGTTATCTTGTAGGTGCGTCAAGATATTGAAATTCAGATTCACCATATGATATCACATATACATATAATATACATATAATACAATGTCAGGGTTTTTTCTAGATATTGAAATTTGAATTGACCCCTTTGTTATCACATATACACATGATTCACCCCTTTATTATCTTGTAAGTGTGTTCGGAGTTTGAAATTCAGATTTACCTTATGCATATATACATAATACACATCCAATACAGTCTTATAGGTTTGTTTAGATATTGAAATTCATATTTACCTATTTGTTATCACATACACACATAATTCACTCATTTTTCATCTTGTAGGTGTGTGTGGAGATTGAAATCAAGATTCATCCTATGCATATATACATAATACACATCAAATACAATCTCATGAGTTTGTCTGGATATTGAAATATGAATTTACCCCTTTATTATCTTTTACAAAGTACACACAAGCAATGTTGTTCTTGGGGTGTGTCCAAATTTTGTAATCTAAACATATTTTTACATAGATGGGTGTGTGTCCTCGGACAATGCAAATAGATATTTATGATTTTCCATAGGATTTAAGAGAAATGGACGGAGTGCAATAAACATTTACCTTTTATTTTAAAAGCTTTGCAAGCTAAAAGTTTATATGAAAGCCCAAATTTATAAGAACATTTACCATTAGGAGACTAATGAACACACATTCAAAATATTGATTACTTTTACACCATAATTATGTTGAGTGTGAAATGTGAATTATAAGTATCATATTAAATAAGAAAATGAATATTGAGGAAAAAAAGCCAAGACTAATATATGTATGTTTTAAAATTTTGAGTTAAGTTGTACTTCTTCCGTCCCATAATGAGTGCCCTAATTGACCATTTCACACAAATTAAGAAAAAAGAATAAATGAAAGAGAGAATGATATTTTTACTAAAGTATCCCTTATCGACTTTTGGGAATAATGAAAGTAATATTAATTTGAGGGTAGAATTCGAAAAGGTGCATTGAAAATTGAAACGAGTCATTCATTTTGGAACACTTTTTTATTCCAAATGGGTCACTCATTGTGGGAAGGAGGGAGTAGTGTTTAATTTTATTTTCCTGATTATTCTAAGTTTAATGAGATGATCCCTTTGGCTACGTTCAAAATTTAATTGTCGCATCAAATCCATGATTCACCCAATGTGATTTATTCTTGTATTGAAAGTCTTCTTAACAATGGTTAGACGACATGTCTTGTTATGTGTCAACAATGATGTAATTGTATATGATTGATTATTGTATTGAAATTTTTTAGGAATGGATGATTTCATCTTAAGAGTTGGAAGAATGCCATATGAAAATGACATAATTAATCACCAAATCCTTTAACTTAATTTAGTATTTTGTTTTAGTCTCTTAACTAAAAAGCGTTACAAGTCAGTCCTTTAACTTACCTTATGTTACTCTATTTGGTCTCTTCTGCCAATTCCTGTCAAAAAACATTAAGTTCTAATGACGTGGCACGAAAACAAGATCATTGGTACAAACCTGAGTCAACATATATAGTTAAAAACTGATATATTATTTAAATTGCGAGGGTTTTGTTATCGGAGGTTTAAAACAAAACACTCGCAGTTTGAACAATGTATCAGTTTTGAACTACATATGCTGACTCAGATTTGTACCAATGGCTTTGTTGTCATGCCACATCACCAGAACTTAACAATTTTTTGTCATAAGCTGACAGAAGGGACTAAATAGGGTAACGAAAGTGAAGTTAAGGGACTAACTTGTAACATTTTTTAGTTAAGGGACTAAAGCGGAATATTAAATTAAGTTAAGGGACTTAAACATGTATTAAGCCTACGAAAATAGAAAAATGTATCTTTTGTAAATATAGAGTGTGCCACCAAAGAGGGGAAGTGAATTAGGTTTTAAGACTTTTTCACGCTGTTAAGCGATGTTGCTTATGTGCTTATTTTTTCATTATTATTTCTATGAACTTATGAAGTAAAGTGCATAAACATAAATGAAAAAATGTAAAGAACACAAGGATATATCATAATTCTCCTTTTCAACCAAGGATACATCTAGTCCCCTTACACCCCGTGAGAGATTTCATAATATGTTAAATCTTTGCACAAGTCTTACACCAAGATCTTTCCTATAATCTTCTAACATAACAAAGAGGCACACCACTTCCTTGATTTTCAAACATAAACAATTATGGTGGTCTTTGAATCACCCTGTCAAAGGACCTTTCCAACATATAGAAACATAATCCTTTTATTTGCAAACTTCTGTAATAAGTACAAAAAAATTCTTACTGATAAAAATCACAAAACACTTGGTGAATATTACAACAAATTGATGAAAATGAGTACAAATAAATTTTGCAGCTGACTTGATAATACTTGAGAGTTTTGTTGCTTTTCTGATCACAAAACACAAGTGTTTTCACTAAAAAAATTCACATATGAATGAAAATTATGCAGGAAAAAGTTTCCCTGTCAATATTGTACTGACACTTGAAACATATGAAATTTTTCATGAAATATGTGATTTTTAATGTCAAATTATTCTACTATTTATACATCACAAGACACCATTTTGGAAAGACTGGTAATGCTTGAAAATAATCAAAAATAATTTGCAATGCTTTATGAAAATGATTCATGAAACAATGCAATGAAAAGAGATCATGTTGATTCATATTTTTCCAAAAGCTACAGAGGTAAATCGATTTACTCGTGTAGGTTAACCGACTGACCTATCCATAACGTTCAAAAAATTATGAAAGTGAACTAGGTTAATTGATTTACTTGGAAGCATAAATCACTTTACATAGCCAAATTGGAATGATAAATCAGTTCACTTGGCATGTTAATCGATTGACCTCATTTGAAAACCAAAATTTAGTTCAAACAGAACCAATGTAAATCAATTGACATCATGAGGTAAATCGATTTAACTTATTAAGAATTTGAAATTTTTCTAAGTTAAAATGCGATCTTGAAACTTATGCATGCTTGGAAGTTTAGATTAATTATTGAGCACATAAACCATATAACAACTAAATTTCACATTGTACCTTGGTCATGATCCAATTTCATTGAAATCCAAAACTTATGAAATCTTGATACTTTGATTCCAATCCTTTTCTTCTTTGATCTTTCTTCTAAGATAACTTTTTGTCTTCATCAAAATCAAGTTACGAGGATGATGAAAATCTTTTTCATATCTCTAATTCCAAAAATGCATCTCCGGATGCACTATTTACCTCACTAAAACATGCCCCAACTGAGTCTCATCCCATATGTTTTCCAGAAGTGCATTTATGGATTTGTGAAGCGGGAATTTGGAAACTATCCACTTTTGCATGTCAGTCAATTCCGGATGTGCATTTCCAGAATAATCAAACGTGATTTTTAATAAAACAGAACTCTGAATGATAAAAAAACATAACCATTCTTTCTCAAAACCCTTACAAAAAATCCTTCTATTCACAATTAAGATTTCCACTCCAAAACTTCAGTCTTGTGTTTCATCACATCAAAAGGAGCAAAAAAGAGTTGAAATACAAGATAAAGATAATTTATTTCATTCCTCATTACTCACATTAATCTTGTTTTTTAGTTGTAAATGCTACATTATGTCTGAAAATGCATTTCTGGGTTTTGTATGAACTCCTACGAAAATGCATTTTCGGAAACGTTCAATGTTCATTTCAATATGCTTTTGAATATTTTCTGTTATTATTTGTATTAGATATGGTGCACCCTGATATTTCCCCCAAACCTATTGTGTCTATGAATACCAAAAGTTTTGATGTGAAGGAGATAAACGTTGGCAACCAATTTACAACTGAACAAGAGTTTGAGTCTCGTGATCAAATGCTTCAATAGATTCACATAGAGGCATGCAAATTGGGGTTTGGTGTTGTAATTGGGAGGTCCAATAATATTTTAGATAGTAGAGTTAAATTTATGACAATGAGATGTGAAAGAAATGGGAAGTATATAACTCTTCTCCATAAATTCAAACGAGATGACATCGGTTCAAAAAAATGTGAGTGTCCCTTTAAGTTGTGTGGTTATATTTTGTCAAATAACAAATGGAAATTTAATGTAATATATGTTTTACATAACCATGACATGTGTGACAAGTTAGTTGGGCATCCAATTGCATGTGGCCTTATGCCGGAAGAGATGAAAATCATTTCGGACATGACATTGGATATGGTGCACCCCAAAAACATTCATGTAACTTTGAAATGTAAAAATTGGGAAATACCTCAATAATCAAGCAAGTATACTATATTCATGTCCATAAAAACAAGGTGTTAGAGGGGGGTAGAACTTAAATTCAACAATTGTTGAGACTTATGGGTGATAGAAATTATGTATCTAGGTATCGAACATGCGATAATGGAGTAACTGTTTGAGATATATTTTGGAATCATCCTGATTTCATAAAGTTGTTTAACATGTTTCCTACTATACTCATCATTGATTCAATGTATAAGACCGACAAGTACAAGCTTCCACTATTAAAAGTTATGTGTGTTACCTTTATCGAGAAGACTTATTCTGTCGAGTTTGCATTTCTGGATAGCGAAAAAGAGGAAAATGTTACTTGGGTTTTAGAAGTGTGCCAGAAAATGTTGAAGAACAAAGAAGACATGTTGAAATTATTGACATTGGTTGTAAACATGTTTCCTACTTCATACACATTACTTTGCAGATAACACATCATAAAGAATGTCAGAAGTCGAGTTAAACCCACGGTAGGGACCAAACAAATTAAGGGTGAAGAAGGAAAAATGGTCAAAGCTAGCGTGATAGTGGAAAGAATAATGGATGTGTGGAATGTGACAATAAATTATTTTATAGAAGAATTATATGTCGATGTTGTTATATGTTTCAGGAAGGTGTGTGAGAAATATCAAAATTTGTTAAAATATGTTGAAAGTACAGTTCTGGACCAAGTAAAGGAGAAGTTTGTTTGTGCTTGGACCGGTCAGGTTAGACACATTGGAAATACAATAACTAACCGAGTTGAGTCTGCCCATGCTACACTAAAGAACTGGTTGGGAAATAGTAAAGGTCATTTGTGTAGAGATTGGGACTTTATGAACCAAATGATCCAAAATTAGTATAATAAGACACATACATCATTTGATCGCAACATCATATGGTTAGAACATAGATTCAAAGACAACAATCTCTATTCTAAGCTAGTCGGTAACATATCTCGAGCAAGACTGGATTTTATTTTTCACGAAGTCAAACAAGTCGAGAATGTAGGTTTCGATAGCTCAAAGTGTAGTTGCACACTTAGCAAGATGTATGGTTTCTCATGTGTTTGTCTAATTTCAAAGAAGGTGAAACATGATAGCCTGATACGAATGGGTGAGGTTTGCACTCACTGGAAAAGGCGTTGGTTTAATGATGACTGCGTGATGAAGGATGATAAATCGAATATCTCTATCTTGGCCTAATGAGAAGTGATATAGGAAAGGATTTTGAAAGCCGATGACGATATGAAACTCCACATCGAAGAGAAATTGAGCAAGATTGCTTATCCAGAAACCACTTATTTGAAACCACCATCTCACCCAGTAAAAATAAAAGGTGCTCCTAAGAAGGTCAAACCAACACCGACTGACAATTTAGCGATGCGGTCTCCTTCCTATCTTGAACATGTTTGTAAGCTTTTTTCAGATTCTCCAACTCTAAAATCTCAAAAAAAGTATTTTCAAATGAGCTCACATTAGCAAACCACATCCTTCACCGCCTTTACCAAAAATCCAATTCATCAATGAGATGCCGGTTTTTATGCATAAATACATTGAATGGATCGTCAATGCTGAGGGTGACAATAATTATGGTTTTAGAGATGTATCTGCTTTGCTCGATAAAGGAGAGGAGGATCAATCATTTGCCCGCATTCAACTTATTAAATAGTTAAATGTCTATAAAGAATCATACACACGACTTTACAGGAAAAAAAGAAAATTTTGATGCAATTCATGAATCTCTTGTTCCTTGCATTAGTGGACCGGCATCGGAAGAAAAACTGATGTGTTTCCCTGAAATGGGTCATCTTATAACAAATGTGTATGAAAGAGTGTATATTGATCTGACAAGATACAATTTCTCATAAACATTTTTTCACTGCACACGGTCCCACCTTAAAATCTAAATGATTGTATTATGTGTACTGGGTGACTTTCAAAAATATGATACTTTGTTCAAATTTATTTGAAACCGGGATACCCTATACCACTAACACCACCAGAGTGGACAGCTCATTCAACAAGGAAAGTTGAGACTTGGCTGAATAATTTTTTGGAAAGGATGCAAAGGTTCACCAAGTTGAGCGAGATTGATAGGGAGTCAATTAAACAAAAGTCAAAGGTTGTCCCACCCATAGATATAGATTTAAATGGTGATGCATCCTTTGAGTTATTTTAGACTTTATTCAACGATGCATTTATGTGCTTAGACATTCATTTGTATGTAACCTTGTATTAGTATTAATGATGTCAAATATATACATTTTCAAAGATTTCTATTCATGTTTAAGTTTCGAAAAAAAATATCCATTTTTCATTCTAAAACAGGTTATGTTTCTCATTGTTTTCGAAATTGCTTCTTTCATGTGTAGTTCTGGAAATACATCTTCGGAATATCATTATAGGTTTGTCTAAAAATGCATCTCTGAAATTAGCCCTGGTACAAAATAGAATTTCTGAGGTGTAAGTATTAGCCTAAAATTGTATAAGTATGGGGCTCTCATTTTATATTTTTTACTAAATTACTTTACACTAGAATGAACATCAATTGACATTATCGCAAATGTCTACTTCAACGGCGTGAACCCCTCAATTGAATTTAAGTTCAAAGATTACACCTCTCTTGTAGATCTGAAATTCACACTGGAAAATCTCCTACAATATTATGAAAATCAAAAAATTATGAAGCTCAAGTACCATACACTCCGATTGACAACTGAGGGAAGATTCAACTCAACAACTTTGAACTGAAGACAAGTATATATTTAAGGGTTATATGGAATACATTTTTCTCTTACAAAACAAAATGTTTAATCGAGTTGGATGCAACGATTGTGAGATCGATCGAAGATATCATGAAGATGTTGAAACGTCCATCTAGATGTTGAAATGTAATGTTCGATTTATATTAACAATTAGCTATTTAATGTTTTATTTTTTATGTTATCAATGTTGATTTATTAATGTTATCAATGTTTCATTTTTATGCATCTTTCTGTTTCTGCGTTTGGTTCTAGTTCAATATGTTTCGGAAATACACCTCCGTAAGATTTATGGAAATTCATTTCAAGATTAAATCCACTCATAGGTTTGAAACGTGGGTAACAAACGAAAGGATTATTTGTGAATATAACGTGTCTAGAGATATATTTTCGAATTCGAAAATATATTTTATTTTTCACGAGGGTGGGAAAGCAATTCATTGAGCAATTAAAAAAAATAACAATTATTAGGCGCCATGTCTTGTTATGTGTTAACGATGATGTAAATACATATAGATGAAAAAACTTTCAACGGTGAGTATACCCAAATGAATAGCCTTCCACTTAAGAGGATATTCTTGGTGTGTCAAATTTAAATTTTTATGTTAAATGAAAAGGAATGAATGTTGAGTAACATAAATATGATGTGAGATGATTTATACACCTAATACCTTAAATTTTTAGTTTGATCAAAATATAATGTAATAATCCCTTAAATTTTGATAATTTCTTAAAGCTCCTTAGATCTTTCTACTGCACCACATGAATTTCCACAAATGTCCTCCGTTTTTGAAGATGCATCTCCAGACGCACCTCTTGCACACTCAAGTAAGACCATTTTGAGAGGCACCCTATATGTTGGGTAATTTTTATTTCGGAGATGCATCTCCAGAACATTTTAAGAAAGACCTTAATTATTTAATAGTTCAGTAGATATTCTGGAGATGCATCTCCGGAATCATGGTCGGCATTTTAAAATTTACATCACCTTTGTATGTCAGATATTTTTGGAGATACAACTCCGAAAATATCCGATAAAAGTATCAGTTGCATGATCACACATCCATTATTGACATAGTTGATTTTCAACCAAACCCTTCATTCTCAATCCATTTTTTCACTTCAAATATCCATCCTTTTGGTTCATCACATCATAGAGAGCAAAAGAAGATATAATTTCAGGTAAAGATTCTTCTTTTCCCTCTGCATTGCTCATATTAATCTTCCATTTTTACTGAAAAGATTTACGTCGTGTCCGGAAATATATCTCCGAAACATATATGAACTTGTCCGGAGATGCATTTCCGGAATTCGTCTGTGTTCATTTTTGAAGTCATTATGCATAAGTAGTAACACTTATGTTATCTTATGGTTTTAATTGTTTTCATTAGATATGGTGCACCCCAATATTTTCTCAAAACAAGTTGTTTCTCCGAATGTCCAAGGTGTGGTTGCTTCTCCGAATATTCAAGGTAATGTTGTGAAGACGGTAGATGTAGGAAACGAATTTAAATATAAGCAAGAGTTTGAATCTCATGATCAAATGCTTCAATGGATTCGTATGGAGGCCTCAACTGAAAAGACATATTCTATTGGTTTGGCATTTCTTGAGTGTGAAAAAAATCACAATTTTACTTGGGCATTAGAGATGTGTCGAACACTGTTGAAGGTACAAGGTGAGATGCTTAAATAGATTGTTATCGAACGTGATACCGCATTGATGAATTCGGTTGCAAAGGTATTTTCTTCTTCTTATGCATTACTTTGTAGGTATCACATGACAAAGAATGTGAGAAGTCGGGTTAAACCCACGATAGGGACAAAATAAATAGAGCCTGAAGATGGAAAAATGGTGAAGACAAGTGTGGTTGTGGAAACAATAATGGATGCATGGAATCGTATAATAAATTCTTCCACAAAAGAACTATATGCTTATTCCGTTATTCGTTTCAGGAAAGCGTGTGAAAAGTATCCAAATTTGTTGAAATATGTTGAGAGCATAATTCTTGACCAGGTGAAGGAGAAGATAGTTTGTGCGTAGACTGATACCCTTGGAAATACAATAACTAACAGAGTTGAGTCTGCCCATGCTACTTTGAAAAATTGGTTGGGAAATAGTAAGGGAGATTTGTGTAGAGACTGAGACTTCTTGAACCACATGATTCAAAACCAGCATAATGAGATACAAACAACATTTGGTCGAAACATCACAATTTTGGAACATAGATTTAAAGACAACACTCTATATTCTTATTTGGTTGGTAACATTTCTCAGCGGGTTTGAACTATATTTTTCACGAGGCTAAACAAGCTAATAATGTAGGCTCTAATATCGCAAAGTGTGGAGGCACAATTGTGAAAACATATGGTATCCCATATGCTTGTGTTATTGTTAAAAAAGTGAAACTTGGTGACCCAATAAAAATGGACGAGGTTTGCACTCATTGGAAAAGACTTTGGTTTGATGATGATGGATGCATGGATGACGATAAATCAAATATCTCTATTTTTACCGAATAAGAAGTAATACAAGAGAGGTTTTTGAAAGCTGATGACAACATGAAACTCCACATCAAAGAACAATTGGGGAAGATTGCCTATCTGGAAACCACCGACATGAAATCGCTCTTTCAACCCATAAAAATAAAAGGCGCTCCAAAGAAAATGAAGCATACACCAAATGACAATTCGAATACACGGTACCCTTCATATTTTGATCATGTTGGCAAAAAAAATCCCGACTCACCGATTCCAAAATCTCAAAAAAGTGTTGTCAAAGGCACTCGCATTAGTAAACCACCTCTAATGCCGCTTCCACCGAAGATTCCATTCATCGACGAGATGCAGGTTTTTATGCACAAATATATCGAGCGGATCGTTAATGTTGTAGGGGACAGTAATTGCGGTTACCGAGCCGTTTCGGATTTACTCGGTAAAGGAGAAGATAATCATACACTTGCCCGACATCAACTTATCCAAGAGTCGAAGACGCATAAAGAATCATACACATAGTTGTACGGAAAGAAAGAAAAATTTGATGCGGTTTATGAGTCTCTTATTCCTTGCTTGAGCGGTCCGACACCAGAGGCAAAATGGATGCGCTTCCCTGAAATGAGTCACTTAATAGCATGTGCGTATGATATAGTGTGTGTTGACCTGACACGCTGCGATTTTTCGGAAACCTTTTTCCCACTGCGCACCGTCCCACCCCAAAATCCAAATGATTGTACCATGTATATTCGGTGAGTTTCAAAATCAAGTCATTTTGTTCAAGTTTACTTGAAACCGGGATGCCTTATACTAGTTACATCACCGGAGTGGACAACTCATTCAACCATAAATGCTGAGACTTGGCTGAATCGTTTTATGAAAAGGATGCAAGAATTCGAGAGATTGGACAACATTGAAAAAGAATCAAATACACAAAATTCTAAGGGGGTGCCACCTATATATTTAGCCAACGACATATGTTTCGATTCGTTTTAATTTCTTGTTTAACCGGACAAATAATTGTATGTAACTGTGTCTTAATATAAATGAAGTGTTAAATATTTCACCTTTTGTTCATATTTTGTATTTATGCATTATTTATCTTTCCCGTGACAACATTTGTGTTTTTGTTAATGAAAAAATATATTATGTTTTAGTGTTCTGTTTTGAAATTGGTTCAGGACAAGTTCCGGAGATGCATCTCCAAAACAAGATAATAGGGTGCGATTCTAGAGAGATATCTCCGGAATCAATATGTCAGTTAATGAGTGGTCCATATTGATCTTTGACTTCTATAAATTTATGTGCTCTTATGTTATATTTCACACAAATTGAAAATGTCTCAAATGTCACAAATAAACATTCATTGGTATGTCGTAAATGTCTCTTTCTCCGACTCTACACCCAGACGAACGTTTAAACTCACTGATTTCACTTCCCTCGAGTTGAAAGCGACGCTACAAAGATCGGTCGAAGATATTATGAAGATGTGCAAGCGTCCATCGAGATATTAATATGTAATATTGTAGTTTGTGTTTGTAGCACCTCAAATTTGCACCTCCCATTTTGTACATTCATTTTCATTTTAGGTCATTAACATTACATAGTCCACTGCATAGCATTGCATTGTCCTTTGCCCAAGTGCAAGTCATCAGACAAAATTAGATCAAGAGATCAGTCAGGCAAGCAAGCAAGTGCATTTCTCAAAGAAGCAAAGTCCTAAGGTTGGTTCAACAAGTTCATGTGACCTAGAGATCCTTTTTAAGAGGTTTGGCCAAAGATTGGATGCTCAGAAGTCAACAGTCAAGCTGAATTTCATCTGAAACCCTAGAAAGTCAACTGTGGTCAACTGTGGTCAATTGTGTCTGAATTCATGGATTTGAAGGTGGGAGATGGTTTGAAAGGCCTCATTCATGTCCATACAAGTCTCATTTGACATTGCAAACATCAACAATGAAGAATTTGAGGTCAGAAGAAAAGTTTCCAAAAATAGTAAGTGACCTATAACTTCAGACTGCCAAAAATGGAAAGGTCTTCTCCTCAAATTTACTTCCTCATAGAAGCTTCAAATGGAATTTTGTCCAACATGAAAGTTGAAGATCTTGCTCTCACCTTTCCAAAAAGTCCAATAACACTCATTTCTCATGTGTGGTTGGCAAGTTATGATCAAATCATTTTCAAGAAAAGTTGAACTTCAAGGAGGCATAACTCTTGAACCATTTGGCCAATTTGAGTGATTCTTTTTTGAGCAAGTCACATTTGACATGTACTATCATGATCCATCATCACATTTCATCAAAAATCATCACATCAAAATGGCATTTTTCAAGTGACTTGAATTTTAAAAGGGATAGTTAAAAAAGTGACTTTCAAAATAAGCATTTTTTACACTTTCTACCAATTGCATTTGATTAAAAATCATATTTGGAGTGTGCTTAAGCCCATTTTCGTGTACTGTAGCATGCACCCCATGCACATGAGGGTGATTTAGCAATTTGGCCATAACACTCATTTCATTAATCCTCTTGGCTTGGCTTAATCTGGTTTAGCAAGGATCATTAACAAATGGTATAAATGGTTAATCAAAACAGAAAACACATTAACATTCACTCTTACTCAGATCTAGATCTAAAAAGTGAAAACTCTCTCAACTTTTCCTCTTGATTTTTCTGCAAAAATTTCCTTAGAACTTGCATTGTTCTTCAAGGATCCATCATACACAAGCCTATTGGAGTTGGATTAAAGCATAAATTCGTCACTGTTGAAGCTAGAACAGCACTGTTACATCGAGTATCCTCACATGGCAGTTTGAATTTAAAGCATCACCGAGCATTGCTGAGCTAAAGTCTTCACTCATTCATCTCCTGGAGCATCAAAGAATGTTGTTTCTACACTATAAGGCCAAACAACCACGAATCCATCTCTGTTCTGCAAATCAGGTTGGAATTCGAACCTTGCTAATGTTGAAATGTTGATATGCTTATCATAGATCTTGCCATGCTGATTGCACTGAAACTTGAATCATGAATTTTCATTAAGTATCAAGAGAGTTATCATGATTTGAAGTTTGGTTGTTGAATGTTATTCTGTTCGATTCGTCCATGATAGTTTGAATTAGGCTAAATCATTGTTGTATTAGTGATGTGCATGAGAAGAGAAATCTATTGATGTATTCATTTCCAATTTCTGAGAAAAAAGTTCATGATGATGATGAACACGTTGAAGGTTTGAAGAACCCTAATCTGCGTTTTCCAGAATTGCCTTAGATCCACTGGCCCGTGCGTGTGCATGATTTTGGTGTTTTCGCGCCATGAAGCGAATGACAGCACGCCACCTCACTTAATGAAACGGTGCGTTTCATTAAGTGAGTGTCTTATTTACGAAATTGCCATTTCAGCCATTTAATCCATTTAATCAATTTCCTTTTTTCAATTTTTATTTCATTTCACATGCTGATCTTCCAAAAATCATAAGTCAACGAATATTTGTCCAAATGAGATGGGATTTTTTGCACCTTGTTCCTCATGACCTCTAGTATTTTATGGTGATTTTTCCAGAATTTGTGCACGAGTGGATTTTTAAATTGCCTAGGTTTTGTTCATGTGTATCCAATTTGTATATGCCATGTCATTTTGCTTGTGAAATGATGATGCTTAATCCAATGAGGCTGAAATTTTTTGTGCTTAAACTAGACATGTTCATGGTCATTTTGGTATAGAGTTTGTGATTTTATCATTGCTGGTTGATAAGATATGATTTTTTGAATGGAGGTGTGACAATTTGTGTCACACCCTTCTTGTCCAATTTGATGATTTTTGTTACCATGCCATATGAACTCAAAATAATCTGGATTTTTGCATGTTAATACTTATGAATGTTGAGAATGCTTGTGAATATTTCTGGAATTTTTGAGTTCATTTCCTATTTGATTGAGATTTTCTCCCCTGCTTGACCAATTGTTGACTTTTTGTGAGTCATGTTTTTATATGATTTGGGAAATTCTTGTTGTTAATTGGATGGACTTGAAATTTGGCATGAGTATTATAGACATCTTGAAGTTTGCCATGGCTTTGGTCTCATTCATTTATCATGTTTGGTTTCTGTTTTATGATGTCTTGAAGTTGATGCATGTTTTGATGCCTTGTATGAGCTTGTTTGAATTTGTGTTGACTTGATGAATTTCATTGACTTGCTTCCCTTGGTCCAAATGAGCTGAAATTTGGTATGATTGTCATGTTATGAATTCTGTTTGATCATGAATTTTTTGGTGATTTATTGAAATGTTTGTGAATTGCTTTGAGTAGAGTCATTCTGTTTGGTCTTTTGAGGTCCTAAATTGCATGTTTTATACTCTTTGCCTCATGAAATGATATTGATTGATGATATGAATGTGAAACCACTTGGATTTGTTTCCTAATTGTTTGATCTTGATTTTGGATAAGTTTCATGTTCTGTTTTGACTTTTTGATCTCATTTTGACCCTAGTCTTGTACTAGTGGTTTGTGCTCTCACATTTGAGTTTTGTTTCAGGTCAAAGGGCACAATTGCTATGCTTAATGATGCTTACTCAATTTGAGTTGACCTATTGATTGTTGATGACTAACTTTGGTTTATTTTGTAGGGTTTGAGACTTGTACCTTGTGCCTAATGGCTTGCACCTTTGTGCATTGACTGTTGTTTGCTTGTGTACAGTTGTACAGTTAACTGTTGACCTTTGCTGTTTGATTTCTGTTTGAGTTGAGTACTGATTATCTTGGATTGTTTTCAGGTACTTTAGTCGCTTTAGTTCCCTTGTGAACTTGCTCTTGCTTTGCTTGATAGCTTGAGCATTGAGGTATAACATCCTAACTCCATGTAGTCTGGAAGACCTGGCCTGTTACTTGGCCAGGCACCTGTCTGAAGTCCTCCTTAAGAGACAATGTTTGTGTTTGTTTACTTTTGTCCTTGTACATATTCAAAGACCTCCTAAGTGAAGAGGCATTGGCAGATACCAGGGATGTGCAATCCATCCCCTGCTATTCTGTGTGTCATCTGCTTTGCTCACACTACTGTGTTGATGCATTGCAAATACTAGCCCAAGATCATTGTACATTGTGTCAGTCATATGTGTAGAAGGGTTCCCACTTTCTGAACCCACACATTCTTGTCTTAAGCTCTCCCAGGCCAGGGATAAGAGCTGTGAAGTCTCATCTTCACTCACCTTTCATCTGCTTCACCTTGACTCTCAATGTCAAGGTTAAGAGCTAACCTCACCCTGATACAGTGGTTTGTTTGTCGAGGTTGATATGACCCCTCGACTAAAACCTAACCTTGATTGAGCCAACTGATTGCATATAGTGTGTGCTATTTGTGCTTGTGTGTTTGTTTTAGCTTGCTTCTTGTGCAAGTTAGGGTTAGTTTGACTTGCTCCCTGTGCAAGTCATGTTAGGGTTAGCTTGCTTCCTGTGCAAGTTAGATAGCAACCTTGACTTAGGGATGATTTTGCATGATAACATCTAGGCTCGAGTCGTAGTCTCCCTAGTTGTGTCTCCCTCTGTTATCTGGTTAGGCTAGTCCTGTGTCCCCGCGTAGGGGAACTACGTCGCCCTGATCCTCATACCAGATGAGGTACGTAGGCAGGAGATGAGCTGATCTCTCCGGGCGCCCTTTTTGTTTTGTCTTTGTGTGAGTCAGGAGATGGATGTAAGCCCAGCGATTGGCATTCCGTATCCTCTTGTTGTGTGCTTGAAGTCCGGTATAAGTCCATCAAGTGGCATCTGGTTTCCAGTGTGCGTGTGTTTGGTTCGGAAGCTGATGTAAGTCCAGCGATTGGCATTCGGGTTCCACGTTTGCCTGTTTGTGTGGAGTTTGACGTAAGCCCAACAATTGGCAGTCGATTTTCCTTGTTTGTTTGTTTGGCGTGCGTGAGCCGAGCTACGAATGCTCTGATTCTTCTCCGTCCAAGAAGATACGTATGCATAGGATGTGACATCCTAGCGAGCATGTGATTTCCCCGTCCGAACTACTTTGACTCTGATGTCTATGCCTGATAGACTAAGTAGGCCCAGGATGCGATATCCTGCCGAGTCAGTCTTGTTTGTTTTCTTGTGTCTCTTTCAGCCAGTGTGTGTGTGTTTGTGAGCAGTGTTTAGCAACCATTTTTCCTTCCTTTTGTGCGTGGATCCCGTCGAGTACGACGGATGCGTAGGGGTGCTAATACCTTCCCTTCGCATAACCGACTCCCGATCTCATTCTCTTTGGTCGCGAGACCATGTCTTTTCCCAGGTTTACTTCGAGCGTTTCCTTTCCCTCTTTTGGGATAAATAACGCACGGTGGCGGCTCTGTTGTTCTTGTTTTCCCGCCGGTTTTTCGCGTAATGCGACAGTGTTGAAATCATCATTGTAATATTTATTTTATGTTATGAATGTCAGTTTCATTTTTAAAAAAATGCTTTTGTGTTGATTCTGATACTAGTGTGTCTCTGAAAATGTAACTACATAATCATTCCGGAGATGCATCTCCGGCATAAAGTAAACAAAAAAACGTAACCCATAATGACCTTAGTTGAATACACAGCGTTCGGGGATAAATCTCCGGAATCCGGGAATATGTGTAAAATCCACATGGTACATTAAAAACATCTATGGTGCCGTAACAAATTCAGGATAAATTTCCCTAAGACCAAACAAAAATCCCTGTTTTTTTTTAAATACTATTAACTAAATTACTTTTTAAAATAAATGTGGTCGAACTATAAAATTTGATAGAATAACGGTGTAAAAGTAGTTTATTTTGCCATCTCTTTTTAACATTATTTTGGGACGGGAAACATAATGATACTTGGGGTTAGTGACTAAACTCATCTGGGGGTTAGCGACTTGTCTTCAACAATACTTATAGTTCAATTGGGCGTTGCAATTCCATGTACAAAGTTTGTGGGACACATACACCTTATTCACATTGAATCCAAAGTTGCAGCACAAAAACACTGAACCCAAAGTACCAAAACTCCAAAATACTATGACATTAACATGACTAACCTTGCAAGCCAAGTCATTTACCTGTCTTTGTACCCTCGTCTTCTCCTGCAATTAATGTCACATATTATGTACAAGGTCCCATGAACAAATTGATTGAGTATACTATACACTAACTGTACATTTTCAGGGCCTGAACCATACAATGAATATTATAGTCTGCCACATGCTCCCTGTGATGGTGATGAGCTCTCTGAACTGATTTTGACTCCATTCTTTTACTTCAATAAACAATATTAAATATCATGTTCATCCCTAGGGAGGCGTGAAAAATTCATTTACTCCTAAAGTTAAAGGCCAAAGTTTATATGATGAGATGTGATCAACAATCATGCCTGGTGTTAAATATCAGAGTTTTGCCTATATCATGAAAATCCTCATAAATATTCATACATAACCTGAGAACATAAACTTAATCGGGAAAATTTTACATGAGGGGAACATCCTGGATAAATTTGTTCCACATTTCAGTTGTAACAGAGACCCTTAACTGTGAAGCAAGTGCAATTTCTTCAGCATTAAAACTAAGACCCTGATACTGGTTTTGAGTCTCGAAATTTGTTTTCGGCTGTATTTCCATCTCTGATGGAGTTAGTGATTCCTCCATTGTAAAGGATGCATCTTTATCATACATTTTAAAAATCCAATCATCTGGTTTTTCCCCGCGAATGTAATTGTGTAATGCACAAGCTGCTACCACCAACTTTACCTGTGTCTGTAATGGATATGAAGGAGCTGCCATCAATATAGGAAATCGCTCCTTTAAAGCCCCAAAAGTTCGGCCGGTGACATTTCGTAATAATGAGTGTCGTTGATTGAACAGCTCACATGCATCCTGTGGGTGGTAACCACTGGGAAAATCCTTGGAGTGATAAGGAGTACGAGGATATGGAGCAACGAAACCTGGCACGTTTGGATACTTGTTGTCTACCAGGTAGTATTTACCTGTGTCACAAAAAATCTTTAATCCAATATTTGATGCAAGAGTTATAAGTGTATAAGAGCAACTATTATTTCAATTCCATCTTAAATTTAACAATAATAGTTGCAAACTCTACATATTAACTCCAAACCAGTAACCTAAACGAGTAAATGGCATTACCATCTACTAACTATCAATCTATTACAGCTACAACTAAATAAAACTTGAGAACTATAGAATTAAAATATATCTTCAAGTCACTGCAGTTAAAGGATAGTTGATAAAAATTGATTTAGAGGTATTTATTTTATTTTTCAAACCAAGTTAATGGACATGTACAGAGAGAACATAACATCCAGTAACTCAACAATTGTCAAGAGGAAGAACTCCAATATAGTTGCTACACAAATCATGATTGCATTATACAGATAAGTATTACTACTACCTTCAGGAACCTGCAACTTATTCCTCCTAGTGATTGCTGAATTAAAAACTTGTAAGTTTGTAGCAGACCCTTCCCAACCAGCTAATACATAACAAAACTTGAGATCAAATGAGCATGCTGCCAGAACATTTTGTGAAAGTAACCCGTCGGGATTGCGGAAAGGCCCTTGTTCATCTACACCAACTGTCACAGGTACATATATACCATTGACTGCTCCCACACAATCCTATAAAAAAAATAACAAATAAGTAAGACCGGTGCTGTCAATTCTAGATAGCAGAAAATAACAGTTTGTTCAAATTCTACTATGCTACAGTGTCACTATACCCTCTATTTGACAATACTTTGTATCAATGTTGTCAAATAATGCTTATAGCTGTACTATCTATTGCGCTATAATAAATCGGAATTCTAACAAAACCCTATTGTTCTACGATACATATTTAGTACAAAGTGTTGTCAAATAGTGGTAATATATAAACCCTGTAACGCTCTAGCAAAGCGAATTTTGAATAAACCACTATTTAATGTCTATTGATTCACTCATGAGCAGAACAATAACTATTGGTTCACTCATAAGCAGAACAATAACTATGGGTTCAAATTCTGCTAGGATATAATGTCTATTTGATAACACAAAGTGAGACACAATCAATCCCAAACAACATGCATATCAAACTAACTGATCAAAATCTTACTTTAAAATAAGGAAAGAATCTAGGATCTTTAGAGATTACTGAATGAACATCCGAGCTAGGCGGCTGAAAATACTCCTTTGAAATCGACATAATGGCATTCAAAACATTATTAAAATGACGACTAATTGTTTCACCAGAATAATGAAACAGTTCTTGAACAGCCCTAATTCTCAAATTATGACCAATAATGAACATAAACATAGCTAATTGCTCTTCAACTTTGATTCGATTCGTGTCACGTAATAAACCCTTGGTTTCTAGAATATCACATAACTTGTAGAATACTTGTTTATCCATTCGGAAATTATCCAAACAACGTTGATTTGGACCATTAAGTACTTCATCAACAAATTTTGCACCACTAGATGATAAACGAGTTAGTTCTTTAGGTGCATGATTACCAATAACGACGTCGTTTTCTTCATCTGAACTCTCCATTAACGAATTGGAACTGTTTTCAATGGAATCTATAGATTAGAAAGTAGAATTAAGGAAATTGAAATCGAAATTAACGGAATGTGGCAATTTTTAGGGCAAAATTGAGTTGGAATCGATGGTTGGAAGAAAATGGAGAACATGAACGGAAATTATTACCGTATCTGGTGAACGACGACCGGCTCCGGTAGGGACTTCCGATGGGGCTTTTGGTTTTTATCGGCAATTGAGTTCAGTGAGGCACCATGTTTTGTCTGATACAAACCCAAAACGGCAATGGCTATTTAATTTTATTTATATTATACACAGTTTGTTCGCTTTTTTTTTACGTGCGGGTCAAAATATTGACGTATTTAAATTATTTATGGAATAAATTTTATAAAAATACACATAACCAATTAAAGAGAGACAATAGTAATCAAAGACAAAGTCACAATAAATTCTAAAATATTAGACAAATTAATATATGAAGATTAATTACATGTAGAATCAACAATAATATTTTAAAAATCATTAAATATAGTAACAAAAATATTTTTTATGTCGAATTCTTTATCTTTAACAATAACATTTTAGAGAATTAATTATGGGAGTATGTAAATCTCTCTCCATAATATTTAATATGTATTATAGAAAACAAAATACATGCAAAAACTACCTCCCTGATTAGAGTTAAAAATGGTAAGAACAAAATTAAAATGATGAAAACCTCGGTCTACAGATGGAATATCTCTGTATAATATTTGTAAATTATAAAATATGATTTAAAAGTAGAATGGAACAAATAAAAATATTATGAATAAAATTTTATATATTCTTTATTTATTGTTATAGATTAATAAATAAATCGATGTTAAAATTGGAGAATTAAAAATCAGATATGATCAGTTCACTAATATTAAGCAATGTAAGAAAAACGAAAGGACGTTAGAAGAAGATCTTTGAAAAAATCCAAATAGAGAGAGAATCGAAAGTTGTACTCTTATATATGCCACTATTGTCATTAACTGATCTTGATCTCTTGATAAAAAAATTGATCTTGATCTCGATCTCTTGATAAAACTTTTGTGTGGAATTTGACCATGTTCATATAAAATAGCAAGGAAAGGCATAAAAAGTCTTTTAATAGAAAAATAATTTTGTATAAAAGGGATAAAAAGTCTTTGAATAGAAAAATAATAGGCATAAAAAGTCTTTTAATAGAAAAATAATAGGCATAAAAAGTCTTTGAATTGGAAATTAACTCTTATTATAAAACTCATCCCAAAATCACAACACAACAATTAAAAAAAATGATTAAATGGTTATCTACTTTTAGATTACAATTACATATGTACTTATTATATTTTTACAAAAACAAACTTAACGCGTTTCATTCATTAAATAGTGTTCAATACAACGAGGAATCAAATTAATAAGATTACATTACATTTAGACCAAGAATCGTCCGCCTTTGCTAAAGAATGGGCAACCATATTCACTCGATACTTAACAAACTTTACCTCAAAGTTGAGATAAAAATGCAACAAGCTTTGGGTGGACTGTATAATTAAACTAAACTGATAAATACCACTGATAATGGATCAAATATCATGGATAATATTTTCGAAGATAATATTATCCAATTGCATTGCTTCATGGGTTGCCTATTTGGGAGTCACTTTCGAAGATAATATTTTCCAATTGCATTGCTTCATGGGTTGCCTATTTGGGAGTCACTTTCGAAGATAATATTTTCCAATTGCATTGCTTCATGGGTTGCCTATTTGGGAGTCACTTTCGAAGATAATATTTTCCAATTGCATTGCTTCATGGGTTGCCTATTTGGGAGTCACTTTCGAAGATAATATTTTCCAATTGCATTGCTTCATGGGTTTCCTCTTTAAGGGCCAAGGCTTCTGCTTCTAGCATGGAATGGAGACCGAAATCCCAAGCTACACCTGCATAAACAAATCTACCCAAGTTATCTCTCACGCACCAACCCCAATTTGTAGTTCCATGGTTAGTGTTAAAACTCACATCTACGTTGTATTTCACCTTCCCTTCATCAGGTGGACACTAGGAGGTGAGAGAATGATGTGCAAAATCACTATCATGACTCTCTTGAGTAGTGTAAGACCCTAATTTTGACCCTAAGATCCTTCATGGCATCATGTTATTGCACAAGTGTTTTGCCTCAAGGATCATAGCATGTTTGATTCCTTAACCCTAGGGTTGGGACTTGTGTGAGTAGTTTGAGACCACCAAGCATGCTTGTATTATATATTATTGATTTTCTTATTTGTTTACTAACCAAAAGCACAAAAATATGTCATTAACTCTTTTTATTTTGAAGCTCAAGTGATCATGTGTTCCCATGCTCCTAGGAGGCTCCTAAGCTCAATGAAATGGCTAGATGAAGATGAGAAAAAGCATGACAATGGTCCACAAAGCTCCTAATCATCATATATGTCTCCCAAGTATCTAAATTTGCCAATTTGATAAAGATAACCCAAAGGCTTGAGGATTGTTTCCCAAGGAAACCCTAATTCAACTGTACTTTGACTGTACCTTGCCCATGAAGCAACCTCAACCTATGACCAAGTTTAATCAAGGGAATTTATTTAATTCATTATTTTATGCATATAAGAGCCTATTTGAGGATCCTCAATCATTCATTTATCAAGATTGGAAGTTTGGCCTTGAAAAGTTGACCAGTCAAGTCATCTGACTAAACTGAAGACCAATGAGATACAACTTTTGATGTGTTTGTAAAATGAAGATGACCCCAAGAAAACAAATGTTCTTAAGAACCATATGAACAACTTTCATGTTCATAAAAAATCCATTTGAAACTTGGAAGGTCATCATTCATTTCAAAACATTATAGGTCATTTTGATTGAAACCCTAATTTTAGTTCAACTTACCAAGGACATAACTTCCTTAATTTTTATGATTTTAAGGTGAGACCAAATTCATTGGAAATCTTAAGATGTCTAATTCAAATGTTATGTTAGACAAAATTTCATAATCCTAAAATAAATACATGTGATAATACAAAACATTTTAGGTCACCTTGGACCTAATTCATTGAATTTGAAAAAGTACCCAACTTCAAATGACCATAACTTTGTCATAGAAAATCCAAATGATTCAAACTTTGAGTCTAAATTGATCATCTTGAAAATATATATAACTTTGATGTTGGAGGTTTTTCCATTTGAAGTTTGAATCATGGAAACAGAGGGGCTTAAATAGGCTTGCTTTTGGTGAAAATTTTCAAAGGCGATTTAAACATGTTTTGTACCCAAACTTTCACAGCCAGTTTTCATTAATTTCCAAATGCCAAATGAATTTTTGCCTAACATGACTTTTGTTCCTTATTTCAAGGGCTTTCCAACCATTACTCACATTACTTTTTTGGACTTTCCATTGGTGAGTTTCGAAGAGCTCTTTCTTTATGTTCATTTTTTAATTTCATGATGAAACTTAATGTGCAAGCTGATTACATCACATGTACACGTCCAATTCCATTCCAAATGAATTCAGCTTGGTTTTGCACCCACCATTGGGCCTCACATGCGCCTGTACAGGCCCATGCATCAAATTTCAAATTGCCATGCACACGAGGGAATCATGATACACAACCATCCTCAGCTATAAATAACTGCTCATTCTCATTCATTTGGTAACCTTTTGGAGACCTGAAACGCTGCAGCACTGAATACCCAACCAATACCAAAGGAATTTTCCAGATTTTTTCTCACTTTCAAGCTTGAAATTCAACATCATTAGTTGATTTTCAAAGCTCAATTCCTTAGCCTATCATCTTCATCACATCCCTAGAGCAAAGAGGAATCAGGATCTTGAAGTTTTCAGGGCTTAAAGAGCTTCAATTCAGAGGTAGAACTTCAAATTTTTTGGATCTAGATCTTGCAATTCAATGTAGTATTCTTTTGTTTGTGTGGTTTTCTGAAGTCCTCACACTTGAGACAAGCCAATGGTGGTTTCAATTTTCCATTTCGTACACTTTCAGTTTGAACACCATGATCTTCCATTTCACATTTCTCTCAAAATAGGAAGAGTGAGGAAGATCCATGGATACAGTGGTGATGTACATCACACAAGCTTCAATTTGATGTCCTTGTTTTTCATTTTTGTTAAAAAAAAATTCTCTGCAAAACTGGTGGCCGGAGATTGTTGGATCACCGGAGAAGATGGTGGTTGCCACCACCATCACCACGTGTATGCATTCATGACCCTTGGATCGTGTTTCCACGTTATAATCCTGAGCATCCATTGTATTTACCTTTTTTAAATCACTTTGCCACGCGTTTGACTTGGCCACACCATGCGCCCTCACATCTGGACCGCTTCTCCTTGCCACGTCAATTAATGAGCCTGGTCCAATGGCTGCGCAATTTTCAGTTATTTCTATTTTCTTTTATTTTTAGTTAATTCCTTTTATTTTGAAAAATTCATAGAAAATTTATTTGAAGTCACAAAAATATGAGACCAATTCCAAAAAAATTCTTGAAAAATCTAGTTTCATATTTTGATTTTAATTATTTTTGTGACTTCATTTAATATGAGACCAAATTCAAATATAATATATACCCAATTGCTAAAGTCCAAGGGAAAATTGGATTTCTATATGACATTCTTGTCTATTGGATTGCATCCCATTGGTTAGATCTTTTCAACTCTTAACTTTTAATTTTTGCTTAGGATTAGTCTCTTCATCTCCTCCCCACTTCTTTAATTTCAAATCTCTCCCTCCTTTCAAGATCTTCTTTGCTTGTGATTTCTAAACTTTGACCTTTATTGCAAATTAGAAACTTTGGCCTTATGCCATTGCATTTTCAAACCTCTTTTTATTAATCAAACTTGTAAATGAACTTAACCATATTGACTTAAAATTTCAAAAGACAAAAAGAATTAACACTCATTCAAACTCTTTTAGGCCTTTTGTGTCTTTGTTAAACTTAAATTTTGTTAAAAGTCATTCACTCACTTTGAAACTGATACCACGAACTATGAGGTTTTGATCCCTCATTTTTATGTTGGTACGTAGGCACAAGTCCGAAGGTCTTGTCAAACACAAAAATATAATTAATAAAAAAATTTCTCATCCCCACACTCTATTTATTTCAAACATCTTTTATACCAAAAAACACATATGCATACAAAAAAGGGCTCCCTATGAGTACCTAGGACACTTTGGGTGCTAACACCTTCCCTCTGTGTAACCAACCCCCTTACCTGTAATCTCTGGCATTTTATTAGTTTTGATTTGAAAACTTCTTATCTTTGGGTTTTGTTCGTACTTTTCCCTTGGAAACAATAAAAGCACGGTGGCAACTGTGGTTTTATTGACGCTAAGCTTATCCATAGCTTAATGGTCATGAATTTACCGCTACATACCCCTATCGAAGTGCGGATGGATGTACGGTACCCATGCAAAGCAAATGGTAGCATCTCATACCAATCTTTGTACGTCACAACCATCTTTTGGATAATTTTCTTAATATTCTTATTCATAGCTTCAATAACCCTATTCGTCTTGGGTCTGTAGGGAGAAGAATTATGATGTGTTATTTTGAAGTCTTTGCAGAACTCTTTCATCATGTTATTATTCAAGTTTTGATCCATTATCAGTAATGATCTTACTTGGCACACCATATTGGCATATGATTTGATTCTTGATAAACCTCACAACAACTTGCATGGTTATATTAGCATACGATGTCGCTTCAACCCACTTCGTGAAGTAGTCAATATCCACTAAAATGAAACGATGTCCATTTGAAGTTATGGGCTCTATCATGCCAATCATATCAATTCCCCACATGGAGAAGGGCCATGGAGAGGAAATGATATTCAAAAGTGTCAGAGGAACATGAATCTTATCCGCATAGATTTTACATTTGTGGCATTTCTTCACGTATTTGCAATAGTCAGATTCCATTGTAAGCCAATAGTAACTTGCTCTCAACATCTTCTTTGCCATATCATGTCCATTGGAATGAGTACCAAAGGAACCTTCATGGACTTCAGTCATCAATAGGTCTGCTTCGTGTCTATCCACGCATCTGAGAAAAACCATATCAAAATTTCTCTTGTAAAGCACATCACTATTTAGGTAGAAGTTGTCATCCAGTCTTCTCAAAGTCTTCTTATCTTTCAAAGATGCCCCAAACGGGTAAATCTGACTTTGGAGGAAACACTTAATATCATGGTACCATGGCTTATCATCTTTGATCTCTTCAATAGCAAATACATGAGCTGGCCTATCAAGGCGCATTACAGTCAGCTTAGGAACTTCATTCCAAAAATTCATAACAATCATGGAAGCTAACGTTGCAAGAGCATTTTCCATCCGATTTTCATCTCAAGGGATATGATGAAACTCAACCTTTGTAAAGAAACTCGATATCCTCCTCGCATAATCTCTATAAGGTATCAAACTGGGTTGATTCATCTCCCATTCACCTTTAATCTGGTTAAAACCCAAAGTTGAATCTCTATAGACGTCAAGATATTTGATTCTAAGATCAATGGCTTCTTTGAATCCCATAATGCATGCTTGGTACTCAGCCATATTATTCGTACATTTGAAGGTTAATCTAGCTGTAAATGGAAAATGAGTGTCTTGAGGAGTAATAATCACTGCCCCAATGCCATTACCATATAAATTAATAGCTCCATCAAATATCATGCCCCAACAGGAACCAGGTTTTGGCCCTTCTTCAAGCAATGATTCATCACAGTCTTTCAACTTCCAATACAATATCTCTTCATCAGGGAAATCAAATTGTACTGAATGATGATCATCAATAGGTTGGTGAGCCAAATGGTCAGCCAAAACACTACCTTTAATCTCTTTCTGAGCTCAATATTCAATATCATACTCAAATAACAACATCCATCAACGGGCAATCCTCCCAGTTAAAGCAGACTTTTCAAATAGGTACTTGATTGGATTCATCTTGGATATCAACCAACTAGTATCATTCAACATATACTAGCGCAAACGCTTAGCAGCCTAAGCCAAAGCACATCATGTCTTCTCAAGCATAGAATACTGAGACTCATAATCAGTGAACTTCTTACTGAGGTAGTAAATAGCATATTCTTTCTTACCAGATTCATCTTGCTGACCAAGATCACAACTCATACATGATCAATGGTCTTCCTTCAACAGGCGAAGACAAAATCGGAGGCTCAAGCAGATATTCTTTAATACTGTCAAAAGCTTTCTGGAAATCCTCGGTCCAATCACAAGACTGATCTTTCCGAAGAACCTTGAATATAGGCGCACATGTGGCAGTCATATGCGATATAAATCTTGAAATATAGTTCAAGCGACCGAGAAAACCTCTGAATTGCTTCTTAGTTTTGGGTGCATGCATTTCTTGTATTGCTTTGACCTTGGCAAGATCAACTTAAATACCCTTCTCACTGACAATAAAGCCCAACAACTTACCAGAGCGGACACCAAATGTACACTTATTGGGATTTAAGTGGAGTTTGTACTTTCTCAAACGCTGGAATAGCTTCAATAAGTTCTCAACATGCTCATCTTCAGACCTTGATTTGGCAATCATATCATCGACATAGACCTCAATTATTTTATGCATCATATCATGGAAAAGAGTAGTCACGACTCTTTGGTATGTTGCACCAGCATTCTTCAAACCGAAAGGCATCACTCGATTATAAAATGTTCCCCAAGGCGTAATGAATGTGGTTTTTTCCATATCTTCGGGGGTCATTTTTATCTGATTATAACCGGAAAATCCGTCCATAAAAGAGAAGACATTGAACTTAGTTGTATTATCTACCAACATATCAATGTGTGGCAGAGGAAAATCATCTTTAGGACTAGCTTTGTTCAAGTCTCTATAGTCGACGCACATGCGAACTTTTTCATCCTTCTTCGGAATAGGCACAATATTGGCCATCCATTGAGGATATTCGGAGGTAATAAGGAAATCGGCATCAATCTGCTTTTGGACTTCTTCCTTGATCTTCACTGCCATGTCAGGATGATTTATTCTTAACTTTTGTTTGACCGGCGAACAATCTGGCTTCAACGGTAATTTATGCTCCACAATATCGGTATCAAGACCTATCATGTCTTGATAAGACCAAGCAAACACATCAGAGTACTCTTAGAGAAGCTCAATCAACCCCTTCTTAACTTCGGGATGAGGTTGTGACCCAATCTTGACCTCCTTGATATCATCTTCAGAATCCAAGTTGACCAACTCAATTTGCTCTTCAAACGGCTGAATGCTTTTTTCCTCGTGCTCAAACACACGGGATAAATCATCAGAAACATCTTCATTATCATTCTCTTCCTCAGCTTTGAGCACAGGGAAATCAAAGTTCGGAGAGGGAGTATGGTCATTATTTTCAATGGGTTTGAGAAGTAACCTACATAATAATTTGATATTTCGAGTTTAGAAATATGAAGTGCAAACAAATATTATGCAGATATGAGAAAAATTATTGTCTTTTTATGTTTTTTCTGATTACCATTTTCAGAAAAAGCAAAAAGTAAAAACAACATAAATATGGATGAATAAAATCGCATTTTATTAATGATAATTGAAAATGCCTGACAATGTTTTCACTTCTCCCATAGGCATGGGAGAAGGATTTTTCTTTAAACAGTGAGGTATATTACTTTGAATGATGAATTATAATAGGAACATCAACAGCAACCCAATTGTTGCAAATCTATCCATGTGTTACAAAGTTGACACCGTCTTCTCCTTTATCTTCATCTTTATGAAGGATCTCAACTGAGTGTTGTTCTTCCTTGTGAATGAATCCTCCACTATGGAAAATATGTTGCATAGCCTTGACTTCCTTCTTTAACGTCCCTTGCTCGAAGCCCAAACCAGTCTGATTCTTGTTCTTAACTACTTCTATGACACGGCCCCAATTGTTTGTGTCCCCGGTATGAACAATCTCTTGCGCATCTTTCAAAGAAGATATGGACGCCTCAGTCTTCTGAATCATATTAACCACATAAAAAGCTTGGAATGAAGTTCCAACAGCTTCCTCGGCTTCAACATACGTGAAAGATGATAAGTGGCTCACCAACAGTGTCTGCTCACCCCCAACAATAACAAGCTTCCCGGTCTTGACAAATTTGAGCTTTTGGTGTAGAATTGACATGACAGCACCTGCTTCACGAATCCATGGCCTACCCAATAAACAATTATAGGTCAGGTGGATATCCATTACCTGGAGAGTAATTTGGAAATTGCTCGGACCAATCTTAATTGGGAGGTCAACTTCTCCAATGACGGTTTGCGAGAACCGTCAAACGCCTTCACAATCACGCCACTATATCTCATGGGTGCTTCTTGATAAGATAGCCTAACCAAGATAAACTTGGGTAGAATGTTCAAAGATGAACCAATGTCTACCAAGATGTTGGATAAAGCATCCTCCTTACAGTTCATAGATATGTGGAGAGTTAGATTATGATTCCTACCTTCTTTTGGAAGCTCCTCATCACAAAAACTCAGATTGTTGCACGAGGTAATGTTAGCAACGGTGTGATCAAATTGATCAACCGTAACATCATGTTCAACGTAGGCTTGCTCAAGTACTTTTTGCAAAACCTCCCGATATGCTTCAGAATTCATTAATAGAGATAAAACAGAAATCTTAAAGGATGTCTGGAGTAGCTGCTCCACGATGTTAAACTCGCTCTTCTTTATCAGACTGAGTCCTGGATAATTGACGTCATTAAAGACATTGCAAGACTCTATTGTTTAACTTGAATGTACGACGAATTAGAAAATTACAAGTTCATAATAAAAAAAATTCCATGCAGGAACCTTAATGGCAACTTTCTGTCTGGAATGGTCCCTCAACTCTAGTACCAAGGCTTTTGCACAAAGCTAGCTTCAAGTATATTGTGATCAAAATCTAGAATAAACTTAAGGAATATTTATATACTATTGGATTAGGAGCTAAATCTACGTATCAACATACTATTTCTCCCCATTCGTTATGATTAAGGTTGCTAAATCTGAACATTTGGATTTCTGCAGTTTTCCAGATAAATGGACTGGCCCATTTTGCCAGGAAAAACTGAGGTATGATGTTTACAAATCTACTTTCCATCACTTTGTAAATGATAAAAGTGATACTAATACTACCATTGTAGGTTAATGAATGTAAGAGATGCCTAATTAGTTTCTAAATTTGAGCACAGATATATCTATTTTTTAAATAGAGTTTTTTTTTTAAAATGAACTTGAAGAAAAAACATAAGTAGGAGCGAAATTGAGAGCACACATTGATTTCTTTGTTTGTTTTTGCACATTCTACCCGGCAGCATTCCTTATAATATTCCACCTTTGTGACCATGAAATCTGAATTGGATACTGTCTGTATTGGAATTGGTCATTACTCCAATATACGAGCTACTTAGTAACTACATATTGGGACCTATCTTAAAATTAAAGCCATATCATAAAGCATGCTCCAATATTTTGACTGTTTAGGCCAGTAATACTTTTTAAAATTTAAGTTAAAGTGCTTTGTTTTAACTAAAGTAGTATGGTTATTAAACATAAATTGAAGAATTAGGAAACAAAAATTTACATGGAACTGTTGATAACATCACAAGGAGGGAGATTTAAAACATACAAAACTCTATCAAAATTATGTTTCACAATCAAGTGCCATATTGCTTGAAATAGTATTCTAAAGTAGCAGGGAACTCCCATCGAATGCTTTGAGTGTTTTTACTCTTGACATTTTTTGAATTTATATTTTATCATTTATTATTAATATATATAAAGATGTAAAAAAAAACATAAATATTATTTAAGAAAATAAAAAGTTTAAAATTTTGATTATTATTTTAATCTTGATTGAAATATTTAATATAAGAGAAATATTATTTTTAATGTGCATTTAAATATAATATAATTTTTAATATGTTTAATATTACTTGTCATTCTTTTTCTTGTATACGGGGGACGCATGGGTGTGAGTTTGGATGTGATGGATGGTACCATTAAACGAGTATTTAATGAGTATACGGCAGGTAAGTGAGCATGGAATGCAATGCATGACATTGAAATGACTCAGCACCATAATGGATAAGATCGTCTTCTTTTTTTCTCTTTTTCTTTGGTTAAATCTAGATTAAGAAATAAAATGTAAGATATTATGCTCAAAATTTCATTGTCATTGTAATGATTAATTACCGTTTTTAGAAATATTTTTGGGAATTATTAGGGAGAATAATAATACCTGAATTTATTTGTTTAATCAATTATTTGTATAACGACAATTAACTCTAGACGCTTCAAGTTCGAATTCGTCATATTTTACTAATTTTAATCATTAAATTGTTAGATAAAATAATAAAACCTAGTTTAAATTATAGTAAGATTTTTCTTTTATTAGAAACACTAATAAACAGATTTGTATTTAATTGACTTTTTAATAATAATGTCATCTTCACACCACTTATTTTTACTCTAATATTTATACAGTTTATTATATTTGTATGTGAATAATGTTTTTTTTTCAATTTTTTATATATAAATAAATAAAATTAATTATATTATAAGACAAATATAAAATTTATTGTTAATCAATTTTATATTATATTAATTATAAAAATATATTATTAATCATATAGCTTATAAATTATTAATTAAGTTTAATGTTTTATTAATTAATAAAAAATATAATATTAACTGTTTTGACATTAAATTATAATAACCAAGTTAATAAATTATGTTTTATTAAATTAATAAAATATAATATTTTATAAATTATTAATCAAATTCTGACATTAAATTATAAAATATAATAATTAATTTTTATTTTATTAACTAAGTTTTAATATTAAATATAGTAAATAAAATCATAATTTTAAATTATGAAAAATATGACATATAACAAATAAATTGATTAATAAAAAAAAAATTGATTATCTACTTTAATATTGTAATGTAAGAATTTGATTAATGTTCTGTACTTTATTGGAAATAGTAAATTTAATATCTGGCTAATAATGTATATTTTTATAATTAATATAATTATAAATCATATATTTGTATTAAAAAATAATTTTTTAAGAAAATTATAAATGTTTTTTTATTTTAAAAACACTGTTCACAATGTAAAAAATAATATCAAAATAAGCATTGTTCATGTTTTCAAGCATATTGCCGTAAATATGAAGCAATCCCTACTTTGTAGTATTTATTTATATACAAGTTTTAATGTATTTTTAAATGAGGTTTATAATAAGAAAAAATTTATCCAAATAACCCAGTTTTTATAAAAATTCTCAAAATAATTCAATTTTCAAAAAATTCTCAAATTACCCCACTTTAAAGAGGAGACGCTAGATGAATTGTCGGCTGCTCTTAAACTTAGAGAGGAGGCGTCAATTGGATTGGCTAGTCCACCTTGTGTTGTCAATCCAATTGACGCATATGTGCTAAGTTTTAAAGGAGGCGCCAATTGGTATGACACATGTGTGTTTTGTGATTTTTTTTTTAAAACATTGTACATGATAGATAAAGTCGAAATCGGACCAATTCATATTAATATTAATACCCGTTTATACAAAAAAGACTAATGTTGATGACTGGGATAACCTAACCGACCTCCGGTCCCACATCCCCTAGCTACCCGAACCCGTGGCCCTAACCCACGTTGATGATTCACCTCAGGTGTTTGAGTGTCTGAGGGTCCAAGAACATCACCACCAACTGCAGGAGATTGCTTGAGATAGTCAGACAAATCAACGTAGTCTTGTGTATGCATCAAAGGGGTACCGCCATAACTGAGTTCATGACCCATGCTAGAGTAGTTGGGTTGTGTTTGATTTGTTGGAGGGCGACTAGGACGATTGAAGGGAGACATTGGTGTGAATGATGCGTCGAGGAAATGTTGAAATGATTGTTGTGGTGTTTGGTAGCCATATGGTTGATGAAGGTTTTGGTTTTGAGATGTTTGGGTTTCTTGGCTATGGTAGGAGGAGGGACGGTTGGTGTTAAATGATCGTTGACTGTTTTGGCTAAGGCGGCTATGATAGGGTGATGTGTTGGGTGCATAGCGATGTTGGATGTCTTGATGATGATCTACTTGTTGGTGGTGGGACGGGATATGCTCTTGGTATTGTGGTTGGGTGTTTGGCATGTTAGGGTTGTAGGTTTGTGTGTTTGTGGATCAGAAATTTTGATGGATAAGGGGTTGTGAGTAGCCGATCTGATAATGTTGTTGGGGGTTAGATGTTGAGCCTTCTGGTGTGTAAGTTGTCTGGCGTGGGTCGTATAGGTACATATGCTCGGCGATGAACTCAAATCCAACCGATTTGTACGAAGCCATATAATTACGACTTGGTTTTTCTTCAGTTGACATCACAACGTCTGTTAAGACATGGTCTTGGCGGTGCTTCCATTTGCGACACTCAGATCTAGCGAAACTTTGCCATCGGTTAAAGTTTCATTGGTCGTTAACTTTGCGTAGATGTCATTCTCCTAGGTTTGCGGGGGATCTGGGATGTGTTGAAGCATACTGAACTGCATTTTAACACGATCACTATTGTGCATCTCCACAGTGGTGAATCTTATGATCGATGTGCATGCAGTCCAAACGGTTGCGTTTTGTTCGTTGATTTCATGGTTATGATCCAAATTTAGATATGGATGCCAAATGAACTGAAATGTGAACATATATTAGATTATAGATTTGGTAGAAGAAATCAACAAATTATTACAAAATAATTAGGTTAATGGCCATACATTTGTCGGTCGAAGGTGATCCAGGAGATTGCGATACTAGTTAATACAGTGTTTAGGACATCTGTTATAACTCATACCACGTTCCGACCATCTGCACCATAAAAGTAAAAATATTATTTAGAGATAATAATCGGTAAAGTAAGTAAATATAGTCCATTTTTAAGAACTTACTTTTGTGCATACAGGAATGTGAATGGGTTGTTGTTGACGGGCGCTAGGGACGATAGTCTGCACAAATCCCATGCTTGGAGAAAAACAACACATCCAGAAAATGTAGATGTGTCTTTGTGTGCATGTTTACACAAAGAGCTATAAAGATAAGTCAAACAAGCGGACCCCAACTGTAACTTCCTATTCTATCTACATGTCTTGGTAAAGGTAAATACATAGCATCCATACTAGAACCAATACCTTCGGGAAATAAAAATGAACCAATTAAAAGCATAATGTAACACCTAGTTTTTATTATTCGAGCCTCTTCGGTAGAATTCTCATCTAAATGTAAGTTGTTATAATATGCCTTAAGGCGTGAAAGGATTATACCTTGACCTCTCTAGTTATCATCTAACAAATCAGCATCCAAGAGGTCCATGCAAATTGAATTCACATAGTTGGTTTTACCATTTACCACCTTACCTTTGATAGGCAGTCCCAATAACATGTAGACGTCTTATAACATCACGGTACATTCACCGGTTGGAAACCAGAATGTGTGTGTCTCGGGACGCCATCTTTCACATAACGCAAGAATAAATTTATTATCCACCGACCAATATATTATTTTGCTTATATGTCCAAAATCGGCGAGTTCGACATATGGTTGAATCATCGGGTCCATGTGTACAAATTCGTGGACCCAAGTTCGAAACCTAGAAACATCCAATAAAAGAAACAACAAAATACTTTACTTTATAAAAGATAAATAACTAGTTAAGTATCGTTATTAAAAATTATTCTAGAAAAATAATACAAGAACTAAACGCTTACATAAGTTGTTATGTTTGCAACTGTGCCTCTGTGCAATTCATCCATAGTGAGAAGAGACATCTTGTCGGAGTAAATATTTGAAATAGTGATTGTTGCAGATGAAAACGTTGTTGTTGTAGAGGAAGAAGTGATTGTTGGTGAGGAAAAATGTGAGAGTTGCATGACAATTTATAATGAGTAACATGCAAATACATGCAAAAGTTTGAATGCATGGATAGTAGTGCTTGCATGCTAGCGCCAAATGGTTTGGCTTACACATGCAAATGTCACATGCCTGCGTCAATCAAAGTGGCGCCTCCTAGGCTTGCATGCATGCTTCATCTTCACCTAGCTTGGCGCTTGCATGGCTCTGCATGCTTAGTTACGAGTTCTGCAAGGAAGACATGGTAGCGCCAATTGGATTGGTGCTCATGTACAAGGAATATAAGCTAGTGCCAATTGGACTGGCGGTATGGCTTGCATGCTTGACACATCACTTATCTCTAGCTTGGATGCTTGACACATCACTTACCTCTAACTTTGCATGCTTGACACATCACTTACCTCTAGCTTGTATTCAGTTGGTTGCGTCTCACAAAAAGAGAAGTGACTCTTAGGAGATAGCTTCTATAGACCCACCTCACAATTGCATTGCAACTAATGTTGAACAAGATCACCGTAAATTAAGTGTTGCATTGATATGTTAAGACATTTTTCCGCTTGTTAACAAAGACCCATCAGTGAAGGTGAGTATAATAATATCTCATATCGTCACAAGATATAATTATACTTCATCTTACAAGAAAGTGTGGATTGCAAGGACAAAGGATGTTGAACAGGTATTCGGCAACTGGGAAGATTCGTACAAAGAATTTCCACGATTTTTATGGGCCTTAAAAACATACATACCATGAACTGTTTCAATTATGGAGACATTGCCAGCATTTACGCCAGACATGACCTGTGTTGCTGGAAATAGAATCTTTCACCGCCTCTTTTGGGCGTTTGAACCGTGCATCAAAGGTTTTGCATTCTACAAACCTATTATTCAAATTGATGGAACATGGTTATACAGAAAATACAGTGGTACTTTGCTTATGGTTGTTGCACAAGACGACAACAATAATGTCTTTCTCATTTCCTTTGCTCAAGTTGAAGGTGAAACCGTTGGTGGTTGCGGTTTCTTCCTTCGACATCTCAGAACACATGTCGCTCCACAAGCCAATCTCTGTTTGATTTTAGATGGACATGCTTCCAATGAGAGTGTTTACAATAACTATGATAACGGATGGCATGATCCTCCTTCTATTCATGTCTATTGCATTAGATATATCACACAAAACTTCATGCATGCAATCAAAGATAAGAACCTTCGCAAAAAAGTGGTGAATGCAGGGTATGCTCTAACTCAGCCGTCATTTCAACATTACCGTGATGAAATTAGATTATCTAATGCATATGTAGGAAGATGAGTGGATAGCATACCATTAGAGCAGTGGAGAAGGGCATTTGATAGAGGTTGTCAATGGGGCCACATGACAACAGACCTTGTGGAATGCATGAATGACGTATTCAAAGGCATTCGAAATCTACCAATAACCGCTTTAATCAGAACAACCTATTTTAGGTTGGCTTCTACCTTCGTAACCAGAGGTGAAATATGGAGTGCATTGTTAATGTAGGGTCAAATATTCAGTGAATGTTATATGAAAGTGATGAAAGAGGAAAGTATCAAAGCTAGCACACACGTGGTTACAGTTTTTGACCGTCATAGGCAAAATTTCAGTGTACAGGAAACAATGGATCATAATGAGGGGAGGCCAAATTTATCCTATGTTGTCAAACTAAATAGAAGTTGGTGCGGGTGTGGAAAGTTCCAGGCCTTCTGTATTCCTTGCTCCCATATCATTGCGGCATGCGCACATACTCGTCAGGACGCTTACAACCATCTATTTGTGGTTTACAAGGCCATTACCGTCATGAATGTGTATAACAAAAGCTTCTCAGTGCTACCAATGGAGGAATACTGGCCTCCATATGAAGGTGGCATAGTTTGGCACAACGATGAGATGCGAAGAAAGAAAAAAGGACGACCAAACAGCACGCGTATTAGAATAGAAATGGATACGACTGATAAAATGATAAGATTATGTAGTATATGTCGTAACTAGGACACAATAAAAACAAATGTCTCAATCTAAGAGCAACATATGGATCATAATTTAGTATCTTCTTTCAATTTTTGTAACCTTAGATTTTTATATATCATTATCGTTTTGCTACAACAAGTTTAACAACAAACATCACTACAACATAAGCAAACTTAAAACAGAACATTTCTAACTGATTACAACAATCAAACTGATGTCATCTCGTCCAAACAACATTTCCCTAGCATCCTTATCAGTTTTGACTCGCACCCAACCAAATATACTATCGAGTCTCTCAATACTTCTAATTTTTTCCCCTTCTGGTATTTTTCCATCTAACCAACGAACCAGCTCCCTCTTCAGTTGATCGAAACTACAGATGTTCCAGAAGAGCATCAACATCGGAGGCTTGTCTCTTGAATAAATCACTTTTCCATAGCGACGACGAACACAAAACATATTTGTAATATGACGAAATGAGATGTGGAAAAATTAATCACACAACACATCTATTTATAACCAAAAAAATTCATATTACACTGAGGCACCAAACCAATTGACGCCTCCTTTTCCAAATAACACATGGACACCAATTGGATTGACAGCACCATGTGTTGTAGTCAATCCAATTGGCGCCCCCACTTAAAGTTTAAGGGTATGCGTCAATTGGTCTGACGCCTATGCCTTATGTATTTATTTATTTTTTGAATCTCGGATAGTTTGGGAAATTTTTTGAAAACTGGATTTTTTTTTGAAACAATAGGATATTTAAGTAAAAATTTCTATAATAAGTTACTCCTTCTGAAATAAAATTAGTAAAAAATATTGAAAAAGTTAATGCACATATTTTAATTTAAATGTTTAATTACAGTTTTTTCCCTATTTTATTTAATTTTACGAAATTAAACATCTACATTAAATTTAAACAATTTTAATCTATTTATTATTTTTGTATTTAAAGTTAACGACATTTATATTTTTTAAATAACAATTTTCTTGTAAAACGTGACAAATCATCATATAGTAAAATTTTATAGATAAAAATATAAGTTAAAAAATAAATATTTCATCCATTTTTTATGAAATGTGTTATGTTATTAAGTTTGACACCTTGATGTTAGGGATGTTAATGGATAGGATTTGGGCAGGGTATTATTGTTGGTGTAAGCCCTAGAGGCCAATACTTTTGGTACTTGTATCGAATTAGTTATTAATAATAAAAGGTGTTTTCTTTATTATGTTTGTTTAATAAAGTCCCTAGAATAGCTAGTCCGTTTAATGTATCAAGTGTGACTTGATCATGAGATCACATTAAACATAAGGACACTATTCTTAAAGTATCCGTAGTCGAGCTTTATTGTGAAGTGGGATAACATTAAAGCATTAAGACTATTATGTATATAGACTGATGATCACATCTCATGGATCATGGATAAGGAGTTATCAAGTCTTAAACATAGGTATGAATATTAAGAGTAATATGTATACCAGATTGACCCGCTATGAGAATACTATATAGAATGTTATGCAAAGTGTCATAAGTTATTCTCATGGTGATAATGGTGTATACCACTCTTCGACCTGAAACCATTATGGACCCTAGGTGTAGAGTCGAGTGCTTTATTGCTGATCAAACGTTGTCCGTAACTGGATAACCATAAAGACAAGTTGATGGGTACTCCACGAAGCATGCTGAGGGACATGAGTGACCTAGATGGAATTTGCCCATCCTGCATAACAGGATAAATGTCTATAGGCCCAATATTGAACTGGACAAGGATGACACGGTCTATGCCTTGTGTTCAATATAAACATAAGAGCAAAAGGGTAATTATGCACATAAGTATTATCATAGAAGGATTTGTCAGATCACATGACATTTTTCGTGTCTTGGGTAGCAGTGATGTGTTGCTAGATACCGCTCACTGTTTATTATGTTAAATGCGTGATTTAATATAATTGCCAATGCCGCGAAAACCTACAGAGTCACACACAAAGGACGGATTGATGAGAGATAGGGTAACTAAGGAACACCGTAAGGTACGGTGCACTTAAGTGAGTTGTAGAACATCGTAAGGTACGATGTACTTAAGTAGAATACGAAATATGGTAAGGTACCATGGGCTTAAGTGATTTTGGGCATATTATAAGATATGGGCCAAAATACACTTAAGTGGGCCTTTTAGCTTGAAGCTCACACAAGTGGTTCTATGAATAGAACCCTTGTGCAGAAGCATTCGTGGCGGTTGCATTATTTTCGTTTTCTTTCTCTCCCTCTCTCACTCAAAGCCTTCATTCGTACCAGCTAGCACTGAGATTAAAGGAATCCGTTCGTGTGGATTGAGTAGAGATGTTGTCATCATTCAACGTTCGTGATCGCTCTGTGGATCTGCATCAAAGGTTTTGATCGTCACAAGAGATCTGCACCAAAGGTTTCAATCGTCACAAGAGGTAAATATTCTATCACTGATCATGACCATTCGTAAGGATCTCTAAAAGAGAAAATTTTAATTTCCGTTGCGTTTTGGACCGCAATTCTCCTTCAATTATAGTATTCATCCCCATATCCGCGATTTGGAAAAATCCTCGTATCCGAGCTTATACCCGCTTGAGCGCCAGAGTTAGTAGATGTACACGTGTCATATGGATGCGTAAGTACACATACTCGTACCCTTTACCCGCATTCCTACTAAAAATAAATAGATCAATTATAAAATATCATATCATTTTAAGTTTTTAAAACTATTAAAAAGTTTTCAAAAAATGTATTATTGAAATCAACGAACACTTAAATTAAATACGTAATGGTTTAACATTGATATACTTTTTAAAATTGATAGACATGCATTTTTATCTAATAATATAAATTAAAATATATAAATATATATTGTGCAGGTATGGGGGATGAATACCAAGGTGCCCTTAATCGCACTCATACCTTCTTAGTTTTATGGGTAAATACCCAAGGTCTTGCCCATACTCATTTTTGTGAGTTTTTACCCTATTCATTATGGATAACTTTGCGGGTGTCCAATGAGGATGAGTCAAATTGTCATCGCTACTGGTTGTTATTTGATCCTAACCATATATATATATATATATATATATATATATATATATATATATATATATATATATATATATATATATATATATATATATATATATATATATATATATATATATATATAAACTTGAAAAGAGCACACATATAATATTATTTTGCACAAATGCTTAGATTTTTTTATATTAAAAATAAACCACACTTACTCAAACTAATAGAGCACGTCATGAAGAAAAATACAAATTTCACCAATAACACATAAGATAAAGACACGGGCAAACTCATAAGAGTTAATAGTATAAAAAGAAATTCATAACAAAATATACAAATATGACTACATGGAAGTGTTTAAAATATGTATGTGTTCGACATGAAAGATGATTAACTTAAAGATGAAGACACCGATGAAGATGATATTGTAGAATGATTGAACTTGTTAGAATTTAGAACTACGAGGTTAGTGAATAATGGATAAATTAGATTATGCACAGGGAGAGAGGAACTGAGAGAGAGATAATTGAGGGTGAAAATGTATTTTTTGTTATATTTAACGAGAATGCCTCCAAGGCATGTACTCAAACATTACAAAATGATTGGGACATAACTTACACAATTACATAATTGAAAAAACAAATTTACGAACCTGTAACTGACTACCATAAATCTGTAACCGATTACAACTGTTACAAAAAGAAATTCTTTAGGTGGTAATCGGTTATGCCCATGATGCATGTTATGTTTCTTCAGCTCATAAATAATTTTTGCTCAATGTAACCAATTACACCCCGTGTTAACCGATTACAACACTTGAATTATCAAATTTCATTTAACAGAACTTTCGATTAAGTTCAAGATGAAGATGAAAATACTTGTTTTTTGAACTTGAGAAACTTATGAAAATCTTGTTTTTTGAATAATTATTTGAATGTTATTTTTCATGACTTCTTGAGTAATTTATATAGTTTGATACAAAATTATAAATATTATACTTTATTATGGTGATTTAGAACATTTTTGCTTTTTAATTAAGTGAAAATTTTGAATTATCGATGCATTTACAATATTATATAAGTATATATATGTTGTGAATATGAATTTAAAATTATTTTACCTAGGTGTTTTGGCCGATCATATCGACCTCGACCGATCACCATAGAGGAACTACAATCCTTCTAAAATCTTCTCAACACACAAGGACTATTTTCCTAATGATCACATCGGATCTGAACTATAGGCGCATTCAACGACTCCATGCAATTCACTCCTAACTAATATCAAGTTTGTTATTCCCCCTCTATTATATATTGGGAAGGCACAAAATCAGGTAACAAGTTTCAAATTTAATTTCAACTTATATTTCTCCCTCACATACTGACTTGAGTGTTGGAGTGCTAAACTTGGAAGTGATCCCCCACTCCACTGCCCCAAAAGCTCAGATCCTCCATCACTTTCGATCCTCATTATATTTCTAATTCTAGAACAGAACAATGATTTTGTATGTGGGAAATTAATTCCAATTCCCGCTTTTTTCACGATTTCACATTCCCTCTCTGATTCGTCAGTTTGTCACCTTCTCGGGCCACCGAATCAAGAGCATTCCAAAATCAAATGCAAAGATTTATCGCTTTCTATCCAATTGATCATCATTTCAACATCGATTCCTCGAATTTTCAGATCTCTAATTTTTATGGTTCTAAGTGATGGCTGGATCCAAAGCTACTTGTTTTGATGTTCCTCGAGAAGTTGTTGTCGTTGTTGCTGTAACTCAAGCAACGATCAATCAACCACATCTACCTCACCTCCTCAATAAAGCATTGTGAACCCAGAAGCAGAGGTTATGCTGCATCCATATCTACTCATGACTCCTCAGATAACTAGATATCTTAAATTGCCTCTAATTGGACCCCAAATTCCACCTCCAGTTACGCAACCTGAAGTATTACTTGGTTTTCAATTACTGTGAGCAAACCATGGATTTTAAGATGTTAACGAGTTATTGAACAACATGTACAACAATGTTCAGAAGCATAACTCACAAGTGATAAAATAAAGATTGTCGTGGCTCGAAGAAAGTCTCCACAACACTCTCACATGAGGGAACATTGTTCAAAAAGCTATATCAAGTAGAACTCACACCGTCATCCCTAAGTCGACCGCTACAAAGAAAGGAGAAGCTCCTAAATAAAGAAATCATCATAGGATCAAGAAACATCAAAGTCCTTCTAGAAAACCCGAAAGAGATCGAGGAAGCCACGCTCCTCCCCCAGATCAGGCAGAAAACCAATTGTTGAAAGTTTAGTAGAAACATCCATTATGAACCAAACTTTTGGAGAGAAATTTACAAAAATAAATGGAAAAGCCACCCAAGCTTGACGAGTACAATGAAAAGTGAGATCTAGACAAGCACAAGCAACTCATCAATGATCGGCTGAACTACTTCAATGTTTGTGAGGCTTCCGAATGCAAGTTGTTTTCCTTAACCCTGGTCAAGGCGACCAAACTATGGTTTAATGGTTTGTCGGACGAGAGCCTTGAATCATGGACTGATTTTGAACGGTTCTCCGCGTATTATACTGCCCAGAAAGTGAAGCCTATAAATGTATTTACTTTGAGCGGAATTGTTTCAGGGGAAGAAAAAGAGATTGCGGTCTTATATCGATCAGTTTAGTGGGTTGTTGTTGAAGTAGAAGAAGCAGAAGAATGCCTTAAATGTTGGATCTTCGAAAATGGTTTTCTATGTGACCATCCCTTTAGGTTGAAGATATGAAGGAAAAAAGTGATAACAACCAAGGAGATGTTGATCCTGGCTCAGTCTTAAATGATCTTGGAAGAATAAATGAATACACGTTTCAATAACTCTGTCTCCGTTAACACCAACTTCATCCGCCCGACGGGGGAAGGATTTCCATTGGTGCAATGACGACTTTGATCAAGGTATACAAGGTTGGTATAAGAAGTACATGTAGTTGAATGTATCTCGAGAGAAAATCTACCAAGTCTATGCCAACACAAATTCATAAAAGGAGGAATTCGACTTCCTTATCCTATCAGGGAGACATCTCGGACTTTTGCTTTTATAAAGGTCATGACCATAATACTGATGATTGCATCCAACTGAAGGATGCCATTGAAGGGTTAGTCAAGAGGGGCTGACTGATCGAGTACGTGAAAGGGGGAAAAGAGACAGGGAAAAGTCACCTAAAGGTAAATCTCCCTCAAAGACCACAAATGCTGAGACCAACAACGAGAGCTAGGAGGCCAACAAGAGCAAGCGTCCATATACCGTCGCCACCATATGAGGAGAGCCCCAAGCAAAACTCCCATCTAAAGGGTCCATGAGGAGGAGGATCGTTGAGATACTAGTGTCCACAAAAAGGATGGAAACACATCAGTGAAGACTTCTGACTGACGTATGTTGGGATTATGGGACTCGGAGAAGGTTAGCGACATCCCTAACAAAATTTTCTACATGGTAATCACTATAACACCCCAAAATAATATGATTATTATTATTATTATTATTATTATTTTAATTTTAGTGTGTTTTCATAATTTTTATTATTAGTAGTAGTAGTAATATTAATTGTTGTTGTCATTACTATTATTATTAATTTGATTATTTGGAATTAATTTTATAAGTTAGAATCAGTATAGAGAAAGAGAGAGAGAGAGAGAGAGAGAGAGAGAGAGAGAGAGAGAGAGAGAGAGAGAGAGAGAGAGAGAGAGAGAGAGAGAGAGAGAGAAGTTAAAAGGAAACACATGTACTTTTCTGAGAAGAGAGAAAAACCCTAGCCATTCTCTTCTTCCCCAAAGAAAACTCTCTTCTCCAAATGCCAAAGAGAAATCTCTAACTTTATCAAGGAGACCTCAATAGAGATTGTGTAAGGGAGGGTTACCCTCATTATTGAGAGCTTAATGGAATAATTTATGAAATAACAAGGTAATGGGTTCTATAACTTTGGTATTTTAGCATTTAGGGTAGTGGGGTTCCCTTTGAACCCCGAACTATCTGAGTTTCCATGTGAATTTCCCCTATGAGATGATGGTTCATAGACCCTAAGTTATGAATCTCTCTCTTATCATCAATGATTGAGTTTAAATGCATAATTTGATGTGTTCTTCTATGAATCTTGTGTTTAAATGCCAATATCATGTTTTAACTTGATGAGTTTGTGTGAATTGTTATGTTTACTCATGATTATGGGTACAATTGCTTAATTCGTGTATACCTTGATGAAGATGTGTTAATGTGGATTGATTTTGTGTTCAATTGATACCATATTGTTCTATGATGATTATGGGTGGTATTCAAATGCATGTGTGATGAATTACTATGAAAAAAATATGGATTATGGTTGCTTGATTCGAATCAAGGGGTTTGTGATTTGAATTAAGGGGTAATTATGCATTTTTTACCCTGATTCGAGTAGCATCAGCTATGATTTGAATCATGAGGACTGTGAATCGAATCATAAGTATTTTTTAGGAGAAATTCAATTATGTTTGCCATGATTCGAATCATCAGTGTTGTGACTCGAATCATGAAGGCATATATGCATAAAATCCTATTTTAGTCATATCTTGAGTTTGGAAACTCATATTGAGGTGTGGTCAGATGCGTGAGAAAGCTAATGCCGATAACTATATTGTGTTAAAGGTTTCATGATGTTTATATGTATGAATCACACTATGAATAATGAATAATTATGAAGTGAACCTTAGGACACGAGTCTAGTATTTTGATAAAATACTTTTTATGAATCATGTTGTGAATGATGAGTGATTGTGAGAGTACTATTAGGATATGATTCCAATGTTTAATAAAATCCTTGTGAATCCCTAATCTGGAGATCATCTTGAAGGTTCGATAAGAACCAATGTGGAGCCCTAATGTGGCAATGAAAGTAAATGTGTGATAAACCTCGTTGAAACCCTAATGTGGTTATCGAGGTTAATGTGTTTCAAATATGGTTAGGAGGTTCTGATGGAAATCATGTTTGTATGATTATCATGCATCATACTATATCAGAGTAGGTATTATCTAGAAAGAGTGTGTAGTACGACATAGCTCACATGTACTCCTAGATATTTTATGTCTAAGAACGTCTAAGAGAATGTCGTAGTATGGGCGTACCTTGCATGTACCCCTAAAAATAGAGTTTAGAAAAATATATTAGTAGCACCTATGTAGCTCACATGTCCTCCTAGACATTGCAGAGTCTACAGATGTCTAAGAGAGTGTTATAGTGCGAGACTTAGCTCATATTCCCTCATAAACTGTTAGAACTTAGGAAAATAAGCTTTGTATTCAGTTATGGTATCACATGCATTGGAGTAGAGTACAAGTGCTTTGCATAAGCATTCATGTGTATGTTGTGTAATGTTGTATGATTCTATGTAATATCGTATAAAAATTATATGTATGTGATTATAATTCTCTTTGCTATTAGTATACCATATATTTTATAGAATGTATTCTCATCCCTCTGTGTCTATGTTTCTCCAATGTGACTTTATATATAGAGTGTTCTCAGGTTGAGACCGATGAGTAGTTACGTTGTGGTACTTTATCAAAGATATTGTAGATGACCACTTCAATTGTTTCCTTCATGTTTGTGTTTGTTGAATTGTTAAGTCAAGTAGTTCATTTTTTTAATAATGTTCTGATATTGTGACATTTGGGTTGTTATTTATATTATTTGAATCATTATGTTTGATGTTATATTTTAATTAAATACTCATTTATGAGAATGCTTATGTTATTTATGTTAATGTTATTCCCTGTTTGATTACATGAAATACTTATCTGCAATGTATATTTATACAAATAAGTTTTTTATGGGGATTTAATGTGTCACATAGTTGGTATCAGAGTCAAGTCGGTCCATCCGGCCTTGTGAGGTATGAGTTTATTATGATCTTGTTTATAACATGTGTGTTAACATTGTTAGTATTGTATTCCCTTAAATGCTATTTGCTTTACTGTTTACAAATAGTTTATGTCTAGTTGTGTAGGAATAAATATTTGTTGGAATAAATGATTGCACGATAGTTGATTCCCTTGAGGAAATAACTAATGTTATGGCTTAAGCTACTCAAGCTTTGCAAGGTGATCAGAAGGGCAGGCTGATGAATTCTGTAGGCTGGGAAATTTTTAGAAGAATAATCCACCTACGTTTAAAGGAAGGTATGATCCATAAAGTAGCGAGTAAATCTTTGATATAGGATTTGCTAGTGGTGCACACCTTTCCTGAAGTATTTCCGAAGGACATTTATAGCTTGCTACCCGGGCGTGAAGTTGAATTTTTAGTAGATTTAGTACCTGATTATCATATCCTAAAATTTTCCCTACCTCTTAATTCAATTTGTCTAGCTTATGATTTTGTTCATTTGCATACATTTCTCTATTTGATCATCATTTAGGTCATTCATCAGCATTTGCATATTGTAATAAATTTAGGCCAAAGGTTCGGCAATAATGGATTTATTTAGTTTATAGTGGATTTTCGAGGCAAATATTATTTGGTAAGTATTAGGATTTATTTCCCATATTACTTGTGTTGCAGATCATCTCTTTATTTGAGATTCATGATTATCATGGGGATTTGAATGATTGTTACTTAATTCGGAAGACTGCTTGAATTCAAAGAAAGTGGCAAAGTTGGAATAAAAAGAATATTTCATTCATTAATTAGAAATTCATGGTACAATATATATTTCTTGAGATACAAATCAAAATAATGGATTACAAGGAAAGAGGGTAAAAAACTACATCTTTTGGGTACAATTTACTTTTTGGTCAAATAGTTGACTTTTTGGTCAAATATTGACTTTTGGTCAACTATTGACTATTGACTCAATTTTGACTCCTAAATTTTTCTAAACCTATTCTATAAGAATTTGATCAAATGATTCATCATTACTCATCAAAAATGACTTATGTCATTATTATATCAAATGTCAATTTCCAACAAATTCTATCTTCCATCAAGCTTCATTTCATGGCTTGCTCTTCATTTTCCAATATCGCTTCAAACTCATTCTTCCACTATAATGCTCACTTTGCTAAAAGGAAGAATATACATCAAGTTAGACATTCATATAACGGATTAAAATCATCAAAAAGTCATGGAAAAGTCATGAAAAACTCAAGGAAACTTGGAAAAATACGACACTATGTAGTAAATTAAATATTTGTTTTTCAACACTTTCCAACATTGATTCATGCCCCAAAATTAGAATTTGATCCTTAATTTTATATCATTCAAAAGTGCTTCTTTTCAATATAAAGTCACTTCTCAAAATTACTTAAAGTCATGAGATAATTCACCAAAAATTCAAGGCAAGAGTGGTGAAAAACCAAAGACAAAAGCATTTAAATTCAAGCTAATTACTAGTGATCTTTTGTCTTACATCCTAACTTGGTACTTCTTCAAAACTTCAACACTTTAACGTCTAAATACATATACATCAACAATCACTCAATTACACAATTAACTCTTAACTACCCTAACTACCAAAGTAACACAAATAACTTCCAAACAAACATAAATTCAAACTTCAATTTTCAACCAAATTTCCATTCAATCCTAATCATTCTTAACAATCAATCACAAGGTTGAGATTAGTGATTTGAAACTAAGGCTTAAATTAATTTTCAACCATTGATAAATCTCTTACTTGGATCGCAATCCAATGGTGCTTGTTCATTTACAAAGCCTATATAAACACATTATTTTTCACAATTTTGAACTTAACTAACATAACTAGAAAAACTCATACCAACTAACTTAACCCCTTTAATCATTATCCTCCCACCATTTTTTCTCAAGTTCTCTCATAATTCTCTCTTTTCTTCACTTCCTCACCATCATCAAATTTCATATTCATCACTGTCATACCCCAAAATTTGCCCATTAATCTTGCAAAACATTTCTCGAAGCACTCCAACTTGTTCTGCAAGACACTGACCTTAAAGGAACAAAAGCCCAGCTCACAACAGGCCCAATCCAGAAAATGGCCCAAACTGGCCTGCTCGCTAGGCGAGCAATTCCTTCGCCTAGCGAACCTTCGCTACACGCTCGCCTAGCGAACCTTCGCTACACGCTCGCCTAGCGAAGCTTGCGAACATCAGAATTTTTGGGCTTCATTCTGAGCCCATTAGGTCACCACAATCACTATAAATACCGACACTTCAGTCACGAAAAAGGGACGAAAAAGGAGAAAGGAGAACCCTAGCAAGCAAACCCTAACACTCACGGGAGGTAAACCCTGAAGGAACTCGGCGGCATCAAGGTTTACATCTGCCCAATTCAATCCGATTTTGCCGATTCGAAGTCGCAATTCAGTTGCAAACAGGTTACACTGCTATTACTGCCTTATGTTCTTAATTTGCATGTGGCATTATGATTAAATTTATGAAAATATCTTAAGTTTGGCATGTGAATTTTAGTATGTACCTGAATACCTTAAATGATTAACCATATAATTGCTGTAATGAAAGCCATAAGGCATAAAATTGGTTGAAATTGTACTGATATCAAAACCAGAACCCGCAGCCACTCGCTAGCACCTCGCTAAGCGAGCATGCAGCGAGTATTCGCTAAGCCTTCGCTAGGCGAGGCAGGAGCGAACGTGACAGTAGCTGATTTTTCTGTTCTGATTTTTCACTCATGTTTTATCATAGCCATGCATCATTTACCCGACCCTATTTACAATTGTGATTCTTTTTGTGGTGTAATCCTCGATTACACCCTGATTTGGTGTTCTGACATGTTTTGTTGAGTTTTGTAAAGGTTTACATATCCCAGGAAAAGATTGTTGGTTAGGTCTTCCACTTTATTTGTGGGATACCCTTGTGGAGATTCACTCTGAATTACTCAATTGATTTTAATGTATTAATTTTATGGCAAAGATCCACCCTAAATTGCTTAATTGATCTTAATGTATTAATTTTAATGTGGGAATTCCTCCTAATTACCTAATTGATTGTGAAATACGGCCTCTGAATATGTGATCTTGGACCTCTCTTTGTTGCCCTACGGTATTACGGTATAATGGTCATGTCCCGCGAATGTGGGGATATACTTAGCCAAGACCCTTCGATTAAATCATCATAAAATAAATCATAGTCCCTCGGATGTTGCCTTCGAATATACGATTTTGTCCCTCGATGACCCTTCGGTGTAGCTTACGGTTAAATGATGATCGTCCCTTCGAATGCTAAGGTATCCTTACAAATGTTGCCTTCAATGACCAATCGATGACCCTACGATGACCCTTTTACATCCAAAGGATAAAACTACTTACTTCTCAATAGTAAGGACAGTTTTACCCTCATAAGGATAGGAAATGCCCATAAAGACCTTGGGTAGGTATAACTCTTAATTGCTTACTCACAATTTAAAAAATACTTTTCACACTTCACAAATACTAGAAAATCACCACTTGGTATACATTCATACTAGAATCATTACTGAGTTATATTTTTCTAAACCATTTTCAAAACTAAACGAGATAACCACTTTGTATACATTCATACGAGGATCATTACAAAGTTAAATTCTCTTTTTCAAAACATTTTCTAAACAATTCACGAACACGCTTTCAGACAAGAAAAATAATATAAGTGATCAAGCAATTAAGAGCCCATGGATAACCATGGATACAAAGGGTGCTAACACCTTCCCTTTGTATAATGTACCTCCCGAACCCAAAATCTAAATTAAGGTTTTTCCTGTTCTTTTCCGCCTTTCCTTATTGGATGAAAGAAAAGTCGGTGGCGACTCTTGCTAACCGCGACATTTGCTTTCCAAAGCAAAAACACCTAAAGTCAGTTCACCGTATGACAGAACTGGCGACTCTGCCGGGGAAATAAATCTATTAAAGAGAGGTTACCTTAAAAACAAGATTACTTATCTAAATTGTCTGATTTACTTTTAAGGGATTGCTTGGGTATTTTATGCTTGAGTGAAAGATCCTACACTCGGATCTAGTGTGCCTTAGGTAAGTAGCAATAGATCATCGCGACTATCCGGCGTATACTGGAATGGTCAAAATGATGGCTACGGTTAATGTGACACTTTGGATGTCCTGATGTTCCTCATGTTTACTTGAGGAAAAATTTGGCTTCCGCGTGGTGTCATCAAAACATTAACCAGACCTTTAGAACCCTAATTGACTCATCCTGGCCATTAGAAAGTAGTGAGATAACTGACTTCGGTTCCGACTGGGGTTGGTTGATACTCGATACTACACTCTTTGAGATTGGACTTTAGGGAAGCTTTGGTCAACCACTTGGTGTTGCACTGAAGTGGACTTAAAGAAAGGTCGATGATTTGAGATCCTTCTAGAACCCGGTTACTATTCTAGGACAGGTTGAACCCACCAAACTCCAGTGGGGAGGGTACTTACCTATGGAACTCATGCAAGCCTCAAAACTTAGGAATGATTGTTGTGTGACTTGCTTGTGCGTGTTATTTACTTAACATCATAACATCATAACATCATAACATCATAACATCATAACATCATAACATCATTTCAAGGACTTAGGGATTTAACTTTGCTCTGTTTTGTAAGGCTATGGCTCCCAGGAAGACTATCCGGATTAATCTTGTAGCAATCTCTCCTCAACTCAAGGATTTAGTGTCAGAACTTCCTGATCAGGCTCAGTTTATCCAGAAACATGGTTCTCTCCTCAATTTGGTTACCACTGGTTTCAAAGAGGATATGATGAGGGTCCTATTCCAGTTCTTCGATCCTAAACATCATTGCTTCACATTCCCAGATTATCAGTTGGTACCCACATTAGAAGAATTCTCCAGGATGCTTGGGATACCTATCCTTGATCAAACACCTTTCAGTGGTTTAGAAAAGATTCCGAAATCTGAAGAAGTTGCCGCAGCTTTACACATGACAAAGTCCGATATTGAAACCAATTGCGTAACAAGAAGTGGAGTTAAGGGTTTACTTGCCAAGTTTCTGATAAATAAGGCCCGAGAATTCTTAAAGGATATGAATGTCCATGCTTTCGAAGATGTTCTAGCATTGTTAATCTATGGTTTGGTGTTATTTCCTAACCCAGACCAATTCGTAGATATGAATGCTATTAAGATATTTCTCACTCATAACCCTGTGCCTACCTTGCTCGGAGACATTCTGCATTCCCTTCACACTCGTACTATGAAAAGGCAAGGGACTCTCATGTGCTGCATGCCTCTATTGTCTAGGTGGTTTATTTCGCACCTTCCTCAATCAGCCTTGAAAAATGAGCAAAATCTGAAATGGTCTCAAAGGATAATGTCGCTCTCCCATTCAGACATCCGTTGGTGTCCTCATCTCAAAGAAAATGTTATCATCATTGACCGTTGTGGAGAATTCTCTAACGTACCACTCCTGGGGATAAGAGGAGGTATTACTTATAACCCAGCTTTAGCCCTACGCCAGTTTGGTTATGCTCGAAGAGATGGTCCACATGAAGTAATTATTCAAGGCACTGTGTTTGACTATGACAACGACCCTCAAGGTCTCCGTCAAAGGTTTGTACGAGCCTGGGGCATGGTGAAAAGAGGTACTTTAGGACAGAAAAATTCTATTCCTATGGAACCTTATCTCAGATGGGTACGCGCCAGAGCTCGTGAGCTTGTCATGCCATATCTTGCAGTCGGACCGCTGATTATTGAACCAGAAGTTGAGGGAGGTACTCCTCAGATCATTCCTTATCCAGATATGCCTACCGATGTTGAAGAATTGAAGAGATCCTGGATCCAGTTGAGAGAGGAAAGGGATACTTTTGAAGCCCAGTTCGGTGCCGAGAGGAAGAAAGTGTTAGAACTTACCAGCCAGCTTAATGAGGAACAAAGACTCAATGCATATCTTCGCCGAAAAAGAAGCCGTCCCTGGGAGACTTGAGCTTTCATTGTATTTTCATTATGTCCTTTTTGTAATGAACATTGATTAAAGAAATTATTAATAAAAGTTCCCCTCTTTTGGGTGGTTTATGCAAAGTTAAATTCCCAAAAGTCCTTGAAAACATTTCATACATTGCATAGCATGACATAACATTGCATAACAGGTATTCTAAAAGATCAATATTCTCACGGTCTTCCTTCCAAACAGAAAAATGGCTCTCGAACAAACTGTCAAAGATCTCCAGGCTCAGAATGCTCAATTCCAGGAGATGATGCTGAGCTTATCCAAAGGGCAGGAGGAACTGAAGGCTCTTTTGCTCGAAAAGAAGAAAGACAAGAAAGCTGTGAGTTACATCAACACGGGAAGAAGGCTTAAAAGACAGGCCGCAGGAGTCAAGTTTGGAATTCCGAATGGTCCAGAAGAGGAGACGGAGAATGATTCAGAGGAGGAGAATGTTGATTTCTCCAACCCTGAGGATGACGATGAAGATTATGAAGGTGAACAGTACTCTCCAAGAGATGATAAGTACAAGTTGCTGGAAGAACGTATGCTAGCCATGGAGGGTCAGAAAGCGCCCGGTCTGGATTTCGAAAGTTTGGGTCTGGTCTCCGATGTGACCATTCCTCGCAAATTCAAGATCCCTACTTTCACTAAGTACGATGGTGCGTCCTGTCCTCAGATGCATCTGAGAGCTTATGTGAGAAAGATTCAGCCGCATACCACTGATAGGAAGCTATGGATCCATTTCTTCCAAGAGAGTCTGTCTGGCACACAGTTGGAATGGTATTATCAGCTCGAGAGCTCCGACATCCGCACCTGGACTGATTTAGCAACAACTTTCTATAAACAGTACCAGTATAACTCTGAACTAGCGCCTACTCGGCTACAGTTGCAGAATATGACTATGGGATCCAAAGAAAGCTTCAAAGAATATGCTCAGAAATGGAGAGATTTGGCTGGCAGAGTCAAACCCCCTATGACTGACCGAGAATTAGTGGACATGTTCATGGGCACACTGACTGGCCCGTTCTACAGCCATCTACTGGGAAGTTCTTCATCAGGTTTCACTGAACTTATATTGACAGGTGAGCGTGTTGAAAGCGGCATCCGAAGTGGAAAGATACAGGCGGCTACCCCTGCAAGCACCAAAAGGTCCTATCAGGGGAGGAATGAATCAAATGCTGTGTACGGTCAAAAGGGTCGTAACAAGAAAAATCGTGACCATACCATTGGAGCGGTTACGATTGCAGCACCGCCATCTCAAAGCTTCCAGCCCAAACAAGACAAGCCAAGAAGGCAGTTTACCAGGATCAATATGACCTTGGCACAGGCACTGCAGGGAATGCTAAAGGCAAATCTGATCACCCTCAGAGATCCTCCTACGAAACCCAACACTGCTTCTTCTCGTTATAATCCCAACGCCAGGTGTGCATATCACTCCGATAGCCCCGGACATGATACAAACGATTGCTGGTCGTTGAAGAATAAGGTTCAGGATATGATCGAAGCTGGAGAAATTGAATTTGAGCCTCCGGAGACTCCTAACGTCATCACTGCACCTATGCCTAATCATGACAAAACTGTTAATGCTATTGATGACAATTCTCACATTTCTAATGTAGCTGATTTAACATCTCCTCTCCTGATCATCAAGAAGAATTTATTGCGAGCTGGTTTATTTCCAGGTTGTGCTGAAAATTGCGATCTCTGCATACCCCGACCCAATGAGTGCTTGAGGTTGAGGAAGGGTATCCAACGGCTGATGGACGATCGTACAATTCTCTTCGAAAAGATTCCTAAGATGGAAAACCCTGTGGAAGAAATATCTGTGATTGCTAGGTCCAAAGTTCCAGTGAAGATTACCGCTACTAGAGCGCCTGTGAAAATTACTGCTGAGCCCAAGGTGGCTCCCCTAATCATTACTGCACCTGGCCCAGTACCGTATTCCTCAAGCAAAGCCATTCCGTGGAATTATGGAGGTGATATTTACATCCATGGTGTGAAGCAAGTTGGTAATTCTGCTAATCCTAATGACATTGTGGGGACTAGTAAAGTTACTCGAAGTGGAAGGATCTTCTCTCCAGAAATCTCGCCTCCCGCCCCTGAAACCCGAGGAAAGGAACCAGTTAACCCTTCTCAGTCAGGGACACCCGTCGAAGTTACTACTGAAGATGTTGCCAAACAAGAAATGGAAGAAATGCTGAAAATCATCCGCAGGAGTGATTTTGATGTGGTAGAACAGCTGGGGCATACTCCGTCTAAGATCTCGATGTTATCCTTGTTATTATCTTCTGAATCTCATGCCAAAGCATTGATAAAATTCTTGAAGACCGCTCATGTACCTCAGGAGACATCTTTCGATCAGTTCGAAAACTATGTTGCTAACCTGACTATTGACAATGGCCTAGGTTTTTCCGATGCTGATCTGACACCAGCAGGAAAGAATCATAACAAAGCTCTGCACATCTCCATTGAGTGCAAGGGGATCACCTTGGCTCATGTGTTGATCGATAATGGCTCTTCTTTGAATGTGCTACCGAAAGCTGTACTCGATAAGCTTGACTGTCAGAGCATCGAATTGAAACCTAGTGACACTGTGGTGCGTGCGTACGACGGTGCAAAAAGCGTCGTTCACGGTGAAGTGGTTCTCCCTATCAAGATAGGACCTCAAGTCTTCAACACTACCTTTCACGTGATGAACATCCGTCCTGCCTATTCCTGCTTGCTGGGACGCCCTTGGATTCATGGGGCAAGTGCTGTAGCTTCATCTCTCCATCAAAAGCTGAGATATCCAATAGAGGGTAAGATTGTCACCGTGTGTGGAGAAGAAGAGTACATTGTCAGTAGTGTGCAGACCTTCAGATACGTTGAGATGGATGGCGAATTCTTGGAGACTCCTTCTAAGTCATTTGAAGTAGTTCCTTCGACCAGTCCTGTCCTTAAGCCGACTTCCTGTGTGCCCAAGGTTATCTGTGCTCCTCCTGCCATGATTTCTCTGAAGGACGCTCAAGCCGTGGTTGAAAATGGTGGTCGTACTGGTTGGGGTCAACTGATCAACGTACCATACAAGTCTGACAAGTCTGGTCTGGGATTTAACTCTGAAAGGATGGTCAAAGATCAAATTAATGCTGTAGAAGATGCTGATAGCGATCGCGATCTGGATAGCTGGATTTTCCCAACAATTGGTGACGGACTCAATAATTGGAAGGCTGAAGACACTATCCCGATTTCCTTTAGTCAGGAGTAATTGCTATTGTCTGTTTTAGTGTTGCAATTTTTAAATTTTATAGTTGAACTTCTTAAAGCATTGTGTCTATGCCCGGGGCACAATAGCTAATTTGTTAAGGGTTTTGTCATTTTCATAAGCATATTCATATTCAATAAATCAATGGACTTTTTGCATTCAAATATTGCGCTCTTTATCTTTCCTGTCATCTTTCGAACAAGCTATGCTTTCTTACACACACTCACGTAATAAATTGCAGATCCATACCCACTCTGGATCCTGTTGATAATAGTTCCACTACTGTTCACTATGACTTTGAAAATCCGATCTACCAAGCCGAGGATGGAAGTGAGGAAGATTGTGAAGTACCTGGAGAACTTGCCAGACTGCTACTGCAAGAAGAAAGGACTATACAGCCGCATGAAGAGTCAATCGAAATTGTAAACCTGGGTACTGAAGTGGACAGGAGAGAAGTCAAAATAGGAGCAGGCTTGGAAAACAGTATCAAAGAAAAATTGATTCAGATGTTACATGACTATGTAGAGATTTTCGCTTGGTCTTATGAAGACATGCCCGGATTGGATACTGATATAGTGGTGCATCGGCTGCCGATGAAGGAAGATTGTCGTCCTGTTAAGCAGAAGGCTCGCCGCATGCGCCCTGAAATGTCTGAGAAAATCAAAGCCGAGGTTATGAAACAATTCAATGCCGGTTTTCTAGCCGTTACTTCTTATCCTCAATGGGTTGCTAATGTGGTACCGGTACCGAAGAAGGATGGTAAGGTGCGAATGTGTGTAGATTACAGAGATTTGAATAAGGCGAGTCCCAAGGATGACTTTCCACTCCCGCATATCGATGTTCTGGTAGATAACACCGCTCAACACAAAGTATTCTCCTTCATGGATGGATTCTCGGGTTATAATCAGATTAAGATGGCACCTGAGGACATGGAAAAGACTACGTTTGTGACGCAATGGGGCACTTTCTGTTACAAAGTAATGCCATTCGGTTTAAAGAACGTCGGGACAACGTACCAGCGTGCTATGGTGGTTTTGTTCCATGACATGATTCATCATGAAATAAAAGTATATGTGGATGACATGATAGCCCGATCTAATACTGAAGAAGAACATCTCGATCATTTGTACAAATTGTTTGAGAGGTTGAAGAAATACAAGCTGAGATTGAACCCGAACAAATGCACCTTTGGAGTAAGATCCCGTAAACTCTTGGGATTTATTGTCAGTGGTAAAGGAATTGAGGTTGACCCGGCTAAGGTGAGAGCTATCCAAGAAATGCCAGTGCCCCGTACAGATAAGGAAGTCAGAGGTTTCTTGGGACGTTTGAATTACATCGCCCGGTTTATCTCCCATTTAACTGCTACCTGCAAACCCATCTTCAAACTACTGAAGAAGAATCAAGAGATGATATGGAATGATGAATGTCAAGAAGCTTTTGACAAAATCAAGAAGTATCTCCAGGAACCTCCGATCCTGATGCCACCAGTTGAAGGAAGACCTCTAATCATGTATTTGACCGTGTTAGAAAATTCAATGGGGTGTGTGTTGGGGCAACATGACGAGTCTGGTCGAAAAGAGCATGCCATATACTACCTTAGCAAAAAGTTTACCGACTGTGAAACAAGATACTCACTGCTCGAGAGAACTTGCTGTGCTTTGGCCTGGGCTGCTCGCCGACTAAGACAGTATATGTTGAATCATACCACTTTGTTGATTTCTAAGATGGATCCCATCAAATACATATTTGAGAAACCTGCCCTCTCCGGAAGAATAGCGAGATGGCAGATGATTTTAACAGAGTATGATATCCAGTATACTACCCAGAAAGCAATCAAAGGAAGCGTGTTGGCCGATCATTTGGCTCATCAAGCAGTGGATAATTACCAATCTATGAATTTTGAGTTCCCAGATGAGGATGTCATGCTTGTTACTGATTATGAAGAACCTGGACCGGATGAAGGACCCGAACTAGGATCCCGATGGACTATGGTTTTCGATGGATCTTCTAATGCGTTGGGTAATGGTGTTGGTGTTGTAATTATTTCTCCCAAGGGTTGCCATACTCCTTTCACTGCTAGACTATGTTTTGATTGTACCAATAATATGGCTGAGTACGAAGCGTGTATTTTGGGACTCAGAGCTGCTATAGACCTGCGAATCAAGTTTTTGAGCGTGTACGGAGACTCAGCTTTGGTAATCAGTCAGATCAAAGGAGAATGGGACACAAAACATCCGAATCTCGTCCCTTATCGAGAGCGGGTGTTGACATTAATCCCATACTTTGAAGAGATTACATTCGAACATATTCCACGAGAAGAGAATCAGTTGGCAGACGCATTGGCTACCATGTCATCTATGTTCAGAGTCAGATGGGACAATGAAGCTCCCAGGATCACCATTGAACGACTAGATGAACCAGCATATTGTTATGAACTTAACGCTGACGAAGTAGAAGAGAAACCTTGGTTCCACGAAGTAAAAAGATATTTAGAAGCTCGGGAATACCCTGAAGGGGCGTCCATTAATGACAGAAAATTCCTGAGGAAGTTCTCCGCTAAATTCTTTTTGAGTAATGGAATATTATACAAACGTAATCATGATTCGACTTTGCTTCGTTGTGTGGATAAAAAGGAAGCAGAAAAGATTATGGAAGACATGCATGACGGTATTTTTGGGACTCATTCTAGTGGACATACGATGGCCAAGAAGATTCTGAGATCAGGGTATTATTGGTCTACCATGGAAGCTGATTGCCACCATCACTCCAGAACATGTCACAAGTGCCAAATCTATGCGGATAAAGTACATGTTCCCCCTGCTCCTTTAAACGTGCTGACAGCCCCTTGGCCCTTTGCAATGTGGGGCATTGATATGATTGGAGAGATTAAACCTACTGCTTCTAATGGACATCGTTTCATTCTTGTTGCTATTGATTATTTTACAAAGTGGGTAGAGGCAGCTTCATTTGCTTCTGTTACCAAGAATGTGGTGGCCCGGTTTATCAAGAATAATCCTATTTGTCGATATGGCATCCCTGAAAGAGTTATCACCGATAATGGCACTAATTTGAACAACAAGATGATTACTGAACTCTGCACGCAGTTCAAAATAAAACACCATAACTCTTCTCCGTACCGGCCAAAGATGAACGGCGCCGTGGAGGCTGCTAATAAAAATATCAAGAGGATCATACAAAAAATGACAGTAACATACAAAGACTGGCATGAGATGTTACCCTTTGCTCTTCATGGTTATCGCACTTCAGTGCGCACTTCGACAGGGGCGACTCCTTTCTCTTTAGTCTACGGAATGGAAGCCGTCTTACCGGTGGAAGTTCAGATTCCCTCTCTAAAAATCATGAAAGAGGCGGGTTTAGATGAAGATGAATGGATTCAGACTCGACTCGATCAGATAAATCTGATTGATGAGAAGAGACTTGCGGCTGTTTGTCAGGGGCAGATATATCAGAAGCGTATGACCCAGGCATTTAACAAAAGAGTCAAAAGACGGGTGTATCAAATTGGCGACTTGGTAATAAAGCCTATCATTCTACCGCCAGGTGATCCTAGAGGCAAATGGACCCCCACATACGAAGGGCCATTTGTAGTTAAGAAAGTATTCTCTGGTGGGGCCATGATACTTGCTACGATGGACGGCAAAGACTTCCCACATCCCGTGAACGCGAACATAGTTAAAAAATACTACGCATAAAAGAGACCCGCTAGGTCGACGTACCTAGGCAAAAGTAAGGGCATCCCGGCGAACCAAAAGGGTTCGGGCAAAAATTAGGGATAAACATATAAAAATATACACCCGGCAAGTCGAAAACCTGAAAAGGCGGCTTGGGCAAAAAAGGGTATCCTGGTGGACTGAAAACCTGAAAAGGCGGTCCAGGCAAAAATTAGGGATTAAAGCGTATGACTATGTCCCGTTCTCAGTCACCTTCAACCAAGTCAAAGGAACCGAACAAGCCAATCACTTCTATCCGACAGCAGGAGATGAGATGCTTGAAGACATAATGACAGTAGTGGAATTAGAATCGATAGGACTTTTTCTGCATAGCTTTCTCTTTGTTTGCCTGACAATTTCCTCTTAGTAGGATTTCTGTCTCCTTGTACACAAATTGCCTGTTTATAGGCCCTCTTTCAAAATCAATACAATTTTATTTCCTAAAAGATGATTTTGTTTTTACTTTGTCTGTTTTGTTTGCATAAACGTCCATTGATTTAATTTGAATTAATATATGCATTTGAATATGATCAATGTTTACCAAAAATACATACATAAAATAGCAATAGCAATTACCAAAAGACTTCAGGATCGAGAAAAAAGTCTAACCATGCTTTCCAACAAGTCCGATTGCTAATTCTATTCCCCAACAAAAACCAGCTATTTCCCAGAAGAGGTCGGCATCACCAGACAGACGGATCATCTCTTCCATCCCCAGTAGATATTCCCACCATCAGACAAGAATCAAGTATCCCCAGCTAAGAAAGGATCACCGATACCAGTATCTCCAACCAGAAGACTGAGATCTATTTCCTTAGTGGAGTCCTCGGGAAGAACTTTTCAGATGCATAATTCATTCATTACATCATTTCACAGCATACGCATGCATACATTGTTCGCATTTATTGTCAAAAGCATAAAACATCTCATGCATCATGACATGGCATAAAGCTAACTTTATTTTTCAGGTTAATTATCCTCCTGATACAGTCAAAGTAAAGATCCATTTAGACGGATATCTTCATCGATTACATTCGAGATTCAGAGACATCTTTCAGATATAATCCATGTGAATATCCAGTCTGGCTAGCTCTGACATCCTCCTGACGAGGGCATCTTTAAACTCATCCCAGACATTTACTGCAAACACAACAAATATCATCGGATATAACCTAGCTTACGGTTCACTCTGATTCAGCCCAACATATGATTCCTTCAACTATTTCAAGACGGTCTAGCGTACGGCCCATTCGAATGTTCATTCCCTCAGATACTACCTAGCGTACGGTACATTCTGAAATGTAGTCTAGCGTGTGACTACCCCCTTTTCGTAATCAGATTCAGCCTAACGGACGACCCGTTCTGCTCAGAGACGGTCTAGCATACGACCCATTCGAATGTTCATTCCCTCAGATACTACCTAGCGTACGGTACATTCTGAAATGTAGTCTAGCGTGTGACTACCCCCTTTTCGTAATCAGATTCAGCCTAACGGACGACCCGTTCTGCTCAGAGACGGTCTAGCATACGACCCATTCGGATGATCATCTCCTCACAGGCTACCTGGCGTACGGTACATTCTGAAGTGCAGTCTAGCGTACGACTACCCCTTTCACCCTCAGATACAGCCTAATGGACAACTCATCTTGCAACTCAGATACGATCTAGCGTACGATCCATTCGGATCTTTCCTCCCCAGCAAAGTCATCCGCCTAATGAACAACTCACTCTGCTATTCAGATATGGTCTAGCGTATGATCCATTCTGATCCCTTATCCCCGGCAGTGTATGACACACTCTGACTCCCCAGCGAAGTCGACAGTATAATGGATGACTCATTATACGGTCTAGCGTATGACCCGGTGTGGCACCCATGTCTGCAAATTGGTCTAACGTACGACACAATCTGAAGCTCTCATCATCAAACTTCCTGGATGGCATCTTTAAGCCCATCTCCATCAAGGCTAATTGACAAGTGTAAATTTTTGGGGCATTCTAGTGTTCAATAATCTTCCACCTCCAGACCACGAATGACATACATGCCATCTTAACTCTCTCGGTTCAAGAATATTGAACAGGGGCAGCTGTCATACCCCAAAATTTGCCCATTAATCTTGCAAAACATTTCTCGAAGCACTCCAACTTGTTCTGCAAGACACTGACCTTAAAGGAACAAAAGCCCAGCTCACAACAGGCCCAATCCAGAAAATGGCCCAAACTGGCCTGCTCGCTAGGCGAGCAATTCCTTCGCCTAGCGAACCTTCGCTACAGCTCGCCTAGCGAACCTTCGCTACACGCTCGCCTAGCGAAGCTTGCGAACATCAGAATTTTTGGGCTTCATTCTGAGCCCATTAGTTCACCACAATCACTATAAATACCGACACTTCAGTCACGAAAAAGGAGAAAGGAGAACCCTAGCAAGCAAACCCTAACACTCACGGGAGGTAAACCCTGAAGGAACTCGGCGGCATCAAGGTTTACATCTGCCCAATTCAATCCGATTTTGCCGATTCGAAGTCGCAATTCAGTTGCAAACAGGTTACACTGCTATTACTGCCTTATGTTCTTAATTTGCATGTGGCATTATGATTAAATTTATGAAAATATCTTAAGTTTGGCATGTGAATTTTAGTATGTACCTGAATACCTTAAATGATTAACCATATAATTGCTGTAATGAAAGCCATAAGGCATAAAATTGGTTGAAATTGTACTGATATCAAAACCAGAACCCGCAGCCACTCGCTAGCACCTCGCTAAGCGAGCATGCAGTGAGTATTCGCTAAGCCTTCGCTAGGCGAGGCAGGAGCGAACGTGACAGTAGCTGATTTTTCTGTTCTGATTTTTCACTCATGTTTTATCATAGCCATGCATCATTTACCCGACCCTATTTACAGTTGTGAATCTTTTTGTGGTGTAATCCTCGATTACACCCTGATTTGGTGTTCTGACATGTTTTGTTGAGTTTTGTAAAGGTTTACATATCCCAGGAAAAGATTGCTGGTTAGGTCTTCCACTTTATTTGTGGGATACCCTTGTGGAGATTCACTCTGAATTACTCAATTGATTTTAATGTATTAATTTTATGGCAAAGATCTACCCTAAATTGCTTAATTGATCTTAATATATTAATTTTAATGTGGGAATTCCTCCTAATTACCTAATTGATTGTGAAATACAGCCTCTGAATATGTGATCTTGGACCTCTCTTTGTTGCCCTACGGTATTACGGTATAATGGTCATGTCCCGCGAATGTGGGGATATACTTAGCCAAGACCCTTCGATTAAATCATCATAAAATAAATCATAGTCCCTCGGATGTTGCCTTCGAATATACGATTTTGTCCCTCGATGACCCTTCGGTGTAGCTTACGGTTAAATGATGATCGTCCCTTCGAATGCTAAGGTATCCTTACAAATGTTGCCTTCAATGACCAATCGATGACCCTACGATGACCCTTTTACATCCAAAGGATAAAACTACTTACTTCTCAATAGTAAGGACAGTTTTACCCTCATAAGGATAGGAAATGCCCATAAAGACCTTGGGTAGGTATAACTCTTAATTGCTTACTCACAATTTAAAAAATACTTTTCACACTTCACAAATACTAGAAAATCACCACTTGGTATACATTCATACTAGAATCATTACTGAGTTATATTTTTCTAAACCATTTTCAAAACTAAACGAGATAACCACTTTGTATACATTCATACGAGGATCATTACAAAGTTAAATTCTCTTTTTCAAAAAAATTTCTAAACAATTCACGAACACGCTTTCAGACAAGAAAAATAATATAAGTGATCAAGCAATTAAGAGCCCATGGATAACCATGGATACAAAGGGTGCTAACACCTTCCCTTTGTATAATGTACCTCCCGAACCCAAAATCTAAATTAAGGTCTTTCCTGTTCTTTTCCGCCTTTCCTTATTGGATGAAAGAAAAGTCGGTGGCGACTCTTGCTAACCGCGACATTTGCTTTCCAAAGCAAAAACACCTAAAGTCAGTTCACCGTATGACAATCACCACCTAGAACTTCACATTGAAGTTCTAATTTTGGTGGAACTTAGCCACAATCCAATTTAAATAAATCATCAATTAAGCATTTAACAATTCACACATTATAATCAACAATCATCATTCAAAGTTCATCAAGATTCAAGCATGATCCTTAATATTCTACATTCAATATTCATCATTTATATTCAACCATAATTATCAAGCGATTAATTGGATTAAAGGATCTTACTTTGAAGTTTTCCGATTTTCTCGTCAGTAAATTTGTCGGCGATTATTAACACTTTCCGGGGCAAACCTCCGCTATGTTGGTAAAATATTTCACTTTTCTTTTCCGTATTTTCCATTACCGCTTCCAAATTGGTCAAAAAATTCTATCGAATACCTTCCGTATAATAGCGAAATCTATATCTTTTTTCAATTCCATCGGCAAATTTTCATTTCATTTATCATTATAGAGTTATATGCTTACTATTTGTTGTGTTTGAATAAAAGTTTGCATCGAAAAAAGTCCAGAATTACATGTAATCCAAACCATAATTATGTCGAAATCGGAAAAATAGCAAAATTATACCTTAATGGGTTTGCACAAAGACATATATCATTTGAGTCGATTTTTTACGCTGATCGTGACTATATAATTAATTTTTCGTTCTGATGCATATTTTATCCGAACCAACGTATTCTTTAATTGAATTATTCGACCACTTTTTCTACTTTTTTGGTATAATGTGTAGTTTATATAATAATTTGCAGTATATATTTGATTTCTTTGTGAAATACCGATTCCAATTATTTATTCGCTCGTCGAATTCGATTTCGTTGGTCGTTACCGGAAACATGTGCAAAGCTGATATTTTCCACTTTTAGACACTGGTATACGTTATATTTACTGCCATGTATTCATTTCAATATGTATTCATTTCAATGTCTTTTTCTTTTTCTATTATGTTTTTTTATTTTCTTATTTTAATATGACTATGTCAAATATCAAGACTATGAGAATGAATGATGTTGTTTTTGTGGTCGCAAATTAATTTTGATGCCAATATACCTACTGTACATGATGCACATATGTTGTAGTTTCCCATTTTTTATTCCCCTGCTTATTATATTAGCATGTCTCTTTAACCATTACTTTATTTTAGTTTAGAAAAAATAATACTTTAGTTTTAGTATGAAAATTTTATACAATTTAGTTATTTAAATTTAAAAAATATAATATTATAATAACTTTAGTTTAGAATTTATACTTTAGTTTTAGTTAGAAAATAAAACATTAGTTTAGAAAATCATCTTTAGTTTTAGTTAGAAAATAAAACATTACCTTAGAAAATATTCTTTAGTTTTAGTGATTATTCAAAATGTTAGAAGTAGAATTAATATGTCAGTTAATTATTTTTTTTGATTAATTAATAAATCTTCTTTTGGTTCATGTAATTAATTAATTAAATCTTTAATTAGTTCTTTTGTTAATTCATGGCTTGATTCCCCTTGTTTGATTTAATTATTTGATCAAATATACTTTTATCAAGTAATTAAGTTAATGACTTTAGGACTTTTTAGTCCCACATTCCAAGGATAATTTGCATGCTCCCTTTAGGATCCCTATTCATTCAAGTGATCATACGTCCCTTGATCACTTAATTGAATTAAATTTTTATACTTGATACACTAAGTCAAATTCCGCTCTTCACTACGCCAAAAACTGAAATAGATAGCGCACCTTAGAGGGCGCTTTCTTAAAGAAGAGCACTCTAAAGTGAAGAGAAAAATAAGGAGGAATAGACAGCGCACTTTAGAGGGCGCTTTTGTAACAAAACGCCCTCTAAAGTGAAGCGAAAAAATAATGAGGAAATGGAGGGACACCAATAGAGGACGCGTTTATGAAAGTGCCCTCTAAGGGTACCCTTAGAGGACGCTTTTAAAAAAGCGCTCTCTAAGTCCATGTACATTTCCAGTTTATAAAGCGCTTTTAGAAAGCCTTAGAGAGCGCTTTTAGAAGCGCCCTCTTAGGCCCCCTTTAGAGGGCGCTTTTTTTACACAAGCGCCCTCTAAGGTCCCCTTTATTAAACATTAAAATTATAACATATATACTGTATGTCTCTTTATTTTCCCTCTCTATATGCTATTTCGTTTACGTAACTGGGTTTTCTCTCTACTGCGATTACTCTCTACTGCGATTACTCTCGTCCTCCGTTCGTTCTCCCCCCCTCACCGTCGTCGTCGCCGTCGCCTTTTTCTGCTGCTGCGTTCACGTTCACTGAGTTATCTGCGTCCACCGTCGCTGTTCACTTTCTTCTCCATCGTTACCGTCACCTTGAAGGTATTTCTCTTCTCCATCGTTACCGTTCACTTTCTTCAGGTGTTTGATTAGGGCATTTTCTAAACTGAGTTTTACATTTTGTGCATTATGTTGATTAATATTGTTTAGGGCAAACGAGCACTATATGGTGTTCATGAGCACCTTGTTGTAAGATTTTTTATTTCTGATTAAAAACTGATGTCATTTGGAGTGTGTTTGAGCTTGTGCTTGGAAGTTTGATGATTATGGATGCAAGTTTGTTCATGTTCCAAACACCATAAGTTTGCATTGGTCTTTTGTATGCAGTAGGTGTGTGTGAGTTTGTATTCAATAATGATGAAAAAAAAAGAGAGTTTAGATTGTTGTAACATGAGAGAAATGGAAGGTATATGAATGTGTTTTTTGTGTAGCTTCACGAATATGGTCATTGTCTTACTTGGGTCTTATTGAATCATTTCTATATTACAGATAAAATGGCTAACCAAGACGATACCCATGACGCGAGTGGATCACGTAACAATGTTGAAAAAGAAATCAAACGAGGATTGACTATTATGAAGTCAATCATTCGTGCAAGAGACAAGGGTGAAAAATTTGAAGTACATTGGAGTGCTGAAGACCAACTAATTGAGCCTAACGGTTCAATGTTGGCAAGTTACATTGGTTCCCTTGTTCGACAACATATTCCGATTACATGTGATAATTGGAGAAGTCCGGAATTGAAGGTTGGCAAAGAAAAAATATGGCCCGAGATACAGGTACTTACCATATATTATTATATGTTTTTTTTGTTGACTATTTGTTGACCATATATTGTTATAATATTACTTATAATAACACACTCCATTTGTATGTTTTTTAGAGATCCTTTCACATCGATGAAAGCCGGCAAAAATATTGTATTCAATTGGCCGGAAAAAGACTCCGAGGATTTCGATCCTTTTTGTCCAACAAATTTCTCAAGGATGAGGAAGGAAACTTTGTTGAAGCAGACGGCCAATGAAGTATGCGGAGATTATTTCAGCCGAAGAATGGGATAACTTTGTCGCCAAACGAAGAAACAAAAAATTCCATGTAATGTCTATTAATTATGGTATTATACAATTGTTAAGTTACTTGGTTCTAATATGCCTTAAACTTTTTTATCCAGGAAGTAAGCGACAAAAATCGGAAAAGGGCATCAAAACCCGCGTATCCGTACAAAAAAGGGCGTACGGGATATGCACGGTTACAACAAAGAATTGTGAGTATATTCAAATGCTATGAGCTTATACATTGTCACAATATGTTATAATTGATGATCTTATAATCTGATTCAATTTGTAGCTAGCCGAGGAGAAAAGTGACGCAACATCTCTTCCGGAGCATGTATTGTGGAAGGCTGCTCGGGTTGGGAAGGATGGGGCTGTCGTTGAAGCGGTTCAAAATGTTTATGACGAATGTGTAAGTATATGAAACATTATTTCTTTAATTATATCGAAAATTTTGTTAGACATATAATTCATTTTTAATCTCCTATAATAATATTTCAGGAGACTTTATCCCAAACCTTACCTTCAACCGAGATCCAGGATTGCAGGATCGTACTTAGTCGAGTACTAAATGTTCCTGAGTATTCCGGTCGTGTGAGGGGTAAGGGTTTTGGTGTGACTCCGTCGTCATTTTATAAAAAACCAAAAACAAAAAATCCTACCAACAAAGAGGTGATGGACACCTTGGCGGAGTTAAGGGCACAAGTACTCGAACTGCAAAAGGAGAATGCAAGGTATAGAGAGGAAAGGTGCGGTTCTGAGGCAAAAGATACTAGTGACCGAGCTAGTATCAATTGTCAACCGAAATTTCCCGAGGTAATTATATATGTTATTATGAAATTAAAATAGCACTTTTTTACTTGACACATATACACGTTAACAATAACATTTATTATTGGTTTAGGGCATTACACCTTGTCAGCTGTATCTATCGTCACCAACTTATCGCATGGTTGGCAAGGGAAAAGTGCACAACACTTCGGGTGAATTACTTCACCATAATCCCCTCCCGGTGGGATATATGAAAGTTTCGGTTGACCTTATATTAGATACCGACGCGCTTCTACCATTACCTGACGTTGTTTCAGAGACAACGTTGATGCGAGATGCAGTCGGATCCTTTGTTGGATGGCCGTCAGATCTAATTTTCCCAGATGCCGAGGTATATATGTTCTAAATGATTATGAATATTTAGTATTCACATTTCAATTCAGCTACAATTATGATATTTAATCAATCCTTATTACATGGTAATGTTAGACTCCTACAAGACCCACACATAAAGCTGGTAAAGGGATTTCAAGACGCATCGAGTCGGTTGCATCTCAAAAAGAGGTACAAATATATATACCCATTGAATTATATACGCAACGATTCTGTTGCATCACAAAAAGTCATGATATAATTTATATGAATTTTTAGGTTCCCGGTTGAAAGTTGAAAAAAGCTGGTAACGATATTCCAACGACGTCCGGGACAAAATCTCAAATTATGATGCGTCTTGAGAAAATGGTGGAAGAGTCCGATATTATGCACGGCGCCATCCGTAGTGTAGATTTTGATGAAGGTGTTTTCGGATTTGCTCATTCCGAAATAATTGCAAAGGAGGACATGCAACAACTTTTTGAACACGAAGAATTGGGCATCGCTGTCATTCATACATACATATGGTACTCCGATCAATCTATTATTTACTTAGTTGAACAATTTATTTACACATTTCAATGAGTAGTCTAATGTTTATTATGTTTCTATTTAAGGTATATGTATGTAACATTGATGCGGGGAACTGAATTGTGTAACCGATTCAATTTTATTGCTGCTTCCCGTATCAACACAACGTTTATAACGAAAAATCCAACATCCATAAAGAATGAACTAGTCGATAGATTCATGGCGGCCGACGATAATACTACACCCAGTTTGTATTTTTTACCGTTTAATTCTGGCAACGGGTTAGATTTTCTTTCTAATAATTTCATTCTAATCTATGTATATCTTTTACGTAGAAAATTTTCATGCATCTATTTTTGTTTTATTTTACAGTGGTCACTGGGTGTTGGTTGCTATGGATCTTTCGAGACTAATGGTGTATTATCTCGATTCGTTATCGGGTGATTGGAGTAAATATCCGAGTATGAAGAAGACGGTTGACGCGTAAGTGAAATTCCCCTAAATATTCGTGTGTATTTGTATATTTAATTATGTCTGTCAGATTGATCTCAATATACGTTTTTATTTTGTTAGGGCAATACTAAAATTTAGATCGAAAAAGAATTACCGTAATAGGAAGGACATTACCTGAACCAGAGTTCAGGTATATATTAAGTATCTTATTTTTGCTTATAATAGTGTTTGTTTTTTTGCTTATAATAGTGTTTGTAAGAAATTAACTATATATATATTGTTTGTTTTTCTGTGTAGTGTCCTCAGCAAAACAATTCGGTCGATTGCGGATTTTTTGTATTGAGATTTATGAGAGATATCATTGCGTTGAATCGTATAGACATCCCAAAAATGGTATGGAATAATTGTAACACCCTTCTAAAAATACCCCAAATATTTAATTAAAACCATAAAATATAATCAGAGTAGATATGCAATTAAGGGTGTCACACTTGACACTTCACACCATTCACCAAAATATCCTGTCATGCTCATTTATTTAATCAAAATAAAACATTTGCATAATTCGCAGCGGATAAAATCTAACAACAATGCAAAACATGTAACACATTACATGTAAACTTGTTCAACAATCAACAATGAAAAACAAGTAAAACATCCCGTCCCGATGTTACATCTACCAGAGCATGACCCACTAAGGAACTACACTAGACTCCAAGGACTAGCTTCTACTCAATCACTGCTCGTTACCTGAAACATAGTTGTAAGGGTGAGTTCCTCAATCGATATAATAAGCATTATAAAATATCATGTAATGCTAAGTAACTTAACGCATTCATCACCTAAATCAGATTACACATTCAGCAATGGTAACATCAACTCAAAATCATATTCAACACAAACACAAAACACACGTATAATATTGGAATACATCCATTCATATTATACGCCATACATACATTATGCAATGAGACTCCATGCATGCGGTACCGACTATTCGTGAACACATAGTTCAACCTCACTGATCAAATCCAGATACGGCTACCAAGCTCACTAGTCCCACTCATTTGAGACCTAGTGACTCACTCACTAATTCCTCACCATGGGAATTAGCTACCACCCCAAGGGCTATGATATGCACGCTAAATTAACTAGCATGCAAACATCAACAATCCACAATGGACATATGCTCACACTCTAAGCCATAAAACAGTCCATTCCACAATTGCATACATAATAGATACATTCACAGCATTATGCATACCATCATACATCATCAGCATATTATCACAAAAATCATATCATGTCATGCCAATTAATAATCACAGTATTAGCACACTCTACTAATACCTACACTGCTCAAAACAACGGGAAACGATCCCTACTATATCATACATCAGCTAAAATTACATTACTCAGCTGAACAACCAAAAACTGCACAACAACAGCACAGAAAAATCACAATTCTGCCCATACGCGTATTGCCTAGTCCCATACGCGTATGGCCCATTTCTCAGCCAATCCCATACGCGTATTGCCTGCCTCATACGCGTATGCTACGCGTACCACATCCTCATACGCGTACCAACAGAGACAAAACTACGTTAAAATCATCATCTTCTTCATCCATACGCGTATTGCCTAGTGCCATACGCGTATCAGACCATCTCATACGCGTATTGCCTAGTGCCATACGCGTATTGCCTAGTGCCATACGCGTATCAGACCATCTCATACGCGTATTGCCTAGTGCCATACGCGTATGACCAGAAACCAGAATTCCAGATCTGCTATGGTTTTCTCTGCTACGAGATTCTCAGATCCAACCTTCCACATTCCAATTTTTACACAACATTCATTCATATTGTCTAACACAGATCATACACATTCAATCTCACAAATTCTAACATTATTCCATCTAATCCTTACGAATTTTCTTCAATTATAACTCATATCACATTCATCCATAAATTCACCAATTTCAGCATGCATCATTCTAATCAGAGTCGATTCAATGGTTATCACTACCCATTACATGTTAACCCATAATACCCATTAAACGACGATAAACCCCCCTTACCTGAGTTAATCCGGCAATCCTTCAGCTTCAAGCTCTTCCTCTCTTCAACCCTTGTTCTCTGGCTCTTTTTCCCTTTCTCCACTTTAGAGTCGTTTTTCTGTATTCACGTGAAAACTCTCTTTTACCAAATGGGACCTTTTCTAATTCCAACTTTTATTCCAATAATAATAATAATAATAATATTCCAATAATATTCCAATTATTTAATTAAATTAATAAATATTATATTAATTTAAATTAAATAATTATCCTTATTTCATCGGGGTGTTACAACTCTCCCCCACTAAAAGAGTTTTCGTCCTCGAAAACATACCTCAAGCGAACAACTCAGGATAAGACTCCTTCATCTGACTCTCAAGTTCCCAAGTCTCATTGCCACCTGCTGGTCCTCCCCAAGCTACCTTTACCAAAGCAATCTCTTTACCCCGCAACTGCTTCAACTCTCGATCCTCGATCCTCATAGGTGATGTTTCAACAGTCAGGTTATCTCTCACATGTACATCATCTACTTGGACCACATGCGACGGATCAGGAATGTACCTCCTCAACTGAGACACATGAAAAACCTCATGCAAATTCGCAAGTGACAGCGGTAAAGCGATACGATAGGCTACCTCCCATATCCTCTCCAAAATCTGATAAGGACCAATAAATCGAGGTGTCAACTTCTTCGACTTCAAAGCTCGACCAACCCCAGTTATCGGAGTAACACGAAGAAACACATGATCTCCCTCTTGAAACTCAAGTGACTTCCTCCTCTTGTCGTGATAACTCTTCTGACGACTCTGAGCAATCCTCATCTTCTCCTGAATCATCTTAATCTTTTCCGTAGTTTGTTGAACAATCTCTGGTCCAACCACAACACTCTCACCGGACTCATACCAACATAAAGGTGTCCGACATCTCCTACCATACAAAGCTTCAAACGGTGCCATACCAATGCTCGAATGAAAACTATTGTTGTAGGTAAACTCAATCAAAGGTAAATAACAATCCCAAGCACCTCCCTTTTCCAAAACACAAGCCCTCAAAAGATCCTCTAGTGACTGAATCGTCCTCTCAGTCTGACCATCAGTTTGCGGATGATATGCAGAACTCAATCTCAGCTTAGTTCCCAAAGCCCTCTGCAAACCTTCCCAGAACTTCGATGTAAATCTAGGATCTCTATCCGAAACAATACTCGACGGAATACCATGCAAACTTACAATCTTCTCAATATACAACTCAGCTAATCTCTCTAACGGATAATCCATTCTGATCGGAATGAAATGAGCCGATTTTGTCAATCTGTCAACAATCACCCAAATAGCTTCAAAATTCTTACTTGTCCTCGGTAAACCAGAAACAAAATCCATACTGATACTATCCCACTTCCACTCTGGAATAACCAACGGTTGCATTAGTCCAGACGGCTTCTGATGCTCAATCTTTGACTTCTGACAAGTCAAACAAGAATAAACAAAACTCGCAATTTCTCTTTTCATTCCCGGCCACCAAAATAACTTTTTCAAATCATGATACATCTTCGTAGCCCCAGGATGAATACTCAAGCCACTACGATGTCCTTCCTCAAGAATACTCTTCTTCAGTTCGGTAACATCCGGAATACACACCCGATTACCAAATTTCAAAACACCATTCTCATCAACTCTGAATTCACCACCTTGACCTCGATTCACTAGAGTCAACTTATCAACCAAAAGCACATCGGATTTCTGACCCTCTCTAATCTCATCCAGAATACCACTCGTTAACTTCAACATCCCCAACTTAACACTATTGTGAGTACTCTCACACACCAAACTCAAGTCTCTAAACTGTTCAATTAAATCCAATTCCTTAACCATTAACATAGACATATGCAGTGATTTCCGACTAAATGCATCAGCCACTACGTTTGCTTTACCCGGATGGTAATTCAAACCAAAGTCATAATCCTTCAGAAACTCTAACCATCTCCTCTGTCTCGTATTCAGCTCTTTCTGATCAAACAAATACTTTAAACTTTTATGGTCACTGAAAACCTCAAATCTTGACCCGTACAAGTAATGCCTCCATAACTTCAGAACAAATACCACAACTGCCAATTCTAAATCGTGTGTCGGATAGTTCCTCTCATGAACCTTCAGTTGTCTCGAAGCATAAGCTACAACCTGCTTATCCTGCATCAAAACACCACCCAAACCCAACAATGAAGCATCACAGTAAACCTCAAATGGTTCCGACGGACTCGGTAATATCAGAACAGGAGCAGTAGTTAACCTTCTCTTTAACTCTTGGAAACCTTCTTCACATTTTGAGTCCCAAACAAAAGCTTGCCCCTTTCTAGTCAACATCGTCAACGGTAACGCCAACTTAGAAAATCCCTCAATGAATTTCCTATAATAACCTGCAAGTCCAAGAAAACTCCTTATCTCAGAAACTGACTTCGGAGCTTCCCACTTAGATACCGCTTCTATCTTAGAAGGATCAACAGCAACACCACCTCTGGAAATCACATGACCAAGAAAACTAACCTCTTCTAACCAAAATTCACACTTGGACAATTTAGCAAATAACTTCTTTTCTCGTAGAACTCCTAAAACCACTCTCAAATGTTCAGCATGCTCTTCTTCAGATTTCGAATACACCAAAATATCGTCAATAAACACCACAACAAACTTGTCTAGGTACGGATGGAAAATCCTATTCATATACTCCATAAATACCCCAGGCGCATTAGTCACACCAAAAGGCATTACAGAATACTCATAATGTCCATACCTTGTTCTGAAAGCAGTCTTCTGAATATCCTCAGTTTTCACACGTATCTGATGATACCCAGATCTCAAATCTATTTTGCTGAACACACTCGCACCAACCAACTGATCCATCAAATCATCAATCCTCGGCAAAGGATACCGATTCTTGATCGTCACTTTATTCAGTTGCCTGTAGTCCACACACAACCTCATAGTACCTTCTTTCTTCTTAACCAATAACACTGGTGCACCCCACGGTGACACACTCGGACGAATAAATTTCTTATCCAACAGATCTTCCAGCTGACTCTTCAATTCAGTTAACTCAACAGCAGACATACGGTACGGAGCCATCGATATCGGCCTAGTACCAGGTACCAAATCAATCGAGAACTCAACTTCACGCTCTGGCGGTAATTCATTCACTTCTTCAGGAAACACATCAGGAAAATCACACACCACGGCTAGATCACAAATCGCCAGTTTATCTTTAGCCTCCAAAGTCGCTAACAGCATAAACAACTCTGCTCCATCTACTACTGCCTCATTCACCTGCCTTGCTGATAAAAACAAACTCTTTTCTTCCTCAATCTCAGGAAAGATCACAGTCTTATCAAAACAGTTGATATAGACTCGGTTAAACACCAACCAGTTCATACCCAGGATAACATCAATCTGCACTAGTGGAAGACACACAAGGTCCATCCCAAAGTCTCTACCAAAAATACTCAAAGGACAATTTAAACAAACTGAAGTAGTAGTCACTGAACCCTTCGCAGGAGTATCAATCACCATACTCCCATGCATCTCAGATATCTCTAAATTAAGTTTCACAGCACAATCCAAGGATATAAAGGAATGAGTCGCACCTGTGTCAATAATAGCTACAAGAGGAAAGCCATTAATATAACACGTACCTCGGATCAAACGATCATCTGCAGAAGTCTCAGAACCCGATAAAGCAAAGACCTTGCCTCCCGACTGGTTCTCTCTCTTCGGCTTAGGACACTGTGGACTGATATGACCCACTTCTCCACAGTTGAAACAAGTCACAGTCTTCAACCGGCACTCTGCAGCCAAGTGACCACCTTTTCCACACTTAAAACACTTCTTCTCATTACTGGTACACTCATGGATACGATGTCCCGCCTGACCACATCTGTAACACTTAGCAGGGGCACTGGAGTCTCCCCCACTAGGCCTCTTCATCCCACTTTGTCTCTGGAAACCTTTGCCAGCTGCATACGGTTTCCCACGATCATTCTGATTCTTGCCTTTCCTATCAACCCTTTGCTGATAGCTCTCCGCTCTGGCCTTGGTATCCTGTTCAAAAATCCTGCAACAGTCAACCAAGTCAGAAAACACGCTAATCCGCTGATACCCAATAGCCTGCTTGATCTCGGGACGTAGCCCGTTCTCAAACTTCACACATTTTGAAAATTCCCCAGTAGCCTCGTTATAGGGAGTGTAATACTTCGACAGCTCTGTGAACTTAGCAGCATACTCAGTAACAGACCGGTTGCCCTGCTTCAATTCCAAGAACTCTATCTCTTTCTTTTCTCTGACATCCTCTGGAAAGTACTTCCTCAGGAATCTCTCTCTGAACACCGCCCACGTGATTTCAGTACTTCCAGCAGCTTCCAACTCAGTGCGGGTAGCAACCCACCAATCATCTGCTTCCTCTGACAGCATATGCGTACCGAACCTGACCTTCTGGTTATCGGCACACTCAGTCACTCGGAAGATCCTCTCAATCTCTTTCAACCACTTCTGAGCACCATCTGGATCGTATGCTCCCTTGAACATTGGAGGATTATTCTTCTGGAACTCACTCAGTTGACGAGCAGCTCCCATTCCCACAACATTCGGATTCCCTCCAAGTACTCCAGCTAGCATACCTAGAGCCTCAGCAATCGCAGCATCGTCTCTACCTCTTCCAGCCATCTCTATTCTGAAAACCCAACAAGCTAAAACAATAAGTACTGATAGGGTTGCACAACACCTATCACGTACAGGGAAACATAATAATTACGACTCGACTCGACCGACTATGCTCTGATACCACTAATGTAACACCCTTCTAAAAATACCCCAAATATTTAATTAAAACCATAAAATATAATCAGAGTAGATATGCAATTAAGGGTGTCACACTTGACACTTCACACCATTCACCAAAATATCCTGTCATGCTCATTTATTTAATCAAAATAAAACATTTGCATAATTCGCAGCGGATAAAATCTAACAACAATGCAAAACATGTAACACATTACATGTAAACTTGTTCAACAATCAACAATGAAAAGCAAGTAAAACATCCCGTCCCGATGTTACATCTACCAGAGCATGACCCACTAAGGAACTACACTAGACTCCAAGGACTAGCTTCTACTCAATCACTGCTCGTTACCTGAAACATAGTTGTAAGGGTGAGTTCCTCAATCGATATAATAAGCATTATAAAATATCATGTAATGCTAAGTAACTTAACGCATTCATCACCCAAATCAGATTACACATTCAGCAATGGTAACATCAACTCAAAATCATATTCAACACAAACACAAAACACACGTATAATATTGGAATACATCCATTCATATTATACGCCATACATACATTATGCAATGAGACTCCATGCATGCGGTACCGACTATTCGTGAACACATAGTTCAACCTCACCGATCAAATCTAGATACGGCTACCAAGCTCACTAGTCCCACTCATTTGAGACCTAGTGACTCACTCACTAATTCCTCACCATGGGAATTAGCTACCACCCCAAGGGCTATGATATGCACGCTAAATTAACTAGCATGCAAACATCAACAATCCACAATGGACATATGCTCACACTCTAAGCCATAAAACAGTCCATTCCACAATTGCATACATAATAGATACATTCACAGCATTATGCATACCATCATACATCATCAGCATATTATCACAAAAATCATATCATGTCATGCCAATTAATAATCACAGTATTAGCACACTCTACTAATACCTACACTGCTCAAAACAACGGGAAACGATCCCTACTATATCATACATCAGCTAAAATTACATTACTCAGCTGAACAACCAAAACTGCACAACAACAGCACAGAAAAATCACAATTCTGCCCATACGCGTATTGCCTAGTCCCATACGCGTATGGCCCATTTCTCAGCCAATCCCATACGCGTATTGCCTGCCTCATACGCGTATGCTACGCGTACCACATCCTCATACGCGTACCAACAGAGACAAAACTACGTTAAAATCATCATCTTCTTCATCCATACGCGTATTGCCTAGTGCCATACGCGTATCAGACCATCTCATACGCGTATTGCCTAGTGCCATACGCGTATTGCCTAGTGCCATACGCGTATCAGACCATCTCATACGCGTATTGCCTAGTGCCATACGCGTATGACCAGAAACCAGAATTCCAGATCTGCTATGGTTTTCTCTGCTACGAGATTCTCAGATCCAACCTTCCACATTCCAATTTTTACACAACATTCATTCATATTGTCTAACACAGATCATACACATTCAATCTCACAAATTCTAACATTATTCCATCTAATCCTTACGAATTTTCTTCAATTATAACTCATATCACATTCATCCATAAATTCACCAATTTCAGCATGCATCATTCTAATCAGAGTCGATTCAATGGTTATCACTACCCATTACATGTTAACCCATAATACCCATTAAACGACGATAAACCCCCCTTACCTGAGTTAATCCGGCAATCCTTCAGCTTCAAGCTCTTCCTCTCTTCAACCCTTGTTCTCTGGCTCTTTTTCCCTTTCTCCACTTTAGAGTCGTTTTTCTGTATTCACGTGAAAACTCTCTTTTACCAAATGGGACCTTTTCTAATTCCAACTTTTATTCCAATAATAATAATAATAATAATATTCCAATAATATTCCAATTATTTAATTAAATTAATAAATATTATATTAATTTAAATTAAATAATTATCCTTATTTCATCGGGGTGTTACAACTCTCCCCCACTAAAAGAGTTTTCGTCCTCGAAAACATACCTCAAGCGAACAACTCAGGATAAGACTCCTTCATCTGACTCTCAAGTTCCCAAGTCTCATTGCCACCTGCTGGTCCTCCCCAAGCTACCTTTACCAAAGCAATCTCTTTACCCCGCAACTGCTTCAACTCTCGATCCTCGATCCTCATAGGTGATGTTTCAACAGTCAGGTTATCTCTCACATGTACATCATCTACTTGGACCACATGCGACGGATCAGGAATGTACCTCCTCAACTGAGACACATGAAAAACCTCATGCAAATTCGCAAGTGACAGCGGTAAAGCGATACGATAGGCTACCTCCCATATCCTCTCCAAAATCTGATAAGGACCAATAAATCGAGGTGTCAACTTCTTCGACTTCAAAGCTCGACCAACCCCAGTTATCGGAGTAACACGAAGAAACACATGATCTCCCTCTTGAAACTCAAGTGACTTCCTCCTCTTGTCGTGATAACTCTTCTGACGACTCTGAGCAATCCTCATCTTCTCCTGAATCATCTTAATCTTTTCCGTAGTTTGTTGAACAATCTCCGGTCCAACCACAACACTCTCACCGGACTCATACCAACATAAAGGTGTCCGACATCTCCTACCATACAAAGCTTCAAACGGTGCCATACCAATGCTCGAATGAAAACTATTGTTGTAGGTAAACTCAATCAAAGGTAAATAACAATCCCAAGCACCTCCCTTTTCCAAAACACAAGCCCTCAAAAGATCCTCTAGTGACTGAATCGTCCTCTCAGTCTGACCATCAGTTTGCGGATGATATGCAGAACTCAATCTCAGCTTAGTTCCCAAAGCCCTCTGCAAACCTTCCCAGAACTTCGATGTAAATCTAGGATCTCTATCCGAAACAATACTCGACGGAATACCATGCAAACTTACAATCTTCTCAATATACAACTCAGCTAATCTCTCTAACGGATAATCCATTCTGATCGGAATGAAATGAGCCGATTTTGTCAATCTGTCAACAATCACCCAAATAGCTTCAAAATTCTTACTTGTCCTCGGTAAACCAGAAACAAAATCCATACTGATACTATCCCACTTCCACTCTGGAATAACCAACGGTTGCATTAGTCCAGACGGCTTCTGATGCTCAATCTTTGACTTCTGACAAGTCAAACAAGAATAAACAAAACTCGCAATTTCTCTTTTCATTCCCGGCCACCAAAATAACTTTTTCAAATCATGATACATCTTCGTAGCCCCAGGATGAATACTCAAGCCACTACGATGTCCTTCCTCAAGAATACTCTTCTTCAGTTCGGTAACATCCGGAATACACACCCGATTACCAAATTTCAAAACACCATTCTCATCAACTCTGAATTCACCACCTTGACCTCGATTCACTAGAGTCAACTTATCAACCAAAAGCACATCGGATTTCTGACCCTCTCTAATCTCATCCAGAATACCACTCGTTAACTTCAACATCCCCAACTTAACACTATTGTGAGTACTCTCACACACCAAACTCAAGTCTCTAAACTGTTCAATTAAATCCAATTCCTTAACCATTAACATAGACATATGCAGTGATTTCCGACTAAATGCATCAGCCACTACGTTTGCTTTACCCGGATGGTAATTCAAACCAAAGTCATAATCCTTCAGAAACTCTAACCATCTCCTCTGTCTCGTATTCAGCTCTTTCTGATCAAACAAATACTTTAAACTTTTATGGTCACTGAAAACCTCAAATCTTGACCCGTACAAGTAATGCCTCCATAACTTCAGAACAAATACCACAACTGCCAATTCTAAATCGTGTGTCGGATAGTTCCTCTCATGAACCTTCAGTTGTCTCGAAGCATAAGCTACAACCTGCTTATCCTGCATCAAAACACCACCCAAACCCAACAATGAAGCATCACAGTAAACCTCAAATGGTTCCGACGGACTCGGTAATATCAGAACAGGAGCAGTAGTTAACCTTCTCTTTAACTCTTGGAAACCTTCTTCACATTTTGAGTCCCAAACAAAAGCTTGCCCCTTTCTAGTCAACATCGTCAACGGTAACGCCAACTTAGAAAATCCCTCAATGAATTTCCTATAATAACCTGCAAGTCCAAGAAAACTCCTTATCTCAGAAACTGACTTCGGAGCTTCCCACTTAGATACCACTTCTATCTTAGAAGGATCAACAGCAACACCACCTCTGGAAATCACATGACCAAGAAAACTAACCTCTTCTAACCAAAATTCACACTTGGACAATTTAGCAAATAACTTCTTTTCTCGTAGAACTCCTAAAACCACTCTCAAATGTTCAGCATGCTCTTCTTCAGATTTCGAATACACCAAAATATCGTCAATAAACACCACAACAAACTTGTCTAGGTACGGATGGAAAATCCTATTCATATACTCCATAAATACCCCAGGCGCATTAGTCACACCAAAAGGCATTACAGAATACTCATAATGTCCATACCTTGTTCTGAAAGCAGTCTTCTGAATATCCTCAGTTTTCACACGTATCTGATGATACCCAGATCTCAAATCTATTTTGCTGAACACACTCGCACCAACCAACTGATCCATCAAATCATCAATCCTCGGCAAAGGATACCGATTCTTGATCGTCACTTTATTCAGTTGCCTGTAGTCCACACACAACCTCATAGTACCTTCTTTCTTCTTAACCAATAACACTGGTGCACCCCACGGTGACACACTCGGACGAATAAATTTCTTATCCAACAGATCTTCCAGCTGACTCTTCAATTCAGTTAACTCAACAGCAGACATACGGTACGGAGCCATCGATATCGGCCTAGTACCAGGTACCAAATCAATCGAGAACTCAACTTCACGCTCTGGCGGTAATTCATTCACTTCTTCAGGAAACACATCAGGAAAATCACACACCACGGCTAGATCACAAATCGCCAGTTTATCTTTAGCCTCCAAAGTCGCTAACAGCATAAACAACTCTGCTTCATCTACTACTGCCTCATTCACCTGCCTTGCTGATAAAAACAAACTCTTTTCTTCCTCAATCTCAGGAAAGATCACAGTCTTATCAAAACAGTTGATATAGACTCGGTTAAACACCAACCAGTTCATACCCAGGATAACATCAATCTGCACTAGTGGAAGACACACAAGGTCCATCCCAAAGTCTCTACCAAAAATACTCAAAGGACAATTTAAACAAACTGAAGTAGTAGTCACTGAACCCTTCGCAGGAGTATCAATCACCATACTCCCATGCATCTCAGATATCTCTAAATTAAGTTTCACAGCACAATCCAAGGATATAAAGGAATGAGTCGCACCTGTGTCAATAATAGCTACAAGAGGAAAGCCATTAATATAACACGTACCTCGGATCAAACGATCATCTGCAGAAGTCTCAGAACCCGATAAAGCAAAGACCTTGCCTCCCGACTGGTTCTCTCTCTTCGGCTTAGGACACTGTGGACTGATATGACCCACTTCTCCACAGTTGAAACAAGTCACAGTCTTCAACCGGCACTCTGCAGCCAAGTGACCACCTTTTCCACACTTAAAACACTTCTTCTCATTACTGGTACACTCATGGATACGATGTCCCGCCTGACCACATCTGTAACACTTAGCAGGGGCACTGGAGTCTCCCCCACTAGGCCTCTTCATCCCACTTTGTCTCTGGAAACCTTTGCCAGCTGCATACGGTTTCCCACGATCATTCTGATTCTTGCCTTTCCTATCAACCCTTTGCTGATAGCTCTCCGCTCTGGCCTTGGTATCCTGTTCAAAAATCCTGCAACAGTCAACCAAGTCAGAAAACACGCTAATCCGCTGATACCCAATAGCCTGCTTGATCTCGGGACGTAGCCCGTTCTCAAACTTCACACATTTTGAAAATTCCCCAGTAGCCTCGTTATAGGGAGTGTAATACTTCGACAGCTCTGTGAACTTAGCAGCATACTCAGTAACAGACCGGTTGCCCTGCTTCAATTCCAAGAACTCTATCTCTTTCTTTTCTCTGACATCCTCTGGAAAGTACTTCCTCAGGAATCTCTCTCTGAACACCGCCCACGTGATTTCAGTACTTCCAGCAGCTTCCAACTCAGTGCGGGTAGCAACCCACCAATCATCTGCTTCCTCTGACAGCATATGCGTACCGAACCTGACCTTCTGGTTATCGGCACACTCAGTCACTCGGAAGATCCTCTCAATCTCTTTCAACCACTTCTGAGCACCATCTGGATCGTATGCTCCCTTGAACATTGGAGGATTATTCTTCTGGAACTCACTCAGTTGACGAGCAGCTCCCATTCCCACAACATTCGGATTCCCTCCAAGTACTCCAGCTAGCATACCTAGAGCCTCAGCAATCGCAGCATCGTCTCTACCTCTTCCAGCCATCTCTATTCTGAAAACCCAACAAGCTAAAACAATAAGTACTGATAGGGTTGCACAACACCTATCACGTACAGGGAAACATAATAATTACGACTCGACTCGACCGACTATGCTCTGATACCACTAATGTAACACCCTTCTAAAAATACCCCAAATATTTAATTAAAACCATAAAATATAATCAGAGTAGATATGCAATTAAGGGTGTCACACTTGACACTTCACACCATTCACCAAAATATCCTGTCATGCTCATTTATTTAATCAAAATAAAACATTTGCATAATTCGCAGCGGATAAAATCTAACAACAATGCAAAACATGTAACACATTACATGTAAACTTGTTCAACAATCAACAATGAAAAGCAAGTAAAACATCCCGTCCCGATGTTACATCTACCAGAGCATGACCCACTAAGGAACTACACTAGACTCCAAGGACTAGCTTCTACTCAATCACTGCTCGTTACCTGAAACATAGTTGTAAGGGTGAGTTCCTCAATCGATATAATAAGCATTATAAAATATCATGTAATGCTAAGTAACTTAACGCATTCATCACCCAAATCAGATTACACATTCAGCAATGGTAACATCAACTCAAAATCATATTCAACACAAACACAAAACACACGTATAATATTGGAATACATCCATTCATATTATACGCCATACATACATTATGCAATGAGACTCCATGCATGCGGTACCGACTATTCGTGAACACATAGTTCAACCTCACCGATCAAATCCAGATACGGCTACCAAGCTCACTAGTCCCACTCATTTGAGACCTAGTGACTCACTCACTAATTCCTCACCATGGGAATTAGCTACCACCCCAAGGGCTATGATATGCACGCTAAATTAACTAGCATGCAAACATCAACAATCCACAATGGACATATGCTCACACTCTAAGCCATAAAACAGTCCATTCCACAATTGCATACATAATAGATACATTCACAGCATTATGCATACCATCATACATCATCAGCATATTATCACAAAAATCATATCATGTCATGCCAATTAATAATCACAGTATTAGCACACTCTACTAATACCTACACTGCTCAAAACAACGGGAAACGATCCCTACTATATCATACATCAGCTAAAATTACATTACTCAGCTGAACAACCAAAAACTGCACAACAACAGCACAGAAAAATCACAATTCTGCCCATACGCGTATTGCCTAGTCCCATACGCGTATGGCCCATTTCTCAGCCAATCCCATACGCGTATTGCCTGCCTCATACGCGTATGCTACGCGTACCACATCCTCATACGCGTACCAACAGAGACAAAACTACGTTAAAATCATCATCTTCTTCATCCATACGCGTATTGCCTAATGCCATACGCGTATCAGACCATCTCATACGCGTATTGCCTAGTGCCATACGCGTATGACCAGAAACCAGAATTCCAGATCTGCTATGGTTTTCTCTGCTACGAGATTCTCAGATCCAACCTTCCACATTCCAATTTTTACACAACATTCATTCATATTGTCTAACACAGATCATACACATTCAATCTCACAAATTCTAACATTATTCCATCTAATCCTTACGAATTTTCTTCAATTATAACTCATATCACATTCATCCATAAATTCACCAATTTCAGCATGCATCATTCTAATCAGAGTCGATTCAATGGTTATCACTACCCATTACATGTTAACCCATAATACCCATTAAACGACGATAAACCCCCCTTACCTGAGTTAATCCGGCAATCCTTCAGCTTCAAGCTCTTCCTCTCTTCAACCCTTGTTCTCTGGCTCTTTTTCCCTTTCTCCACTTTAGAGTCGTTTTTCTGTATTCACGTGAAAACTCTCTTTTACCAAATGGGACCTTTTCTAATTCCAACTTTTATTCCAATAATAATAATAATAATATTCCAATAATATTCCAATTATTTAATTAAATTAATAAATATTATATTAATTTAAATTAAATAATTATCCTTATTTCATCGGGGTGTTACAATAATAACTTAGGGTTTATTTTAATATTATCGGATATTTCATCTAATTTGTTACTAAATCATGAATATGTTTTATTCTCTTAATTGTAGTACTTTGAGGAATACAAATCTTACTCAAGAGCTCATTTGGATGAAATGAAGGATGAATTGTGTCAATTCATTGTTGATCAAAGAATCATATAGCTAGGTTGTATATTGTTGTACATATATGTATGGAATGTTGTTGTTGTATGCTGTTGTTGTATATATGTTGTATATTGTTGTTGTACTTTTACTAAATCATGAATATGTTGTTGTATATTGTTGATCAAAGAATCATATATTAATGTTGTATATATGGAGGATTAATGTTGTATATAAATGGATTCATGTTGTATATATCAATGGATTAATGGTGTATAACATTGGATTAAATGATGAAATCAATATGAATTTTACACTTTTGCAGCATGCGAACAGGTTACCAATTAAATATCCACTGTTTTTCAAACAAATTTTTTTAAAATAACTAACACTTTAGAGGGCGCTTTCTGTAGGAAGCGCCCTCTAAACACTTTACATTGACAACTTTAGAGGGCGCTTTGTCCAGAAAACGCCCTCTAAACACTTTACATTGACAACTTGAGAGGGCGCTTTTTCCAGAAAGCGCCTTCTAAGGTGTCCCTTTATGGACCACTCCAGAGGGCGCTTTTTTCTGAAAGCGCACTATAATGTGGCCCTTAAAGGGCCACTTTAGACAGCGCTTTCTCCAGGAAAACAAAGCGTTGTCTTTACCTATGCCAGCGCCACTTTAGAGGGCGCTTAAAAGCGCTGTTATAGGCCAAAATAAGCGCCCTATTTTCCCTTATTTGGCGTAGTGCTTTTTCCAATCATAATCCTGGAGATAGGAGGACATCAAGACATGATTATGTTGAGCTTCATCTCATTCCTTCAAGCATACCTTGCCTCATTCTTTTCAAACAAAACTCCTTTTAACTTCAAAGCACCTTTTTAATTATTATGTGAATTATGTGTCACGAGCCTTAGGCAATATGGAGAAGAATGGGATGGATCATTCCTACCCTTGTTCTGAGTATCTTTGAATACGGGACATAGACTTTAGTGCAATTCAAATCAAACAACTTTCAAACTTTTTTCCTCATACCAACACTTCAACAATCTACATCAACACCATTCTCTTTGGACCAAACATTGTACTCTTTTGATATCTATACAACTTTTAAGGTTATCATATTCTCCTGGTTAATCACCTCTTTCATGGGTTAATCATATTCTCATGGTTAAACACTCATCTCTGAACCATACAACTCTCTTTGGGTTAATAGCATTCTCATGGTTAAAACCATTCCATGCATGTTTGCCTTGTTATTCCCATGCTTAGGCAAAACCCTTCATGCATATTTGCCTTGTTAGTCTCATGCTTAGGCAAACCCCTTACTCTCATGTATGTCTGCCTTATTAGTCCCATACTTAGGCAAACCCCATTTTCTTTTTTGTTTGTCTTGCATACCCAACGATTAGATAAACCTTTTCATGCATGTTTGTCTTGTCAGACCCAATGCTTAGACAATCCTTTCATGCATGTTTATTAGTCTTATGCTTATGCGAACCTTTTCATGCATGTTTGCCTTATAGACCCAATGTTTAGGCAAACTCTCATCTCCTACATGTTTGCCTCATGAGTTCCAGTGCTTAGGCAAGTCATCTCTTGCATGTTTTCCTTGTCAAACCGAATGCTTAGGCAAACCACCTTTCTTGTAGGTCTTGATCCCCAGATCTAGGAAAATGCCACACTCCTGGTTTAAACACCACTCCTTTTCTCTTTGGATAATCACCAATTATTGTTTAAACGCCACACTCTTTGGTTTAAACACAATTATTATTTTCTCTTTGGTTTAAACACCAATCTTATTTCTCTCTTTAGGTTAATCACCATCTTGGTTAAGATACCCACCTCTTTGGTTTAAACACCACTTTTATTTCCTCTTTGGTTTAAACACCACTTTTATTTCAGTTCTTGGTTATGACACCACTTTTATTTCAGTTATTGGTTATGACAACACTTTATTTACAATTTCTTGTCCTTGGTTTAGGCACCACTTTATGGGTTCAAATAACATATTCTTGGTCCAAACAACACTTTCACCATTTCATAAATCTTTTCCAATTCATCCACAAACCTTATTCCAATTCAAATAATTCACAAACCTTTTCCAAGTCATTCACAAATGTTTTTCAATTTAATTCAATCACAAACCTTTTCAATTCAATTTTCTTTTCTTTTCATAAAATAATTGTTATAATTCGTTCATTAACTGTCAAACTATAATCTTAGAGCATCCGAATAAGGATCGGAATCAGCTAAAGTCAAAGCACTTCCAAGATACGATTATAACACAGTTCCCTAAAAACAACCAATAAATACGTAGTTTTCTACCACGAACTATGGAGCTCTAATTTTCTCATTGCACTATGAGAATACATATGCATGGGGGTTTGAATCCTTGGTGAGCATATTAATTAATAAACTTATTTTTCCTCTTAATTAAAACCAATCGCAAGTAACCTTTAGATGATAACACCCATCCGCGCAAAGAATAATCAAAATGGTTCATGATGAGTATAATGGACGTGATGGGTGCTCATACCTTCCCCTTGCATAACCGACTTCCTTCCTCTTTTTCTATTCCTTTTGGTTTTTATTGATATTTTTCTTTCTCTTACAATAAATTTAATTTAACGGCGACTCTGTTGTATTTCGAGCATGCGATGCACTTGGGTATTTTTACGGTGTGACACTTGTAATAGACCTATATCCATGGCACTGTACATGATGTTCACATCATAATTGAGTGAGCTTAAGAAGCAGCTAGAAGAATTATTGGAGAAGCAATTTGTAAGACTTAGCGTATCAGTGTGGGGTGCACATGTGTTGTTAGTTACGAAGAAATATGGAACCATGAGGTTATGCGTGGATTATTGATAGTTGAATAAGGTTACTATTAAGAATAAGTATCCTCTTCATAGAATTGATGATCTTATGGATCAGTTCGTGGGAGCTTGCATGTTTAGTAAGATAAATTTGAGACCAGGTTACCACAAAATTCGAGTGAAGTCGAAAGATATTTCTCAGATTGTGTTCAAGACTTGTTATGGTCATTATGAGTATTCAATTATGCCTTTCAGTGTGACCAATGCACCGGGAGTGTTCATATAGTATATGATTAGGATTTTAACCCTTATTTAAATTAGTTTTTGTGGTTTTTATAAACGACATCTTGGTATATTCTAAGTCAGCAAAAGATCATGCAGAATATCTGAGAATTGTATTGCAAACCTTAAAAGACAAGAAGTTGTATGTTAGGTTATCAAAGTGCAAGTTTTGGTTAAAAGAAGTTATTTTCCTCAAACATGTATTTCTAGTGGTGGAATAATAGTGGATCCGTCTAAGGTAAAGGTTGTAGTGCAATGGGAAACGCCTACGTCAGTAATTGATATTAGAAGTTTTATGCGATTAGCCAGTTATTATAGAAGATTCATAGAAGGTTTCTCAAGGTTAACACTGCCTTTAACAAAGTTAACCCAAAAGGGTCAAGCTTTTGTGTGGGATGCTCAGTGTGAAGAGAGTTTTCAGAACCTTAAGAAGAGATTGGCGTCAACAATAGTCTTAATTTTACCAAGTCTGAGTGAATCTTTTGCGGTGTATTGTGATGCATCTGAGTTGGGCATATGTGGTGTGTTTATGTAAAAAGGTCAAGTTGTAGCTTATGCTTCTAGACAACTTAAGACTAGTGAAATGAATTATCCTACCCATGATTTGGAATTAACGGTAGTTGATTTTATGCTTAATATTTAGAGACACTATCTTTATGGATCAAAATATGAGGATTTAAGTGATCATATGAGTTTAAAATCTATATTCGATTATAAGGAATTGAACATGAGGCAAATGATATATCTGAAATTTTTTAAAGGATTATGATTTTGAATTGAGTTATCATCCAAGTAAAGGTAATGTAGTTGCAGATGCTTGAGTAAGAAGTCGTTGCATATATCTGCTTTTATGGTCAAGGAAATGGATTTAATCAAGCATTTTATAGATCTAAGCTTGGTGTATGAGATAACACCAAAAATGTGAAATTGAGTATGTTAAAGGTAACTAACAATGTGTTAGAAGAGATTAAAGAAGGCCAAAAGTTGGATATGCACTTATAGGATCAATTGGCACTGATAAGTCATGGAAAAGAATTGGATTTTAAAGTAGGTTATGATGGTATTATGAGATTTCGGGATATGATTTATGTGTTAGATATATCAGAACTTAAGAAGTTGATTTTGGAAGAAAGGTCATAGGAGTAATTTGAATATTCACCCGAGAGCTACAAAGCATGAAGAACGATGTTGCTAAGTTTGTGTATTCTTGCTTAGTTTGTCCGAAATCAAAGATAGAATATCAAAAGCCATTCGGATTGATGTAAACTTTAAGTATTCATGAGTGGAAGTGGGATAATATCTCTATGAATTTCATTGTGAGTTTTCCTAGGACTGTTGAAGCGTGTGATTCGATATGGGTTATAGTGGATAGTTTTACCAAATCAGCTCACTTTATCCCGATAAATATCACTTACCCATTGAAGATTTTGGTTGAGATTTATATAAGTGAAATAGTGAGATTGCATGAAATTCCATCTAGCATAATTTCGGATAGAAATCCTAGATTTACATTGAGGTTTTGAGAAAGTCTGCATAAAACAATAAGAAGTAAGTTGAGATTGAGTTATGCCTACCATCCACAGACGGATGGTTAGATGTTATGAACTATCTAATCCTTGGTGAAAACGTCATGTTAGGACCCGAAGTAGTTCAACATGCTATCGAGAGGGTTAATATGATTCAAAAAAAGATGAGGACATCTCAAAGTAGGAAGAAAAACTATCATGATAAGCAAAAAAGCCCTCGAATTTCAGGAAGGAGATCAGTCACTATAGTGACTGGGGTTGGTCGGGCATTGAAGTCGCGAAAGCTTACTACTCATTTCATTGGTCCTTATCAAATTGTTAGAAGAATCTACGAAGTCGCCTACCAAATTTCGTTACCCCGTCTCTTTCAAATCTCCATAGTGTCTTTCATGTCTCTCAACTTCGTAAGTATATTCCTGGTATGTCACATGTAATTCAGTTAGATGATGTGCAAATAAGAGATAACTCAACTTATGAAACATCATCCTTGTAAATTGAAGGTCGAAAGGTAAAACACTTGAAAGGAAAATAAATTCCTTTGGTTAAGGTTGTATGGCATGAGAATGTTGATGGTGGCGTAACTTGAGAGCTAGAAAGCCAAATGAAAGAGTCTTATCCAGACTTGTTCGTTTTAGATAAGTTTTTTAGGACAAAAATTTCATAAGTGAGGGAGAGTTGTAACACCCCAAAACAATCAGATTATTATTATTATTATTATTATTATATATATATATATATATATATATATATATATATATATATATATATATATTTATTTTAGTGTTTATTTATATTTATTATTATTATTTGGAATTAATTTTATAAGTTAGAATTAGTAGAGAAAAATGAAATAAATAGAGATAAAAATGAGAGAAATAGGGAAAGAAAGAAATGTAGGGAGATAAAAATAGAGAAAATAGGGAAGTTAAAAGGAAACACACATATTTTTTTGAGAAAGAGAGAAAAACCCTAGCCAATCTCTTCTTCCCTAAATAATTTTTTTTTCTCCAAAAACCTAAGAGAAAATCCCAAATTCACCAAGGAGATCACAATAGAGAATGTGCAAGGAAGAGTTGTCGCCATTGTTGAGAGTTTCACATAAGGGTTTATGCAATTACAAGGTAAAAGGTTATATAACTTTGGTATTTTAACGTTTAGGATAGTGGGTTTCCCCTTGAACCCCAAATTATCTGAGTTTCCATGTGAATTTCCCATATGAGATGATGGTTCATAGACCCTAAGTTATGAATCTCTATCTTATCATCAATGGTTGGATTTAAGTGCAGAATTTGATGTGTTCTTCCATGAATCTGGTGTTTAAATGCCAATATCATGTTTTGATTTGACGAGTTTGTGGGAATTGATATGTTTGCTCATGATTATGTGCATCGTTGTTGAATTTATGTTTACCTTGATCAAAATATGTTAATGTGGATTTATTGTGTTCAATTTATACCATTTATTGTATGATAATTATGTGCGGTATTCAAATGCATGTGTTCTGAATTGCTTGATTTAAATCAAAGAGTAAATTCTGCGCTTTTTTTACCCTGATTCAAGTACCAACAACTATGATTCGAATCATAGAATATCTTTTAGCAAAAGTTCAATCCAGTTTGCCATGATTCGAATCATGATTTTCGTGACTTAAATCATAAAGACAGATTATGCCTAGAATCCTGTTTTAGTCATATCTTGAGTTTATAAACTCAGATTGAGGTTCGGTCAGATGCGTTAGAAAGATAATACAAAGACCTATATTACAACAAAGGTTTCATGATGTTTATATGTATGAATTACAATGTGAATAATTAATGATTGTGAAGTGAACCTTAGGACATGAGTCAAATGTTTTGATAAAATACTTTTTATGAATCATGATGTGAATGATAAATGATTATGAGAACACTCTTAGGAAATAAGTCAAATGTTTGATAAAATCCTTGTGAATCTATAATGTTACGATTATGTTGAAGGTTTGATAAGAACCAATGTGAAGCCCTAATATAATAATTATATTGAAGGTTTAATAAGAATCAATGTGGAGGCCTAATGTTGCAATCAAAGTAAATGTGTGATAAACCTTATGAAAACCCTAATATGGTTATCGAGGTTAATGTGTTTCAAATATGGTTTGGACGTTCAAATGGAAATTGTGTTTGTCTGATCATCATGCATCATACTATATCAAAGTAGGTATCATCTAGAGAGAATGTGTAGTACAGCATAACTCACATGTACTCCTAGGCATTGCATGTCTATGGACATCTAAAATAATGTCGTAGTACGAGCGTAGCTCACATGTACTCCTATAAGTTCAGTTTAGCGAAAGGTGTTGTAATGCGTACGTAACTCACATGTCCTCATAAACACTCTAAAGTCTACAAATGTATAAGAGAGTGTTGTCATGCGGGACGTAACTCATATTCCCTCATAAACTATTAGAACTCAAGAAAATAAGCCATGAGTTTAGTGATTGTACCATATGCATTGGAGTAGAGGACAAGTACATTGCCTAAACATTCATGTGTATGTTGCATACTATTGTATGATTCTATATAATATCGTATAAATGTTGTATGTTTTTTATTATACTGCCCTTCGCTGTTATTATACCATGTATTTGGTAGAATTTATTCTCACCCCTCTGTTTCTATGTTTCTATAGTGTGACTCTATATGCATAGTATTCTCAAGTTGAGTCAAGATCGTGTAGTTGTGTTGCAGTACTTTATAGAAGATGGTGTACATGACCAATTCAATTGTTTCCTTCATGTTTATGATTGTTGAACTGTTAAGTCAAGTAGTTCGTTTATTTTATAATAAGGCTCTGATATTGTGACATCGGGGTCGAGATTTATATTATTTGAATCATTATGTTTGATGTTATGTTTTTATCAAGAACTCATATATGAGAAGGTTTATGTTATTTATGTTAATGTGATGCTCTGTTTGATTACAAGAAATACTTATTCCGTAATGGATGTTTATTCAAAGATTTTTTTTATGGGGAGACCCTTGTAAGATCGTCTACAATTGTTTTCTAGGAAGACCCTTCGCATCCATTCTGGATGTTATAGCCGCGTTAGTCCACCTCAAACTCAAGTATTGCAATCTTCAGAGAGAGCTGGTCACCATTAATATCGATCTCGAAGGATAAAAGTAATCTAACAAGCGCTCCAGAAAGACCAAGGAGACGGCATAACCATGGAGATTAACATGACTTATCTAATTGTCCAACTCAGTAGGATAGACATATGTCCCCCAAGAAGTGGCTAGGCAAACAAGGGGAATAAGCGGCGACTAGCCCACCTGGTTATGTTTTATTTCTTATTTGTACTAATTGCTATGTCTGTATAATCACTCTCCTTGTGTATAGGACCATTTCTCAATTATGAATGAAATGTGAGCATTTATAAAATATTTGTTTCTTTGTGATTATGCACAGTAACAATAAGTCAGGGTCACAACCGACGAGATCGAGGTCTGACACAAAGAAACTCATGGGTGTTGTTGTAGACGCTTTTCAAGTGCGACTACAACAATCAATTTCCCATAACAAAAAACACGCACAGAGAAATTTATAGGCGTTGTTGTAGACACTTTGCACGTGTGACTACAAAAATCAATTCCCCATAACACAAAGCATGCACAAAGAAATTCATGGGTGCTATTGCAAATGCTTTACACGTGCAACTATAACAATCAATTCCCCACAGTCAGGTGTGTTGTCGCAAACGCCTCACGTGTGCGACTACATCAATCAATTCCCCACCAAAAGTCAAGAGTGTTGTCGCAGACTCTTTTCTCGTGTGACTACAACAATTAAATCCCCATATGCAATAACGTCCACCCCCTCCAACAGTTAGCCACTCCAGAGGCCGCAGTGGGTTGGCAACACGTCTACCCCGGACCAGGTTTTCACATAGGGGGAAGGTGAATTGAGTGACGTCTACCAACCTTCAAGGCAAGACCTCATAAATTTCGCACGGAATTCAGAGCTTCGCACTCAGGATCACACAAATATACCTTTGTAGCACCTCAAATTTGCACCTATCATTGTACATACATTTTCATATTAGGTCATAGCATATCATGGTCCATTGCATAGCATTTGCATAACCCTCAGTTGCCTCAAGAGCAAGCAAGCAAGAATTAGGTCAAACTGATCAAGAGATCAGTCAGTCAAGCAAGCAAGCACAATTCTCAAGGAGCCAAGGCCCTAGGGTTTGTCCAACAAGTTCACATAACTTGGAGGTCCATTTGAAGTGTTTTGGTCAAGGATTGGATGTTCAGAAGTCATCAGTTCATGCACAGACAGTCAAAAACCCTAGAAAGTCAACAGTCAGTCAAAGTAGTGGATGGTGGCCATTCTTGTGGAATTTGGGCACCATGCTCATTAATCAAGAGTTCATATGTCTTGGGACATCATTTGAAGTCAAGTTCTCAAGGAATTAGGGTTTGGAAGTCATCAGTCAATGCACAGTCAGCCAGAAACCCTAAAAGTCAACTGTTGGTCAACTGTCCATTTAATCAGTGATTTGATGATGGAAATTGGTTTGAGAGGTCTCATTCATGACCAAATAGGCCTCATATATCATGTCAAACACTATCATGGAAGAATTTGAAGCCAGATCAAAAATTTCTAAAAATGGAAACTGGACCTGTAACTGAAACTTGCCAAAAATGGAAAGTCTTGATCCTCAAACTTACATCATGATACAAGCCTCAAATGAATTTTTGCCCAACATGAAAGTTGAAGATCTTGTTCTCCCATTTCCAAAAAGTCCAAGAACTCTCAATTCCCATGTGTGGTTGACAAGTTATGATCGAATCGATTTCAGAAAATCTTGAACTTCAAAGGGCCATATCTCCCAAACCGTTTGGCCAATTTTGGTGGGGTTTTTTCCTACAAGTCACATTTGATCCCCTCTTTCCAAAAATATAAATTTCATGAGCCAAAACTTCACCAATCAAAATGGCATTTTTTGATCTATCTCATTTAAATGCAAGTTTGACCAATGTTTGACTTTTTGAAATAAACATTTTTCTAACATTTGGCCAATTGGAACAGCTCAGAAAAGTCATTTAAAACATGTTTGCAAGCTCAATTATGCAGTACATGAAGCCATTCTTTAACTTGCTTGAAATTTGGAAAAAAGGACAATTTCACCATGCCATCCATACTTGCATTTGAACCATGCTTTGTACTTCATCAAGACAGAATTTTTGAAGGCCATTTGCTGTCAATTGAACATGTTGCAGCTTAAAAAACCAACAGCAAAAAGAAGCCATGCTTTAGTTGCTTGAATTTTGGAAAGAAGGTACATTGTCACCATGCTACCATATCCCACAACCATGCCTTGTACTGTCCAAGAACAGACTTAAGCACCATTCTCTGTCATATTGCAAACATTAGGAGCAACAACCAAGGACATTGCAGCAAAAAAATCACTTATCCACCTTGCTTTGGCATTGGAGGAAGGTCTGTCAAAATTCAAAACCATGCCATGCCTTATACCAAGCAGCAGACTTATGATGGATTTTTCTGTCAATGAAGGACAGTAGCAGCAACTGCAACCAAAACCACCCAAAAGCCTAACTCACCTTACTTGGCACTTTAGAATTTTCTTCTGGTCAAAAGCTTCCAAATAACAAAAACCCTGCCTTGCCAATCAACAGCAGTCTTGTTCATCAATTGTTCATCATTTGGATAACCTGCACACAACCAACAAACACAAAAACCAACATAACAAAAAAATGGACATTCTCTCAAGCATCACAGTGGCCAGGCCTTGTACTGTCACATGAAACAGCCACAAACCAACTCATTCATGTTGAATCCCTCTTACTTGCATTTCAAAAAGCTATCAAAAACTCAAAACCACAAAAAGCAATTTCTAACAGCAGAATTTTCCATGACTTGCTGTCATGAGAAGTCAGCAATAACAGGCACAAACCAAAAAGAAGGAACTTCATTCATTTTCATTCTCATTCTTGGCATTTGCAAACCCTGTCAAACACAAAAGACCAAGCCTGGCCCTTGTTCTCCAACCACAAACAACATCAAACAGAACTTTCAACACCATTTTCTGTCATGAGGAATCAATAGCAGACCAACCAACTTGATTCACTCTCAAAATCTCACCTTGCTTTGCATTTCCAATTCTCTGTCCAGAACTTCCAAAACCTAGCCTGGCCTGGTTTGATACAATCCAAACTGCACTTTTCTGTCATGAAAAAACCCTGCTAGCAGCAGACCAACCAAAAGCCTCACTCACCTTGCTTTGCATTTCCAAAACTCTGTCTAAAACATTAAAGGACCTAAGCCTGGCATTTGTTTTTTTAACATCCATTCATCATTTCATGTCAACATTGAAGCCACAGCAGCCACGACCAGAATTCCCTCTCCTCTCCCAATTTGCATTTTTGCCAAAAGAGAATTTCTGTCAAGAACCTCAAACCACTCGAGCTAGCTCTCCTTCCTTCATCACTTAGTCGACCTTGTGAAGCATTTGGAATCATCAATCATCATCTGCATAGCCCTTTCCTTGTTCTGTTTTTTTCAAGCATCCAACCATGGTGAAAGGAGATTTGAAGAGTCCTAAGCACTGCTGAGCCAAGCAACCTCAAGTTTTCATCATCTCAAGGCATTGTGAACTTCTGTTTTGAGCTACATCCACCAGAACAACACTGTTTTCATTTTTCTTCAAAAACAAGTAAGTGATTCGACCTCAACCATTTGCCTTGCCATGATATGTTTATGAAAGGTCTTTGTATGCTGGTTTCAATGCAACTTGTATCATTCAAAATGATGGTCTTATGATGGAGAAATCTGGATTTCTTTTTTTTTATGTACAAATATATTTCTGCTCGATTTGCCATGCTTGCATTGATTTGATGAGATTTGATGCTATATTCTTGCTGCCTGATGCTTACTGATGCTATTGCCATGGTTAATTTTAAGTTCTGGGCACTTTGATTTTTGCTCATGTTTAGATGTTGATGAAGATGATACCCTGTTGTTAAATCTTGCCCAGAAATTCGTATGAATTTATGTTTGGTTTGTGGCTGTTTTGATGTTGCATGAACATTGTTATATCATTGCCTTGATGTTTGCCATGCCATTCGAATGTTTGTTTGATGATTGAACATGATGAACATGAAGCCATGCTGCTGTTCTTTAAACCCTAGAACTATGCCCAGAAAATCCACATGAATTGTGTTTGTTATGTTTGGTTCATGGCTGTTTGATGTTGCATGATGTGTTTCAATGCCATACTGTTATGATTGCTTGGTCGAATCTGGTTTGATGTTGTTGATTACCATTGCCTTGCTGCATAAACCCTAGGGTTTTTGTTAAACCCAGAACTTTGAAGCTCATTGGCCCGAGCACTGTTCCATTGGCCATCAGCCAATGAGAACATTTCGTTCTCTCCCCCAAAACGCAGCGTTCCAATAAGTGACACGCTGAATTACAAAATTGCCACTGTTGACCCTTGTTTGACTCATTAAACCATGCTACTTGTTCATGTTTCATTCAATTATTCACTCAACTTGCAAAATTCATTTCTCTCTCAAATTAAATCCAAAAATCATGAAAATTGTTGCATCATCTTCACAGGGATGTCTAGTATTTGATTATGATTTTTAATTAATTTTTCATTGGCTGGATTTTAATTGGTAATTGGTTTCCTAACATGTATGCACATTTGACACCCTTTGCCATTTCTTTTGTGAAATTGTCATGATGTATCCAATGAGCCTGAACTTTTTTGTGGTGAAACTAGATTCATTCACCTTTGTTTCCATATAAAGATTATGCATTTATCATATGTGGATTGAGAGCTTTGAATTTTTGAAGTTAGGTGTTACATTTGGTGTCACAACATGAATGTGCATTTTCATGATTTTTGTTAACATGCTTCCTTACGTCCAAATGACCCCAAATTTTGCATGATCCCTCCCTTACATGTCTAATTCATGTGTGATTTTTCCTGGAATTAATTGTGCTGTTTTCCATTTATTTGAGAATTTTCTTCCCTGCCTAGTCAAATGTTGACTTTTGGTGATACACATTGCCATATCCTTTAGGAAATTCTCATACCATATTGTATGGTCATGAAATTTCATATGTGATAACTAGACATCTCAGGCTTTGCATTGGTGTTAATCTCATTCATTTCTCATCTGTTTTCAATTTGATATGATTTTTTGAAGTTGACCCATGCTTGTTGACTTTCTTTGTGCATGCTTGAATTTGGTTTGACTTCTTGATTTTAATTGACTGCCTTCCTCTCATCCAAATGCCATGAAATTTGACATGCTTGCCATGCTAGATGTTAGGATTGAATGTGATTTATTTGATGATTTTTGAGATTGTTTGGGTTGACTTTTGAATGAAGTCTTGCTGTTGACCTATTTGTGTTTTCCTTTGCCTTACTTTGACTTCAAATGTTCATGAAATGATAATAATGCATGATTTGAATGTGGGCCCAATTGTGATAGCTTCCTAAATGTTTGACTTTGACTTTGGTTGACTTTTCTCTTCTGTTTTGACTTTTTCTTTCATCCTTGACCCTAGGCTAGTCCTAGTGGTCTTTTGGACTTACAATTGAGTTCCTGTTTCAGGTTAAGCACCAATGCCTCAAAGATCATTCAAACTTGATTGAACTCGATTGTTTTATCATATGCTAACCTTTGTTTTGTAGGTTTGACTCATGTGTTTGGGTCTTGTGCCTTGCACAGTTGACCATCTGTATTGACTGTTTACCAATTCCTTTTGATTTAAACTTTTGAACTGTTTGCTGATTGTTTTGACTTTTTCAGGTACTTTAGTTGCTTAAGTTCTCTGAACTTGTTTTGCTTTGCTATTTAGCAACTTGCTTGAGGTATAATTACTTCTTCTTCATGTAGTCTGGAGACCCGGTCTGTTATTTGACCGGGCAAACTGTCTGAAGCCCTCCTTAAGAGGCAATGCTTGTGTATGTTTAAATTGTCCTTGTACAGAGTCAAAGACCTCCTAAGTGAAGAGGCAATTGGTGGAAGGTAGGGATATGCAATCTATCCCCCACTATTCAGTGTGTCATCTGCTTTGCTCACACCACTGTGTTGATGCATTGCAGATACAAACCCAAGATCTTGTACAATTGTACAGTTGAGTCAGTTTTAAATGTGTAGAAGGGTTCCCACTTTCTGAACCCACACATTCTTGTCTTAAGCTCTCCCAGGCCAGGGATAAGAGCTGTGAAGTCTTATCTTCATTCACCTTTCATCTGCTTCACCTTAGTCTCTCAATGGCAAGGTTAAGAGCAACACTCACCCAGTTCCAGAGGTTTGTTTGTTAAGGTTGATATGACCCCTCGACTAAAACCTAGCCTTGTTTGAGCCACTTGCCTGTGTATAGCGTGTGCTATCTGTGCTTGTAGGATTGTTTGACTTGCTCCCCGTGCAAGTTAGGATTTGTTTGACTTGCTTCCTGTGCAAGTTAGGATTGTTTGACTTGCTTCCTGTGCAAGTTAGGATTAGTTTAGACTTGCTTCCTGTGCAAGCTAGGTTTTGCTTGGCTTGCTTCCTGTGCGAGTTAAGTGTGTGTGGCTTGCTTCCTGTGTGAGCCATGCTTAGGATAGGTTGGCCCTTGTGCCATTTAGCTAGAAACCATAACTTAGGGTTGATTTTGCATGACAACATCTAGGCTCGAGTCGTAGTCTCCCTAGTTGTGTCTCCCTCTGTTATCTGGTTAGGCTAGTCCTTTATCCCTCTATAGGGGAACTACATCGCCCTGATCTTCATACCAGATGAAGTATGTAGGCAGGAGATTGAGCTGATCTCTCCGGGCGCCCTTTTCTTTTTTTGTGTGTGTTGTCTGACAATTGCTAGGCTCGAGTGCCTGACTCCTTAGCAATTTGTTGTCTGTCTGTTTGAGTGTGTGCTTGACAGTTATAGGCTCGAGTCCCCGACTCCCTATTAACTTGTTGTGTTGTTGTGTGCTTGGAAGCTGATGTAAGTCCATCGGGTGGCATTTGGGTTCCAGTGTGCGTGTGTTTAGGTTCGGATATCAATGTAAGTCCAGTGATTGGCATTTGGGCTCCATGTTTGCCCTCTTGAGTGCGTTTTGGTTCGGATGCCGATGTAAGTCCAGTGATTGGCAGTCGGGCTCCACGTTTGCCTGTGTCTTGTTTTGTTTGTGTGCGTGTCAGCCGAGCTACGAATGCTCTGATTCTTCTTCGTCCAAGAAGATACGTATGCATAGGATGCGACATCCTAGCGAGCATGTGTCGTTTCCCCAGTCCGAACTACTTCGACTCTGATGTCTATGCCTGATAGACTAAGTAGGCCCAGGATACGATATCCTGCCGAGTCAGTTTCAGTCTTGTTTGTCTCTCGTGTCTCTTTCAGCCTGTGTAGATGTTTGTTTGAGCAGTGTTTTAGCAACCATTTTCCTTTCTATTGTGCGTGGATCCCGTCGAGTACGACGGATGCGTAGGGGTGCTAATACCTTCCCTTCGCATAACCGACTCCCGAACCCATCCTCTTTGGTCGCGAGACCATGTTCTTTCCCAGGTTTACTCTGAGCGTTTCCTTTCCCTATTTTGGGATAAATAACGCACGGTGGCGGCTCTGTTGTTCTTTCTTTTCCCGCCGGTTTTTCGCGCGATGCGACAGCTGGCGACTCCACTGGGGAAAATAGAGAAGTTGACCTATGCTGGTCCATCTTCCCTGAGCGAGTCTCTCCTAGCGCTCTCTAGGTTAGGGTTTTGTTTGCTGTTGTATTTATTGCATTCATTGTATATATGTGCACTTACTGTTTGCATTTATGTTTGCACTTATGTTTGCATTCATTCACATTCATTATTCATCTGCTGTGCTGTCTGTGTTTCTCTGTTTGGGGTGGGAGTTACTCGAGGTAAAAGGCCCAATACCCAGGCTATGAGTGAAATCTAGGAAACCTAGGAATAGAGTGATTCATGGGAAGCGGGTGGTATGGCGCCACTTAGCGGAACATTGATATCACGAGCAGTTCAGACCCTGGTGGGATATTATCGGTGCATACATCGGGTGTGCACAGGATGATATTCTGCGAAAGGTTATTTATGATGCGTTTCTCTCGACCTTACCCTGGCCTAGATGACACCCGTGAGTGGGGGGGATTGATTATTTTAACAGGTACAGTTGGTGACTCTCGGTACAGATGGTGACTGTGAATTATGGACATTTATTTCTGGGACGCCGGAGTTCTGTCCGTGGTTTATCAGCGGGTTCCGTTTATTTCGGATCCCCGGGTTGAATTTGAAAGTACCTGTTCAGAGGAGCTGGCTGTCATCCGTTCAATGGATGTTCCTGTGATGATAGTGATGTAATCTCCAGTTTCGTTTATTTCGGAACTCCCCAAGTCGGATTTATGGTGACTTGGTTCCTCAGTTTGGTTTCAGATGCCAGTTGATCAGATTGACTTTGGGTTTCAGATGTTTGTGATCAGAGTTCAAGCCGAAGCTTTGACCCTGTGCCTTGAGACGCACAGCCTGACCAGTCATGTTGCATCATTTGCATCATAGCATGTTTATTTTCCAAAAAATAGTAATGCATGAAAAAGAAAAGTTAACTTGCATATGCATATCCTTTATCAGGATCATTCATGACAAAATAGTACCCATATCATGCATATCATGCACATAGCATCCTTGCATTACAGACATGTTTGGAGAGACTTCTCACTTCGGTTCTTGACTGAGAGAGGATTGCTGACCGCCGACCGCATCGTTACTCAACCAGACTCAATCAACAGAGGAGTATGGATCAGGTTCAAGCAGAATTGGCCGAGATGAGGGCAAACATGGCCCAGTTCATGACAACAATGCAAGGAGTTGTTCAGGGGCAAGAGGAGCTGCGTGCCTTAGCCCAGAGACTGGAAGCCATGATTCCACCAGTCCACCGTGCTTCACCAGTGGGTGTACCCGTTCATGAGAATGCTGCTGTCACTATTCTCGTCAATGATCATGTCGTGGGAGATGAATTGAAGGGGATCAGAATCAGTGAACAGCCTCTTGCTGCAGAGACTGTTAATGTCAGAGCAACCCGCGTTCCAGTTCGCCATCCTGGCTCTTCAAAGTTCTTCCAGTTCTAAGAAGCTATACTCTGGGGCACCCAAAAGGGGAGAGATTGAAACAAATGATGTGCACCGACGGAGGAGTGTGAACAGAGGACAGTATCGTCAGGCTGTTGGTGTGACTATTCCAGCAACTCAACCTCAACAACAGCAGAGAAGGTCAACTCAGCAATATCGGCATCAACAACATCATCCTCAGCAGCAGGCTTCCCAGCCTCACAATGGTAATCAAGCCAGTACGAGTAATGAGAGGAAGAAGATCATTTTGATCCAATCCCCATGTCCTACGCCGAGCTCTGTCCCTCGTTGATAGAGCGGAACTTGATTACTCCCAGAGACCCGCCGCCCATACCCGTCAACCCTCGGTGGTGGTATAGGCCTGAGCAGCATTGTGTGTATCATTCAGGAGCTCCTGGTCATGATGTGGATAGTTGTTTCCAGCTGAAGATGAAGGTTCAAGACCTCGTGAAGTCAGGTATCCTGAACTTTGAAGACTTGGGTCCCCGTGTTAATCAAGCTTGAAGATAACAAGTCCTGGGCTGGCGCCGACTTTTTCTTCAGAAGGATTGTTCAGAAACAGAAGCTGCTAATGCAAGAGATACTGACAGTTGTCATCCCCGGTGGGATCTATCACAATTGGGTCACTGTGGGCTTTCCTACAGTTGTTCATAAGTCCTTGTAATAATCACTTTGTTTAAAAACCCTTCTCCCATGCCAAAAGGAGAAGTGATGACATTGTTGGCGACATTTTGTGCAATGATATTTTCATTCAAATAATTCATGTTAAAACATTTGTTTTTCCATTTGTTTTCCCTTTTCGCTTTTTGCATGAAATTGGTGATCACAAAAAAACCTTTAAAAACAGGAATAAAAGCAGTCTTTTCATCTGCATAACGATTGTCTTGTTTGATTTTCAAAGAGCTTTTCATATCAAATCATTATGCAGGTTGTTTCTCAAACCCATTGAACATAGTGATCGGACGTCATCTCCCAATTTTGAATTCCCTGTATTCGAAGCGGACGAAGATGATGTTGAAGGGATTCCTGACGAGATTTCCCGACTTCTTGAGCAAGAGAAGAAGATCACTCAGCTGCATCTCGAGAATCAGCAGAACAGCCAACTGGGGCATTATAAAAAAAAAAGAGAAAAAAGAGAAAGAGGAGGGTGCAAAATCAAAAAAAGAAATCAATCAAAATCAAAAGAAATCAAAAGAAAGAAAAAGAAAGAAAAAAAAAACAAAGGAGAAATGGCACCCTCAAAGTCCCAAGTTGGCTGATGCTGAATTCAATCGAAAAGAAGAGATCAACTGCCATGTGTCATGGTCAGTTATATCAACAGAGAGTGAAAAAGCATTCGATAAGAAGGTCAAGCCTCGTGTGTTCCTAGGAACCTTGTGCTCAAGAAAGTCTTGTCTTTTATACCCGATTCCAGGGGCAAGTGAACCCCCAAGCTATGAATGTCCATATGTTGTCAAAAGAGCCTCTTCAGGCAGTGTTCTGACACTTACTACAATGGATGAAGAAGTTCACTCGTCCTGTGAATCCTGGTGCAGTCAAGAAATACTTCGCCTAAACAAAAAGAAAAAAAATCAAACAGCTCGCTAAGTTGAACACCCCAAAGGGCGACTTAGGCAAAAAGGAGCGTCTCGGTGGATTGAAAACCCGAAAGGGCGATCCAGGCAAAAGTTAGAGACATTGAAAAAAAAAAGAATTTGCATCCCGCTAGATTGAACACCTCACACTGGGGCAATCTAGGCAAAAATTAGGGATTTGGCAAGTAACTGCACCTTGACAAGACTGTGCTCTATATATGTCATCCGTCAGGAATTCTCGATTCGTCGTCGACTGAAGCTCTGAATACATCGAAAATTCAGAATGGTAGAGGAAAGGTCATTATGTTCAATATAGCCCTCTCCAATATATATCACCGATTTCAAACTTGTACAGATCCATGGAGTCTCGCCCTTTGCAGACTACCATTCCATCACATCAATTTGAGCTTTTATCCAATTATTTGCATTCTTATTTGTTTCAACTCAACAAATGTTTTGCATGTTTTTAATTGATAAAGTATCATTGTTTTCAAAGTAAACAAATTTTTCAAAAAAATTGTTCTTAAACAAAGTGAACGTTCACAATGATGGAAGGATACTTAGGAGACCCACAGTGCTCTCCCGGGGGTGGTATGATTACCAACAGGTAAGACAATTGTTCGTATCTCGAGCATGACTGTATCTTTGTCCTGCAGAACCTCGTATGGTCTCTCCTCAGTGAATTTGCACGACGCAGTGTTGTTTGAAGTTGTTCATCTTCATGTTCCCGGCAGTACAGATTCTTCCTCCAAATCCCTGTTAGCCCTATTGTGGGGCATCTCCAATATAGGTTTGTTTGAGCCCTACCGTGGGGCATTCCCAGCAAGGTTGCTGTTGAAATATTTTTGTGGGGCAGTTCCCCAAGCAGAGTGTTTGCTGAAGACGTTAGCGTTCCTCTCTCCAGCAGAGCAGTCTTCTCCTCTCCCCGGCAGACCTATGCTTGCAGATTTCCCCAGTTGAGAATCCCCGCTGAGCGCCTGACAGTTATTTTCCTCGGAAGCACCCCAGTGGAGTTTATCTGTAGACCGTTGGTGTGTCCCCCAACAATTGGTTTTGTGATGCTATCATCTCCAGTATGGCCGTGAGTGCTTATCCCAAGCAGGTTTGTGGGAATTCATCTCCAGTATGATATGACGTGCTATCATCCTCGACAGAGTTGTTGCTCTTGCCACTACGGTTGTTCTCTCCGCTAGGATTGTTCTCCTCAGCAGAATGGCGTGGTTTTTCCTCAGCAAGTTCCCCGAGTGGAGCGGGTCTCTTGAAATACATCTCCAGCAGTGATTCTCCTACATATGGATTGGTTGAGTCGTCCCTAGTGGAGTAGTATTTATTTCTCCAGCAGAGTTCATCCTACCAGTGGATTGGACGGGTTTCTGTGGTAGACTGATATCTGTATCCCCAGCGGAGTTGTGTTTGTTTTCCAAGTCTGAAGTTGTCTTCCCAGCAGAGGTTGTGTTGATGGTTCTTCCCCAGCAAAGGTTTGTCTTTCCCCAGCAGGATGGAAGCTGACATGGTTATAGGATCCCCAGCACAGTTCCTGGAGTTCCCCGGTGTTGTCTCTGAAGGAGACGTGTGTTTATGCGTTCATCATTTAGATAAGCATAGCATATTGCATCATTAGTGCATAGCATTTCCATGATCATGGGGCATTGTGTAAAACAAGAAAAACTCATGCATCAACATAGCAAGCATATCCATTAGCCCTAGGCTGTGGTGACCAGCCGAGGTTGGGTTGTTGGAAAGAGTTTAGCATCGCGCCACTGGATCGGCTTCAGAATCGGGTTCATCAGCATGGTTCAGAGGTTGGTGTTTTCCCAACAAGTGATTCCTCAGTCGAGTGGGTATCCCCAGCAGTGTTACTCCCCAATTGTTAGCGTCTTGCCAGCTTGGGTCTTTTTTCCTTAAGCAGATATGGGTGTGTCTGATCTCTCCATGTAGAGTCTATCCCTTAAGCAGAAAGTGTCAATCTTTTCCTGCCATTTCCCCACTGAGATACATCCTCGTGGATGACGGTTGCTTCAGTTCCCTCCCTAATGGGATGGGTTTTCCCCATTGAGTTCTTTCCTCATTAGGATGAGTCTTGATTCAGTCTGCCTTTTTGGATCGATCCTAAATTGGCTTTTTGTCGGCTGTCTCCTGTACTTCCCTGGGGCATAAATGAATAGTCGCTCACTAACCGACACTCATTCATCTTATCCTCAGCGGAATTTGTTTGGCCTCTACCTACAAACCGGTAGCTGTAAGTCCTATCCTTGTGGTTTTCTACCTACAAGCTGGTAGTTGTAAAATCCCACTTTCATCCCCTGATTGAAGTTGACCGTTTGTGCTCATCCTATCGATGACTGGTTACCTTTCTGTGGTTTTCTGCCTACAAACCGGTAGATGCAATCCCCTCTTTGCAGTTATCAGTATCCGGTTTGTGATATTGATATTCTTTCCCCTCTGGATACTTGCCTTGATCAAGCAGTATTGTCCCCAGTGGGTCTTCCCCTTCCTTTTGGATATTTGCTCCGAGTCAGCAACTTTATCCTCTTTTGATTGGTCATCTTTTGCATACCTAGTCTGGTACCCAGATGCCTTTCTTTTCGGTCGATTATTCATTTAGCAACCTACAACCCGGTTATGGATAATCTTCCATGCGAGTGTATTATCTACGTTTTGACGGCTTTAGATAATATGTCTCATGTTTTTCCGGTATTCAGACCGAAGGAGTTTCCGACGATCAGGTCGATGTACTCATGGCACAAGGCCAATTTTCCGGTATTCAGACCGAAGGAGTTTCCGACGATCAGGTCGATGTACTCATGGCACAAGGCCAATTTTCCGGTATTCAGACTGAAGGAGTTTCCGACGACCAGGTCGATGTACTCATGGCACAAGGCCAATTTTCCGGTATTCAGACCGAAGAAGTATTCTCCTCTCCGTTGGTGTCGATAAACGTCGAGTTTTTCCCGATCATCCGTTGATGATTTGGTTGTGTCCTCCTTCCCAAGTGAAGTATACTCCTCTCCGTTGGTGTCGATAAACGTCGAGTTTTTCCTAGTCATCCGGTGATGTCTAGTTGTACCCTCCCCATGTGGACTTACCTCTCCGTTGGTGTCAATAAACGTCGAGTTTTTCCTAGTCATCCAGTGATGTCTAGTTGTACCCTCCCCATGTGGACTTACCTCTCCGTTGGTTTCGATAAACGACGAGTTTTTCCCAGTCGTCCGTTGACGTCTGGTTGTGTTTCTCTTATTCCCATTCATCAGTAAATGTCTGGTCAATCTTTTTGGTGTCTGTAAACATCATCTTTCGATGTCTGTAAACGTCGAGTTTTATCCCATTCATCCGTCAATGTCTGGTCGAGTCTTCCCATTCATCAGTAAATGTCTGGTCGATCCTTTTGGTGTCTGTAAACATCATCTTCCGATGTCTGTAAACGTCGAGTTTTCTCCCATTCATCCGTTGATGTCTGGTCGAGTCCTCCCAGTCATTCATTAATGTCTGGTTACCTCTCCGTTGGTTTCGATAGACGTCGAGTTTTTCCTGGTCGTCCCCAGTTGGTTACCTCTCCGTTGGTTTCGATAAACGTCGAGTTTTTCCTGGTCGTCCCCAGTTGGTTACCTCTCCGTTGGTCTTGGTAAACGTTGAGTTTTTCCCATTTCGTCCGTTGACGTATGGTTGTATCTCTTCCAGTCATTCAATAACGTCTGGTTACCTCTCCGTTGGTCCCGATAAACGTCGAGTTTTTCCTAGTTGTCTGTTGGCATCTAGTTGTGATTTTTGTTCCCATTCCCCATCGTTGTGATGTCTGGATATGGCCGTACCTTTTGAAAATAAAACCAAAAAATATATACCCAGTAATAAATATCAAATCCCAGTGGACGTTTCCATTGGTGGATCCCTGTATTGTGCAAATTCTACGGTTCTTGGTATTCAATCCCTGTTTACCCTGAAAGTCTGACAGCCGTTGCTCTCATCCATTCGGGTTCCCAGCTGATTGAATAGGGGCAGCTGTAGCACCTCAAATTTGCACCTATCATTGTACATACATTTTCATATTAGGTCATAGCATATCATGGTCCATTGCATAGCATTTGCATAACCCTCAGTTGCCTCAAGAGCAAGCAAGCAAGAATTAGGTCAAACTGATCAGGAGATCAGTCAGTCAAGCAAGCAAGCACAATTCTCAAGGAGCCAAGGCCCTAGGGTTTGTCCAACAAGTTCACATAACTTGGAGGTCCATTTGAAGTGTTTTGGTCAAGGATTGGATGTTCAGAAGTCATCAGTTCATGCACAGACAGTCAAAAACCCTAGAAAGTCAACAGTCAGTCAAAGCAGTGGATGGTGGCCATTCTTGTGGAATTTGGGCACCATGCTCATTAATCAAGAGTTCATATGTCTTGGGACATCATTTGAAGTCAAGTTCTCAAGGAATTAGGGTTTGGAAGTCATCAGTCAATGCACAGTCAGCCAGAAACCCTAAAAGTCAACTGTTGGTCAACTGTCCATTTAATCAGTGATTTGATGATGGAAATTGGTTTGAGAGGTCTCATTCATGACCAAATAGGCCTCATATATCATGTCAAACACTATCATGGAAGAATTTGAAGCCAGATCAAAAATTTCTAAAAATGGAAACTGGACCTGTAACTGAAACTTGCCAAAAATGGAAAGTCTTGATCCTCAAACTTACATCATGATACAAGCCTCAAATGAATTTTTGCCCAACATGAAAGTTGAAGATCTTGTTCTCCCATTTCCAAAAAGTCCAAGAACTCTCAATTCCCATGTGTGGTTGACAAGTTATGATCGAATCGATTTCAGAAAATCTTGAACTTCAAAGGGCCATATCTCCCAAACCGTTTGGCCAATTTTGGTGGGGTTTTTTCCTACAAGTCACATTTGATCCCCTCTTTCCAAAAATGTAAATTTCATGAGCCAAAACTTCACCAATCAAAATGGCATTTTTTGATCTATCTCATTTAAATGCAAGTTTGACCAATGTTTGACTTTTTGAAATAAACATTTTTCTAACATTTGGCCAATTGGAACAGCTCAGAAAAGTCATTTAAAACATGTTTGCAAGCTCAATTATGCAGTACATGAATCCATTCTTTAACTTGCTTGAAATTTGGAAAAAAGGACAATTTCACCATGCCATCCATACTTGCATTTGAACCATGCTTTGTACTTCATCAAGACAGAATTTTTGAAGGCCATTTGCTGTCAATTGAACATGTTGCAGCTTAAAAAACCAACAGCAAAAAGAAGCCATGCTTTAGTTGCTTGAATTTTGGAAAGAAGGTACATTGTCACCATGCTACCATATCCCACAACCATGCCTTGTACTGTCCAAGAACAGACTTAAGCACCATTCTCTGTCATATTGCAAACATTAGGAGCAACAACCAAGGACATTGCAGCAAAAAAATCACTTATCCACCTTGCTTTGGCATTGGAGGAAGGTCTGTCAAAATTCAAAACCATGCCATGCCTTATACCAAGCAGCAGACTTATGATGGATTTTTCTGTCAATGAAGGACAGTAGCAGCAACTGCAACCAAAACCACCCAAAAGCCTAACTCACCTTACTTGGCACTTTAGAATTTTCTTCTGGTCAAAAGCTTCCAAATAACAAAAACCCTGCCTTGCCAATCAACAGCAGTCTTGTTCATCAATTGTTCATCATTTGGATAACCTGCACACAACCAACAAACACAAAAACCAACATAACAAAAAAATGGACATTCTCTCAAGCATCACAGTGGCCAGGCCTTGTACTGTCACATGAAACAGCCACAAACCAACTCATTCATGCTGAATCCCTCTTACTTGCATTTCAAAAAGCTATCAAAAACTCAAAACCACAAAAAGCAATTTCTAACAGCAGAATTTTCCATGACTTGCTGTCATGAGAAGTCAGCAATAACAGGCACAAACCAAAAAGAAGGAACTTCATTCATTTTCATTCTCATTCTTGGCATTTGCAAACCCTGTCAAACACAAAAGACCAAGCCTGGCCCTTGTTCTCCAACCACAAACAACATCAAACAGAACTTTCAACACCATTTTCTGTCATGAGGAATCAATAGCAGACCAACCAACTTGATTCACTCTCAAAATCTCACCTTGCTTTGCATTTCCAATTCTCTGTCCAGAACTTCCAAAACCTAGCCTGGCCTGGTTTGATACAATCCAAACTGCACTTTTCTGTCATGAAAAAACCCTGCTAGCAGCAGACCAACCAAAAGCCTCACTCACCTTGCTTTGCATTTCCAAAACTCTGTCTAAAACATTAAAGGACCTAAGCCTGGCATTTGTTTTTTTAACATCCATTCATCATTTCATGTCAACATTGAAGCCACAGCAGCCACGACCAGAATTCCCTCTCCTCTCCCAATTTGCATTTTTGCCAAAAGAGAATTTCTGTCAAGAACCTCAAACCACTCGAGCTAGCTCTCCTTCCTTCATCACTTAGTCGACCTTGTGAAGCATTTGGAATCATCAATCATCATCTGCACAGGCCTTTCCTTGTTCTGTTTTTTTCAAGCATCCAACCATGGTGAAAGGAGATTTGAAGAGTCCTAAGCACTGCTGAGCCAAGCAACCTCAAGTTTTCATCATCTCAAGGCATTGTGAACTTCTGTTTTGAGCTACATCCACCAGAACAACACTGTTTTCATTTTTCTTCAAAAACAAGTAAGTGATTCGACCTCAACCATTTGCCTTGCCATGATATGTTTATGAAAGGTCTTTGTATGCTGGTTTCAATGCAACTTGTATCATTCAAAATGATGGTCTTATGATGGAGAAATCTGGATTTCTTTTTTTTTATGTACAAATATATTTCTGCTCGATTTGCCATGCTTGCATTGATTTGATGAGATTTGATGCTATATTCTTGCTGCCTGATGCTTACTGATGCTATTGCCATGGTTAATTTTAAGTTCTGGGCACTTTGATTTTTTGCTCATGTTTAGATGTTGATGAAGATGATACCCTGTTGTTAAATCCTGCCCAGAAATTCGTATGAATTTATGTTTGGTTTGTGGCTGTTTTGATGTTGCATGAACATTGTTATATCATTGCCTTGATGTTTGCCATGCCATTCGAATGTTTGTTTGATGATTGAACATGATGAACATGAAGCCATGCTGCTGTTCTTTAAACCCTAGAACTATGCCCAGAAAATCCACATGAATTGTGTTTGTTATGTTTGGTTCATGGCTGTTTGATGTTGCATGATGTGTTTCAATGCCATACTGTTATGATTGCTTGGTCGAATCTGGTTTGATGTTGTTGATTACCATTGCCTTGCTGCATAAACCCTAGGGTTTTTGTTAAACCCAGAACTTTGAAGCTCATTGGCCCGAGCACTGTTCCATTGGCCATCAGCCAATGAGAACATTTCGTTCTCTCCCCCAAAACGCAGCGTTCCAATAAGTGACACGCTGAATTACAAAATTGCCACTGTTGACCCTTGTTTGACTCATTAAACCATGCTACTTGTTCATGTTTCATTCAATTATTCACTCAACTTGCAAAATTCATTTCTCTCTCAAATTAAATCCAAAAATCATGAAAATTGTTGCATCATCTTCACAGGGATGTCTAGTATTTGATTATGATTTTTAATTAATTTTTCATTGGCTGGATTTTAATTGGTAATTGGTTTCCTAACATGTATGCACATTTGATACCCTTTGCCATTTCTTTTGTGAAATTGTCATGATGTATCCAATGAGCCTGAACTTTTTTGTGGTGAAACTAGATTCATTCACCTTTGTTTCCATATAAAGATTATGCATTTATCATATGTGGATTGAGAGCTTTGAATTTTTGAAGTTAGGTGTTACATTTGGTGTCACAACATGAATGTGCATTTTCATGATTTTTGTTAACATGCTTCCTTACGTCCAAATGACCCCAAATTTTGCATGATCCCTCCCTTACATGTCTAATTCATGTGTGATTTTTCCTGGAATTAATTGTGCTGTTTTCCATTTATTTGAGAATTTTCTTCCCTGCCTAGTCAAATGTTGACTTTTGGTGATACACATTGCCATATCCTTTAGGAAATTCTCATACCATATTGTATGGTCATGAAATTTCATATGTGATAACTAGACATCTCAGGCTTTGCATTGGTGTTAATCTCATTCATTTCTCATCTGTTTTCAATTTGATATGATTTTTTGAAGTTGACCCATGCTTGTTGACTTTCTTTGTGCATGCTTGAATTTGGTTTGACTTCTTGATTTTAATTGACTGCCTTCCTCTCATCCAAATGCCATGAAATTTGACATGCTTGCCATGCTAGATGTTAGGATTGAATGTGATTTATTTGATGATTTTTGAGATTGTTTGGGTTGACTTTTGAATGAAGTCTTGCTGTTGACCTATTTGTGTTTTCCTTTGCCTTACTTTGACTTCAAATGTTCATGAAATGATAATAATGCATGATTTGAATGTGGGCCCAATTGTGATAGCTTCCTAAATGTTTGACTTTGACTTTGGTTGACTTTTCTCTTCTGTTTTGACTTTTTCTTTCATCCTTGACCCTAGGCTAGTCCTAGTGGTCTTTTGGACTTACAATTGAGTTCCTGTTTCAGGTTAAGCACCAATGCCTCAAAGATCATTCAAACTTGATTGAACTCGATTGTTTTATCATATGCTAACCTTTGTTTTGTAGGTTTGACTCATGTGTTTGGGTCTTGTGCCTTGCACAGTTGACCATCTGTATTGACTGTTTACCAATTCCTTTTGATTTAAACTTTTGAACTGTTTGCTGATTGTTTTGACTTTTTCAGGTACTTTAGTTGCTTAAGTTCTCTGAACTTGTTTTGCTTTGCTATTTAGCAACTTGCTTGAGGTATAATTACTTCTTCTTCATGTAGTCTGGAGACCCGGTCTGTTATTTGACCGGGCAAACTGTCTGAAGCCCTCCTTAAGAGGCAATGCTTGTGTATGTTTAAATTGTCCTTGTACAGAGTCAAAGACCTCCTAAGTGAAGAGGCAATTGGTGGAAGGTAGGGATATGCAATCTATCCCCCACTATTCAGTGTGTCATCTGCTTTGCTCACACCACTGTGTTGATGCATTGCAGATACAAACCCAAGATCTTGTACAATTGTACAGTTGAGTCAGTTTTAAATGTGTAGAAGGGTTCCCACTTTCTGAACCCACACATTCTTGTCTTAAGCTCTCCCAGGCCAGGGATAAGAGCTGTGAAGTCTTATCTTCATTCACCTTTCATCTGCTTCACCTTAGTCTCTCAATGGCAAGGTTAAGAGCAACACTCACCCAGTTCCAGAGGTTTGTTTGTTGAGGTTGATATGACCCCTCGACTAAAACCTAGCCTTGTTTGAGCCACTTGCCTGTGTATAGCGTGTGCTATCTGTGCTTGTAGGATTGTTTGACTTGCTCCCCGTGCAAGTTAGGATTTGTTTGACTTGCTTCCTGTGCAAGTTAGGATTGTTTGACTTGCTTCCTGTGCAAGTTAGGATTAGTTTAGACTTGCTTCCTGTGCAAGCTAGGTTTTGCTTGGCTTGCTTCCTGTGCGAGTTAAGTGTGTGTGGCTTGCTTCCTGTGTGAGCCATGCTTAGGATAGGTTGGCCCTTGTGCCATTTAGCTAGAAACCATAACTTAGGGTTGATTTTGCATGACAACATCTAGGCTCGAGTCGTAGTCTCCCTAGTTGTGTCTCCCTCTGTTATCTGGTTAGGCTAGTCCTTTATCCCTCTGTAGGGGAACTACATCGCCCTGATCTTCATACCAGATGAAGTATGTAGGCAGGAGATTGAGCTGATCTCTCCGGGCGCCCTTTTCTTTTTTTGTGTGTGTTGTCTGACAATTGCTAGGCTCGAGTGCCTGACTCCTTAGCAATTTATTGTCTGTCTGTTTGAGTGTGTGCTTGACAGTTATAGGCTCGAGTCCCCGACTCCCTATTAACTTGTTGTGTTGTTGTGTGCTTGGAAGCTGATGTAAGTCCATCGGGTGGCATTTGGGTTCCAGTGTGCGTGTGTTTAGGTTCGGATATCAATGTAAGTCCAGTGATTGGCATTTGGGCTCCATGTTTGCCCTCTTGAGTGCGTTTTGGTTCGGATGTCGATGTAAGTCCAGTGATTGGCAGTCGGGCTCCACGTTTGCCTGTGTCTTGTTTTGTTTGTGTGCGTGTCAGCCGAGCTACGAATGCTCTGATTCTTCTTCGTCCAAGAAGATACGTATGCATAGGATGCGACATCCTAGCGAGCATGTGTCGTTTCCCCAGTCCGAACTACTTCGACTCTGATGTCTATGCCTGATAGACTAAGTAGGCCCAGGATACGATATCCTGCCGAGTCAGTTTCAGTCTTGTTTGTCTCTCGTGTCTCTTTCAGCCTGTGTAGATGTTTGTTTGAGCAGTGTTTTAGCAACCATTTTCCTTTCTATTGTGCGTGGATCCCGTCGAGTACGACGGATGCGTAGGGGTGCTAATACCTTCCCTTCGCATAACCGACTCCCGAACCCATCCTCTTTGGTCGCGAGACCATGTTCTTTCCCAGGTTTACTCTGAGCGTTTCCTTTCCCTATTTTGGGATAAATAACGCACGGTGGCGGCTCTGTTGTTCTTTCTTTTCCCGCCGGTTTTTCGCGCGATGCGACAACCTTATACAAGTAAAAAATAAAGTCATTCCAAAAAGAAAGTATATGTATCTATATATTATTCAATTACAAAGTAATATGCATGCATTACACAAAAAAACCGTTTCCGACAAAGCTACTTCAACAAAGAGACGATCTTTCCATCTTTGAGCATCTGATCCGATCGAACCCACTCCCTCGAGATAAGCAGAGGACACTGAAAGTGCCCCACTTACTGCAAGGTATTTTCAAAAGACTACGACACTTCCCCAAGGCTAGTAGTCGCACAATCAGCCAAACTCTGAGTTAGAGAAGCATTCTTAAGGCACATAGATTTTAATTCCATCTGAGGTGCGGAAAAAGATGCTTGAGCAGATAATAAATTTCCTTGAGTAGCAACTAGAGCTTGGTTCTTCATCGCCACAGTCCTAACCAAATGAGTCACCTAATCAGCCGGAGAACCAGGGAGATTAAGGGGGCAAATCATCCTTTACCTCAGTAAGAGAATTAGAAATTGTCTATATTTCTTGCAGGTGTCTATTCCACTGAAGCGTCAGATTGCGAACACTCTTCTCTAACTGATGATTTTCCTCACACTGTTGGTCAGACTTAAGAGTATCCCAGGGACCAGCTCTCCCGAGGGACAAAGAAACAGAGGCACACCACTTATGCCGAGACAGAGTTGTCAATTCTTCCTTCAGAGCACACCCAAACAAATTGACTAGATACGAGCAATCTTCCTCTGAAGAGGAAACCCAACATTAGTGAGGGCCTGACCCCAAAGCACCATGCGACCTCTGAAGAGTAATCAAAGCAGCAACACTTCTAGAAGGATCTAAAGTACCATTTCATTATATCTGCATGCAATCATGGTCAAAACGAATACATCATGGATGGGCAAAGTGAAGACAAAAAAGCTAACAACTTCCGCAACTTACCAAAAATAACTTTTCTTTCTTCCCGGGAACTAGCCTCTATTGGCAATTGAATATCAATGAGGTGATACAAGCGTCTTTGGTCGGCCTTCTTAGAGGGTACACCACCCCTAAGATAACCCAGGTCACTGATGAAACTTATCAACAATTTTTTCTAATATAGATATTTTGTAGAAAGGTTATTATCTTTATACACATAAACATTGTTTCACATAAGGAAACGACTCTCTGTCCAGTACTTGGGAAATAACTCAACGCGTTTATCCTCCATTATGTCCCAATAGAGAAAACCATAACGTGAGCTTTCAGACGAATATGGGTGACAAAAAAGAAACAATCTTCGAAAGGCTGCAACTTAGGGAGAGTCCTAAAGCCCTAACAGGTCGGCGCCAAAGAAATTAATCTTCTACGATGACATCGAAAAAGATGAAAAAAAAGGTTATAAAGGGCTTCCCCTTTAAATATTCACATCAATATTGGTAGACTTTCACATACGCCCAACATACTAGATGAAGCTGCGAGGAAGCCATTACCAGATGCTTAAGGAGTTCTATCTCAAAGGCAGTGAAGGGCAGTCGAAGACCCATAATGGAGAAAATGCATTCATAAAAGGAATGACACAATCTCCGTACTCACTATATATCCTTTCAATCTCGTTAGGGGTCAAGATACCCCAATCCGATGATGAGCCAACTTTAAGAAAGACTTCATCCAAATTATCATCTTTGGAAAAAACAAAAATAGTGGAAGAGTTGACGGAGTCTGCCCAAGAAGACTGAGCATTCTTCTGGGATTTGTGAGCACGCTTCTATGATTTTTTACATACAATACACTAAGTTTTCTAGATATGGAGAAGCAAAATATTAGAAGAAATAAGATAAATGCAAAATGGGAGAAATAACTCAAAGAAATGCAAGGATGGTTCTTCGAGAATCTTACTTTAACATGCAAAAGGAAGTAAACTATATCAAACATGTCAAATCTATCACACACAACACTCAGGTGTTTTAGTTTTCAAGGTTCATAATGACAGTTGAAATATTCACTGTTTCCCTTCCAGAATAAATAAGAGTGTGGTTAACAGTCGAGGCTAATGTGACAAACTCTTGCATTGCTGCACATATGCAATAGCTTGAGGGAAAACTATTCTAAGCCGACCATATTGATCATACCAACCACCATGGAGGAACTATAATCCTTCCAGAATTTTCTCAGCATTCAACGACTCACCTCTGGATGATCATATGGGATCTGGACTACAAACGCATCCAACGACTATTCGCAACTCACTCATAACTAATAACAAATTTGTTATTTTCTCTCTACTATATATAGAGAATGCGTCAGTTTAGGTAACAGGTTTCAAACATAATTTCAATTTACTATTCTCTCTCACACACTGACGCGAGTGTTGAGGTGTTAACATTTCAGGTTGCACCCTCTCCGCCGTGCTAAAGCTCACACTTCCGATACTCACTTCATTTCTGATTCTATAACGGAACACTAAAAAAAACAAGTTAATGTAAAAATTCAATTATGACAACCTTACATAAAAGTTATTGATTGAATACACACTATATTTTTGAATAAAAAATATATATTTTTTAACTTGAATTAAATAAACACCACAACAAAATAAGAAAAAACACACTTCCAAACATTAAAACAAAAATAAAGTGTTTTGATTAACCTCAAATTATTTGACTGCTATATTTACGAGATATTGTTTTGAGTGTAAACTGTTTTATTTATTTATTTTGAAAACACCTTACTTGAGAAACTTATATATTAAATATAAGATACCATTGACCTTAATTACCAAGCCTACTATATATATTATATGAAAGTTCCAGCAAGATAATATGGTAACATATTTAAATAGTTGTTTCATATTAATGTTTTTGAATATATAGTTTAACATATTTGTAAGTATATCAATAATTTAATTGTTTATTAAATATAAAATTCTATTTTGAGATCAAACACGACCTTTTAAAGAATATTAATTATATGCATTTCGGTTAAATTCTATTTTATAATAACTTCCTTAAATTGTCAAAAACATTGGTGCAAATTGGTGTTTTAATTAAAAAAAAAAGTTTAGCAAGGAGATTACCAATCAAAATAATTTGTATTTATCATCTAAAACATTTATTAATTAAGTGTTTTTCTATAAAAATAAAGTTGTTATTTTCACCTAGCGAGATTAAAAAAAGTCAATATATTTATAAATTTATAAATTTCGTTTCTTAACCCATAAAAAACAAAACTCATTGAAATTATTTTGCAAGTAGTTTTAGTTATAAATGTTGAATTAATATATACTTTTGAATGGCATTTTGAAAGTGTGTTTAATCAAAAAGTAAAAGAAATTAATATAATAATAATTATTTAAAATATTATTCATATTAAATAGATCAATTTAATAAATTTAATTTTTTATTTATTTATGGTGCATAACATGATCTATTTAATTAAAAAAGTTAAAATAAAAAAACATTAAATAGGATCTATTTAAAGAAAATTTGATGTAAATTATGGCTGGATCGGTCTTATTTATTCATACCTTAAATAGCATGTCAAACGGATACTTAAAGAAAGATTAGTCAATAATATTAAACTATGGGAAATATTTAAATTTATAACATGATTATTGTTGAAAAGATAAGTTAAAAATAAGTTATAAATTATTATTAATAACTATAATATAATACTATTACTATTGACTATTCTTCCATTTTTTATTATGAATAAATTTTAATTTATTTTATATATATATATATATATATATATATATATATATATATATATATATATATATATATATATATATATTATATATATATATATATATATATATATATATATATATATATATATAATTTAAAAGTTGTTTGTAATAAAGAATGGAGGGTGTATTTTATAATGTCAATTATAATATTGTTAAAATTTTTTTTTAAAAGTGTTTTTATTTATTTTAATTTAATTTAATTTTTAACACTTTTGAATGTTTTTTTTATTATGGAGGGCCAAAGTCCAAAAATATAATTATATAATAAAACTCCTCATATATGAGGTTTTAACAAATATGCTATATAAAATTTATAAATTTTTTGAAGGCATTCGTTAAGCAAGTTAATATCTTGTAAACTTGTTGCTCCCATTTTAGCAAGGTTATCGACATAATTATTGACTTTTCAATAGATGTGAATCACTCGGACCTTTAAATTATGGTTTAAAAGTCTTTTGATATTAGATTATAAACTCACTTTTTGATATAATTATTCATTTTTTCTATTTATCATCAGGTAAATATTCATAAAGCCTGTTTGTATTACCATTAGCGTGTAGCCATTCGATTCACCCATTAGGATTCCTTTCCAAATTCTATACAATTATGCAACAATCACATAACACCTTCCTAAATTTCTTTCCAGTAGGATTCCTTTCCAAATTCTATACAATTATGCAACAATCACATAACACCTTCCTAAATTCTTAGCAAATCCATTCAACCACATACCGTGTTTGCCCCTTAAAACAAATCCACACCATACTTTCACTTATTTGTTGCACCATCCATATTAAGCACCACCCAACTATCTTCAGAACTATTCCACTAAAATTGGTTGAAAACTCTTGACATGATATGCTATTGTTTTTCAAAAATATGTTGTTTCAATATTGAATAACCCGTGTAAGAATAATATTCAACAAACTATATGACATATCACATTCATCGTTATAGATTCTTTGATTGTGCCAATATCACACAATATGGCAAGCTATACCCTAAGTATATTTCCAATTTTCTTGTTCCTGATCACAACATAAATTTCCGATTATGTTAAACTCCAGCCAATCCTGCAACGTAAGATTAAAGAACTCCTTTTTGTATGTGCTCATTACAATATTCATCCAAACATATTTGATCATAACACAATCCCTCATAGCATGAAGTATAGATTCTTCCTTATTAGGACAATCAACATAATAAGGATCTCAAAGCCCACGCTAATTCAGAAACTACTTAGTATTCAAACTCCCACTAGATGAGCTGATATTGACAAAAACACTTGAAATTGCGAAGCAATCATTACTCGTTCCATTTCAACTACACATGTCTTTTCCATATTCATCTACAGGAGGTTGAGTGGAGATTAACCTATCCAATATATCCTGCTTGAAGTAACTTATGAGCAGACACTAATCCCAATCGCCATTATCAACAAGAAGATCTGAAACAATCACGTGTCTTTGATAAGTTATATTAGTATTAACGATCTCCTTCAGAATAGTACCAATGCCTGACCAACAATCCTCCCAAGCTTTAATTCTAGTGTCACCACCTACAGAATAGACATGTTATCAAGCACAGACCATTCATCTACAATTTTATTCCATAGACTGGAATCTTATATTTTAGCCTCGATTCTATTACTAATGTTACATCTACTTTCATATTTGTTTCTTATTACTTTGCATTAAAGAGCCCTCGTGTTCACACGTTATCTTCCATCTAACTTTAACAATACAAACTCTATTCATCTCTATCAGTATACCCTTAACCCTAGGCCTCCCATATATATATAATGGTTATGTCATAACATTGTAAAATAATTTCACACTATCATCTAAGATGAGTTTATCCCTCAAGCATATCATACCACTTATTTAAAAATCACATGATTATATATATATATATATATATATATATATATATATATATATATATATATATATATATATATATATATATATATTATATATATATATATATATATATATATATATATATATATATATATATATATATAATATATATATATATATATATATATATATATATATATATATATATATATATATATATATATATATATATATATATATTATTGATTAATTGAATAATAAATATATATATTGAATAAATGTTTGTAAGACAAGAATGTTTCCGCTTTTGAAGTTTCCACATCCTTTATCGGAGGCTTTCAACGGGGCCACATATGACTATACATCAAATGCATCGGACAAGAATAAAAGCAGAATGAATAAAGAAGGATCTCAATTTTGGACGAACACGTACTCCAAATCACAAATAGTAATTTCTTTCCACCTTCCTTCCTTTAACTCATTCTTCTCTCATCATTCTACTTATACTTTCTTTTTCATCTCCCTCTCTCTGTGTTTTCATTTTAGGATTTCAGTATTTTCGAATTGAAAGGTGTTCAACAATGGACTCTGGGAAACTGATCGGATTCGTTGGATTGGATGAATTAGGATTACAGATCGCGTCCTCGCTTCTCCGCCATGGCTACGCTGTTCAAGCTTTCGAGGTTTCTTCTCTCTCTCTCTCTACGCTCAACGGAGAAAAGTATACCTAACTTCATGGCATATATAATGTGTCTTCAATTTAAGCTTCATAAAAATATACGTAACTTCAGTGCTTTTATCATGTACTGTTGTTTTCATAATATCATATACATATAACATTAAATTGAAAGTTTAATAAAAAAAATTCATAAGTCATAATATCATATTTATAAGCTCAAAAAGTTGACATACACACACACTGAAAATTGCTCACACATCCAACTTGATACTATTTTTTGAGATGCTACTTGAAGAAGTTTAGCTAAGTAGTTTATAGATTTTTATTTTTTCTCTCCATTTTGATCCTTTTTTTTTTTGTTTTATTAATTCTTTATCCAAGAACTTGAAGTAAAACGAAACTCTTAATAGTTTCCCTAAATATCTGGGCACAACCTTATAATTGAAATTAAATTTTCTGTAGATAAGTGATCCCATCGTAATAGAACTTGTCAAGATTGGAGGAATTAGATGTGCAAGCCCTTCGGAAGCAGGGAAAGGTAGTTGTTATTTCAGCTATATTGTTTAACTTTTTCATAGACCAAAGTTATCCTTTACTGTTTTTAACAACCTTTGTCCTGGTTTGTTGCATTAGGCCATTTAAATTGAGTTTAATTCAACAATGCATATCTTTTTCTCACTTGCAGGGGTAGCAGCTTTAGTTGTCCTTATATCTCACACAGATCAGATTCATGATCTGATTTTCGGGGATGAGGGTGCTTTAAAAGGTTTATACGGAGCCTTGTCACATTAGACATTATTTATTTTTTAAGGATCTTGATTCATTTAAATATTTCATTTTTTGAATTTGCAGGTCTAAAACAAGATACAGTTCTTATTCTTTGTTCAACCATACTACCATCAGCTCTCCATAAACTGGAGAAAGATTTGCAAGGTAACACGCACCTTCTATGTTTTTGGCGAACTAAATTGCTTGATTCTTTGTAAAAGGAGTTCCTAACAAATGATGCTTATTCCTCTGCATTCAGAATGCATAACTAGCCCTTTGATCATTTTAGCAGTTCTCAAGTTAGTTGAACATTTGAGGATATGGTATGAAGCTATCGGAATTTTTGGGGTCAATGACTCAATATGATGCATCTGTTAATACTGCGTTATGTTTCCTACAGCTTAAGTCCAACCACATCAAGGTCTACAACCAAAAGCCCAAATTTTCAGGGCCTGGAAAATAGGAAAAGTGGGAAGAGTTAGTTACAAAGAGAGAAGGTGGTAACGAACTGAGTCTGTTACATAAGGTGGGAATGAATAATCTGTGAAGGGCATGAGAAGGTTTACGTTTGTAATTGGGAGTCTAGAGGGCAAACTCTGAGTTGAGAACTTTGGAATTCCTTACCAGTACCACCTTCTCTAATATATCAACTAAAACTATTGCACGCTAAATTTACATGTATTTTGGAATGATAGCTTCAAACTTATGATTATTTGGGAATTCAGTGATAGTGGGTTACTGCTCAAAAGTAACCGTTTTCGTTTATCCTGTAGAATTTCAGAAGATGGCCTATGTTGTTGATGCATATGCCTCTTATGGGAGGTCTGATGCCTTGAATGGAAAAGTCACTGTGAGTTATTGTCTTATATTTATAACATGTTGCAAGTCTTGTTAGCTAAGAATAAAGTTCCTGATTTTGGTCAACTGCTTAATCATCCTATCTTGCATCGGTTATTGCTGCCTGTGCTACATAGATTGTATCATCTGGAAGATCAGATGCCATTGCAAGAGTACGGCCTCTTCTTTCAGGTAAAGTTTTGAGACCTGTTTGGATATACAACACGCAAATATGATATGCCATAAAAGTAAGTATCTTTTTTCCCCATCATGCTAGTTAATATTTGCTTTTTGTTGACAGCAATGTGTGAAAAGCTGTTCACTTTTGAGGGTGAAATAGGTGGTGGCAGGTGCATATTCCTTCTTGCCCTTGCTAACCCCAATTTTTTCATTATGTAAAATCTTTAAATGCCCTAGTTCTATATATCCATGCCTTGCAGAGCCCCCCACCCCTAAAACAATATTGCAAAATAACATGCCTCGTGATTTACTTAAATAGTAATCCTAAGTTACTACAAAAAAGTTACTGTTTACCATATTGTGTTCTATTCGGTGTTTTTAATTTAAAAATATTTACCACTCTTTCATTGCAGTAAGGCTAAAATGGTCTCTGTGATGCTGGAAGGAATTCATTTCATTGCTTCTGTGGAGGCTCTTTCTCTTGGTGTAAAAGCTGGAATTCATCCATGGATAATCTCTGATATAATTTCTAATGCCGCTGGAAATTCATGGTACGTGTTTAGTCAATATGATACTGCTAACTTCACATTAAACAAATTCTTGCACATAGTCGTACGGAATTACAATTGTTGATGTTTTGTACTAAATTTATTAAAAAGAATTGTTTATTTGAAAAAAGCTTTTTTAAGACAGGACGAGTGACTGAGAAATATTAAAAAGGAGGGCTTTCTGTTATTACAAATATTCTTTGATGTCTATAAACTAAAATATTCTGGTTTCTGCACAAAAAGAGTGCTGATAATTAAAACATGCCATGTACAATTTTGTTCAAATATTCTCTAATTGCAACCCCTCCCTCTCAATTATCAGAAGGTGGTGATATTTCATTTATTTTGCAGGGTATTCAAGAATAACGTTCCACTTTTGTTAAAGGGAGAGGTTAAGCATCAAATTCTTAACACTTTGATTAAGGAATTGGTAAGATCTTTAGAATCAGAGAAGTAACTCACTTTTGAATTTCTTATTACGTTTCACTTTTGAATTTCTATTCCGCGGTAATGAAATCTCTTATTACTTTTTAGTTGGAAAAGAGACACATTATTGGATCATTTTGGTTCTTGTTTTCAAAATTAGTGTTTTGTTTATTTTACAGCAGCACTTCTTGCTGTTGTTATTCTTTTCTAAACATTTCTTGAAGGTAACTGAATTTGCTTTTATTCCAGGAAACAATTTTGGATATGGCTAAGTCACTTACTTTTCCACTTCCACTTTTGGCGACAACTCACCAACAACTTATTCATGGTAAGAAGTCTCGTAAACTATGTAGTACGCATTTGCTGTCAAGTTTACAAAAAGCAACCCATCTCCAGCAGACATAGTTTAGCAAATTCATTTTTTCAGGGGTTTCACATGCTTGTTTCGAGGGCGATGGTGACAGAACATTAATTAAGGTTAATTTCATATACATCAGTTTGAGTAGTTTCAATCAGAAGTTACTGTTTTTTGAAGCTGTAGTGTCTTTTCTTTACTGTTAGAAATAAAGTAAATAGAAACATTATGGGCTGATTTTTTTCTTTTATATTATCATGTAATTATCATACCCATAGTTCTTTATGATTGTATTTATAATATCCTTCGTGTGTTCTTAACACATGATTTCATGATATGCCTTTTGTTTCTCTTATCTTTAAAAAATTAACATAATTTTTCTTCTAATTCATTATCATGACAGATTTGGGACAATGTTTATGGAGTGAAAGTTTCAGATGCAGCAAATGGAGATGCATATAACCCTGAGCAACTTGCATCTGAAGTCATTGCATCTTCTAAGAGTGTGAAGCGGGTTGGTTTTATTGGTCTTGGAGCTATGGGATTTGGCATGGCAACTCATTTGGTCAAATCAAACTTCTGCGTTTCCGGTTATGATGTAATTTCTCTCTTTGGGATCTTAATCTCTACTGTATTAAATAAGTTTTAAAATTGCTGTAAAAGTTGATAATGGTGTCATAATGGTGAGTTGGTGACTGTATCCGTCAATGATGCAAATTTTGTCCACTTTATCAATAGCATTGGTATTTAAAAAGAAATTTCCCGTCGGAATGGGTACTATAAGTATCTTTTCAAATCCTTATTTTTATTTTTGCGTCTAGGTGTATGAACCAACTCGAATCCGATTTTCAGATGCTGGTGGCTTTATTGGAAATTCTCCAGCGGAAGTCAGTAAAGGTAAATTGATACATACCATACTATCTAGTATATACCCACAAAAAATTGTAGTTACCTATAGACCTAGGAATGATCTTGTAATGTAATGAATAATAAGATTAAAAGTGACTTTTCTTTCATGTGTAAGACTAAGAAGGCCTGAAATATTGGCACTGACACTAGGAATTGTTTTTCAGTCGTATAGCATGTAAATGTAAATGAAATCAAACTTTACCATATTTTGTTCTAAGTGCATTATGTTTTCTGTAGAGGGCACTATTAACAGAATACTCATCTGTGATGAATTTCAAAACTGATGATTCTGTGAGAAGTTCTTAACTCTTGATATGTTAGTTCACTAGTCATATTATTGACTATACCAGTTGTTATTTCTTCTGGTTACCACTTACCACCCATGGGCCATGGCCAACAGGTTAAAATCGAATCAGTTAGTAAATGTAGAGTTTACTGAAATAAAATTTATAGCATCCATCAATCAAGTGATTTATTTATTGAGAGCTTCCATAAATCAATCTATCTAATAGCTTATTATCATTTCATTGTGTGCTAATGTTACCACAAAAAGTAGGCCGGTGAACCATTCAATTATTTACTCATTTGTTGCTCATAGGTCATAGCTTTGATTTTTGTATCATTTTCGTAGTTGGTGTTTCTTAAACTGAGAGTACAGCTGTACGGATTAGTACAGCCTGTTTTATTTGGAATCTAATCATTTTTAGCATGAAGAATATTCTCCAGGGTTCTTGTACTATTTCTATGTTCTTGGTTTTGTATTTGTCCATTTTATGTTCTAGTTACTAGGGTGATATTCTAAATTAGTTTTTAATATTATTGATACAATTACAAGCTCTTCCGCTAAAAATTGATACAAGCATTCTGCATTATATGTAATGAAGAAACAGGTCGGGAATATCGTAAAATGCTAGTAAAATTTAAATGGTTTAGCTATTAGAACCAAGATCTTCTATGTAAGCTGTTAGAGTGCAGAATGATCTTTGGTGGTAATTAGCTTTATGCATGATCACAAAACAAATGAGTTTCCTTTGACAAATATTGATCCCGTTTATTTCCTTTTGCTAAATGGTATATTTTCATGTAAATGAATTTGCTAGATTCATACGAATAAAAATATTTCAATCACATTTCAAGTCCTCTACATCAATCCATTATTCATATGTTATTGCTTTCAGATGTTGATGTTCTCATAATCATGGTCGCGAATGAAGTTCAAGCAGAGAGTGTTTTATATGGAGAATATGGTGCTATTTCAGGTGCACATATGTATCTTAATTACCCTTATTATTATTATTATTACTATTATTATTATTATTTTTATTATTATTACTATTATTATTATTATTATTATTATTATTATTATTATTATTATTATTATTATATATTCTTTTAACTGTACTGATCCTTCTTTCTGCACTATCTAGTTCTTCCTCCGGGTGCATCTATCATTCTCTCTTCTACAGTTTCTCCGGCATATGTGAGTCAGCTAGAGCGTAGATTGCAAAGTATGTTACTACTCCATTGTGATGATTATCTAATGCGTATTATGATTCTGAAGTTATTTTTTCATTTCCTTTTTTATGCAAGAGAAAATTAAATTTTGGGTTTGTCAACTCCCAAATGTTATAACGGGCCTGAGTTTTTGTGACTAAATTATGCGACAAACAAGTAGAAGAAAAACTAAATTGCAAAGTTTATTAGCCTAGTTGTAAATTGTTTGAATATATAATAATAAAGTAGGAGGAAAAACTAGTATAATTCAATAATTGGGTTAAGGTTTCTGGCCAAGTATGAGGCATGAAGGCATGCAATGTTTTAGAAAATCTTTGAGATTAATGTTAGCTTCAGCTTTATAGGTGTCGTGCAAAATGGATAAGTATACCATCCCGCCAGCTTGTATTTTCAATTAACAACAAGTGTCCTCTCGCACTTGCAAATATCCTGAAGAGCCGTGCAAGTTAAAATTGGACAGAAATACTGTTTCAATTATCCCAGTGTGACACGCCGAAGTTTGTACTGTTACAAATCATTGATTAAAATATCTGTACATCGAACACTCCTCATCTCTGAATTGTGGTTTACTGTAACAATATATAGTGTCTATATCTTGATTTGATGTACTTGGCTAGAAGTTTAATGGTGATGCTTAAAGCTCTTAGGGAAATTTGTCAGTTTTTTTTCTCCCCATCAAATGTATATCAAATTCTTAAAAAGATGTGTGATAATACTAGTCTAAATGTGCAGAATCCTCTTCTACTTTAGGACTATGTTTTAATGATCAAAGAGAAAAATGTGCTTGTATAAAAGTTTGTACATGATTATTTTTTGAGTTTAAGTTTAATTACTGTGCACTTACAATTCAACATGATATAGTAGATACATAAATGCAATTTGTGGATTTTTTTATTTGAACCTTGGTCATGGTTGCCTGTATGATATTCACAAGGAATATTATTTCTTTATCCGGAATGCTTTTCAGAGGTCATTTACAACATGCTTTTATTCATTCAATGAAGAAATTAGTTGTCTAATTGTTAATTTTTAACATGAAAATAACACAGATGGAGGAAAAAGTTTAAAGTTGGTGGATGCCCCTGTTTCTGGTGGTGTTCAGAGGGCATCGTTGGGAACACTTACGGTATTAAGTAGTACATCTTTGGTTTTTAGTTAAATTGCTCTTTTGATTTTGTGGACTGATCCACTGAAGTCATGTATATTTCTCAGATAATGGCTTCAGGGACTAATGATGCTCTCACAAGTGTTGGTAATGTCTTAGCAGGTAACAAGTACTTAACATAGAAGTAAATAATGTTAATACTGTATCTGGGTTAACAGATTTCTGAAATAGTTTTCTGACTAATTCATGTTAATTCTTTTTAACCAGCCTTGAGCGAAAAGCTTTATATTATCAAAGGTGGTTGTGGTTCTGGAAGGTATTGTTCAATTTATAAGTCAATCATGCTTTATCCATTTTAGTTCTTTGTCGCATACTAGTGCTACTTTCTATATGCATGAGACAGGTAATTCAATGTCGATTCTGTTAGAAGGTGACAGTAAAGTTGTGTGAATGAGATAACATTAGTTCCAACTAATGTATAATATCATTTTGGTCTATTTTGTTCTCCAGTGGTATAAAGATGGTTAACCAATTGCTAGCTGGAGTTCATATTGCATCAGCTGCCGAGGCAATGGCATTTGCAGCAAGATTGGGTTTGAATACCAGATTATTGTTTGATTTTATTACAACTAGTGGGGGAACATCCTGGTATGTCTTTTCCTTGATGTGATCACTTTCTCCTCCCTCCTCTTCCCCTGGCCAAATAAGAAAAATAAGGAACAAAATGAAAGTCATTCAAATTTTTTCATAACCATCTTTATGGTTATGAGTGTGCTCATGGCTTCTCTTCCCTACTCTGCTCATAGCTATTTCAGAGGATAGTCACTGATCATCCTTTATTTTCAACTCTTAATTTGGAGGACTTCTTATTTCCCACCCCACCCCACCCCCATTGTTTTCTATATAATAAACAACCGTCATAGATTTGAATAGAAGTGTTACTGCTATGTTTAAGAGATGTCTCCTCTTTCAGGATGTTTGAAAATCGTGTTCCACACATGCTAAACAATGATTACACACCTTATTCAGCACTTGATATCTTCGTAAAGGATATGGTAAGAAAGAGTCTATTTTTCTCTCTCTATGTTTAGTAGGGGCACTGGGGGACACTTGATATGAATAACATTTTAAGATTTTTTTATTGAGTATGTTTTCACATTCAGGGAATCGTTACTCGTGAGTCCGCTTCCTTAAAAGTTCCACTTCAACTATCAACTATAGTCCACCAACTGTATCTGTCAGGTGCTGGATATTACTTATGAATTTTATGACGTGTTTTTCACTTCAATTTGGTTGTTTTGATTGCAAATTTTTATTGTTAATATTTTTTTAATAAAGCATAATCCTTCGAGGAACGGGATAGGAAGCCTTATTTCAAATCACATTAAACTAAAGGAAGAAAACAAAGAGGATGGAGATGAACTTGTCCGTATGATGGATGAAGGGTGATGCATTTAGGATCTATTTACCCATGCTCTTTGTTAAGAGTCCCACATCGGACAATATATGACATGAACATGTGTTTATAAGTGGGGGCAGTCCTCACTCTACCAACCGGTTTTGTAGGGTTGAGTTAGGCCAAATCACACATTCTTAACATGGTATCAGAGCCTCGTTTAAGATCCGATGGGCCACCCACTATGGTTTCCGCTATCGGGCCACCCACCATTTATTTCCACGTTCCAGATGTCCAGTCCTGGGCGTGAGGGTGTGTGTTAAGAGTCCTACATCGGACAATATATTATGGCATGAACATGTGTTTATAAGTTTATAAGTGGGGGCAGTCCTCACTCTACCAACCGGTTTTGTAGGGTTGAGTTAGGCCAAATCACACATTCTTAACACTCTTATTTAAAACGAACCTCATCCTTTTTCACGGAGTGGCATTGAGATACTTCAGAATACAACACTTGTCTTTGTACATCCTAGTTTGTTAGTTTCCATCTAAAGATTAATCACATTTTTGAGAAATGAAATGCCCTGTTTTGAATCACTTCAATCCCAAGGAAATACTTGAACTTCCCTTAGCCTTTCATCTCAAATTCTGGCCCTAACTTCTCTGTGAGCATTTGCCTGTCAATCGGAGCTTCTCCATAATCGACATATACAAAAATACCATTAGCTTACCTCCCTGTGAATGTTAGTTTGCCTCCAAGATCGGAAGCTTTTGATACCATATGAAAATAAAATTCTGAATATTACTGAATTAGTTATAGACAAGCTCTAATACGGATGACTGCTTCTAGAAAATAAGAATCAAGAAAATAAGGAAATACAATATTATTTACAACAATATTCAAATTATTGATTCCTACCTTACAAGTGCATCTCAATATGATGATATGTACATACTAAGCCACTTAGAAAAGGCTATTCGTGATTGGTGAATTATTTACATGAGATCTTGAGTTTGAATGCTCATATTATTGTGGTAACCAAATAGAAAACATGTAAACAGTATAAGTCAGTTACATAGTTTTTAGAAAAAAACAACTACAGAAGTATTTTCCCATAAGTTGGGCTCGGCTATCAAATAACAGATTCGTAATGTCCTAATGTGTATCTCGTCTAAATAGTTTTCAACAAATAATGCAAAGTAGATAAAAAAAGGGGGGAAAATGACTGTTAGAAATTGTAAGAAGTACTTGCTCAAACTTGTAACATTGTTGTATAGGTTCTGCTGCTGGCTGGGGAAGAAAAGATGATGCTGGTGTGGTCAAGGTATGAGCAACCAATGATAATTGCACATTTACAATTGCTAAAAATTACATTATATGTGCCTAGGGCAATAATTGCACATTTACAGCAGTACTCTCCTTTGACCCCCCACCCAAAAGCAAATCATCGGTACTGACAATGTCACAATCATCAGCTATAGTTGTGTTTATTCTCTAGCCATTAAAATGCTAAGATGATTTTGTTAAGAGAATATTAAACATTAGGTAACAAACACTTTGATTAGAATAATCAGAAGGCTGTGTCAACTTGTTATACAGGTTTATGAGACACTTACTGGTGTTAGAGTTGAAGGAAAACTTGCGTCTCTCAGGAAAGATGCCTTGTTGCATTCTCTTCCACAAGAGTGGCCTCAAGATCATGTTATTGACATTCAAAAATTAAAAGAAAGCAATTCAAAGATTTTGGTCGTTCTGGATGATGATCCAACAGGAACACAAACTGTTCATGATATTGAGGTATTAACAGAATGGTAAGTGTTGTTCAGTTTGTTTTGTCATTTCTCAGTGCTTGCAGAATCCATTCTACTTTTAATATTATAATATTATCTCAAACCAAACTGCCAAAACCACCACTATTTTTATGTGAGCTAATTATAATTAGTGATAGTTTAATCATGATGTTTGAAGGAAAAGTAAGATGGTCTTTAAGAAGTAAAAACTCAAGTTTTGATCAATTGGACATGATCCTGAGAATTAGACTTAGAGTTTGGCATAATTCAATCTTACAATATGAGGAATGTCACTCTATATTAACTCTTTTTAAGCTCTATGTTTAACCAATATGGAACTTGAACTTTTCTCAATACTGTGCAGGACTGTTGATTCACTGACTGAGCAGTTTAGAAGATGTCCAAAATGTTTTTTCATTTTGACAAATTCCAGGGCGCTGAGTTCTGACAAGGTAAAGAGCTTAGTCAACATGTACCAATAAATCTATAACTTCTATTTAGTTATCAAATACAAAAGATATATGCTCATCTGTTCTCAATTTTGGGCACAGATAAAAATTAAGAATACTATAAAAACAAAAACAGGCCACATATTACAAAGCATAATACTATATTCTATTGTTTCCCTGTAACTAGAAAAGCATGCTATTCGAAGTACAATGAAAAAGTGTTTGTGTCGTCACTTCATTATTGACATGTAAGGTTTGAGCTGAACAACGTCTTGAGCTGTAATAGTTGCAGCACTGAGGTATCTCGGTTCTATCCAATAAAAGTTGTTAAGAAATGTGGTTGAGCCTAACTCAATCCTACAAAACCGGTTGGTAGAGTGAGGACTTCCCCAACTTATAAACACATGTTCTCACCCCTTCACGCTCAGGACTAGACAACTGGAGCATGGAAATAAATGGTGGATGGTCCGATAGCGGAAACCATAGTGGGTGGCCCACCGGATCTTAAACGAGGCTCTTGATACCATGCTAAGAAATGTGGTTGAGCCTAACTCAACCCTACAAAACTGATACCATATTAAGTAATGTGGTTGGACCTAACTCAACCCTACAAACCGGTTGGTAGAGTGAGGACTGCCCCCACTTATAAACACATGTTCAGACCATATATTATCCGATATGGGACTCTTAACAAAAGTACTAAGCTACCCGAGCCGTGTAATAGTTGCAGTACTGAGGTATATAGGGCCATCCAATAGACATACATTGCATTGCAGCACTTATGCATCTAACTGACATAGCATAAAATTCTTCAAAAGAAACCTGATGCATGAGCCATGCTCCAAACCAGAGTCAAAGCTATTAGATATTTCAATGATCAGTAATTTAGAGTGCCATGAAGTTCATAATTTACATTTAATCTTTGACAGGCCAGTATATTGATAAAGGAGATTTGCAAAAATCTAGACACTGCAGCAAAATCAGTTGACAAAATTGATTATACGGTGGTTTTGAGGGGAGATTCAACTCTGCGCGGTCATTTTCCAGAGGCAAGGATGACATGTTTTAGCTCAGTAGTTATTATAAACTATGATAATGAGAATTATGCTTCAATTTGGAAAATGACACGGCTGTTGCTACAGGAACCGGATGCTGTTACTTCAGTCTTGGGTGAAATGGATGCATGGATTATTTGTCCATTTTTCCTTCAGGGAGGCCGTTACACTATTAACGATACACATTTTGTTGCTGATTCCGAACTGTATGTCTTTCCATTCATAACTAAGTATAGGGATTAATTGATACAGTTATAATCCAACTTAATTTTGCCCGCAGGCTTATTCCTGCAGGGGAAACAGAGTTTGCTAAAGATGCTTCCTTTGGCTACAAATCTTCAAACCTACGTGATGTAAAACTTTTGGTCCCTCTCTTTTATTTGATCCATGTAATTTATATTTTCTTATTATTGTTAAGGAAAATAGTGGTTCGAAGTGTTTTTTTATCCAAATATAGTGGGTAGAGGAGAAAACAAATGGCCGCATCCTTGCAAGTAGCGTTGTATCTATTTCGATCCACCTTTTGAGGAATGGGGGGCCAGATGCAGTTTGTCAGCATCTATCCAGTTTGCAGAAGGTATGCAAAATTAGAGATATGGCTGATTCTAACATGCAGATTTTTTTTTTGCCTAAGCAAGATATTATGATTAAGTAGAGAGGTATTCAATTCACTTACTTGGATTAGTATATATTGTATTAAGCAGGGGTCAGTATGCATAGTTAATGCAGCCAGTGAAAGAGACATGACTGTATTTGCACTTGGAATGATCAAGGCAAAACTTCTTTCTCCTCCTTTGTGTTTTCCCCCCCTTTCTGTGTGTTTTGTTACTGATGAAAACGTTCTTCTGTTGTTCTGACTTATTAACAGGCAGAGTTGTCAGGGAAACGTTTCTTGTGTCGCACTGCTGCTAGCTTTGTGTCTGCCTGTATCGGAATCATCTCTAAGCCTCCGGTGTTGCCAAAGGATCTAGGAATAGCTAGAGAAAGGAATGGAGGTTTGATAATTGTGGGATCTTATGTTCCAAAAACGACAAAGCAGGTGAAAAATTAAATCAAGTTATTGATATCTAATTTCCCAAGCAAATCCATTTTCTGATTTTTTTTCTTTCATGCTTATAATCCCAGGTTGAACAGCTTAAATTACAGTGTGGTCAGTTCTTAAGAAATATCGAGGTGATCGACACCCTAATTTTCTTTTCATCATTTGTTGTTAATTTAAATCCTCTCATTTAAAGAACTATAATGAAAATCTTTTTAGTGGAAGCCTTCATTTTTATGTTTAGTACAGTCTTTCTTTTTAAATTTTATTTGCTGGTCTAATTAAGATTTTTTTGTAATAGGTTTCTGTTGAAAAACTTGCAATGGGGTCTATTGAGGAGAGGGAGGATGAAATCAGTAGAGCAGCTGAATTAGCGGACGTATATCTTAAATCTCATAAAGACACACTTATAATGACCAGCCGAAATCTCATAACTGGGAAATGTTTGTCTCCATTTTTTTTAATTTTCTTCTTTCCACTTCTTTGTTGCCAAGATTTTATAACTTTTTCAGCGTTCACAATTATCTCTAAGACAGCTTCTCTATTCTTGTTATGACTATACGAAGAATGCTAGTGCATTTAAATTTGGTTGGGAAACAATTTTTTTGCCCCTCATTCTAATCTTCTGGTTTATTTTCAAATTTGCAGCTGCCTCAGAGAGTTTGGACATTAACTATAAAGTGAGTTCTGCTCTGGTGGAAATATTGAAAAGAATAACGATAAAACCTCGTTACATAATTGCAAAGGTACTCTATGTTTAAATGACTTAGTGAACAAGCATTCTATTGTTTAATTTGTTACATGTTTGTATTAAGAGCTAGTATTTAAATATTATTGATTATGTGTTGGAATCTATGCCTTAATTGCGGTTGGTTCTTAGTCGCCTTAATTGCGGTTCTCTCTTAGTCGCCTTAGTTGCGGCACATTGACTTGCCTTCAATACAGCCCCTAACACCTTCATTGTGTTGGCTTTGAAGGGGTGGATTTAGTTCCACATTGCTTAGAGATATGACATGTGTTGTGTTTATAAGTGGGGGCAATCCTCACTTTACAAGCCAGTTTTGTAGGGATGAGTTAGGCCAAATCCAAATTCTGGGATGGTATCAGAGCCTATCCTAGATCCATTGTTGGGGTTCCTGCATCGTCCACACTTTGGGCTCATTTAGGCCCAAGCGTGAGGGGGATGTTAGAATTTCAGCCTTAATTGTGGTCCGCCCCTGGACGCCTTAATAGCGGCACTTTGGCTTGCCTTCATTGCAGCCCCTAACACCTTCATTGTTTTGACTTTGAAGGGATGAATTTAGTACACCACATTGCTTAGAGATATGGGTTGTGTTGTGTTTATAAGTGGGGGCAATCCTCACCTTATAAGTTGGTTTTGTAGGGATGAGTTAACCCCAACTCAAATTCTGAGATTATGTATAGAAGATTTTGTTGCTTATCCATCTCACTTTCTCCTTTTTATAAGTTAATAAAATATTTCTGTTCATATTTGATGGTTGATCAGATAATACCCAATGACACATCCTTTTTTTTTGGATATGTCCCAAGTTTTGATTGAACACTGACAAATAGTACTTTTTCTAGGGTGGTATTACCTCTTCAGACCTTGCTACAAAAGCGCTTGGTGCAAAATGTGCCAAGGTTGTTGGACAAGCACTCGCCGGTATTCCCTTGTGGCAACTAGGCCCTGAAAGTAGACATCCTGGAGTTCCTTACATTGTCTTCCCAGGTAAGTTTTTTTTTTGTAATTTTCCATTTTTAAAGTTACACTTTCTAACTAAGTCTGAGTATCTGGTACTGTAAAATCTATATTTTCATTCTAGATCTAGGTCTTAATTAGCTAAAATAATCTGTCTTTGGTAGGTAATGTTGGTGACAGTGGAGCATTGGCAGAAGTCGTGAAGTCCTGGACTTGTCCAACGAGTCTTTCATCAACAAAAGAGATTCTTAACGTAAGGATAATCTGGTTCAGGGTTTCGCAGCAAGTATTAGTGAATGTTGATTTTTGTTTTTTTTGTTATAAAGAGTGCAGAAAATGGTGGATATGCTGTTGGAGCATTTAATGTCTATAATTTGGAAGGAGTTGACGCCGTTGTTTCTGCTGCAGAAGAAGAGCAAAGTCCTGCAATATTACAGGTCAGAAGCACACTTCAAGCCCAAAGGGTTCTCGAATGAGGAGATTTGTTAAATATAAAACCATTCCTATGCTTTCACGTACCAACCTAGGATAGTTGATTCATTGAAAAATTGCTAAAATGAATGAAATCTCTGCTATGGAAATTCTAAAGTTTCTAAGAATAACAGCATAATAAATATAACTTCATGATCCTCGATTCTTTTCAATTTCCATCCTTGAAAATTGCACTATTATAGCTTGATGATCAAATTCGGTTGAGGGAATAATAGAAATATTATAACCAGCAGAATTTTGGATTAGGTTTGAAGCAACTAAACTTTAACTTAATTGCATTGTTGATTGATTGTTTCATATTAGTAATTGTTATAAGATATTATGATTATTATATTATTTTAAGAATGTGTGGTTGAGCTTAACTCAACCCTACAAAACCGTCTTGTAGGTTGAGGATTGCCCCCACTTATAAATACATGTTCATGCCATATATTGTCTGATGTGGGACTCCTAACACCCTAGACAACTGGAGCGAGTGAGGGCTGCCGCCACTTATAAACATATGTTCAGACCATATATTATCTACTGTGAGACTCTTAACACACCCCTCACGCTCAGGATTTGCGTCTGGGACGTGGAACTAAATGATGGATGGTCCAATGGATCCTAAACCAGACTCTGATACCATCTTAAGAATGTGTGGTTGTGCCTAATTCAACCCTACAAAACCGGCTTGTAGGTTGAGGATTGCCCTCGCTTATAAACACATGTTCATGCCATAGATTGTCCGATGTGGGGCTCTTAACACACACCCTAACTCTCAGGACTAGACAATTGGAGCGTGGAAATAAATGGTGGGTGACATGATAGCGAGAATCGTAGTAGGTGGCTCACCGGATCTTAAATCAGACTCCGATACCATGTTAAGAAATGTGGTTGGACCTAACTCCATCCTACAAGCCGGTTTTGTAGGGATGAATTAGGCCCAACCCAAATCCTGAGATGGTATCAGAGTTTATCCTAGATCTATTGTTGGTCTTCCCGCATCGTCCACGCTTTGGACCCATTGTTAGCTTTGAAGGGGTGGATTTAGTCCCACATTGCCTAGGGATATGGTCTGTGTTGTGTTTATAAATGGAGGCAATCCTCAAAGCCAATCCTAGATCCATTGTTGGGCTTCCCACATCGTCAACGCTTTGGGCTCATTGAGGCCCAAGTGTGAGGGTGTGTGTTGGAATTTCTGTCTTAATTGCGGTCCGCCGCTAGCCGTCTTAACAGACTTTGAAGGGGTGAATTTAGTACACCCAATTGCTTAGAGGTATGACATTTGTTGTGTTTATAAGTGGGAAAATCCTCACCTTTTGTTGCCTATCCATCTCACCTTGTCCTTTTTATAAGTTAATAAAATATTTCTATTCATATTTGATGGTTGATCAGATAATACCCAATGACACATCCTTTTTTTTGGATATGTCCCAAGTTTTGATCGAACCTAAAATCTTAAGGTGATTGGTGTGTGGATCTTCCCACTTATAAATGCTCAAGTCTCCACATTTATAACCAACGTGGGACTCCAACTCATACTTGACTTATTATTCTTAACATATTAAAATAACTGAAATTATTTTCAATTTTCATCTTACAGACTGGTTTTGTAAGGTTTTTGTAAGGTTGAGGTAGGATCGATTTTGTTCTTTTTTTTAAATAAATTGGTGCTTCTTAAGTAATTTTGTATAACCTATTATATTCAGATTCATCCCGGTTCTTGGAAGCAAGGAGGAATCCCCTTGGTTGCTTGTTGCATTTCTGCTGCAGAGCGTGCTAGTGTAAGTGGCAATGATTATTTGAATTATTTTATTTCATTTAATTTTTCTTTCTTCATTTTTCAATAAGAATGCAAAATTATTTGATGTGAATAGACATCTAAATAGTCCTACTACGTAAGAAAAGTTATTTGTCAAGATGAAACAATTAGAAAATAAAACTAAAAAGTTTGTCTCAATTTTCTTTTACAATCTTTTAAGACAGATCTAGCATTTCTAGATTTTTTTTTCTGAGCGTGTCTTTCATCATCTTTCTGTCACAGTTAATCACCATGAGTTTTTCATGTTCTTGTTAGCAATTTAAAAGAAAAAAAATAGAAATTAAAGAACTGGAAATGTTTTCAGAAAGTAAAGGAAGACTTGGGGCCCGTTTGAATCAGTTTTGCTTTTCACTTTTTAAAATATGTTTTATAAAATTGTTTTGGAAAAGTATTTTTAAGAAGAGAACTATTAAAAAATTTATTTGGTAACATGACTTTTCAAAACTGTTTTAAAAATGAGAAAATAGAAATATTTGTTTGGTAAATTATTTTTAAAAACAGTTTTAAAAATGAGAAAATAAAAAATGATAACTCAAGTGAAAACAGAAATCCAGAAATCCAAAATTAAAAATGAAAAACATGTTAAACCTGTTTTTGTTTTTCACTTTTAAAAACAATAAAAATGAAAGAGTTTTTAAAAACAGTTTTCTAAAACATTGTAATCAAACAAATTTTTAATTTTATAAATTTTGAAAACAAAAAAACTGTTTTTAAAAACTAAATCAAACACACCCTTGGTGTTTCATATTTCTTTGGATGACTCAAAAGAAACTAGTATCAATTAACAAAATAAATGAGGATGTTAAGTATTTGATTTGCAGTGATCATGTGTGGGTGAGGAGAGCACGGAGATCTGTATTTAGACTTGGATAAATATTAGTTTGTGTATTGTTAAATTTCACTATCAATATTTTTATCAGGTGCCCATCGCTGTTCATTTTGATCATGGAACTTCAAAGCAAGATCTTATGGAAGCTCTTGAACTGGTAATTTTCATTTCTACTTGTGCTTACAGCACAAATTCAATATCAAAGATGATGTGACATGCATTTATGGTCAGTTATTGCTTTATTATCTCTATACTTTTCTAAAGTATTATATGTTTGAATGAAACAATTCCAGGGATTCAGTTCTATGATGGTGGATGGTTCACATCTTTCGTTTGATGAAAATGTTGCATACACAAAATTCATATCATTGTTGGCTCACTCAAAAGATATGTTGGTTGAAGCCGAGTTAGGAAGATTGTCAGGGACAGAGGATGGCTTGACTGTCGAAGAGTATGAAGCCAAGCTAACAGATGTTAAGATGGTCATAATCTCCTCTATAATATAAGCTCTCAAACTATTCTTCATTGCTCGACATTGCTAATTTTATTAACGTCGGTCTCATTAATTTCAGGCTGAAAAATTCATTGATGAGACTGGCATAGATGCTTTGGCAGTGTGTATTGGTAATGTGCATGGAACCTACCCGGCAAGTGGACCAAATCTCAAATTAGATTTGCTTAAGGTGATAATATATTTTTGCGTGTAATATCCATCAAAACCATTGATATTTCTTTTCATTCTGAGGTTTTGACATTGTACAATGTTTAGGAGCTGCATTCTTTGAGCCGGAAGAAGGGAGTTTTTGTAGTGCTTCACGGTGCATCGGGTTTGGGCGAAAAACTTGTTAAGGTACAATCATCTACATAATTTTTTTGAGAAGTTAACGTTATGTTTTGTCTCTGACTTCCAAGTAGCATGTACATGCTATGAGCACTGAGTTAAGGATAGAGTTGCAACTACATCACATATATTGCTAACCTTGTAAGAGCTTCTTGATTCCTGACAGGAATGCATAAATCTAGGTGTGAGAAAGTTCAACGTCAACACTGAAGTAAGAAAAGCATACATGGACTCTCTCGTTACTCCCCAAAAAGATCTTGTTAATGTTATGGCTTCTGCAAAGGAAGCTATGAAAGCTGTGGTTGCAGAAAAGATGCGTCTGTTTGGTTCAGCAGGAAAAGCATGATCTACAAGATTTATTTGCTAGGATTAATGGTGACCATCAACTACATATTAGTTTGCTAATATGTACTGTAGTTAACTAATATGTAGTTTTCTAATAATGAATATTACTGCATTATTTATTCATTATCAACATCTTCAATTCAATAAATGATTACATTTCTCATTTACTTGTTTTGCACCTATACTTTTTCTTTTGAGGGGTCTTGTAATTTTACTTGCAAAACTCTGAGAAAGCATGGTAACTTGTTTATCTTTAGAATTTGATTACTCAATAAAAGGGTTTTTGGCTTATCAAATGAAGATAATTTCAACCAATCTCTCTGATAATAGAGCCAAACATTTCTTATGTAATTCGGTTTTGAAAATTTCTTAATATTTATTTAAGAAAAAAGAAAAAAGAGAAAATTGAGAAACTTAATAAAAATAGTAAAATAAAAGTAAAAACTAAGAGTAATATAAAAAATTCTTCAAACTACTGAAATTTTTTAGTGATTAATCTTTTTCTTAAAAATCACTGTTGAAAAAGACGTTTGATATCATCTAATGACTATCATTTTTTCTTTAACATCTTTATTATTGTTTAAATTCTTCAATATCTTTAAAATATGAGCAATATTAAAATTTATATCATTAGTATTATTTACAGCAACATCCGAATAATCACCACAAGATCAGATATATCAAACTTGGTCCTTATTTGTTACTGCATCACTCTAAGAACAAACTATACTTGAATCAAGGAATTTATTACTGAATTGTTTTTATGTTTGTTTTCTACTACTTGATTATCTGCCAAATTTGTAGCTAAACCATCTTAAACTTGTAGTGACTCCTGCACATGAACGAGTTCAATACTGATATTTGATGATCATCTTCAACTTACTATCATTATTGATATGAGTTCTAGATGATACTTTGGGATGAGAAACATCGCAATTTAAAACAATTTCAACGTAATTTATTCTTCAAAACCAACCAAAAAAATGTTTGAAAACCTTTAATTAATGTATTTCCCTATCTGAGTAATTTTTTTTTCCGAAGTATAGAACAAAGTCACCACACATAATATACACATAACCCAAAAGTTTATCTTAATACAAGTGTAGATACAATAATAATAATAATATAAGTATGATACATCTTCTTTTGAATAATAGACTCCAAAATAAAAATTATAAGATAGGAATGACTAGAATGACTTGATAGTCTTAGGTTTAAAGAGTTGATTCTCCACTTTTCCACACTTAAGGTGTATAATTTTTATCACTACGATATCTCATTAAAAATACATTTAGAATAGTGAAGTGGGTGTATAATAATGAATATGTAGAGAATCTAAAATGCGCAGGTTGTATTAATATATTTATCTATATTATTATTTTGGAAGTATAGTATTGATGTCAATTCTAGAAAAACTTCTCACTCTATCTTCGCCTTGCTGTCAAATTCTTTGATATAACTCTTAGAAACTTTTCACTCTAGATCTTGCCATCCTGTTCTTTGATATGGTTTTGAGAGTCTTAACTATGAAGTTCAATAGAAGGGGCGATGACCCTATGTCGCCCTTGGTTATGAATCATCTCGTCTTAAATATCTATCACTCGTTCAATCATGAAAAATTGGAAAAATACATTTTTTAGTTAGAGAGAAGTCAGAGTTAATAAATAATCTACGTTCTACTATGAAGTAGAGATTCAACGTTCCACCACTAACTGGATGGATGATTACGAAGGTGAGAAAAATACACAAGAATGAAGGGGGTTGTTGAATTATATATGTTAATTCTTTCTCTCTTATGAAAAATCAATTTTAGAATCTGATCACATAGTTGTTAGCAACGAAAAGAATAATACTCAGAAGCAAGAGATAAAGCAACACATAGAGTTATCCTGATTCATCTCATAAATTAAAAGTAGTTCAGTCCTCTTGTCCAACAAGAGATTTTCACTGTAATCAAACCGATTACACTTTGCTCAAGCAAACTAACAAAAGACTTCAATTGCCCAATCACACTAAAAAGAGACTTACATTCAAGCAAACTAGCAAGAGACTTCTGCTCAAGCACATAGACAAGAGGTTTCCACTACTCAAGTAAACCAGCAAGAGACTTCCTATATTTTTAAACAAATAGTTTAGAAGAATATATAACATGTATATTTAATATAAATAAGAGGTATAAAAGTGATACAACAAACACAAAGATTCTTAACCAATTAAGATTTTTAAGATATACAAAGATGAGAAATCTTAAGAACTTTTGCAGTAAACAGATAAATTTTTTAGCTCAAAGTTATGCTTGTTAGATTGTTTGTCTGTTCTTAGGTGGTGGTTTTTGTGTGTGACCTTCCTTCAAATCTTCAACTTCTTTTATAGAGGCAAAAAAAGAGTAGTTGGAAGTTGACTTGCATAAGTGTTCTTTGTTGAGAAGCATTTTCAAGAGAGACGTTAGAAGATGAATCTGATTAATATCTCTATCCATTGTATAATGACTTTGTCCAATGCGTATTTCTCATACTAGGTATCTACCAAGATGTTGGGACAGACTTAAGAGGTCACATCATCTTTCCTTGAGATTTGCACTAAGAAACTCTACTTTACTTTTTCCATAAGTCTGACATTGATAAGACTGGTCTGCTTTAGAGAAGAGTACGAATTAGAGGTTGAGCACCTTTAGCCGAGGTCTTCAGAGTCTGAGCTGTCATCAGAAGTTGAGATACCACGTTCAGATTATGATCCTTCAGAAGCTGAGATACCATGTTCAGAGTCATGAGATTCTGATCCTTCAGAATCTGAGTCTTTTGGCTTCTCTACATACACTTTCATCAGGGTCAACTCTGAGTTGAATTTTAAGCTTATGATCCTGCATACTGAAACATATGTTAGTATATCCAATTATTCTTTAAGTACTTTGTTATCATCAAAACCCAAGGGATATGAACAAATTTGTTCCAACAATCTCCCCCTTTTTGATGATGACAAACAAGGTATTTAAGAATAATGGTTGGTTAGTTTAACTAACTTGACAACATCAGAGCATGAGGTTTGTAAGCTCCCTCTGAGTCTAATAGTTCAAAGTTCGAGTTTTATAAGTCCCCCTAAGTTCTATTCAAGTTAATAAAACTTATCTTGATAGCATAAGAAAATAATCTTCAGATAAAAACCAATAATAATATGGGTTCAGGTAAATATAAAAGTATTCAAAATACTTTTATCTTCTTTAAATACTCCCATGATTTTCTCCCCTTTTTGTCATCAACAAAAAGTTAATTAAAACAGAATAACATAGAGAGAGAAAAGATACTAATAAAAAACTTGTGGAAAAATTTAAATTTTGATACAAATAAATAAAAACAACTTTTGCACTTCCCAGAAAATGAATCACGTTTTCCAAAAGAAAGAGAAATGGTTAGATTGGTTGAAAAACTTTCTTTGCATCTTAAGACGATCAAACACACATCTTTCAGCTTCCAGGAATTGGAAACAACATAAGTAGTCATTGCAAGAAAGAGCTAGAAGACCTAGAGTATCATTAAAAAACATAGGTGATTAAACTTCCATAAGAAACGTAAGAAACACTCAAGATCTTCTATAAAAATATGAACCCATAGGTCAAAATCTCACATCTTCATCCAACTCTTTCTCTTCTTAACAAAATAAGCACTCCTTCTGAAGGTACCAAAGTCCTCGTCTCTTCTGAGACAATTATGGTGAAGGAGACCAACGCCATCATGGAGCACCATCAACTGAGAAGTGAAGAAGCCAAGCCTTCTGGGTCAAACACTTTCGAGGAGGCACTCAAGGTGAGGAAGACTTCAAAGAAGAAGAAGAAAATCGGGAAGAGGAAGATGAAGGCTCCAAAGAAAGTCGTCTACTTTGATTATGATGAAGATGAAGAGCCATATATAGACTGGGAAACTACTTTCATTGCTCGAGAAATATTAACCACTTTCTCTTTTTGCAATGATACTCTTTATAAGGTCTCTTGATTTCTTTTGGATGATCCAACGTCAGAGAAGTTTCAGAAATATTCCATCCAATTAAGCCTAGAGTAAAAAAAAAGGAATCATTAACTGTTTTTAATTTACCAGAAGATAGAAATATTCTGAATAAGTATAGCTCAGAGTATAAAATACATAAGCAAATAAGACAGAAAGCATAACAAGTATAATTTCAAGTATTTTTTTTAACATTAAATAAAATCAATTAAGGGGATAAAAAAACAAGTTCGAAAACGTAAGCCTAGGGTTTCTTCAGAATCTCCAGAACAACTTTCAGATTAACACCCATGATATCTTGTCTGACATTCATATCCTTCATCATATCATCCATTTTTGTCTGCTTGATAGCCATGGCTTCCTGATTAACAGCAACAGGGGCTAGCTTTGCCTCCATAAGCTCATGTCTCTTATTGGTAAAGGCAACAAACTCTCAAAAGAATCCTTCAGATCCTGAATGACTGATACTACAGAGCTTGTGAGAGAATCCCATTTAGTAGCATAAATTATTGGGTAAGAAGCAATGGTTTTCTCATCAACCAGATTTTGCACTTTATTAAGAAAAATAGTTTTTATTTCTTTCATATTGGCTTGGATAACGGGTGGAAGAGGTGGAATGTTAGTTTATGAATGGCCAGAAGGTTGTTTTTCTTAGATAGTCATGCTTAAAGAGGTTTTTGGATGAAGTAGGTTAAAAGAGACTCGTTCAATTTCAATTCGAGGTTCAGATGTAGTTTGAACTTGAGATTGATCCTGAATAATTTGTTCAGTCTCAATCTGAGGTTCATATGCAACTTGAACTCGGGATTGAGTCTGAACAAGACTAGGTTTGTTTTGAGGTGTAATTTTAGGTGATAGTTGAGTTTCTGGTTGAATAAAGGTTATATGTTCCGCTTCATCTTAAACAGATAAATTATTTTGTTCAAAAGCAGGACATGTTTGATCAGTTGGTAGGTCTTGAAGGGAGAAGGTTTGAAGAGGGATGGCTTGAATATGTCTGATAAAGGTAGGTGAAAGGGTCACAATTTTGAGGCCAAGAGGAGCATTGAACTCAACTTCATCAACTTCTGACTCAGAACTAGAAGATGCTTTCCCACTAAAAACATCTATGGGTGGTTCAAGCATGGTGTTCAGAGGTGTTGGTTGTTCAAAAGCAGAGAAGTATGTTAGATGCTTCTGAACATAGTGGATTCACCAGCAGTCTGTTCAAAATTAGGTAAATTCATAGTTTTCTTTTAGAATCTAAAAGACGGGAGATGGTCCAGGAGACTCCATCACAAGTTATGATTGTTGAACATATGATTAAGTGTGTTTTGGAGATGAGTTGGGTGAGTGATTTGGTGAGGGTGTTGGTGATATGTGATTTAAGGCGGAATAATCAAAACCATATTTCAAGATAGAGTTTAGATTTCTACCTGTCATATTAGTCTCCATAACATTTGAAGTAGCTTGATTCTCTTCATCAAAAGCTCTTGAAACAACTTCTTCAGGTACATAAGAAGCTTCAACTTAAGCAGTCACTAACCCAGGTATGACTTCAAGAACTTAGATCTCAGAAGTCTCGAGAACATCTCTATCAACAACAGTTTCTTCTAATAAAGCATAAGAAGTTTCAGGATCTTATTTGATTGTTCCAACAGAGCAGAGGCTAACAATTGAGATCCCTTGAAAATAGGTTTTACAACAATGTTCTGGGCTGCAGTATCTGCAATCTTATTTCAGATCAAGGATACCATAACTTCCTATTCTTCCTATTCCTCTTCGATTTCATTAGGAACTAACATCATCCTTAACTTCTTATTTCTTATAGGTGCATCAGATGAGACAGAAGAAGAAGATACCTTCTAAGGAGTTCTTCCATTTCTTATCTTAGAGGGCATTAAGGCAGTGGATGCAATAACCTCTTCAACTTATTTCTCAATCTCCGTCTTCTTCTTGGAAGGCTTCTGAACTTCCTTCTGAGTAACTGAGGCAACCTGCTTTCTCTTATTAGAATATTTGTACACATCAACATGTCCATTAGGTAAGTCTTTATATCTCGGAACCACACCTTCTTTTCTTTCCATTTGAATGTATATTCTTATTGACTCGGGATTGTCCTACTTGGTAATGACATGACAATCCTTAAGATAATCAATATTTGTACATCTAACTTTGAGAGGCTCTTTAGATACCACTACTTCACTCTTCTTCATAAGCTTCATGTTGGCTAGAAGAGAAGCAGAAAGAATGTTCCCGTGGATCTCCTCTAGATCCTTTTTATCAGGAACAATTTTAAGGGCATCAATCAGACGACCCTGATAAAATAGTTTAGGCAGAAGTCTAACATAAGGCACATTATTTTTATTCCGCTTCATGCTATCTTTGATAGCCTCATAGAGACGATGGAAGATATATGCAAGAAGGTTGATCTTATCTTCATTTACCAAGTAGAAAATGAAGTGCTTGTGATCCCATGAGATTTGATTAGTGTTTCCTTTTCTAGGGATCAATCTTCCAATAAGAATCTTGAATAGAAGCTTTAAATTTCTCTTCATGTTATTGACCTTTCCAAAGTTTGAAGAGCACATATATCCAGAGTTCTCAAATAAACATATTTTAATGGCTTCAGCTTCAGAACTATTTTCTTTTGTGTTCAAAATTAATCTTCCAGTGTTGGTTACTTTTAAAAGCTTGACAATAGTCTTATGTGTGATGATTACATCAACACCCATCACTACTGACCTAATCTCCACTTCTTCAAACTTCTTCAGACCCATTTCCTATCTACTCTTCCCTTTCAAGGATTTGTCACTCTGTACCATCAAAGTTTGTTCCATAGACGCATAAAGTTTGTCATAAACTTCAACCCTAACCCATAAATCCCTTATCAGATGAGGGTAAGTTGGTCCACTCAGCATATCAAAAAATGAAGACCACTCTTGTACTCTAAAGGAACTCCATAGGTCATACCCATTCTGATTGAAGGATTCGAAATCAACAATTTGTTCCATTAATAACTTTAGATCCTCCTGATTGATATTCATGGTTTTGGGTTTTATAGTCAAACTCTTACTAGATTCGACTATCATTTGTGGATGTTGAGAGGATGATGAAGATGACATTTCAGAATGAGCTTTAGGGTTTATAAGGTTTCCTTTTTGAAATGGGTTAATTTCATAGGAGGTTTGAGAAAACAAAAGTATGGGAAGTGTGTGTGTGTGTGTGCGTGCGTGTGTGTATGTATGTGTGTGTGTGTATGTGTGTGTGTGTGTGTGTGTGTGTATGTGTGTGTGTGTGTGTGTGTGTGTGTGTGTGAGAGAGAGAGAGAGAGAGAGAGAGAGAGAGAGAGAGAGAAATGTGTGCGTATGATATAAGTAGAGTGTTTTTGAGTGAAAAAATAACCTTGATCAAAATAGAACATAGAGACAAAAGAGGAGAAAATCATAGTAACTAATACAAATCATCAAGATCGGAGGAGTTTTTACCCAATAGTTATAATCCATGTGTCAAAAGATATTTCAGATTTATGACACGTAAGAGGACAGGTGCCAAGGCAGAGAAAAATATTTGTCCACTTGTGTGCATATCAGAGGCAACTAACCTTATTCTGAGTTTCTGAGGCTGAGATGCTTCAGAGGCTATTATTCATCATAAGTTAGTTCAGAGCTTCTGATCAAAGTAGCTTTTAGACATCATCAGACTCTGCTTCTCCAATCATATGTAAGCACATATTTTAAAAGATTAGGATGCATGACTCTGATATAGAACAATATTCTTTGTTAATATGATAAAAGTATAATTATCACAATGAAGTGTAATTCATGTTTCATAAATATGAAACTCTTCTGATTGATATATAAAATGTTGCATAAAAAACACAGAGATAACCATACCTTTCTTTGTGCATCTTCTGGTATGCTATTGAGATTGTTCTTGAAGAACTATATTGTTCCAACAATGCTCTTCTCAAAACCATCAGGAGTCTTCTCAGACTCCAAAACAACTGGATAAACTTCTGATATTTATTAAGAATCCAAAGCACTTGCTCTTTATAGGACAACATCAGTCTTCCCAGTACCAGTAATCTTGCCTTACCGGTTTCTTCCAGATTCCATATTTTCTTCCTTATTTAAAGTTAGGATTTGGAATATAAGCCTTTTTCTTGATGTAGGTTGTAAGCAACCACTACCTTGGAATTGAGATTTTTGCTTTGCTCTTTAGCATATCTGCAAAAAAATAATCTCATTCTTTGGTACCCATACTTTTATGGGTCCTTTAGTGTTAGTTCTGCTATACCTTCTCTTATTTTGAACCTTAGATTTCTAATAAGGCTTTGGGTTATTCAAGAGTTTAGATTTTAAAGTTTGCTGTCTTGATGATTCATAGTCTTAGGTTATGGACCTTTCAAAACCTTGTAACCTGATGTCTTAGGTTATAGCTTCTTCATAACCTTTGACTTAAATGCTTTGTGTTCTGATTCTTTTAGAACCTTTAACTTTAGAGTCATTGGTTCTAATTTCTTTAGGACTTTTGATCTTGGGATCCCAGGTTTTGATTTTTTTAGAACCTGTGATTCTGCAGTTATATGTTCTGTTTGATTTGAACCATTTGCTTAACTAGCAGGCACAAAATGATAGTTCATCCCTTTTTGAGCAGAGTTTGAAGAAGAAGGATCTGATGGTTTCATCAAGATTTTCAGTCCTTAGATTATAAGGTTTTTGATGATAACAAAGACCTTCCCCGTTGCTTATACTTACACCGTAGATCATGGATGCAAGTTTGGTTTTGTTAAAGCCAAGTATGATAAACTCTTGAAGAGCTACTTCATACTTATCAAGATGTTTGTAAAATATATCTTTTATTGAAGCAATCTGATCTCTTTCAAATTTTTTAATCTTGTCTTTAGAGAAGTTTTGTGCATCTCCTATAAGACCATATTTCTTCTTTATAATGTTCATATGTTTGGCTTTCCGCTGTCATCTTTCCATAAGATCTTGATATAAGTAATTAAATCAGATTAAGAGAGTTTGGAAATACCTCTTTTGTATCCTCTGAATCTGAGTCAGAACCAGCTTCTGATTCTGAATCTGAGAACATTGAAGCAACCAAATCTAGGTTGGATTTTTCTTTGCTCTTGTCAGCTTCCTCTTTGTCATCAAGTTCATCCCATGTTGCCATGAGGCTTTTATTGAATTTACTTCTGAATTTATTCTTCTGGAAGTTTTCTTTTTTGGCTTTGTCCTTCTGAAGATCGGGACAATCAACATTGAAATGATCAGGCTTCTGACAGTTGAAGCAAACTTTCTGATCATCCTTGTTTTCTCTGGAGCTTGTACCATTGAAACCAAATTTTTTACCAGAGAACCTCATGTTTTTATTGGCAAGGTACTAAAATCTTTTTATGATGAATTCCATTTCATCATCGTCAGAGTCTTCATCAGAAGCTTCATCATGAGTGGCTTCTTTGTGCTCCCAAGTCTGAGAAGATTTATGATACCTCCAAACAGATTTCAAAGCCATAGACTTTGATCTCTTGATTGGTTCTTCATCTCCATTGAGTTCTAACTCATGACTATGGAGATTACTTATCAGACTTTCAAGACTGATAGTGTTCATGTCTTTTGCTTTTTGAATAGCTGTAACCTTTGGTCTATTTCTGACAAGAAGACTACTAAGAATATTGTTGACATGATTATAGGTGGTGTAGCTTTTGTCCAGAACCTGAAGCCCAAACACAAGTATTTGAAACCTTGAAAACATGGTTTCAATACTCTCATCATTTTCCATTCTAAACATTTCATATTGTTGAACCAAAGAATTAGCCTTATGTTCTTTGACTTATTGATTCCCTTCATAGGTGGAACATAAAGATTCAAAGATGGTTTTGGCAGTTGATTTGTCAATGATCTTTATGTAATCTGAGTAAGGTAGAGATTCCACCAGAATACCCCTCACTCTATGATACCTTATATAGACCTTTTTCTGAGCAGATGTGAGATTCTTTCTATTAGTCACCATACCTACTCCATCAACTTCAAAGTTGATTCCATCTTCCCATAACTCATCATAAAGCCCTATGATACGCGCGTACATTTTTCTTTACCACCAATCAAACTCAGTGGAGTTACCACTGAATGTTGGTGGTCTAACAATATAGTTGTTTTTATCATATGTACTATGATAATGGTTACTATTACCACGAGGAGTCCCACGCTACTCCTTTGCAAGAATCTACTGTTCTTCGAAGACTTCACTCGATTGGATCCAGATTGCATAATCTTGTCCAAAACCTTCAAAACCTAAAAGAACTTGGAGGAAAATCCTAACTTGATTTTCTGATTTGAAACCCTCAAAGTTCCCAACCCAATTTATAGTACAACAAACCTAAATTGGACGTTATCAATCCTAATCTAGATGGCACCCAATCAAAAAATGATTATGTGTAGATTGATTGTGTGTATGTATAAAAAAAGGTTGAAGACGATAAGAGTGCTTTGAAATCCTGGTTTCATATAGGTTTTACACTCTAGAAACCTTGTTAGAAAATGAGGCATGTATCAACTATATATATGTGAATAAGTGAAAAGCAAAAGGAATGCAAAAGAAACATAAAGCAATGAAAATTTTCAAGATTTTTTATCTATAGGTTGACCTATACAAGTCATGTATTGACCTTTACATGTTATGTGCCGAACTGTAGAGGCGGCACATGGAACATAACTCACAGGATTTAAAACTACAATGCATGAGTTGACCTGTATATCGTATGTGTCGACTTGTAGAAAATATTGTCTTCTATAGGTCGACCTATGATGCATATGTGTCGACCTGTAGATAATTTTTCACACAAAGATGAATTTTTTTATGCATAAAATCCTTTCTTGATGCATGAATCTTTTCTAAACCATTTCCAAACATGTTGTCATGCTTCCTAATGCTAAAAATGCTTCCTAATGCTAAAATGCACAACTAGAATCAAATGATACAGTCCAATGTACATAAATGCTAAAGTATCCTTATTTTGACATCATACAAAACACATCTAATGGAAAGTTGAACTCACATACTCCCTCTTTTTTGATGATGGAAAAACTTGAGACAATGCGTTTTGTGCCCATGAAGGCTCCCCTTGAATGTATGCATCATATATTCATATATTCCCCCCCCCCCCCCCCCCCCCCCTTTGACAATATCAAAAAGAGATAAAGCAAGTTATTTCCAGTATCACATAGATATAATAGATCACATATATAATATACGATACATCAGCGAATGCAAAGATAAGAAGATGCACTCACATATATTCAACATACAAGAAAATACACAAAATTAATAAACACAACAAGATTACACGTTTATCATTCAAAACAATAGACATAGTACAACCATTGTCTAAAGTTCAAGCAAAATATCAATATTGTCAATACATAACAAACATCAAAATAGTCCGGTCAAAATAAAAATGCATGAAGAATCAAATAATGGCTCTAATAAATGCACAACAAAATATGAGACTCAAAGACACAACACAACACAATATTACAACACTTCATCCATAAACACTTCATCTTTTACCACGGCCCCAAGGCATTGGTCTGATACCCATATACCATCCTTGCCCATCATTACCATAATGATGATCCAAGAAGTCACATATTTCCCGATAAAACCTAGCATAATGATGATGGTTGTCATTCTGAGCCGAGATCATATGGTTGATCCTATCAATCGTGGCATCATGATTCACATTCATCACATTCCTCATTGACACAAGACTTTCCGTCACATAAGAAAAGAAAGCATCAAAATTAGCATCCTGAGTGGTCATGTGTTCTTGCATTAGGCGGAACCTCTCCATTTGAGCCGCTTCAAAGGCATCCCGCCTTCTACAATCTTCCACTTACCACTCGTTTTGCCTCAATTGCATGTTCTGGAGCATTATCATGATGAATGATGTATCACCAAAACTAGTACCAAAAGCACTACCATGAGCATCTCCATGAGGATCATCTTGCATAATAGAATCACCCTCAGGAACATCATGAGGGGCACCCAATGGTTGCTCATCATCCATATGAGCCTCAACACCATCATCATCGAATTCAGAAGGATCATCAAAATTGTAAATCTTTCTACCATTCTTACCTGTACGAAAGCAGTATGTCGATGGTGTAGGTCCTAAAAACACTCTATGTTGGTTATGGTGCATTGAGAGAACTCTTGAGTTGGGCCTTGATATTTATAGGTAAGATTGGGCATGCCAATGTTGAAGTAATTCAAAATTTTGGTAATCATAAAGACATAGCAAAATGACGTCCCTTTGTTGCGCCCCTTAATAGCGAAGATTCGTGATACAAAGTAATGTGTCGAGTTAATTTTGATCTTATTTAACAAAATATACGCCAGATGAATCTTAGCAAAATCAATTCTTAAAAACCATCAATTCTTCTGGCGCAAGACATGAGAAACCAACCATAATAGAACTCTAGGAACCATATTTAATTGCCCAATAGTAATAGGGTCATAACAGTCATAATCACGAGGAGCTTTAAGTAACTCATTCACATGAATGTACCACTTAAAGTGAATATGAGTGTTGGTATCCATCACCAACGGATCAACTTCATCATCATCAACATCAACAACAGTTATATCAAATAAGGATTTCCAAAGTTCATCAGTGAATCCATAAACGATGTTATCTATGGTAAATTTGAAGTATGAACCTCTCCTATCATGCAACCCGGAGTATAAAACATGGATGGGGTCTTCATTATAATCCTGAGCAATCTGCAGAAAATAATCAATTTGTTAATGTGCAACAAGACTATCCACTTCAGAGATATCAAACCACCAACCAAACTTGCCTTCCAAACATATTACTTTACCACTAGCCTATGTTGGTGTTTTTCCTCAAATTCCTTAACACACTTTGTAGAAAGAAAAGAAAATGGAGTTTACACAGTAGTAGAAGATATACTTGCTTTGCCTTTGCCTTTAGTATCACCTTTGGTCTTTGAAAGCTTGTGAGCCATTGAAAAATGTTCAAACATAGTTTGCACACCAACAATTTAATGAAATGTGTGAACCATATGTGAAGGAGTATGAGAAATAAAAGATTACCCACACACTCAAACAAGACATACAATCACAGAAACACACAAAGAAGTGATGAAGAACTACAAACAAGTGCAAATTCAAAGTTTTAGTGAGTTTGGGTGAAAAAGGGTTTTTGAAGATGAAATGATGAAAAATTGATGAAAAAGGAAATGATTTGTAAGAAATATGAATGTTTATCATATGTAGTAAATGAATCTAACAAGCTTTACTGCCAATTGAATGATTTGCACAATTCAAGATGAAGTGAAGAGTGATAGAGTTTGATGCATGTATGAGGACATAAGAGAAATGAAGTGAATTTGGCCAAAAGACACTTATGATTCGACTCTTGAATGCATGTGCCGACCTATCAACATCATGAGTCGACACATACTGAATCATTTTCAAAACACTTCAAAATTTTATTTTATGTGCCGACCTATCCAACACATGTTTCGACACATACTGAATGAATTTTGAAAAATTCAAAACTTTGATTTTATGTGCCGACCTATACGAAGTATGTGCCTACACATGATGTTCAAAAATTGTCACTTGTGAATTTGGAATGACTTGGGAAAACTCAGTTTGACTCATGCATGACAAATTGATGAGAGACAAATGCATATGGTTGTTTTTCATGATTTGCTAGCTAATAACATGCAAACACATAAATGTAAGCATGAAATAGTAAAAGATATATATATATATATATATATATATATATATATATATATATATATATATATATATATATATATATATATATATATATATATATATATATATATATATATATATATATATATATCAAATATGAAGATATTTAGAATGAGGTCACTATAAACATGTTAAATAAAATACACAATGGTTATCATTTAATTTTTTGGAAATGAACACTCATAACATGTATCATACACACAATATCACATACCTTTGAGAAACAAAAAGGTAAAAGAAGAACTTACTTACAAAGTGATAAAAAGATTGAAACAATATTACCTCATCGTACAAATGGCGGAGGATGCATATGCATTCCGCAAGGAACTCTCGAACGAAAGTTGGAATAAATGCAAGAAGTGCCACAAACTCTATGAAAACGAACACTCTTACAACTTTTCTCTTTGTAAAAGTACTTGAAAGTGTGATTAATAATGTATCTAAGAATACCATTAAATTGATGATCATCCTTATGCTTGGACTTTCAATCTTGTTCAATCATGACAATTATATCGCTCTTCCTCATGTATCATCATATTAGGTTGATCAATCCCTAATTTGATGCACTTGAGTATGCCTTATTGAAGATAAACCTACATCATGAACACAATACCTTTTCCGACACTTCTCGGATAGAAAACATTAATAATAATCAACACACTTTTACCAATTAACATAACACTAAAAGTTAACCTCCTTGGTAACATTATCCTTCTTCCTTGCCACAAAGTCAAAGCCATAAGGAGATGTCACCCGTATCATGTCTTAAGCCTTTACAAATGAGACCCTATACTCTCTTCATAGAGCCAAGACATCTATCCTGCAATATCTACTATAATGTTAGGTACCCAATCTTCATTGGATCCTTGATGATTAATGAAACCTTGGTTGCATTTAGGAATCCATTGAAAGGCACATTTAGGAACAAAAAGTTTCCTAAACTTGCACTTTGCAATAATGTGACCCTTTTTGCAATAATAATGACAATATAAGTTGTGAGAAGATGTGTTTTTGCTATTAGAACCCTTTTCAACAAAACTATACCTTCTATAAGGATTATGAGAAGGCATATCATATTTAGAAGTATCAATAGCAAAAGTAACCTTAGGTTGTAATGCCTTATCCAACTTAGCTTTAAGAGTTTTTGACTCTTTTTGCCAAATGTGACAAGTTTCACAACCAAACCATGAAGGTATGTCTTCCTCACTCTTATCTTTTAGAATATCTACCATAGATTGCCTAAGAGCTTCCATAGTCTTTTCGTTTTCCAAAATTTTAGCTTCTAAGTGTGAAAAGATTCATTTATTTGAAGCTAACTTTTTGAAAGCATTTATGACTTGTCTTTGTAGATTTTCAAAAGATTCTTGTAATTTAGAATAATATAAGTCATGAGTAGATTCAATCTTAGAGTGACCTACAACCTTTTTCTTCCTTTTGTTTGCCATGTAGCAAATCTTGGCCGATTCGACACTTTAATTCGAGATTTCATCACTTGAAGAATCACTTTCACTTTCCCAAGCAACATAGGCTCTTTTATACTTGCTAGATTTCTTGTGATGCTCTTTCTCTTTATGTTTCTTCTTCGTAGGACACTCCGACCTATAATGAACCGCTTTTCCGCAATTATAGCATGAACTTATAGGTTTACCCTTCTTATTCTCATCTTTCTTTGAGGAGTTAGATAGCCTTCTAGATTTACTTTGGTTTTTTTCGGAGTACTTATCTCCATGTTTCCGCACGTATCTATTAAACTTTTTGATGAACAACCCCATATCTTCTTCATCAGAATACTTGTCATCTTTTGCTTCACAATCACGTTGCTCATTGTGTGAGGATTTTGAGCTTGAAGTCATTAGAGAAACAAACTTCTTCTCTTCCACCATGTCTTTTCCTTTATCTTTATTTACCTTCTTCTCGTGCTCTTTTTCATATTTTTCCATGCAAGTGAGTTCTTGCTCATGTTCTTCCAATTTTCTAAACAAAGTAATGAGATTAAGTGTTTTAAGATCATTCGCCTCCTTGATTGCGGTGATCTTAGGTTATCATTCACTATTAAGACACCTCAAAACCTTATTAGTAGAAATATCATTGGAAATAGGCTTACCTAGAGCATTCAACTCGTTGATAACACGTGTGAACCTCTTTTGCATTTCAGAAATGGTTTCACCATGCTTCATATGAAAGAGTTCAAACTCTTGATTCAATGTATTGATCCTAGCTTGTTTGACCTCAATAGTTCCCTCATGGGCAACTTATAATGAGTCCCATATAGTCTTGACAGTTTCACAATGAGAAACACAATAAAACTCATCAACACCGAGTGCAGATATGAGAATGTTTTGTGCTTTCTAATCGTAAGACCACAAATTCTTATCATTATCATTCCATTGATTTTCTGGTTTTGGTACGACGACACTTTCACCATTGGTCTTTGTAATTTAGTTTGTACCATTGATGATGACGTCCCATACACCCTTATCAACCGAGTTGATATGGATACGCATACAAGCTTTCCAATAGCCATAATTTTTGCCGGTAAAAATTGACGCTCTATTGTACGCCCCTTTAGGTTTGGTAGCCATTTTCTAATAAGCAAATCTTAAGCACGAAATTAACTGAAGCTCGTGATACGACTTGTTATATGATAGACTTAGATCTAGAAGGGGGGGGGGGGGGGGGGGGTTGAATAGGCCCTGAGTCAAAACCTTTGACAAAAAATAGTTTTGAAAATTTTATGGCGCGAAAGAAAATTAAAATATCCCGAATCAAAATCGTCTAATCGAACCCTTTATCAAAAAACTTAGATATGCATAGTAGTGACAATTGTATGATAATGATTCACAAATCGATCAAACACAACTAATCACAACTAGTTGAATGCAAAGCAATAGGGAAAGTATACTTCCAATGATAATTCACAAAAAAAATTGAATCAATTTTTCGAACACGAAGTGTGCAATCGATATTTTTTGAAATTTTATGTGGTATTGTTGATATTAAAACCCAATCACAACCTAAGAAGTTGTGATCAACTCAACAACACCAATTTCAAAATGTGTTCAAAATTATTATCCAAACAATTTGATCACATGATCAATGAACTCAACAATTTGCAAACCAAAAATAATAGAGAGATAAAGAGATAGTACATAAGGATTTGTTTAGGCAGATCCTCAATCGACCTCGCTATGGGTACGTCTTCCCTTAATTCGAATTCGAATTGAGATAGTGTAATATAGCTTACTTTTCAAATGTATGAATACAAGAGAGATGTGGCAATCCAATCCTACAAACCCTAAGTTTGATGTTGATTATGACACCTTTTATTCCCTTGATCAAAGCTTGATCAAGTAATCAACAATGTCGCTTCGATTCACCGTCTCACGCTACTTCTTTGCAAGAAACCCATTGTTCTTCAAATCTTTCACTCGATCGAATCCCAAACGTGCACTTGTTGAAACCCAAGATTTACCAATGTGATTCACCGTCCCACACTACTCCTTTGCAAGAATCTACTGTTATTCAAAGACTTCACTCGATCGGATTCAGATTGCCTATTCTTATCAAAAACCTTTAAAAGCTAAAAGATCTTGAAGGAAAACCCCAACCCGGTTTTCTGATTTGAAACCCTCAAATTTCCAACCAAATTTACAGTACAACAAACCTAAATTGGACGTTATCAACCCTAATCTAGATGACACCCAATCAAAAAATGATTCTGTGTAGTTTTATTGTGTGTATGCATAGAAAAAGGTTGAAGATTATAAGAATGCTTTGAAATTCTGGTCTAGTATAGGTTTTATACTCTAGAAACTTTGCTAAAAAATGATGCATGTACCAAGTATATATATGTAAACAAGTGAGAAGCAAAAGGAATACAAAGCAATGCATTTTTTCAAGATTTTTTTATCTATAGGCCGATCTATACAAGTCATGTGTCGACCTGTACATGTTATGTGCTAACCTGTAGAGGCGGCACATGAAATAAAGCTTACATGCTTTAAACGGCAACATATGAGTCAACCTGTAATTTTTTTTTCTTCTATAGATCGACCTATGGTGCATATGTGTCGACCAGTTTTTCACCCAAGTATGAATTTTTTGATGCATAAAATCCTTTCTTGATGCATGAATCTTTTCTAAACCATTTCCAAATATGTTGTCATGCTTTCTAATGCTAAAATGCACAACTAAACTCAGATGATACCGTCTAATATACATAAACTCTAAAGTATCCTAATTTTGACATCATACAAGACACATCTAATAGAAAGTTGCACTCACACTTCTCTACGACCAATGAATTCTCACTTTCTCTGTTGCTGATAATACAAATGTTGGACACTGACAGTCGCTTATCTTCCCTTCCACCACCTTCATTCCTTCCATATTCTCAACAATTTGATTGTGCATGTTATCTTTCTACGAGACATCATCTAGCGTACTTTCACTTTGTCCTAACACCATTTCTTTGTAGGATCAGCCAACTCCAATCTTTCCTCCTTGCGACTCACTTCCTTCAGTGAAGTTTTGGAACACTTCTTTTCTTAGTGCTTCTCTCTTGAAGATGTCTCTCATCTACCCTGTTACCATTGCTTTCACTCGAAGTTTCCGCCACCGCTATCATGCCTTAAGAACAACTAAGGAGCACCTAGAAGATAACTTTGCACACAAAATTTTACAAATTCAAGTATCATATTAATGTCACGTATAAATACACAAAATAACAATACAAGCGTGATCTTATGTGTGGACCTATTTAAGCTTTTATAAGTATAACCATATGGAGTTCCTATATAAAATAAATAACCTCTAAGGTTAAAAGTTTTCCCTCTTATCATTATAATCTCATACTTTTATAATATAATCTCATTTTGACCGATATGATGATAAACTTAAAAGTTATATAACCTCTTATCATTATTATACACAAATTTGATTTTTTAAAAGAGAAAATAATGCATCAAAAATATAAATTAATTTTATATTATTAATTAATAACCACTATGCATTTTGCTAAACTAAAATGAAAATTTTAAATTAATTTTATCAACATAACGATATATTTTCATTGAATCTATTAAACTCTTTTTTTAATTCATTTAAAATTATTGAAGGCGTAAAATAATTAACTATATAGTAGTAAACTTTATTTTCAAATATAACCGACACAAAATAATGAAGAGGCGTTAAGAACAACAAGTAACAACCTCGTAACGCCAACACATAATAAAAACATTCTTAATCCATAAGAGCCGTCATTATCATCACTCACTCGCCAAAAATCTGATTCACTTCAATTCAACAAACGCATCTCTCTCTCTCTCTCTCTCTCTTCAATGGCGGATCACAACCAAAAAGCTGAGATCTTTGAACTCAACAATGGAACCGTGCAGCTTCTCGTTACCAATCTCGGTTGCACAATCACATCCTTCTCCGTACCTGGCAAAGATGGTTCATTTCTCTTCTCTCTCAATTTTCATATTTTCCTTTATTTTTTGTGACATAGTCGTGATGGGTCTGTCTCTAACATGAAGGTGTGTTATCCGATGTTGTTCTTGGTCTGGACTCTGTTGAATCTTATCAGGTTTGAATTCACCAAAAACCCCTCTTTTTTAGCTTTTATTTGTAATTGGCTTGTTTAGTTTTCACTTGGATCTGTCTTTGTCATTCATGGGTATTATGTATCCATTTTCAAAATTCTGTCTTTCATGCTTCAACATTGAGAATCCTATGAGAAATTAGAATTGTATATATAGACAAGGAAGATCTTAGAATGTAATCATGGTTATAATTGAGGTTTTAAATTGTTATCATTGGATATATGTCACAATCCTTGATATTATATTAACAAATGGTTATAATTGAGTCTTGATAACGGTTGTAGTCTCCTCATGATCCTTGATACGAATCAAATACAGTCAATCTCCGTCACGATTGTGGTCATGTTGTTTCAACCAGTGTAGTCAAGATCGAATGTTGGATCGTAAGATCTTACAAGCTAAGGATGCCCGAGAGTGCTATGATCACAGAAAGATCATTTTCATCGGCATCATGATAGAGCTTTTTGAAGCAAGATTGTAAAAATGTATATACTGGGTCTTTTTCTGGAGCCTGTGTTATGATTTTCATGTTTTCCTGTTTGTGTGTATATATGTATGAAATTATCCTTCGTAGGATCTTACTTAACGATACGATCTTTAAAAAGCCGACCGATCCGACTTATGATCTCATGCTTGACTACATTGGTTTCAACTACATTTAAGTTGTTATGTCCCGGCTCAGATTGCCTTCACAATTCCGTTGTGGACGCAATTACCGTTGTGAGTGGTTTGTTGATTTCTTTTTATGTTTCTTGTTCCAACCAGAAAGGTCTTGCTCCTTATTTTGGCTGCATTGTGGGTCGGGTTGCAAACCGGATTAAGGATGGAAAGTTTAAACTTGATGGGGTTGAGTACTCTTTGCCTCTCAACAGACCCCCATGCAGTCTTCATGGTATGGATCAATTCTATGAATGCATAATCTTTAATTCTTTTTGTGCTGGATTATGAAATGTTAATATTTGATAACATTCATCTGGTTTGAAGTGGAATTTACAACAATTTATGATTTCTGCTTGCTGATTTCCTGATCTATGCCCAAATTTTAGGTGGAAATGTTGGGTTTGATAAGAAGGTATGGGAGGTAATTGAATATAAAAAAGGAGAAACTCCTTCAATCACTTTTAAGTATGAAAGTCATGATGGAGAGGAAGGTAGTGCTTTTTTCCATTCTGTCTCACTTTTTTTTAAGTATTGTAGCTATGTAACACTGACACTTTAGATTGAAGGTGTGTCTAGATTGAAGGTGTGTCTGAGTGTGTGATACATCGACACTGACCCTTGTGGTTACATACAATCACTTATATTTCTCAATTATTACTCGTGTCGTGTATGTGTCATGCTTCATTGTATTACATTCAATATGCTCTTCCATTCACTTTAGATTGAAGGTGTGTCTGAGTGTGTGACACATCGACACGACACTGACCCTTGTGGTTACGTACAATCACTTATATTTCTCAATTATTACCCGTGTCGTGTATGTGTCATGCTTCATTGTATTACATTCACTATGCTCTTCCATTCACTTTAGATTGAAGGTGTGTCAGAGTGTGTGACACATCGACACGACACTGACATTTCTGGTTACGTACAATCACTTCTAAACAGTGTTGTGTTTGTGTCATGCTTCATTGTATTACATTCACTATGGTCTTCCATTCCCTTTATCTGATTTTTGTTTTTATTTTGCAAGGTTATCCTGGAGACATCACTGTTACCGCAACTTACACCCTCACCTCAAGCACGACTCTGAGGCTCGACATGGAAGGAGTGCCTAAGAACAAGCCCACAATCATTAACTTAGCTCAGCATACCTATTGGAACTTAGCTGGCCATAACTCAGGCCATATACTTGATCATTCAATTAAGATACCGGCTAACCATGTCACTCCTGTTGATCAGAACACAGTACCAACCGGCGAAATCATGCCAGTGAAGGGGACACCTTTTGATTTTACGTCCGAAAGAAGAATAGGCGACACCGTTAATCAGGTTGGTCTAGGATATGACCATAACTACGTCCTCGATTGTGGCGAAGAGAAAGCTGGTTTGAAGCATGCTGCCAAAGTTAGAGATCCATCGAGCTCAAGGGTACTTAACTTGTGGACGAATGCACCCGGTATGCAATTCTACACAGCAAATTACGTCAACAACGTAACTGGAAAAGGAGGCGCTGTATATGGAAAGCATGCTGGATTATGTCTCGAGACACAAGGATTCCCTGATGCGGTAAACCACTCGCATTTCCCGTCTGTTGTGGTTCGACCTGGCGACAAATATCAACATACTATGTTGTTTGAGTTTTCAATCGAATGAATATTGTTGGAGAGTTTGAGTGAGTACTAAAATAAATAAGGTAGACTTGGTTCTGCTTATTATTATTGTTTAGAAATCGAACTTTGGTTGCTAATAAAACTTTTACTTGTTTTTAAATAAGTGTCTGAAGTCTTTGATAGACTGAGTTTTAAGAGCACATCATGAGTTGTTTCTCTTTAAAAATTCATAAATGTTGACATAAAAATCAGGAGTTGCTCATTGCCACCTTAATAGTGCTCTCGAATTCTATGGAATTTCCAAAAATGTGATAATATGGACGCAATACATACTACAGAAAACTGAAGTTGATCCAAAACATTCAGAATGCACGAAAATATATTCAATTTCAAAATCCAGATGCATCACATATTGAAAGAAACATTGTAAATGTACAAAAATCTGTTTATTTTCAAAATCCAGATGCATTACATATTGAAAGAGAGATGAAGTTTATCCTAAATGCAAAAAAAAAAGTCTTGTTCGGATTTAAAAAAAGGCATTTCTTAACGCATCATGTTTCTACTGCATCACGCAAAGTTTTAAAAATACTCCATGTTTTTGGAGATACATATATGAACGTACCTCTTACATAAACAACAAAGACCATTTTAAGAGACGTCCTACAAGTTGGGTTATTTTTACTCTAGACATGCATCTTCAGAACATTTTAAAAAATATCTTATTTATTTACCTCTTTAGTCAAATTTTCGAAGATTCATCTTCAGAATTTTGAGCGGAATTTTGAAATTTTCTGTCATCTTTGTCAGATATTTTTGGAGATGCATCTTCAAAAATATCTGATAAAAGAAGCAGTTGCATGATCACACAGTCATTGTTGTCATAGTTGGTTTTCAACCAAACCCTTCATCAAAAAAATCTTTTATTCTAAATCCATTTTTTCACTCCAAATCTCTATTATTTTGGTTCATCAGATCATAGGGAGCAAAAGAAGATAGAGTTTTAGATAAAAATCCTTCGTTTCTCTCTGCATTGTTCACATTATTCATGCTTTTTTTCTGGAAAAAAAATAGCGTCGTGTCTAAAAATGTATCTCCAGAACGAGTATGAACTTGTCAGGAGATGCCATCTTCGGAAGTTGTCTGTGTTTGATTTCCAGTTATGTTTTCGGCAGTAGCGCTTATATGTTGTTATGTTGTAATTGTTTTCATTAGATATGGTGCACCCTGATATTTTCCCAAACCAAGTTGTTTCTCCGGATGTCCAAGGTCTTGTCGTGAAGGTGGTGGATATTGACAACCAATTTTAAAACAAGTAAGAGTTTGAATCCCGTGGTCAAATGCTTCAATTGATTCGTATGGAGGTCTCTAAACTTGAATTTGGTGCGGTTATGTAAGGTCCGATAATGGTTCGTATAAAAGATGCGATTTTGTGACAATCTCGTGTGAAAGAAGCGGAAAATATAGAACTCCTCTTCGGAATTTTAAAAGAGACGACACTGGTTCTAGAAAATGTGAGTGTCTGTTCAAGGTGCATGGTTATATGTTGGCAAACAAAAACGGGAGATTTAATGTGATATGTGGTTTGTATAACCATGATTTGTGTGAAAAATTAGTCGGTCTTCCTAGTGTGTATCAGTCCTGCCGGAAGAGAAGGAATGTGTTACTAACATGACCTTGAATCTAGTTCAACCGAAAAATATACTTGCAACATTGAAACAAAAATGACCCAAAAATATATCAAATATCAAGTAAGTGTATAGTATTCGGTACCTAACTAACAAGGCACTTAGGGGGGATAGACCCGAGATGCAACAACTTTTGAAACTATTGGATGATAACAATTACCTGTCTAGGTATCAAATGTGCGAGGATGAAGTTACTGTTAGAGATATATTTTGGACTCATCTTGATTCCATAAAGTTGTCCAACACGTTTCCTACGGTGCTCATACTTGATTCAACCTACAAGACCAATAAGTATAAACTTACATTATTGGAGATGGTTGGTGTTACCTCAACTGAGAAGACATATTATGTTGAGTTTGCATTTCTTGAGTGTGAAGAATATGACAACTTTACTTCGGCCTTAGAGGTGTGTCGGACACTGGTGAAGGATCAAGGTGAGATGCCTAAAGGGATTGTTACCGAACGTGATATTGCATTGATGAATTCGGTTGCAAAGATATTTCCTTCTTCTAATGCATTATTTTGTAGGTATCACATAACAAAGAATATGAGAAGTCAAGTTAAACCCGCGGTAGGGACGGAACAAATAGAGTCTGAATATGGAAAAATGGTGAAGACGAGTGTGGTTGTGGAAAAAATAATGGATGCATGGAATCGTATAATAAATTCTTCCATAAAAGAGCTATATGTCGATTAGGTTATGTATTTCAGGAAAGTGTGTGAAAAGTATCCAGATTTGTTGAAATATGTTGAAAGTACAATTCTTGATCAGGTGAAGGAGAAAATTATTTGTGCATGGACTGATAATGTTAGACACCTTGAAAATATAACAACTAAATCCATGCTACTTTGAAAAATTGGTTGGGAAATAGTAAGGGCGATTTGTGTAGAGATTGGGGCTCCGTAAACCACATGATTCAAAACCAACATAATGGGATACAAACATCATTTGGTCGGAGCATCACAGTTTTGGAACATAGATTTAAAGACAACACTATATTCTTAGTTGGTTGGTAACATTTTTCGGACGGGTTTGAACTATATTTTTCACGAGGCTAAAGGAGATGATAATGTAAGCTACGATAACGCAAAGTGTGGATGCACAATTGTGAAAACATATGGTCTCCTATGTGCTTGTGTTATTGCTAAAAAAATGAAACTTGGTGACCCAATAAAAATGGACGAGGTTTGCACTCATTGGAAGAGACTTAGGTTTGATGATGATAGTGTCATGAATGACGGTAAATCGAATATCTCTATTTTGATCGAATGTGAAGTGATAAGAGAGATTTTTGAAAGTCGATGACAACATGAAACTTCACATAAAAGAACAATTGAGGAAGATTGCCTATCCGGAAACCACCGACATGAAACCTCCCTCTCAACCGATATAATTAAAAGGTACTATGAAAAAAATGAAGATTACACCGAATGACAATTCAAATACACGGTCTCCTTATTATTTTGAACATGTTGACAAACTTTTTTCCAACGCACCAGCTTCAAAATCTCAAAAAAGTATTGTCAAAGGAGCTCGCATTAGCAAACCGCATATGACGCCGCCTCCGCCAAAGATTTCATTCATCGACGAGATGCCGGTTTTTATGCACAAATATATCGAGCGAATCGTCAATGTTGTGGGGAACAGTAATAGCAGTTACCGAACCGTTTCGGCTTTACTCGGTAAATGAGAAGATAGTCATACATTTGTCCACCATCAACGTATCCAAGAGTTGAATACACATAAAGAACCATACACACAGTTGTATGGAAAGGAAGAAAAATTAGACGAAGTTTATGAGTCTCTTGTTCATTGCCTTAACGGTCCGGCACCAGAGGAAAAATGGATGCGCTTCCTTGAAATGGGTCACCTCGTAGCATGTGCATATGATAAAGTGTGCATTGATCTTACACATTACGGTTTTTCGGAAACCTTTTTCCCAATACGCATCGCCCCACATCAAAATCCAAATGATCGTATCACGTGTATTGGGTGACTTTCAAAATCAAGTCATTTTGTTCGAGTTTACTTGAAATCGGGATGTCCTATACCACTTACCTCACCTAAGTGGACGACTCATTCAACCACAAAAATCTGAGATATATCTCCGGAATTAGCATGTGAGTCATTAAGTGGTCCATATTGATCTATGTTTATGTTATATTTCACACAAACTGAAAATATCTCAAATGTCACAAATAAACATTGACTGGTATGTCGCAAATGTCTCATTCTCCAGCTATACACCCGTGCGCATGTTCAAGCTCATTGATTTCACCTCCCTCGAAGATATCAAAGACGAAATCCATTATCTATTACCTTACCGAGATAATCGAAAGATTGTGAAGCTCGAGTACCGTTCACCGTCGATTGGAAACAGAGGAAATATTGAGTTTAACAAATTTGAGCTCAAAACGCAAGCGGGTGTAAGGGCTATGTGGAATACGTTTTTCCGTTTCGAAATAAAAGTTCTACTAGAGTTGGAAGCGACGATTTCAAGATCAGGCGAAGATATTCTGAAGATGTTGAGACGTCCACCTGGATATTGAAGTGTAATGTTGTATTTTATGTTGAACTCATTGATGTAATTCTAATTTTATTTTACGAATCTTAATTTCAATTTGAAAAATTATGTATTTTTGGATCTGGTACTAATGTGTCTGTCTTACGAAAATATAACTATGGATCAAATAAATCAATAATAGGGTGTCACTATAAATGGTCTTACTTTAGTGTTGATGTGTCTGTCTTACGAAAATATAACTATGAGATCAAATAATTCAAATAATAGGGTGTCACTCTAAATGGTTATACTTTACTGTATGTTGGAGTGCGTCCGAAAATGCATCTCCGAAAACAAGGGAGCATTTGTGGAAATTTGCGTGGTGTAGTAGAAACTTACAAGATGCGTTAAGAAATGGTATTGCAAAATCCCTACATGTCTGAGAGGCCTTTTATTCTTCTAAAATTTTAATATTTTAAGTGCAATTTTGTTCGGACTTTATAATCTAGTCGCACAATGATATAGTATTGACATTAGATATAGTGAATCCATAATACAATATCCAAACATGTCTATTTTCGAGTTTTCATAGGTTTGAAAAAACTAAAGTTGCAATGAGCATTGCACAAAATCAAAATCAGATGATGATAAGGACATGTTTGTTTTAGTTTTTAAAAGATAGATTTTTTCTTTGTGGTTCAAAATTGAATATTATAAAACAGTTTTTCAAAATATTGAAAGTTCTAAATTAAAAGACTAATTTCGATATCTTATATCATAAACATAAACATATATTATTAGATCAAAACATAATTAAAATTATATATTTTTTAAAAATTTTATCTCAAAAATAACTTTTATAATTTTTTTAAATTTTGATATTCAAAAATTTCTTTAATAAAATTATGAAATATCTAAAATAAAATTTTTAGAATAACTATTTAAACTAAATCTTCATAAATTCTTTTAACTATAAAAATCATTTAAAAAAAAGCCAAAATAAACAACCATAACACATAATTGAAATGACAGAAACACTATTTTATATAGTTGTTGTGTTATTTAGTTATCAAAGAAACTTTTCATCTCTCACTTTTTATTTTCTACTACTTATACACAAAAATCAGAAGACATCCTATTTAACATCAAAATTTTGACAACAAATAATCACATCCCTTGATAAAGTGAAACACCTAAGAAATAACAGAGTGCTTCCCATGTTGAACTATTAATATTGATTACACTTTTTGAACTGAAATTTCATTTAGCCAATACACTCAAAACTAAAATGTTGCATTGGTAAATCACAACTATCCATATTTTCAAGTTATGTCCTATTCTGATAAACCATGCATCAATCATGTCTTTACATTGTGCGAACCAATTCGAGCGGTAATGTTTCCATTGCAAGCTGAAAATTCAGATTAAGAAAATTGTTAAATGATCCTTCAAAGTGAAGATTGTTGAGTGATAAGAATGAGGATAAAATGTAGATGCACTTACCCAGAGTCTTGGAGTTCTTGAGTCAGATTTCTTATGCAATTTAGATAGCTCTGATTGAAAGCTTATAACAATTGCAACTTTGAACTCAATTGAAAAGGGACTGCACCAAAATACCAACAAAAACTAACAAAATGAGTCCTTAAGATTCGGTATGCGCCATCTCCATGCTATGAAGCATGAACACCTCTGAGATTAGGTTTCTCTGGCTCTACTACACATTGTGTTTGGAGGCGTTTTAGGTGTGCTCATCATATAAGAGCTTATGTGTAAGTTATTTCTACAATCGAAGGGGGAGCGAATGTAAACCGTGTGACTGAGAACAACTTGTGACACTAGAAACTTATGAAAATAAGCTGAAACAAATTATACAAATGGGTTGAGTGAGGTAGTGGAACTCATATGTACTAGTTGGGATAGATAAGTGTAAGTTGTGGGTCTAAGATTCAATCTCAGACAACAATATTTCTTTGTATTTTTTCATAATGCAATGTAAACGATTTGTTAATATTTATAAATCATCAACTTTAAAAAAAATATTATCCAGATGTCATAAGATAAGTCTAAATAAACTCTCCCAAACACCCTATTGGTGTCGAGCATTTTAGGGTAATTGTGCGAGCATATGTGTGAGTGTGTGCGTGTTATAACATTTACTCTAAAATACACATTAGACAATAATTATCACGAATGAGAAGAGACACATACCCAGCGAAGATTGTTGGACAGGTCAAAAGTCGAGGAAGTATTACATAGATAGGCATAGTCAAATTGCGACACACATTACCATCTGCTATCTGCTCAATAAAAAAGAGAATAAACAACTTGTTGTAAAGGGTGACATGTTCTTATACAAATCCAGCACCACTTGCCTGAGTTGTTTGAATCAGTGAGGTTTCAGTCACAATTTTCTCCCCAGTAAGAATGGATTCAACGCGAAATAACTGGATGTCAATCGACTGAATTGGAACTGCCGATGCTTCGACAGTTAGTTGGCCATTAATAGGACTGGACAAAGAACACTGAGTACATATTTTTCCTGTCACTCGAAATCCACCTATTCAATAAAAACTTTGCATGAGTTACAAAGAAACAGAGGTTGCACTCAATAGAGTTCCATTATTAAAATGCACAACTAAGTAAAACAAAATCAATATTGTCACACATGATGGGAGTTACAAACCGTGAGATTTTAAGGCATGAAACAATTGCACAAATTTCTTTTCTTTGATATGTTATATAATCAGATTAAGAGAACATGTGTATTCTTTTAAAGAAAGAAAATTAACACACCGGATTTTAATTCAGGAAGAAGAGGATGTCTTTGAGTGTCTTGTGTAATGTAAAAGATGACGGTCTCCGGAGATATTGGTCTTTGTAGAAGATCACCTGAAATTTTCCACAAACAAAAGAGATACCGGTGACTATGGTTATCAGTATTTACGATACATGTGAGTTGAATCTCGATTTGATACAAGATTTATAATAATACGATTCCAAAAATAGTTTGTCTGATTCACAATATAAATATTGGTTTGATAACCATGATTTGAACACTAACAGATACATAAAAATAAAGAATAGGAGATAGTGACATTATACCTTTATCACTTTCAATAATGAACTCCGTCGTTGCTGATAAAGATTTATGCAAGTATCCACGAGATATATCTACAGTCGCTAAATACTATAGAGGCTATCAATCACCAACCAGCTAAATTATGTGAAACTTAAAAAGACAAAAACTAAAGAAATAAGTTTATGAAATTGCTTATGAACTTTTGAGTTCAATGACAATTTAACTAAAGTTTTACAATGACAAACAATAGTTGGAGAATTAATAAGTTCATTATAACAATAATTCACACAATATGAACAAAGCATTTTCAAACAACATTTTACCACTTTACCTGGATACTAATATCTGCGCCATGGAAAGTCTCATAAAATCTTTCTAAATTCTCTTCCTGTCTAAGATTCAATGAAAATGGTATCTGCCATAAAGATTGCAAAATTTACAATGAACACAAGAAAATATGTCATGCATAAACGAAATATTAAACAGAGAAGTTTGACATATATAATACCTAAGACTTGGTGACAAGAGCGATGTGTTAAGCAATTACACCATATTAAAATGCTTTAAATAGACAAATTCATGGACTATTGATATAATACCTCTGTCGTGCCCAAACCGATCTTTCCGGAAGGTTTAACCTCAACGGTCCTTTTCCTGTTTAGAAGACGATCATAAGACATTCTTCAATGGTTTACTCACCCGAAAAGACTATCTAAAGTCAATTGAATATGGTAGAAAACATTGTTAATTATTTAGATATGGCGTGGCTAATTTTGAAATGAAAGAAAACCAATAACAGAAGTGAGTTGTTTAACTAGCTGAGGAAATAGGATCAGAATTTCGCAATACTGTCTTGATATGGTTTTTATGAGGCAACATTGCATAATCTTTGGATGACTGACATTCACTAATCAATTTCTTTTTGTGTAAAAAAGCCAAAAATACTAATCAATTAGTGATTGATTATAATAAGTAAATCATTCACAATGTAAGCAAATTATATAAAGACATCTAATTTAGTTTGCCCATCTGATCCCATCATAACAATACTAAGATTTGTTTAAAGTATTGGTATTGCAAAATGATGACATACAATTAGATGGATTTGACTCCTCTAAAGCGAGTAGATAGTAATGTGATGCGAAAAAGTAGGGGGTTAATATTTCAACATGTCCATGATTTATCATACATGTTTATGTAATATCAACCTTTGATTTGTTTATCAATAGTTGATACTACTCACTTAAAAAAATTTAGATATGGCTTGGCAAAGAAATTGAAATGAAAGAAAATCAATAAAAGTGAATAGTATAACTACCAGAAAAAATAGGATCCCCAACATTGCAATACGAACTTGATACGGTTTTTATGAGGCAACATTGCATAATTACTGGATGATTAAAAATCTAATCACTAATCAATTAGTGATTGAATTAAAAAGAACTTATTCACAATGTAAACAAATTTTACAAAGACTTCCGATAACGTTTTTCCACCTTAGCACATCATATTAATACTACGTTTAGATAGATTTGAATCTTATAAAGTAAGCACAACAGGGCCGCCTCACCTTAAGTTTTTGGAGGCTCTATGTAGGTTAACCATAGTTTAGTTGTGGAGAAATAAATAGGGGCTCTATTTTGTCATGATGTAGCCATGAGAAATATTTTATGAGGCCCTTTTTAGCCACTGTTTAACTGTATTAAACTTTGGGCCATGTGCAGTAACCTGCCTTGCACGCCCTCAAAGACGGCCTTGACCAAGAGCAAAGTGAGAAAAAAGAGGGTAAATATTTCGATATCCGACTCCTATATAGTACAGCGAGCAACTCAAATGTGAATACTTCATCTGCATCATAGCAAATCATGGGTTTCTTGAAGTAACTGTCCACGATTTCTTGTACATGTTTATGCAATATCAACTACTGATGAATGCTGAATCAATGGTCAATATCATATACTTCAAATTCTAAAGTAAATTGCTCACTTTTGAGAAGCCTGATCCTAGACTTCTGATTAGAAATTGCTTATACTATTCATACAAACTTATTGAACTACTAGTAATCATTTTCCCCTATGAATGCGCAACAAAAAAAGTTATTTTGAGAAGTGATTTATCGACTTACACAATTGGGATAGGCTTAATAACACCATAGAATGACTCAACAACCCCAGCTGACCCTCCACGAACCTTCAATTCAAACCCAATAATCTCACAAAAATCAGCAAAACAAAATTCAAAATTCAAAATCCAAACTCACAACAACTAACATCCATCCCTAATCAAAATCAAATTCAAATACCTTTTGTTCAAATTTGAACTAGGTCGAACAGATTCAAGAAGAGTGGTACCTGCAAGTTGACGGATCCTTTGATGGTGATACGAATTCCATAGTGTGAAATTGAAGACTGTGTTTCTACGATGATTTTTCCTTTGAGAAGTTCCTGAAAATTGAAATTGGCAAGAAAATCAGTCAATATACATAATAGTCATAGATGTATTTAGAAATGATTGTGTGTAGAGAGAGTGACAGAGAAGTGGAATTTACGGAAGGGCGATAGATACGATTTGGATGAGAGAGTTTGAGGTGAACGGACATGGCAACACTGAGCTTTAAGCTTTGTCTGTTATCAATGGCATGAAATGAAACTATCACTCATTGAAAAGGGCTTTTTTGCAAAAATAAAACATTATAAGAAAAAGCACAATTTTTTAGAAGGAAAAAAAGTAGGACAATTTTTAATGTCTCTTTACTCCTTAAATAAATGTCATTTTTACTTATAAGTGTGGTTTTTACTCTCTTAATATCAAAGTCTTCTCAAAATCAAAAATCTATAAGAAAATTTTAAGGTATGTATTGGATTCATGAATTAAAACGGAATATGGTAGAATATAATACGATGAAAAGAAATGAAATGGAGTATATGTGAGTTAATTTAATTATTTGTTTTTCAATATGTGTAAAAGACTTGGTCTTTACGGGTTTTGTTAGTGTTGATAGTTTGTTTAGTGGGTAGCTAGTTTTTAGGAATTTTTAAGTTCGTGGCTTTGTTGAATTGTTCTGCTGTACGACCTATTTATAAGGCTATCTATTTTCAATAAAATTACTCTCTCCAATTCAGTTATCAATATCTATCAGCGATATCAGATTGTGGTTACGTGAGAGGGAGTGCACTGTGAGAGAAACACTGTGAGGGAGAGAACCAAGAAATTGTAGAGTTGTTTTTCTTTCAGCACACATGACTTCCGACAATAGCTTTGTGCAAGTTGTTATTCCCCGCTTTGATGGTCACTATGACCATTGGAGCATACTCATGGAAAACTTCTTGAGATCCAAGGAGTATTGGCAGGTTGTGGAATCTGGATTACCAGATATAGGAGATGAAGCTGCATTGACTAATGCACAAAAAACAGCAAGAGAAGCTTTGAAGTTAAAGGATTTGAAGGCAAAGAATTACCTCTTTCAAGCCATCGATCGAGCAACCTTGGAGACGATTCTTTGCAAAGACTCCTCCAAACAGATTTGGGACTCTATGAAAAGAAGGTATATGGGAAATGCAAGGGCAAAGCGTGTGCAACTGCAGGCACTTCGAACAGAATTAGAAACTTTGCGAATGAAAACAGGCGAACCTGTTGCTGATTATTTATGTAGAACCATGGCAGTGGCTAACAAAATGAGAGTTCATGGAGAAAAAATGGAGGACGTGAAGATTGTAGAAAAGATTCTTCGGTCAATGACGCCCAAATTCAATTTTGTTGTCTGCTCCATTGAAGAATAAAAAAACATTGATGAACTGACACTTGATGAGTTGCAAAGTTCCTTGTCGATTCATGAGCAAAAAATCATCCAGCAGGACACCGAGGAACAAGCTTTGAAGGCTTCAAACTTTAAAAGTTCCGATAGAGGAAAAGGAAAGTGGAAGGACAAGAATCCATATCACAAATCAGATGAGGATTATGCATCAGATACGCGAAAGGGTAACAACTATCGTCAATTCAGAGGCAACAAGACGAATAATGACAAGTCCAAAGTTGAATGTTTTCGATGTCACATATATGGTCACTACAAGTCTGAGTGTAGAACTAAATTGCACCATGATCGTGGTCAGAAGTCTAACTATGTGGAAGAAAAGGAAGAAGATATTTCTCTCTTGATGGCATGTCACAAGGAGGAGAAAATGCATGGAAATATGTGGTACTTAGACACAGGCTGCATCAACCACATGTGCGGGGATAAATCGTTGTTTTCAGACTTGGATGAATCATTCCGAAGCACTATAAAGTTTGGAGATTGTAGCACCTCAAATTTGCACCTCCCTTTTTGTACATACATTTTCATATTAGGTCATTAACATAACATAGTCCATTGCATAACATTGCATGGCCATTTGCCCAAGTGCAAGTCATTCAGACAGATTAGGTCAACTGGTCAGGAGAATCAGGTCAGACAAGCAAGCATGTGCCATTGCCATTGGGACAAAGCCCTAGGGTTGATTTATCAAGTTCATATGGTCTAAGGATCATTTTGAAGTGGTTTGGCCAAAGATTGGATGCTCAGAAGTCATCAGTCAAGCTGAATTTCAGCTGAAACCCCAGAAAGTCAACTGTGGTCAACTGTGCCTGATTTTATGGATTTGAAGGTGGGAGATGGTTGGAAAGGCTTCATTCATGTCCATACAAGTCTCATTTGACATACCAAAGATCAAGGTTGAAGAAAATAAAGTCAGATCAAAAGTTTCCTAAAATGGCAGGTGACCTGTAATTTCAACTGCCCAAAATGGAAAGTTTTTCATCTCAACATTACTTCATCATAAAAGTTTCAAATGGAATTTTGTCCAACATGAAAGTTGAAGATCTTGATCTCACCTTTCCAAAAAGTCCAAGAACATGAAACTCCCATGTGTGGTTGGCAAGATATGGTCCAATCATTTTCAGAAAATGCCTAAATTCAAAGTGCCATAACTTTCACATGGAAAGGCCAATTTGAGTGATCTTTCTTTGAGCAAACCACATTTCACATGAACTTTCATGGTGCATTATCACATTTCATCAAAAATCATCATAGCAAAAGTCCATTTTTCAAGTGTTCATTTTTGCATTTTAGTGTGAAAAAATGTGATTTTCCAAATTACAAGCCATTTGCACTTGGGACCAATATAGTACAGCGAGCAACTCAAATGTGAATACTTCATCTGCATCATAGCAAATCATGGGTTTCTTGAAGTAACTGTCCACGATTTCTTGTACATGTTTATGCAATATCAACTACTGATGAATGCTGAATCAATGGTCAATATCATATACTTCAAATTCTAAAGTAAATTGCTCACTTTTGAGAAGCCTGATCCTAGACTTCTGATTAGAAATTGCTTATACTATTCATACAAACTTATTGAACTACTAGTAATCATTTTCCCCTATGAATGCGCAACAAAAAAAGTTATTTTGAGAAGTGATTTATCGACTTACACAATTGGGATAGGCTTAATAACACCATAGAATGACTCAACAACCCCAGCTGACCCTCCACGAACCTTCAATTCAAACCCAATAATCTCACAAAAATCAGCAAAACAAAATTCAAAATTCAAAATCCAAACTCACAACAACTAACATCCATCCCTAATCAAAATCAAATTCAAATACCTTTTGTTCAAATTTGAACTAGGTCGAACAGATTCAAAATACCATTTTGAACTTGCTTGAACTGGTCTTTGCACTGTTACATTGACTGAACTTGAAAAGGGCATTTTGGCCAAAGCTCACAAAAATGCATTTTGCACTAATCATTCCAATTTGCCTAATTGAGATTAACAAGTGGATTAGTGTGAGGTATAAAGTCTTAATTGTAACAGAATTGCATAATCACCATCACAATTCTCAGATCCAATTCCAAAAATTCACCAAAATCTCAAATTCTCTCAAAAGTTCATCACACTTTTTTCAACTTTTCTTTGAATTGCTTGATCCTTTTTGTGTTCTCTTGTGATAATCATCATCAAGAGGTGCTATTGCAGATCTGTTTTCATCAAATCGTGGCCAAGGCATCAAGGAATTACCACTGTCCAAGCATGAACACTTCTATGGCAGTTTGAAGAATCAACCACCTGGAGCATAATCGAGCTTCAAGAACTCTTACATTCAACTTCTACATCATCATTCAACTTCTGTTTTGGCTTTTTGGATCTTGAAACGCACAAATTCCACGACTGCATCTTTATAAGGTTGGAATTCGAAATTCAAAACTCATGAAATCATGCTATGCGTCTTATAGATCTCATCATGTAGAGTATTGTGCAATTTGAATCGTGCGTTTTCGTTGATTATTGAGTGAGAAATCTGGCATTGAATGTTTGATATCAAAACTTCCTTCGATCGATCCCGTTGATATAGGAAGAATTAAGCTAGAGCATGTGGATATTGTGATTGTGCTAGCTTAGATGGTTCCAACCATATAGGATTTGTTCATTTTGGTGAAAGATTTGTGCATTTGGATTTTCTGGTTGTATGTTGAAGAACACGAAGAAACTTTTCAAATTTTCGTTCCAGTTCGCTTGTAGATCCATTTGCCTGGCTTTTGATTTCAAATTCGTGTTTACCGCCGGAATTAACCAATCACAAGGCGCCACCGTTTTAATGAAACGGCCGCGTTTCATCCCTGGCCAGGCGTAATTACAAGTTTGCCATTAGTTCAATTAAAAATCATTTTCATGTTTAAATGTTTATTTCATTTTTAGATCAAACTTCAAAAAATCATAATTAAATCATGGATTATCCAAATTGAGTGAGGATCTTTGTGTTGATCTCCAAATTTCCTCTAGTTTTTTTTAGGTATGATAGTCAAAGTTGTGCCTGGTGGATTTTTGGTTTTGCCTAGTGATCTTGATCATGTATGCTTCATGTGTATGTTTTACCATTTTAATCATGAAATCTTGATGCCTTATCCAAAATGTGTGAAATTTTATATGCATGTTCTTGACTCTTTCTTGGTGATTTTGATGTATAGTTTGCTAATTTTGAGTTCCTGGTTAGAGAATTATGATGGGATCAAGTTGAGTGTGACAATGTATGTCACACTATGTTATGCTATCTTCATGAATTTTGTTTCCATACCTATGCTATGTCATTTGCCCTGGATTTTTGCATGTGATTACATATGTATGTCTAGTTTCACCATGACTTTTTGTAGGATTTGTTGATCAATTTCCTATTTGATTAGGATTTTTGTTTGATGTTTAGTCATTTTTAGGGTTTTCTTGGGTGATTAACTTCCATGCCTTGTGAAATTCTCATACCTTATCATATGAAGATGAAATTTGGTGGAGTGATTCTTAACATGTTCAATGTCATTTTGACTTTGGTCCCATTTATTTCTCATTTGTTGTCTCTGTTTTACATTTGCTTGAAGATGACACACGCTCTGTGACCTAGTTTGGATTGATTTTTGCATGTCCTGACTTGTTGAATTTAATTTCCCTACTTCCTCTTGTCCAAATAGCATGAAATTTGATATGAAGCTCATTGAATGTGTTCTGTTTAGACTTGAATGTTTGTGGAATTTATTGAGCTGTTTTGGTATTTGTTTGAGTGTGATCATTCTGTTTGCTCATATGTGGTTCACACTTGCCTAGTTTGACTTAAATTGTGCATGAAATGAATTTGGTGCATAGTTTTGATGTGAGGCCAATTGGATTCTCTTCTTAATTGATTTATCTTGGTTTTGATCATTTTTCACTTGCTGTTTTGGATTTTTCATTTCCTTTTGACCCTAGTCTTGGACTAGTGGCTTGTGATCTCACTTTTGAGTTGTGTTTCAGGTTAATAGCACAAATGGCCTTTGCTTGATGGTGTGCTTCCATTGGACTTGATTTGTGACTTGTGTATAGCTAATTTTGACTTTTTTTTTGCAGGGATTGATACTTGAGTTTGAGCCTTAATGGCTTGCACCTTTGTGCATTGGCTTGTGTTTGTCTGTATATAACTAATTGTGAACCATTTGCTGTTTGGTTTTGTGATTGGTATACTGATTGTATTTGATTGATTTCAGGTACATTAGTTGCTAAGATTGCTTTGCTTTGCTTGATAAGCAATTTGCACTGAGGTATAACATTCTTGTCTCCATGTAGTCTGGAAGACCTGGCTTGTTACCTAGCCAGGCACCTGTCTGAAGTCCTCCTTAAGAGGAAATGTTTGTGCTTGTTTATTTTTGTCCCCAAGCAGGTAAAGACCTCTATGAGGCGATTGGCGGATAAGAGAGATATGCAATCTATCTCCCGCTCTTCTGTTGAGTCATCCCTCTGCTCACACCAATGTGTTGATGCATTGGGATACAAACCCAAGATCTTGTACAGTGTACAGTTGTGTCAGTGTCTTAAAGTGTAGAAGGGTTCCCACTTTCTGGACCCACACTTCTTTGTCTAAAGCTCTCCCTGGCCAGGGATAAGAGCTGTGAAGTCTTATCTTCACTCACCTTTCATCTGGCTTCACCTTGACTCTCAATGTCAAGGTTAAGAGCTACCGTTACCCCTGTACAGATGACTTGCTCTTGCAGTCTTACCCTTTGGTTGAGCCCCACTTGTGTGTATATAATGTGTGCTACTTGTGAATGCTTGGTTTGATGTTTGTTTGTGCTGATTAAGATAGGCTTGCTCCCTGTGCAAGTTAGCTAGAAACCTTGACTTAGGGATGATTTTGCATGATAACATCTAGGCTCGAGTTGTAGTCTCCCTAGTTGTGTCTCCCTCTGTTATCTGGTTAAGCTAGTCTTGTGTCCCTTCGTAGGGGAACTACGTCGCCCTGATCCTCATACCAGATGAGGTACGTAGGCAGGAGATGAGCTGATCTCTCCGGGCGCCTGTGTCTTTGTTTTGTCTTGTTGTGTGCTTGGAAGCTGATGTAAGTCCATCGAGTGGCATTCGGGTTCTTGTGTGTGTTTTGGTTCGGATGCTGATGTAAGTCCAGTGATTGGCATTCGGGCTCCGCGTTTGCCTTCTTGTGTGTGTTTTGGTTCGGATGCTGATGTAAGTCCAGTAATTGGCATTCAGGCTCCATGTTTGCCTTTGCCTGTGTTTGTTTGTGTGCGTGTTAGCCGAGCTACGAATGCTCTGATTCTCCTTCGTCCAAAGGAGATACGTATGCATAGGATGCGATATCCTAGCGAGCACGTGTCGTTCCCTAGTGCGAACTACTTTGACTCTGATGTCTATGCTTGATAGACTAAGTAGGCCCAGGATGCGATATCCTGCCGAGTCAGTCTTGTCTATTTTCTTGTGTCTCTTTCAGCCTGTATAGATGTTTGTGAGCAGTGTTTTAGCAACCATTTTCCTTCCTTTTGTGCGTGGATCCCGTCGAGTACGAAGGATGCGTAGGGGTGCTAATACCTTCCCTTCGCATAACCGACTCCCGATCCCATTCTCTTTGGTCGCGAGACCATGCTTTTTCCAGGTTTACTTCGAGCGTTTCCTTTCCCTCTTTTGGGATAAATAACGCACGGTGGCGGCTCTGTTGTTCTTGTTTCCCGTCGGTTTTTCGCGTAATGCGACAGCTGGCGACTCTGCTGGGGAACAATACAATGATGTTGACCTGTGCTGGTCCATCTTCCCTAAGCGAGTCTCTCCTAGCGTTCTCTAGGTTAGGGCTTTGGTTGCTTTTTGCTGTGTTATTTATTGCATTCATTGTTTATTGTTTGCATTTATTGTGTGCATTAATGTTTGCATTCATTCATATTCATCTGCTGTGCTGGCTGTGTTTCTCTGTTTGGGGGTGGGAGTTACTCGAGGTAAAAGGCCCAATACCCAGGCTATGAGTGAAATCTAGGAAACCTAGGAATAGAGTGATTCATGGGAAGCGGGTGGTGTACGCCACTTAGCGGAACATTGATATCACGAGCAGTTCAGACTCTGACGGGGTATTATCGGTGCATACATCTGGTGTGCACAGGATGATATTCTTGAAAGGGTTGTTTATCCTGCGTTTCTCTCGACCTTACCATGGCCTAGATGACACCTGTGAGTGGGGAGGGAATGATCACTTTAACAGGTACAGATGGTGACTGTTGGTGACTGATGGTGACTTGATGGTGACTCAGGGTTCTGTTGGTGACTCAGTTCCTCAGATTGGGTTCATATGACAGTTGATCAGTTGACTTTGGGTTTCAGATGATTGTGATCAGAGTTCGAGCCGAAGCTTCGATCCTGTGTTTAGAGATGCACAACTTGCCAGTCGTGTCTGCATCATGTGCATCATAGCATGTTTATTTTTCAAAAGAAATGCAAAATAAAAAAAAAATTTGGAAAAAAAGAGAAAAAAGAAAAACTAATCCCTGCATCCATGTCATTTCTCAGGTACATTCTAGAGCTTGTTCACTGATAGAGATGGCAACAGTCCCAGAGCCGAAGCGGAAGACTTGTTCCTACATTTTCCACCGTGAGCCTCTGACGTCTCTGATTGAGTTGAGTAGCCTTGTGACCAGGGATCATCAGAAGGGGTTCAGTCACCAGTATGGGGATCTGTTGACTTTGTTGAAGATGGTAGTCGACCCGGTGCCGTTGCAGACTCTCCTACAGTTCTATGACCCGGAGCTTAGATGTTTCACTTTCCAGGACTATCAGTTGGCACCTACTCTCGAGGAGTACTCCATTCTGTTGTGCGTCCCTATTCAGCATCAGATTCCTTTCTTGGACGTACCAAAGGAAGTTGACTTCAGGGTTATTGCTAGGGCTCTTCATCTGAGTATCAGAGAGATCAGTGATAGTTGGAAGACCAGTGGGGATACAGTTGGGCTACCTTTGAAGTTTCTGCTGAGAGTTGCTAGAGGAGAAGCAGAGAAGGGGAATTGGGAAGCTTTTTATGCCCAGCTTGCTGTTATGATCTATGGGATCGTCCTGTTTCCGAGTATGCCCAACTTTGTTGACTATGCTGCAGTTTGCATCTTCATGGGAGGGAACCCGGTTCCTACTCTGTTAGCTAACACTTACTATGCTATCCACAGTAGGCATGGTAAGGGTGGAGCTATCAGATGTTGTCTCCCACTCTTGCTCAGGTGGTTCATGTCTCTCCTGCCAGTCAGTGGACCGTTTGTTGAGGCTCAGGGCACTTATAGGTGGACTCAGAGGGTGATGTCTCTTACTTCATATGACATCAGATGGCAGTCTTACCGGATGGACGTGCGGGATGTTATTATGAGTTGTGGAGAATTCCGGAACGTGCCACTCGTGGGGACCAAGGGTTGCATCAATTACAACCCAGTTCTTTCTCTTCGCCAGTTAGGGTTCGTGATGAGTGGAAGGCCACTTGAAGCTGAGATAGCTGAGAGTGTGTATTTTGAGAAGAAAGCTGACCCTGTTAGATTGGAGCAGATTGGGAGAGCTTGGAAGTCTATTGGTGTTAGAGATGGATCTGTCTTAGGGAAGAAGTTCGCCATTGCTATGCCTGATTACACTGATTGGGTGAAGAAGAGAGTGGAGACTTTACTGTTGCCCTATGATAGGATGAATCCGTTGCAAGTGCAACCACCCTTGATTCTTACTGAAACTGTGCCTGTTGAGCAGTACAAGCAAGCCCTGATGGAGAATCGTCGCCTGAAGGAGAAAGAGCAAGATGCCCAGATGGAGTTGTATCAAGCCAAAGCTGATAGGCTGAGTTTGACTCATCAACTCAGAGATGTCCAGAGTGCAGATGTTGGTGGGGTAAGGAGCAAGAAGAGATCTTATTCAGAGATGGAGACCTTGTTGGATGCAGAGCACAGAGAGTGTTTGAGATTGCAGAGAGCTGAAGCCAGTTATCTGAAGAAGATCAGAGACTTGGAGAAGCAACTCAGAGACAAAGATATCCAGTTGAAGAAGGAAGTCGACCAGAGACTTGCATCAGAGACCCAGCTTGGGGCAGAAGTTGTCGAGCTTAGAAGACAGTTGAAGGAGAAGATCACTCCCTTGCCAGAATGTTCAGAGTGTGAACTGTTGATAGACCAGTGTCACTACTTGAAGACGCTTATTCCTGGAAGTCATTTGTCTTAGCTTGTACTTTTCTGATGTTATGATGAGAATCACCCCCAGGCTTGTTGGGTGGGATTCTTTGTTGTACTTTGTTGGATATTTGGATCTTTGTTGTATGATCCAGTTGCTCATTTATAGATGAGATTGTTGTTTCACTCTGTACTCACTGCTCTGTTGTATGCTGTTTCTGTATTTCCCTGTTGCTTTCGTGTTGCTGCAGGTTGCCATCTTTTGAAGATGGATCAGGCTCTTTGAATGCCTGAGAAATGATCATTATCATTTGCATCATATGCATTAGCATCATACTCATAACATTTGCATAACAGGTGTTCTTGTGCCGACTTCTCACTTTGGTTCCTGTGTCAGACAGGATAGCTGATCAGCGACCACACCGGTATTCTACCAGACTTAATCAGCGCAAAAGCATGGATCAGGTTCAGAGCGAATTGGCTGAGATAAGGGCGAACATGACCCAATTTATGACGATGATGCAAGGGGTTGCTCAAGGTCAGGAGGAGCTCCGTGCTTTGGTTCAGAGACAAGAAACGGTTATTCAGGCGTCTAACCGTGGTTCACCTGTTGCTCCACCTGTTCATGAGACGGTTAATGTTGCTGCTGCTCCCGTTTATGGCTATGCTACGGGAGATGAACTCAGGGGTATAAGAGTGGATGGACAGCCTCTTGCTGCAGAGGTCAATGTCAGAGCTACCCAGGTTCCGGTGCGTCATCCAGCTCCTATTGTCGACAGACAAGAGGACATGTTCACAATGCTGAGTGAAGATGATGGTGATGTTGTCAGAAGGGAAGATAGGGATCGTAAGGTTGATGCCCTGGCTGAAAAAATAAGAGCGATAGAATGCCAAAACTCTCTGGGGTTCGATGTCACAAATTTGGGGTTGGTTGAAGGTCTGAGAATTCCCCACAAGTTCAAAGCGCCCACCTTTGACAAGTACAACGGTACTTCTTGCCCTCGCACTCATGTGCAGGCGTATTATCGGAAGATCTCGGCATATACAGATGACGAGAAAATGTGGATGTATTTTTTCCAAGATAGTCTGTCTGGGGCATCTTTGGATTGGTACATGGAGCTCAAAAGAGATTCTATCCGATGTTGGAGGGATCTGGGAGAAGCTTTTCTCAGACAGTACAAGCACAACATGGATATGGCACCTAGCCGGACTCAGCTGCAGAGTCTGTGCCAGAAAAACAATGAGAGCTTCAAAGAATACGCCCAGAGGTGGCGTGAACTTGCTGCGAGAGTCCAACCCCCTATGCTGGAAAGGGAGTTGACTGATATGTTCATCGGCACACTTCAGGGAGTGTTCATGGACCGAATGGGGAGTTGCCCATTTGGAAGTTTCTCCGATGTTGTGATCTGCGGTGAGAGGACGGAGAGCTTGATCAAGGCTGGGAAGATCAGTGATGCTGGTGCCTCTTCATCCAAGAAACCTTTCTCCGGGGCACCTCGCCGTAGAGAAGGTGAAACCAACGCTGTTCAGCACCGCCGAGGGCCGAATAGAAATCAGAATCAGTATAGACAGGTTGCTGCAGTGACCATTCCTGCACCTCAACAATGTCAACCTCCTCAACAACCGAGACAACAGCAACAACAACAACAGCCACAACGTCCGTATCAGCCAAGGCAACAGATGCCCGAGCGACGTTTTGATCCCTTGCCCATGACCTACGCTGAGCTACTGCCTGAGTTGCTCAGATTAGGTTTTGTCGAGTTGAGAACCATGGCTCCGCCGACAGTATTGTCGCCTGGGTACGATGTTAATGTCCGGTGTGATTTTCATTCGGGGGCACCAGGACATCACATTGAGAAGTGTCGGGCTTTTCAGCACAAAGTCCAGGATTTGATTGATTCCAAGGCGATTAATTTCTCTCCTGTGCCCAACGTTGTTAACAATCCTATGCCCGCGCATGGTGCTCACCGGGTAAACTGTGTTGATAGTGAGGTTGAAGATCTGGTTGTCCGGGTTGAAGAGATTCAGACCTCTCTGCTTGTGGTAAAGGGCCGTCTGTTGAGTAGCGGTATTCATCTGGGCTGTGATGAAGATTGTGTGGGCTGTGCAGATGCTGAGAACGGTTGTGAACTGTTAAGGGCTGGTGTCCAAAGATTGATTGACGAAGGCTGTGTCCAGTTTGGTAGGGCCGACAACAGAGATCGTGGGGCAGTGTCTACTGTCACAATATTCTTTAAACCGTCTGATGGACGTACGCCTACAACGAGTGGTAATCCAGTTACCATTTCTGCACCAGTTTCTGCCAGTACTCCGACAATAATTGTTGCTCCGGTCAGAAGGGCTGTGAATAGTAATGCTGTGCCTTGGAAGTACGATAACGCCTATCGAAGCAACAGAAGGGCTGAGAATCGGGTCAGGCCATCAAATCAAGCTCCAGTGACTATTGCTGTACCTAGTAGAACTCCGGCCGTTGTGAGTCCCGTTGTGGACAATGTCGGTGGACCAGGAGGTTTTACTAGAAGTGGACGACTGTTTGCGCCTCAATCGTTGAGGGATGCCAATGCTGAGGCATCTACTAGAGCTAAGGGCAAACAGGCCGCGGTTGATGAAGCGCCTGCTCAGACGAATGTGCCTGGTGGCTCGTTTGAGAAAGACGTGGAGGAGTTCATGCGCATCATTAAGAAGAGTGATTACAAGATAGTGGATCAGCTCAACCAAACTCCCTCCAAAATCTCTATCCTTTCCCTGCTGTTGTGCTCTGAGGCACATAGAGACGCCTTGTTGAAGATGTTAAATATGGCGTATGTACCTCAGGAGATTTCAGTCAACCAGCTTGAGGGTGTAATTGCTAACGTGAGTACCCGACATGGCGTGGGGTTCACAGATCTTGATCTGACACCCGAGGGTCGCAATCATAACAAAGCCTTGCACATCACTATGGAGTGCAAGGGGGCTGTGTTATCTCACGTGCTGGTGGACACGGGTTCTTCGTTGAATGTGCTGCCGAAGCAAATCTTAAAGAAGATACCTGTTGAGGGGGTTGTACTGACGCCTAGTGACCTCGTAGTTCGTGCTTTTGATGGATCCAAACGTTCTGTGTTTGGGGAAGTCACTTTGCCCATAAAAATAGGTCCTGAGGAGTTTGACATCGTCTTCTATGTCATGGATATCCAGTCCGCTTACAGTTGCCTACTGGGACGTCCATGGATACATGCAGCAGGGGCGGTCTCGTCGAATCTCCACCAGAAGCTCAAATACGTCTGGAACGGTCAGATTGTGACCGTATGTGGTGAAGAGGATATCTTGGTGAGTCATTTATCCTCGTTCAAATATGTCGAGGTGGATGGCGAGATCCACGAGACTTTATGCCAGGCGTTCGAGACGGTAGCTCTCGAGAAGGTGGCGTATGCTGAACAGAGGAAGCCAGGTGCTTCAATTACTTCTTACAAGCAGGCTAAGGAGGTTGTTGATTCCGGTAAGGCTGAAGGCTGGGGCAAGATGGTGGACTTGCCTGTCAAAGAAGACAAGTTTGGCATTGGATATGAGCCTCTCCGAGCAGAGCAGGGTGCAGCAGGTCCTAGTACCTTTACCAGCGCAGGGCTGATGAACCACGGTGATGTCTTCGCAGCTGATATTGAAGACAGTGACAGTGACATCGATCTCCACTGCTGGGTTCGCCCGAGTGCACCAGGGGAAGTGATCAACAACTGGACTGCAGAGGATATAGTCCAAGTTGCTCTTCAGACAGAGTAATTTTCTTTTGTTTTTTTCATTCTGCACAAAACCCTACGTTCTGCCCAAGACGTAGTGGTTCATTGTAGGGCCTCATGTTTTCAATGATTATCATTAATAAAGGACGTTTTGCAAATAATTTTGTGATCCCTGTCTTTCTTTTTTTTGTTTTTCATTTTTCAAAAAAATAAAAATGGCAATGTTTTTGTTTTTGTGACTTTCTTGAACTCTTTTTCTAAAATAAAGCATTAACATGCAGAAGTGACTTTATGGCATCCACTATGAACAAATCTGTTATGGCTCAGTATGATTTCGACAATCCCATCTACCGAGCTGAAGAGGAGAGTGATGAAGACAGTGAACTCCCGAAAGAATTGGCTAGATTGTTGAAGCAAGAGGAAAGGGTCATCCAACCTCATCAGGAGGAGTTGGAGATTGTTAATCTTGGTACTGAGGATGCCAGAAGAGATATCAAGATCGGGGCTGCTTTGAAACCAGAGGTCAAGAGCAGGTTGATCGAGATGCTGAGAGAGTATATGGAGATATTCGCCTGGTCTTATCAAGATATGCCTGGGCTGAATACTGATATTGTGGTTCATAGGCTACCTCTCAGAGATGATTGTCCTTCGGTTAAGCAGAAGCTTCGTAGAACGAGTCCTGATATGGCAGTAAAAATCAAGGAAGAGGTTCAGAAGCAGTTCGATGCGGGTTTCTTGTCAGTGACAACTTACCCACCGTGGGTGGCCAACATCGTTCCCGTGCCGAAGAAGGATGGCAAAGTCAGAATGTGTGTCGATTACCGGGATCTGAACAGAGCGAGTCCGAAAGATGATTTCCCATTACCTCACATTGATGTATTGGTGGATAATACGGCTCAATCCTCGGTATTCTCTTTCATGGATGGTTTCTCGGGCTATAATCAGATTAAGATGGCGCCAGAGGACATGGAAAAGACGACATTCATTACACCTTGGGGCACGTTCTGCTATAAGGTGATGCCATTTGGGCTGAAGAATGCCGGTGCTACCTATTAGAGGGTAATGACGACTCTCTTTCATGACATGATGCACAAAGAGATTGAAGTGTACGTGGATGATATGATTGCGAAGTCGTAGACGGAAGAGGAGCACCTGGTTAATTTGCAGAAGTTGTTTGACAGGTTGGTCAAGTTCAAACTGAGGCTGAATCCAAACAAATGTACGTTTGGCGTGAGATCAGGGAAGCTGTTAGGCTTCATTGTCAGTGAGAAAGGGATTGAGGTTGATCCAGCAAAGGTCAAAGCTATTCAAGAAATGCCTGAACCGAAAACTGAAAAGCAGGTTCGTGGGTTTTTAGGGAGATTGAACTACATTGCAAGGTTTGTATCTCACCTAACTGCCACGTGTGAACCAATATTCAAATTGCTCAGAAAGAATCAGGCAATCAAGTGGAATGATGATTGTCAGAAAGCTTTTGACAAGATTAAAGAATATTTACAGAACCCTTCAATCCTGATTCCTCCAGTTCCAGGGAGACCACTGATAATGTATCTGTCAGTAACCGAGAACTCGATGGGGTGTGTATTGGGACAGCATGACGAGTCTGGTCGAAAAGAGCATGCCATATACTACCTTAGCAAAAAGTTTACCGACTGTGAAATCAAATATTCACAGCTTGAGAAAACTTGCTGTGCTTTGGCCTGGGCTGCTCGCCGACTGAGGCAGTATATGTTGAACCATACTACCTTATTGATTTCTAAGATGGATCCAGTGAAATACATCTTTGAGAAGCCGGCTCTCACCGGACGTGTTGCCCGTTGGCAGATGATTTTAACAGAGTATGATATCCAGTACACGTCGCAGAAGGCTATCAAAGGTAGTGTTTTGTCAGACTATCTCGCCGAACAACCGATTGATGACTATCAGCCTATGATGTTTGAATTCCCTGATGAAGATATCATGTATCTTAAGATGAAAGATTATGAAGAACCTCTTGTCGAGGAAGGACCGGATCCTGATGACAAGTGGACGCTGATGTTTGATGGGGTTGTGAATGTGAATGGTAATGGTGTTGGTGCAGTGCTGATCAATCCGAAAGGTGCTCATATACCCTTTTCTGCAAGATTGACTTTTGACGTCACCAACAACGAAGCTGAGTATGAGGCTTGTATCATGGGAATAGAAGAAGCCATTGATTTGAGAATCAAAACGCTTGACATTTTTGGAGATTCCGCTCTAGTGATCAATCAGGTCAATGGAGATTGGAATACGAACCAGCTGCATTTGATTCCGTATAGAGATTACACCAGAAGAATACTGACGTTCTTCAAGAAGGTGAAGTTGTATCATGTCCCCCAGGATGAGAATCAGATGGCTGATGCCTTGGCTACTTTATCCTCCATGATAAAAGTTCATTGGTGGAATCATGTGCCACATGTTACGGTGAATCGACTCGAGAGGCCTGCGTATGTGTTTGCAGCCGAGTCTGTTGTGATTGATGAGAAACCGTGGTATTATGATATCAAGAACTTCCTCAAGACTCAGGAGTATCCTGAAGGTGCGTCAAAGAATGATAAGAAAACCCTGAGAAGGCTAGCTGGAAGCTTTTATCTGAATCAGGATGACGTGCTGTATAAAAGGAACTTTGACATGGTCTTGCTCAGATGCGTGGATAGACACGAAGCAGACATGTTGATGCAAGAAGTGCACGAGGGTTTGTTTGGTACCCATGCTGGTAGTCATGCAATGTCGAAGAAACTGTTGAGAGCCGGTTATTACTGGATGACTATGGAATCTGATTGCTTCAAGTATGCTCGGAAGTGCCATAAGTGTCAAATTTATGCTGATAAGGTGCATGTACCACCCAGCCCTTTGAATGTCATGAACTCGCCTTGGCCGTTCGCTATGTGGGGCATTGACATGATTGGGAAGATTGAGCCTACTCCTTCGAATGGACATCGCTTCATTTTGGTGGCGATTGATTACTTCACCAAGTGGGTGGAAGCAGCTTCCTATGCTAATGTTACCAGACAAGTGGTTGCCCGGTTCATCAAGAAAGAAATCATCTATCGTTATGGAGTTCCTGAGAGGATCATCACTGACAATGGTTCGAATCTCAATAACAAGATGATGAAAGAGCTTTGCAGAGATTTCAAGATTGAACATCACAATTCTTCTCCTTACAGACCGAAGATGAATGGTGCTGTAGAGGCGGCAAACAAGAATATCAAGAAGATTGTGCAGAAAATGGTCGTGACGTACAAGGATTGGCATGAGATGCTGCCTTTCACTTTGCATGGGTACCGTACCTCAGTGCGTACGTCGACCGGGGCAACCCCGTACTCCCTTGTGTATGGTATGGAAGCAGTCCTACCAGTTGAAGTGGAGATCCCTTCTCTGAGGGTATTATTGGATGTCAAGCTGGACGAGGCCGAATGGATTCGGACAAGGTTTAACGAGTTAAGCTTTATCGAAGAGAGACGGCTAGCGGCTGTGTGCCATGGGCAGTTATATCAGAGGAGGATGAAGCGAGCCTTTGATCAGAAAGTGCGTCCTCGGAGCTATCAGACCGGTGATCTAGTTCTGAAGAGGATCCTTCCTCCCGGTACAGATAACAGGGGCAAGTGGACTCCTAATTATGAAGGTCCATATGTTGTGAAGAAAGTCTTCTCCGGTGGAGCCTTGATGCTTACAACTATGGATGGTGAAGATTTTCCGTCCCCTGTTAACTCAGATGTAGTCAAAAAATACTTCGCATAAATTGACCCGCTGGACAAAAAGAATAAAAGAGTCCAGGCAAGAAAGGGCATCCCGGCGAACCAAAAAAAACAGAAAGAAAAGGTTCGGGCAAAAATTAGGGATAAAATGAAAAGAACTTGTACACCCGGTAAGTCGAAAACCCGCAAGGGCGACTTAGGCAAAAATGGGTATCCCGGTGGATTGAAAACCCGAAAGGGCGATCCAGCCAAAAGAGGGACTAAAGCGAAGACTACAGTCTGAGTTATCTGTACTTCATCGCGCTTCGTCATGTGCCATCTCGAAAGATGTGATCGGTCCAGTCATTCTTCTCAGAAAGCAAGGAGTTGGGAGGAAAACTGATGATCTGTGAGTTATAACAGGATTGGGAAATAGTGGATGCCGTGTTCACATTGCCATTAGGATAGATTTTTTCCTTTTGTGCGCAATTGCCTCTTTCTAGGAATTGCTTCCCAATTGTATTCGCCTTTTCAGGCGCATTTTCAATCAATAAAAGTCGTTATTCAGATAAATAGCTTTCTTGTTTTTATTTTACTGTTTTGTTTACAAAGACGTCCGAATTTTTGATAAACATTGCATATAAAAACATGAAGGCTTAACAATAAATTGCAGAAACATAAAACATTTGAAAATCATTTTGAATGTTGAGGACACTTGAGCGTATCTTGTCCATGTATCCCTGGGGAAGGTTGATTGTGGTTGTTTGCAGGTCATTATCTGTGAGCATTCCCCAGCAGATACTTTCTCTCCAAGCAAGTTTGAGAGCTATCAGAACTGTGTTCCCCAGCAGTCGGGTTTGGAATAGCATTGTCATCCCCAGCGTGGCTGTGAACGCTCATTCTCAGCAGGGTTGTGGATGTTTCTCCCCAGCAGGGTCTGGCATATTGTGTTACCACCAGAGTTTTGCTTTTCCTCAGCAGAGAAGTGTTTCATCCCCAACAGAGGTTTTCCCCAGCTAGTCCCCGAGTGTAGCGGGTTTCAACGAAATATTTCTCCAGCAGAGTTCATCCTACCAGCGGATTGGACGAGTTTTCGTAGCAGATTGATGTTTGCATCCCCAGCCGAGTCTATTCTACCTGTGGATTGCGTGGGTCGTCCCCAGTGGAGTAGCAATTATTCCCCAAAGCTATCCTAACTGAGGTTTGGTTGAGTCTTCCCCAGTGAAGTCGCTTTATCATTCCCCGGTAAAGTCGTCTTGTTACTCCCCGACGAGTAGTTTCACCAGAGAGTTGCCTGGTTTGCTTTCCCCAGTGGAACAGTATTGATTAATCCCCGAAGAGTTGCCTGGTTTGTTCCCGAGCGGAGTATTTGTTTGCTTCCCGAGCGGAGTGGGCCCTGTGAAGGTTTGTTCCCAGCGGAGTCTATCCTTCCCCCGGCAGCAGTTTCGTTTTTCCAGCATGAGTGAGAAGTCGGTGCTTCCTCGGCAAAGCATTCCCCGATAAGAGTCTCTCCGCAGAGTATTCTTCAAGCAGAGTCTCCCCGCAGAGCTAGAGTATCTGATCAGTTTGGCTCCCTAACCGGAGTTCATTTTGCATCTAGCATCTAGCAATCATTGCATCTTCAAAAATGCGTAGCATTTCCATTCAAGATGGAGCATTACGCCATGGAAAAATTCAAACATATGCATTCATGTGTTCGAAACCCCATCAGACTGCATCCCCGGCAGAAGCGGATATTTGTTCAACCTGTACGGCACGTTTGCTACAGTGGCTCCAGTCAACTGTTGATGTTGACAATCCCCACAGAGGTTTATTTCCTCATCCGTTGGTGAAAGGAAGATTGATTCTCCCGAGTGAGACCCCCTGCAAGTGTTCAGCCTTGCCCTGTCATCTTGTAAATGTCAGTATCCTGTCAGCACCCGCGTGTGTTGTTTCTTTGGTGTCGGTAAACACCCTCTTTCGGTGCTTTCCCAGTCATGCGTAAGTGTCTGGTCCTCTTTGGTGTCGGTAAACACCATCTTTCGGTGATTTCCAGTCATGCGTAAGTGTCTGGTCTCCTTTTGATGTTTGTAAACATCATCTTTCGATGTTCGTAACGTCGTCCTCCTTCCCTAGTGAAGTAGCTTTCCTCCTCTCCGTTGGTGTCGATAAACGTCGAGTTTTTCCCGATCATTCGTTGATGATTTGGTTGTGTTCACTCTTCCCTAGTGAAGTAGCTATACTCCTCTCCGTTGGTGTCGATAAACGTCGAGGTTTTCCTATGCGTCCGTTGACGTATAGTTGATATCTTTCCCCACAGGGTCGTCCCCAGTTGATTCTCCTCTCTGTTGGTGTCGATAAACGTCGAGTTTTTCCTAGTTATCCGTTGATAACTAGTTGTATCTCCTTCCCAGTTCATCCGTCGTCCGTCGATGTCTGGTTACCTCTCCGTTGGTTTCGATAAACGTCGAGTTTTTCCTAGTTATCCGTTGATATCTAGATGATTCCCCTCAGAGTTCCTCCTCTCCGTTGGTGTCGATAAACGTCGAGTTTTTCCTAGTCGTCCGATGACGTCTAGTTGTACCCTTCCCCATGCGGATTTACCTCTCCGTTGGTTTTGATAAACGTTGAGTTTTTCTCATTCGTCCGATGACGTCTGATTGTATACCCTGTTCCCAGTCATTCATTAATGTCTGGTTGATTCCCAACCAGAATCCCCAGTAGACGTCCTATTCGGTTTCTGATTGTGGTGCCTTTCCCTCGTGAAGTGGCTTTCTCCTTCTCCGTTGGTGTCGATAAACGTCGAGCTTCTCCCTTTCGTCCTATGACGTCTGGTCGAGTTTTCCTGGTCGTCCCCAGTCGATTCTCCTTCTCCGTTGGTGTCGATAAACGTCGAGCTTCTCCCTTTCGTCCTATGACGTCTGGTCGAGTCATCCGTCGTCCGTCGATGTCTGGTTACCTCTCCGTTGGTCTTGGTAAACGTCGAGTTTTTCCTGGTCGTCCTCGAGTAGAGTTACCTCTCCGTTGGTTTTGGTAAACGTTGAGTTTTTCCCACTATGTCCGCTGACATGTGATTGTATCTTTCCAGTTCATCCGTCGTCCGTTGATGTATGGTTACCTCTCCGTTGGACTTGGTAAACGTCGAGTTTTTCCTAGTTGCCCGTTGGCATCTAGTTGTGATTCCTATTCCCATTCGTCGTCTAGTGATGTCTGGAGGTGACTTTATCCTTTGAGAAGAAGAAAAAAGATCCCAGTGAATAAATATCAGATCCCAGTGAACGTTTCCATTGGTGGATTCCCAGCATTGTGCAAATTCTACGGTTCTTGGTATTCAATCCCTGTTTACCCTGAAAGTCTGACAGCCGTTGCTCTCATCCGTTCGGGTTCCCAGTTGATTGAATAGGGGCAGCTGTAGCACCTAAAATTTATACCTCCCTTTTTGTACATACATTTTCATATTAGGTCATTAACATAACATAGTCCATTGCATAACATTGCATGGCCATTTGCCCAAGTGCAAGTCATTCAGACAAATTAGGTCAACTGGTCAGGAGAATCAGGTCAGACAAGCAAGCATGTGCCATTGCCATTGGGACAAAGCCCTAGGGTTGATTTATCAAGTTCATATGGTCTAAGGATCATTTTGAAGTGGTTTGGCCAAAGATTGGATGCTCAGAAGTCATCAGTCAAGCTGAATTTCAGCTGAAACCCCAGAAAGTCAATTGTGGTCAACTGTGGTCAACTGTGCCTGATTTTATGGATTTGAAGGTGGGAGATGGTTGGAAAGGCTTCATTCATGTCCATACAAGTCTCATTTGACATACCAAAGATCAAGGTTGAAGAAAATAAAGTCAGATCAAAAGTTTCCTAAAATGGCAGGTGACCTATAATTTCAACTGCCCAAAATGGAAAGTTTTTCTTCTCAACATTACTTCATCATACAAGCTTCAAATGGAATTTTGTCCAACATGAAAGTTGAATATCTTGATCTCACCTTTCCAAAAAGTCCAAGAACATGAAATTCCCATTTGTGGTTGGCAAGATATGGTCCAATCATTTTCAGAAAATGCCTAAATTCAAAGTGCCATAACTTTCACATGGAAAGGCCAATTTGAGTGATCTTTCTTTGAGCAAACCACATTTCACATGAACTTTCATGGTGCATTATCACATTTCATCAAAAATCATCATAGCAAAAGTCCATTTTTCAAGTGTTCATTTTTGCATTTTAGTGTGAAAAAATGTGATTTTCCAAATTACAAGCCATTTGCACTTGGGACCAATTCCAACACATTCCAAATACCATTTTGAACTTGCTTGAACTGGTCTTTGCACTGTTACATTGACTGAACTTGAAAAGGGCATTTTGGCCAAAGCTCACAAAAATGCATTTTGCACTAATCATTCCAATTTGCCTAATTGAGATTAACAAGTGGATTAGTGTGAGGTATAAAGTCTTAATTGTAACAGAATTGCATAATCACCATCACAATTCTCAGATCCAATTCCAAAAATTCACCAAAATCTCAAATTCTCTCAAAAGTTCATCACACTTTTTTCAACTTTTCTTTGAATTGCTTGATCCTTTTTGTGTTCTCTTGTGATAATCATCATCAAGAGGTGCTATTGCAGATCTGTTTTCATCAAATCGTGGCCAAGGCATCAAGGAATTACCACTGTCCAAGCATGAACACTTCTATGGCAGTTTGAAGAATCAACCACCTGGAGCATAATCGAGCTTCAAGAACTCTTACATTCAACTTCTACATCATCATTCAACTTCTGTTTTGGCTTTTTGGATCTTGAAACGAACAAATTCCACGACTGTATCTTTATAAGGTTGGAATTCGAAATTCAAAACTCATGAAATCATGCTATGCGTCTTATAGATCTCATCATGTAGAGTATTGTGCAATTTGAATCGTGCGTTTTCGTTGATTATTGAGTGAGAAATCTGGCATTGAATGTTTGATATCAAAACTTCCTTCGATCGATCCCGTCGATATAGGAAGAATTAAGCTAGAGCATGTGGATATTGTGATTGTGCTAGCTTAGATGGTTCCAACCATATAGGATTTGTTCATTTTGGTGAAAGATTTGTGCATTTGGATTTTCTGGTTGTATGTTGAAGAACACGAAGAAACTTTTCAAATTTTCGTTCCAGTTCGCTTGTAGATCCATTTGCCTGGCTTTTGATTTCAAATTCGTGTTTACCGCCGGAATTAACCAATCACAAGGCGCCACCGTTTTAATGAAACGGCCGCGTTTCATCCCTGGCCAGGCGTAATTACAAGTTTGCCATTAGTTCAATTAAAAATCATTTTCATGTTTAAATGTTTATTTCATTTTTAGATCAAACTTCAAAAAATCATAATTAAATCATGGATTATCCAAATTGAGTGAGGATCTTTGTGTTGATCTCCAAATTTCCTCTAGTTTTTTTTAGGTATGATAGTCAAAGTTGTGCCTGGTGGATTTTTGGTTTTGCCTAGTGATCTTGATCATGTATGCTTCATGTGTATGTTTTACCATTTTAATCATGAAATCTTGATGCCTTATCCAAAATGTGTGAAATTTTATATGCATGTTCTTGACTCTTTCTTGGTGATTTTGATGTATAGTTTGCTAATTTTGAGTTCCTGGTTAGAGAATTATGATGGGATCAAGTTGAGTGTGACAATGTATGTCACACTATGTTATGCTATCTTCATGAATTTTGTTTCCATACCTATGCTATGTCATTTGCCCTGGATTTTTGCATGTGATTACATATGTATGTCTAGTTTCACCATGACTTTTTGTAGGATTTGTTGATCAATTTCCTATTTGATTAGGATTTTTGTTTGCTGTTTAGTCATTTTTAGGGTTTTCTTGGGTGATTAACTTCCATGCCTTGTGAAATTCTCATACCTTATCATATGAAGATGAAATTTGGTGGAGTGATTCTTAACATGTTCAATGTCATTTTGGCTTTGGTCCCATTTATTTCTCATTTGTTGTCTCTGTTTTACATTTGCTTGAAGATGACACACACTCTGTGACCTAGTTTGGATTGATTTTTGCATGTCCTGACTTGTTGAATTTAATTTCCCTACTTCCTCTTGTCCAAATAGCATGAAATTTGATATGAAGCTCATTGAATGTGTTCTGTTTAGACTTGAATGTTTGTGGAATTTATTGAGCTGTTTTGGTATTTGTTTGAGTGTGATCATTCTGTTTGCTCATATGTGGTTCACACTTGCCTAGTTTGACTTAACTTGTGCATGAAATGAATTTGGTGCATAGTTTTGATGTGAGGCCAATTGGATTCTCTTCTTAATTGATTTATCTTGGTTTTGATCATTTTTCACTTGCTGTTTTGGATTTTTCATTTCCTTTTGACCCTAGTCTTGGACTAGTGGCTTGTGATCTCACTTTTGAGTTGTGTTTCAGGTTAATAGCACAAATGGCCTTTGCTTGATGGTGTGCTTCCATTGGACTTGATTTGTGACTTATGTATAGCTAATTTTGACTTTGTTTTTCAGGGATTGATACTTGAGTTTGAGCCTTAATGGCTTGCACCTTTGTGCATTGGCTTGTGTTTGTCTGTATATAACTAATTGTGAACCATTTGCTGTTTGGTTTTGTGATTGGTATACTGATTGTATTTGATTGATTTCAGGTACATTAGTTGCTAAGATTGCTTTGCTTTGCTTGATAAGCAATTTGCACTGAGGTATAACATTCTTGTCTCCATGTAGTCTGGAAGACCTGGCTTGTTACCTAGCCAGGCACCTGTCTGAAGTCCTCCTTAAGAGGAAATGTTTGTGCTTGTTTATTTTTGTCCCCAAGCAGGTAAAGACCTCTATGAGGCGATTGGCGGATAAGAGAGATATGTAATCTATCTCCCGCTCTTCTGTTGAGTCATCCCTCTGCTCACACCAATGTGTTGATGCATTGGGATACAAACCCAAGATCTTGTACAGTGTACAGTTGTGTCAGTGTCTTAAAGTGTAGAAGGGTTCCCACTTTCTGGACCCACACTTCTTTGTCTAAAGCTCTCCCTGGCCAGGGATAAGAGCTGTGAAGTCTTATCTTCACTCACCTTTCATCTGGCTTCACCTTGACTCTCAATGTCAAGGTTAAGAGCTACCGTTACCCCTGTACAGATGACTTGCTCTTGCAGTCTTACCCTTTGGTTGAGCCCCACTTGTGTGTATATAATGTGTGCTACTTGTGAATGCTTGGTTTGATGTTTGTTTGTGCTGATTAAGATAGGCTTGCTCCCTGTGCAAGTTAGCTAGAAACCTTGACTTAGGGATGATTTTGCATGATAACATCTAGGCTCGAGTCGTAGTCTCCCTAGTTGTGTCTCCCTCTGTTATCTGGTTAAGCTAGTCTTGTGTCCCTTCGTAGGGGAACTACGTCGCCCTGATCCTCATACCAGATGAGGTACGTAGGCAGGAGATGAGCTGATCTCTCCGGGCGCCTGTGTCTTTGTTTTGTCTTGTTGTGTGCTTGGAAGCTGATGTAAGTCCATCGAGTGGCATTCGGGTTCTTGTGTGTGTTTTGGTTCGGATGCTGATGTAAGTCCAGTGATTGGCATTCGGGCTCCGCGTTTGCCTTCTTGTGTGTGTTTTGGTTCGGATGCTGATGTAAGTCCAGTAATTGGCATTCAGGCTCCATGTTTGCCTTTGCCTGTGTTTGTTTGTGTGCGTGTTAGCCGAGCTACGAATGCTCTGATTCTCCTTCGTCCAAAGGAGATACGTATGCATAGGATGCGATATCCTAGCGAGCACGTGTCGTTCCCCAGTGCGAACTACTTTGACTCTGATGTCTATGCTTGATAGACTAAGTAGGCCCAGGATGCGATATCCTGCCGAGTCAGTCTTGTCTGTTTTCTTGTGTCTCTTTCAGCCTGTATAGATGTTTGTGAGCAGTGTTTTAGCAACCATTTTCCTTCCTTTTGTGCGTGGATCCCGTCGAGTACGACGGATGCGTAGGGGTGCTAATACCTTCCCTTCGCATAACCGACTCCCGATCCCATTCTCTTTGGTCGCGAGACCATGCTTTTTCCAGGTTTACTTCGAGCGTTTCCTTTCCCTCTTTTGGGATAAATAACGCACGGTGGCGGCTCTGTTGTTCTTGTTTCCCGCCGGTTTTTCGCGTAATGCGACAGAGATAACTCTACAGTTTCAATCATTGGCAAAGGAAATGTCAAAATCTATACAAAAGACAACACAAAACATTGTATTGGTAATGTTTACTTTGCCCCTGATTTGAAAACTAATCTTCTTAGTGTTGGACAACTCCAGGAGAAGGGATTTGAGATTAATATCAAAGATGGGGTGTGTTGTATCCAGAATAAAGAAAAGGGATTGGTTGCTGAAATAAACATGACATCAAATCGCATGTTTCCGCTACATTTCAGAAACACTTCCCAAATTAGTCTCTCAGCGGAATTGAAAGATGAGTCATGGCTATGGCATTTTCGCTATGGTCATTTGAGCTTTGGAGGATTGCAAACTCTCCAACAGAAGAATATGGTGAAAGGTCTGCCACAGTTTCAAAGACCATCCCAAGTTTGTGAAGAATGTGTTGTTGGAAAGCAACATCGAGAAACTTTTCCAGCAGGAAAATCACGGAGAGCTAAACAAGTCTTGGAGCTGATTCATTCTGACATCTGCGGTCCAATCACTCCAACCTCAAATGGCGGTAAACGTTACTTCATAACATTTATTGAGGATTTTAGTCGGAAAACATGGGTTTATCTTTTTGCAGGAAAAGTATGAAGCTCTATCCGTCTTCAAACAATTCAAGGCGCTTGCTGAAAATGAAGCGGATATGTCAATTAAAATCCTACGCAGCGATCGTGGTGGTGAATACAACTCACGAGAATTTGTAGATTTTTGTGAGACACATGGAATCCGGAAGCAGCTTACAACAACTTACACACCACAGCAAAATGGCGTCTCAGAAAGGAAGAATAGAACCATAATGAATATGGTTCGAACAATGTTGAAGATGAGCGGGATGCCAAAAAGTTTTTGGCCAGAGGCTGTAACCTGGAGCATTCACTTGCTGAACAGAAGTCCCACATTTGCTGTCAAGAATATGACACCCGAAGAAGCATGGAATGGACACAAGCCAAGTATTGAGCATTTAAAAAAATTTGGCTGTATCGCATATGCTCATGTTCTGGACCAGAAACGAAGAAAGCTTAATGACAAAGGAGAAAAATGCACATTTCTTGGTGTAAGTAACCAATCAAAAGCCTATAAGTTGTACAATCCATCCACCAAGAAAATTATCATCAGTCGAGATGTGAATTTTGACGAAAGCAAGTTCTAGCCATGGAGTGATGACAACATTGAGCAGAAAGTCCAAGTTGATTTTGATGGAGAAAGAGAAAAAAGTGAGCAACCAAGTCAGATTACTTCCACTGATTCTCCAAATTCTGATGTGAGTGCAGATTGCGAAATTGAAGAAACTAAGAGGCAAACTCAACGTAATAGAAGAAGGCCTGCATGGATGTCCGAATTTGAGGTAACTGGCATCACCGAGGATTCACAAATTCATTTTTCACTATTTGCAGATTGTGATCCTATAGATTTTGAAGATGTTGTCAAAGAGCCTAAAAATGGCAAAAAGCTATGGATGTTGAAATTGAGTCTATTGAAAGAAATAATACTTGGGAGCTGACAGAACTTCCAAGAGGACAAAAAACCATTGGTGTTAAGTGGGTTTTCAAAACAAAGCTGAAAGGAAATGGCGAAGTCGATAAATACAAGGCACGATTGGTCGCAAAAGGTTACAAGCAAGAGTACAATGTCGATTATAAAGAGGTTTTCGCTCCTGTTGCACGTCATGATACAATCAGGTTGGTGATTTCTTTGGCCGCTCAACATTAATGGCCTATTTACCAATTGGATGTAAAATCTGCGTTTCTCCACTGCGAGCTAGAAGAACAAGTATTTATTGATCAACCTCCTGGATATGTAAAATTTGGAAGTGAGCACAAAGTTTACAAATTAAAAAAGGCACTATATGGACTAAAATAAGCTCCAAGAGCTTGGTATAGTCGTATTGATGCTTATTTTTCAAAGGAGGGTTTTAAAAAATGTCCATATGAACATACATTGTTTTCAAAGTTTGGAGATGGGGCAAAGATGATTATTGCCTGCTTATATGTGGATGATTTAATTTATACTGGAAATGATAGTGCCATGGTTGAAAATTTCAAGAAATCCATGATGTGTGAGTTTGAAATGTCTGATCTTGGAATGATGCACTATTTTTTGGATATTGAAGCGGTTCAATCCGATGCTGGAATATTTCTATGTCAAAAGAAATATGTGCAGGATGTCTTGGACAGGTTCCAGATGAAGCATTGCAATGCTGTCAACACACCAATTGAGGTTGGTTTGAAATTGGCAAAAGATTCCGGAGGAAAAGAGGTGGACAACACTTTTTACAAAAGAACCGTGGGCAGTTTAATGTATTTGACAGCCACATGACCGGATATAATGCATGTTGTTTGTTTAATCAGTAGATATATGGAACGTCCAAGGGAGGCACATCTTCTTTCTGCTAAAAGAATTCTCAGGTACCTTCAAGGTACTAAGAATTTTGGTTTGTTCTATAAGAAAGGAGAAAGGACAGATCTGTGTGGGTTTAGTGGCAGTGATTATGTAGGAGATATGGATGATCGAAAGAGTACTACGGGATATGTATCTATGTTTGGTTATAATGTTGTTTCATAGTATTCTAAGAAGCAACCAATCATCACTTTGTCAACAACTGAAGCTAAATTTGTAGCTCTGACAGCATGTGCTTGCCAAGCCATTTAGCTCAAGAGAGTTCTTGAAGAACTGCACTTTAAGTAAGATGGGGCAACAATGATTTATTGTGATAATGATTCTACCATCAAAATCTCTAAAAATCCTGTTTTATATGGAAGAACCAAGCACATAAATGTGAGGTTTCATTTTCTAAGGGATTACACAAAGGAAGGTATAATCGATATCTTCTACTGCAGGAGTGAAGATCATATTGCAGATATAATGACAAAGCCACTGAAGCTGCCTATTTTTTTGAAGCTCAGAAAGTTACTTGGAGTCTGCACACTAAATGAGACTTAGTGAACTGAAGCTGAAGGGTTTCAGTTCAAGGGAGGGATTGTTAGTTAATTTAATTATTTGTTTTTTAATATGTTTAAAAGACTTAGTCTTTACAGGTGTTGTTAGTGTTGTTAGTTTATTTAGTGGGTAGCTAGTTTTTAGGAATTTTTAAGTTCGTGGCTTTGTTGAATTTTTCTGATGTACTGCCTATTTATAAGGCTATCTATTTTCAATAAAATGACTCTCTCCAATTCAGTTATCAATATCTATCAGTATATTGGAATAAAGATTTTATTTTATTATTTATGTATTTTTTATAATTTGACGCAACAAATATAACAAATTAGTCTATTTCATTGCATACCGTTCAAATTAGATGGAATGAAAGTTTATAATATAAGAAAATTTAATACTCTAGAAAACTCATTTCTATCTTTGTCTTTGATTTTGCCACATCCTCAAACTAGGGACAATTTAGATCTAAAATTTATTTTTTCCAACTAAACTAGCACTTGAAACTAATTTTTTATTTGGTTATGCAATTTTAAGCCTATTATTTTGATCCAGTAACCGTTTTTGCTCTCATTTGATTGAAAACCAACAAAATTTATTCAACTTTTTGTACTTCATTTCACTTTCAATAAGTCACATCAGACTTTATTAAAAAATTCTTGTCTTCACTTCTTTCCAAAACGTTTCCTCATTTCTCTCTCCCTCCTTATTCGCTCTTTCTGCACAGGGCAGAAACTCTTCTTCTTGTCAGTCTATCATCCTTCTCTCTCATTTCTTCCTCTTTTCATCTTCTTCTCTCTTCTTCTACCTCTCTCTTCCTCTTCTTCTTTCTTGTCTTTTCCTTTTCTTCAACAAAGACTATAAGGTTCTAGGAGGATTTACAGAGATCTACGAATTAAAGTTTTTCAAGGTAGATATTGAGTTATGAAAGAAATTCGAGGTGAAATCAAACACAAATTTCAGGGTTTGTGCTCTTAATCCTTCTCTACTTATATCTAAGAAACTCTAGCGACGGATATGGCGTTTTTGATGGTTTTACAGCAGTGGGAAGTTTGAAAATGGTAGATATGTGGTGACGGTTTGGCGGTGAGTGTGGTGGTGGTCGGATTCGAAATGATTTTTGTGTGACTTTATCAGTTTAGGTTTTGTTATTAACTTATTCTACCTTAAACCCTAAGTTTTGGTTTTTCTAATGATTTTTTGTATCAAAAAATGATGTTAATAATCATAGTTATGTTTTTTCATAAATAATAGTTCTACTGTGTTTTATTTGATCTGTTAAGGTTTTGAACTTTGGGAAACCAACATTTACTTTTAGACATTTGGCCTTCAATGGTGAAGATGGTTATTATTGATGAAATGGTTGCTGTGTTTTATCGATTGAAATGAAAATGGAGTAAGTTATATTATCTCATAATGCATTTTTTTTACTTAGTATAGTGAATATGGTTAATTTAAGTTACTCATTTTGCTGGTTGTTATGATTAATTAATATGACAAGAAGAAACAATGAAGATTCAAGAGATATTTGATGCACAAAAAGCATCCATTGATGCTTCTATGATGCATTTGATTTTAACTATCTATTCTCTAAGCCAGTTTGATTAGATTCAATTTGTGCAGAAAACAACCAATAGCCCCTTTAACTATCTATTCTCTAAGCCAATATCCATAAATGTTTGATTATGATCATATATCCATAAAGTTATTATTGTACATTACACCAATATTTGACACTCTGAATACTCTAGTTTGATTGAGTGTTTGAGTAACATTTGGGTGTAAATAAATTTGATGAAACAAACTCTTTATGTTTACACTCTTAGATTATGCTTGAATTGACGGACTAGAATGAAGTGGAGCGGAATGGAACATGATGAAATTGAGTGGAGTGGAGCAGAATATAATAGTGATTTCATTTCATTGTTAATGTACGATAAATAATTAGATGAAATGGAACATAACAAATTAGTTCATTCTATTGTATATACCCCAAATTTGGGGGATGAAAATTAAAGGATTAAGTAAAATTTGTACTTGTTACAAAAAAAAGTACATATGCATAGCAACCCTTAGCTAGTAAAGATTGCTAGAGGCTGTAGTATTTCTGTGGGGTTATAGTAAGTTCACGAGGATGAAAAACTTTGTTCTAGTGGTGTTTTTTTGAATATGAGATTGGATTTTAAGGCATTTTATGGAGGCTTATGTGAAGGAGAAGAGCGATCCAAAATGCAGCGGAATTTAAAATTTCTCCTTTAGTGATCCTGACGAATGAGCATGATCAGTGATAGAATCGTTACCTCTTTTGGTGATTGTAACCTTTGCTGCAAATCTACGGAATGATCACGAACGTAGAACGATGACAACGCCTCTACTCAGTCCACACGAACGGATTCCTTCAATCTCAGTGCTAGCTGCTACGAATGAAGGCTTTAAGTGTGTGTGTGTGTGTGTGTGTGTGTGTGTGTGTGTGTGTGTGTGTGTGTGTGTGTGTGTGTGTGTGTGTGTGTGTGTGTGTGTGTGTGTGTGTGTGTGAGAGAGAGAGAGAGAGAGAGAGAGAGAGAGAGAGAGAGAAACAAAATTGAAACTGCACAAATGCTTCTACATAAGGGTTCTATTTATAGAACCACTTGTGTGGGCTGCAAGCCAAAAAGCCCACTCAAGTGTATGTGGCACATATCTTATAATATGCCAAAATCACTTAAGCGCGTGGTACCTTACCATATTTCGTATTCTACTTAAGTACACTGTACCTTACGATTTTCTACAATTCACTTAAATGCACCGTATATTACGGCATTCCTTAGCTACTCTATCTCTCATTAATCCATCCTTTTGTGTGTGACCCTGTAGGTTTTCGCGGCATTGACAATTATATTAAATCACGTATTTAACATAATAAATAGTGAGCGGTATCTAGCAACAAATCACTTCTACCCAAGACACGAAAATGTCATGTGATCTGACAAATCCTTTTGTGATAATACTTATGTGTACAATTACCTTTTTGTCCTTATGTCTATATTGAACACAAGGCATAGACCGTGTCATCCTTGTCCAGTTCAAGATTGGGTTCATAGACATTTATCCTATTATGCAGGATGGGCAAATTCCATCTAGGTCACTCATGTCTCTTAGCATGCTTCGTGGAGTACCCATCAACTGTCTTTATGGTCATCCAGTTACATACAATGTTTGATCAGCAATAAGGCACTCGACTCTACATCTAGGGTCCATAGTGGTTTCAGGTCAAAGGGTGGTATACACCATTATCACCATGAGAACAACTTATGACACTTTGCATAACATTCTGTAAGAACAAAAATTGTTCTACAACAGATTCCTTGATTTTGATGATAACAAAGGATGAAACCAAAAATGGCACCCTAACGAAAAGTTTCTAAGTATGCAGGGTTCTAAAGAAAGAAGGAAGAAATCTGATGACGTCATCAGATACAGAACCAGATCAGATACAAATTATCAAATGATCAGAAGCATCTGAAGTTGAAACACGTTCAAGAAAGTCTAACTCTGAGCAAAACAGCAAAATATCAGAAGCATCTGAACAAGAAATACGCTCTAGAAGTTCTGATTCTGAACAACAGTATGTCAAACTTCAGAAGCTCTTGGCGCTATCTGAAGAAATCCTCAGAACTCAAAAGATCAACATCAGAAGCTAGATAGAAGATTCCAAGATTCTCAGATACACGAAGACTCTGATCATGGAATTACTAATTATGAAAGAGTAACGTTAAAGTCAAGTAAAGGATTGCAAATGGATTTCCTAATACAGAAAGAGACGTTAATCTCCAATTTCAATAAAGAAGGTACTATATGTGGTAAGTAGTCATTTCAAGGAGAGAAAGTTATCCTGGCAGAAGCTATTTATGTTATGGCGTAAATTCATTTTATTACTCATCAGTTTCAACTACTACCTCACTGATATATAAAATGGGCTGCAACCAACATTGAAGACATACAAGCAAAAAAATTATACTGAAACATCAACGCTCAAGAAAACACTCCTGCTCTCTAAATCTTCACGAAGCTGTTGCTTATAACGTGAATCACTTTGTTCTTACTATTGTAATATTTGCTTTCTTAGAAGCACTCTAGATTACATAAATCTTTTATCTATTGTTTGTTTATTTCCTCAAGTGACTCTGTGTAGTCTGTATACTTGAGAGGACTAAGAGATCTTTCTCTTAGACGTTGTTTGTAATCAATCTTTCAAGATTAGTGGATTAAGTCCTTGTTGAAGGCGAAATCACCTTGGCCGGGTGGACTGGAGTAGCTTTGTGTTATAAGCGAACCAGTATAAAATCCTTGTGTGATTTTCATTTTGAAAAAGTGCTTATTTTTCCAAACAATTCAAACCCCCCTTTCTTGTTTTTCTCACCTTCAATTGGTATCAGAGCTCCGGCTCTGTTATTGATTTTCTAATCAAACACTTAACAGTGTAGAGAGATCCAGAAAGAGAAAAACTATGGCCCACACAAATGAAAAGGATAGTTACAATGTTAAGCCTCCTGTCTTTGATGGAGAGAAATTCGATTACTGGAAAGATAGAATTGAAAGTTTCTTTCTAGGCTATGATGCTGATCTCTGGGACATTGTCACAGATGGATACAAACCTCCTGTCACAGAGGATGGAGCTGAAGTTCCCAGAAGTAAGATGTCAGATGATCAGAAACGAGTTTTCAAGAATCATCACAAGGCCAGAACCATACTCCTAAATGCTATATCTTACAACGAGTATGAAAAGATCACCAACAGAGAAACAGCCAAAGACATACTTGACTCTCTAAGGATGACTCATGAAGGAAACTCTCAAGTCAAAGAGACAAAGGCTCTGGCGCTTATCCAGAAATATGAAGCCTTCAAAATGGAGTTGTAGAGAGGAAGAATAGGACACTCCAAGAGATGGCCAGAACCATGATCAATGAATCTAATGTGGCAAAGCATTTTTGGGCAGAAGCTGTAAATACAGCATGTTACATTCAGAATAGAATCTCTATAAGACCTATTCTGGAAAAGACTCCCTATGAACTGTGTAAAGGAAGAAAACCAAACATTTCATATTTTCATCCTTTTGGATGTTCTTGCTTTATCTTAAACACTAAAGAACATCTGAACAAGTTCGATTCCAAAGCACAGAAAGGTATTATGTTAGGATACTCAGAACGCTCTAAAGGCTACAGAGTATACAACACAGAAACCAAAATTGTGGAAGAATCAATTCATGTCAGATTTGATGATAAGCTTGACCCTGAAAAGTCAAAGCTAGTTGAAAATTTTGCAGATTTAGAAATCACTCTTGCAGGTTTTGATAAAGCCCCAGAAGCAACTGTCACTCAGAACTCTGAAGAAATTAAATCCCCAGAAATCCCAAAGAAAGTCAAAAGTCGTATCAACATATCTGAAGATTTGATTCTGGGAAACAAGGACGAACCTGTCAGAACCAGATCTACCTTCAGGACCTCTGAAGATACTCCTCTGGGACTAGTGTCTCTGATTGAGCCTATGTCCTATGATGAAGCACTTCAAGATAACGACTGGGTTTCAGCCATGCAAGAAGAATTAGATCAATTCACAAAGAATGATGTCTGGGATCTTGTTCCAAAGCCCAGAGGCACTCACGTTATTGGAACCAGATGGGTATTCAGAAACAAGCTGAATGAGAAAGGAGAAGTCGTCAGAAACAAAGCTCGACTGGTAGCTCAAGGTTATAGTCAACAAGAAGGTATTGATTATAATGAAACTTTTGCTCCAGTCGCAAGGTTAGAATCTATTCGTCTTCTTGTATCTTTTGCTATTAACCATTCTATTAAATTATATCAAATGGATGTCAAGAGTGCATTCCTTAATGGTTATATATCAGAAGAAGTTTATGTCAACCAACCTCCAGGTTTTGAAAATCCAAACTTTCCAGAACATGTTTTTAAACTTAAAAAATCTTTATATGGACTTAAACAAGCTCCCAGAGCTTGGTATGAACGTTTGAGCAATTTCCTTCTGGAACACAATTTTATTAGAGGGAAAGTTGACTCCACACTTTTCTGTAAGAACCTTAACAATGATCTCATGATATGCCAGATATACGTTGATGACATTATTTTTGGTTCAGTTAACGCCTCTGTTTGTCAAGAATTCTCTAAGTTAATGCAGGCAGAATTTGAAATGAGCTTAATGCAAGAACTAAAGTTCTTTCTGGGAATTCAAATTAACCAAACCTCAGAAGTTACATATGTTCATCAAAGCAAATATATTAAGGATGTTCTGAAGAAATTTGACATGGCTGACTGTAACTCTGTAAAAACTCCAATGCATCCAACATGCATTCTTGAAAAAGAAGAAGTAAGCGCAAAGGTTTGTCAGAAGATCTATCGAGGTATGATAGGCTCTCTTCTCTATCTGACTGTTACTCGTCCTGATATTCTCTTTAGTGTCTGTCTCTGTGCCAGATTCCAATCAGATCCTAGAGAATCTCATTTAACAGCAGTTAAGAGAATTCTCAAGTATCTGAAAGGAACTCCTAACCTGGGCCTGATGTATGAGAAAACATCAGAGTATAGACTTTCTGGTTACTGTGATGCAGATTATGCAGGAGATAGATTAGAACGAAAAAGCACATCTGGAAATTGCCAGCTTCTGGGAAACAATTTGATATCCTGGGCTAGCAAGAGACAGTCAACTATTGCTCTATCTACTGCAGAAGCAGAATATATCTCAGCATCACTGTGCACAACTCAGATGCTCTGGATGAAGAATCAGTTAGAAGATCTGCAAATTTTTGAGAGTAACATTCCTATCTTTTGTGATAATACTGCTGCTATTTGTCTAAGTAAGAATCCCATTCTACATTCCAGAGCTAAACACATTGAAATAAAACATCATTTTATCAGAGACTATGTTCAGAAAGGGATAGTAACATTGAAGTTCATTGATACAGATCATCAATGGGCAGATATCTTTACTAAGCCTCTAGCTGAAGATAGATTTCTTTTTATCTTAGAAAATCTGAACATTCAAAATTGCCCAGAATGAAGTGTGGCTCTGAAAATGTAAAATGAGACTCTGACATAAACAAATGTGTTTCTGCCTCTGACTCTGATACTTCTACCAGTTAAGAAGATATCTGAGTTAGAAATCTCCAGGAACCAATCCTTTGGTATTCCTGAAGATCAGATACATCAACACGTGGAGCACTTAGCGTCTAACCCTAGAACTTCTAGACAGCTGTCCAGAAGAAGATCAAAGGTGAAACGTTTGAGATCTCCTCGAGCAGTGTGCGTACTGTTGGGATTAGACATTCATTAATTAGCCTTAATCATTTCTCCCCCAAGCGTGCTAACTTGAAATTTGTGCTAACGCTGAATGATGTGTCGTTTTGCATGTGTTTTAACTTAGGGTATTTAAACACTTTTCTCACATTTCACACACTTATCACTCTCACTCACTCTCAAACCCTTTCTAAACCCTCTCTGAAGCATTTCTCCAATCTTCATCTTCTTCTTCAACCATGGACGCTCAACAACAACAAGTTTTCAACTTTTCTCAACAAATGGAATCAAGCTCAACTGCTCAAACTTCAAGCATTCCAACTCCAACTGTTACAGGAGTCTCCATCACCCCAGTTTACAAGGAACCCCATGTTCTTGACCGTGCACCCCACATAAACCTAGCAACTCCCTTTGAAGGACTGGAAGTGTTGTGTGAAACTCTAGTAGACTTTCAAAACATGAAGAGAAATGGCGTTGATCTTACTGAAGAACTTCGTCAACAAGGGTGGGAAAACTACTTCCAAAGGCTTTATGGTCCTGTTTACCCACTTCTCATCAAGGAATTCTGGAGATTTGCAGACGCTGATGACCATTTCATCGTCTCTTATGTTTTGGGGGTAAAGATAGTGATTACTGAACAGTCAATTGCTTCTTTACTGAACATGGAGAGAGATGGAGGTAAAAGGATTTACAACATCAACCCTAGGTCAAGACGCATTGCTGAAGTAATCAATCCAACCATCTTCAAACATAACACTGAAGGAAATCCTTCAAAGAACAAAGAGCTTCATCAGAACCTCAGAGTGTGGCTTAAGATCATTCTGGGAACTATTCACCACCGCCCAGCATCAAACTCCTCTGACTACATCAATGCAGATCAGAAGTGCATTCTGTATTGCATTCACAAGGGTGTGAAGATCTGCCTTCCTGCACTACTCTTCAGATACCTCAGAGACTCTGTCAGGGAGACCAGAAACAACATGAAGCCCAGAACCTACATCCCTCTGGGAAGATTGTTATTTGATGTTTTCATCGAGAATGGGCTGGTAGATCATCTGGAGAAGGCCAAACTGATGGAGGATCTGGCAATAGATACTGGGAAGCCTCTGAACGCCAGAAATCTCAAGAGTATGGGAATTCTGAAGAAGATTCAAGTCAGACCCACTATGGATACCTCCTGGGATGCCTTGAAAGATCAGAGGAAGCTGCCCCATGGTCTAGCTAGGTTCTACAAGAATGAACCCAGAGATGCGGTTGCTATCTACCTTCAGCGTCTGCTGGATGAAGGTGTTAACATCTCTGACTTCAGACTCGACGATTGTCTAGATTCAGAAGAAGACTTCGTCAGGTACAAGAGAGGTCTCTCTGAGAAAAAGATAGCATCACGGGCAAAGAAGGCAAGAATTGGAGAAACTTCTGGGACCAGATCTCTAGCGCCTCTGCAAGAAACTACTGGTATGTCTGCTCCCTCTATTCCCTCTGAACACATTTTGGCTTCTTCATCTAATCCTCTCCCAACACCACCAATATATACAACCTCTGACACCCCACCTTCTATAACCAGAACTTCACAACCTCCACCAAATGTTAATCTTTCTCACACTACCACTTCCTCTTCATCATCTTCAGCTCCAGAATCACCTCCATACCTTCAAATCTCCTCTGACCAAGAATACTCTGACCCTGACTCCCCAACCTTAGCCCAAATTCAGGCTCAAAACCTTGCTTCACAACAACCAACACAAACACATTCTGAAGCAACTTCACCTCCACCAGAACAAACAACCAACATTACTTCTGAAGACCAACCCTCTGAAACTCAACCCTCTGACCTCCACACCTCTGATATCACCCCTCCAATCACCTCCGCTGAACCTGAACCTGAACCTGAAGCCGAAACTGAACCTTTAGACTTAAACCCTCTTTACGCTTCACCCCAAAGATCTGAACCTCAACCTGAAGCAGAATCTGAACCTCTCACATTAAATCTCAGCCCTCCAATTTCTTCACCTCAAACCTCTGAACCAAACCTTTCTGTACCTACCCTTGAGGAAGCCATAATGCTGGTCGCAGGGGCTTCAGTACAAAAGGTCAAGTCTCTGACCACTAACTCTGAAGTCAGTGATGATCCTGACTCTGTAAGGACACACTGGAACAGAGTCATTGGCTGGATGACCTCTGAGGCTTTTAGACTGAAGAACATCTCTGAACAAGTCAGAAATGGCTACATCAGAGATGCTGAGGCAAGACTTCAGGAACGACTTGCAAGAGAAGCTGAAGCCAGAAGGCTGGAAGAAGAGAGATTAGCAAGAGAAGCTGAAGAAGAGGCTAGAAGGCTGGAGGAAGAAAGAGCAAGAGAAGCTGAAGTTCTAAGGATAAAGGAAGCTGAAGCTAAAGCTCTGGCTGATGCTGCTGCTGCTGCCGAAGCTGAAGCGCAGGCTGCTGCTGAAGCACAACAGGCTCTAACTCAGGGGGAGTCTTCTTCTTCTGTTATCCCTATGGTTCTCCAGACGCTGAAAGAACTTAAGCAAGATCAGAATGAACTCCGTGCCAGAATGGATAAACAAGACTCTGTCAACGACAACATTCAGAACATGCTGGCTATGTTGCTTCAGAGAATGCCTCCGCCTCCGAACCCCTAGGCACTTAGGACTTATTGCTTGTTGCTCTGATTTCTCTGTTTCTGATGTTTACTTTTTTTTTTGCCTCTGTTGCTGTTTATCTAAATACAATGTTTTTCTCTTCAATTATTTTTTTTTTCTATGTCTTTTTGATTCTGACAAAAAGGGGGAGAAGTCATTAATAGTTTTGATGAAAATAATGTCTAAATACCTTAAGCACTCTGCAACATATTTTTCTTAAAAATTAATTTATCTAACTCTAGACTTAAGAAATTGCAGAAGGTATTAAGAAACCTCATTGCTTGGAAGCTCTGGTAAGAACTTCTGAACTCCCTAGTGTAACACCCTTCTAAAATACCCCCAATTATTTAATAACAACAACAAATATTTATATCAGAGTAATCATGCACCAAGGGTGTCACACAACATTTCACACCATAAAACTGTCATGCTCTTTATTTAATCAAAATAAACATTAACATTTTTGTTTGCAAAATTCGCAGCGGATAGAAATCAACCAACCAATCAAAACATATAATGGTTTACAGGTAAAAAGGTTCAACAATCAACAGTAAACAATTAAAACATCCCGTCCCGATGTTACATCTATCAGAGCACGACCCACTACGTAGACTACACTAGACTCCAGGCACTAGCTTCTACTCACTCACTGCTCGTTACCTGAAAAATAGTTGTAAGGGTGAGTTCCTCAATTGATATAACAAACATTATAATTTATCATGTTATGTTAAGTAAATTTACACGTTAATCACCCTAATTATATCATGCATTCAGTAACGGCACATCAACTCAAATAGCATACTCAATAACAACGTAATTGCAACTCAATAACGACATATAACGCAACTCAACAACAACATAAAATGCAACTCAAATGAGACTCGACTCGTTATGCATGTGGTACCATTCGGAGTAAAACTCCCAACTTAAAATCATTGCCAGTTTAGTGGGCATCAAGGCATAAGCCTTCAACTTTCAACTTAAAATTTGCCAATCCAGGCCAACGTGGTGTGAGCAAAGCTCCATATTTTTGCCAATCCAGGCCAACGTGGTGTGAGCAAAGCTCCGACTCTATGCATATGAATGTATATGGCATGTACGACTTGAAATTTCAACAACATAATAATGACAGCAACACAACAACGTTTTCAACAAAATCAACTTTGGCTCCTCAGCCTACAACTCATTATTTTCAACAAACAACTTATAATCAACTTTGGCTCATCAGCCTTCAACTCAGAAATTTTCAACAAAACAACTTATAATCAACTTTTAAACAACTCATCACAATTTACTACACTAGGCCAATCACCCATTGTGTTCACAACATAAAAATCAACAAATTTTCCACACTGCAACAGTGTTAACCGGTTAACGCCCTGGGTTAACCGGTTAACGCAGGACAAAAATACATTTTCTGGCAAAACGCAACAGTGTTAACCGGTTAACGCCCTGGGTTAACCGGTTAACGCAGGCAAAACAGCACATTTTCACAAAATATAACAGTGTTAACCGGTTAACGCCCTGGGTTAACCGGTTAACGCAGACAAAACAGCAGTTCCTGCGCTAACACAAGGCAGAATGCAGAGTTTCCGCATTTTCCGCCGTTGGAGGACTTCCGGACCTCCGATTCAATTTCCGTAAAAAGCTATACGTTCAGAAATTCACAATACACTCAAACACAGATTCAATTACAGTCTAAACACAATTTATCCAACGTAGTTTCCAGCATCCAAAATCCCAATTAGGGTCAATTTAACGGTTTCTCACTTCCCATGACATGTTAATCTATAATACCCATTAAGCGACGATAAACCCCCCTTACCTGAGATAATCCGGCAATTCTTTGAGCTTCAAGCTTTTCCGTTCTTCAACCTTTGCTCTTGCTCCTTCTCTTGCCCTTTTCCTCTTTCACGATGCTTCTCTGCTTTTTCACGTAAAACCCTTCTGTTCCAAAAATGAGACTCTTTCTCTTATTTCCAACTTATATATTTTCCAAATAATTATTATTCCAAATAATAATAATAATAATAATCCAATAATTCAACTTTATTTAATTAAATTAATAAAATAACATTAACTCAATTAAATAATTCTCTTATTTTAATCGGGGTGTTACAACTCTCCCCTACTAAAAGAGTTTTCGTCCTCGAAAACATACCTCAAGCAAATAACTCCGGATAAGACTCCTTCATCTGACTCTCCAGTTCCCAAGTCACATTGCCACCTGCTGGTCCTCCCCAAGCTACCTTCACCAAGGCAATCTCTTTACCCCGCAACTGCTTCAACTCTCGATCCTCGATCCTCATAGGTGATGTTTCAACAGTCAGGTTATCTCTCACCTGTACATCATCTACTTGGACTACATGCGACGGATCATGAATGTACCTCCTCAACTGAGACACATGAAAAACCTCATGCAAATTCGCAAGTGACGGCGGTAAAGCGATACGATAGGCTACCTCTCCTATCCTCTCTAAAATCTGATAAGGACCAATAAATCGAGGTGTCAACTTCTTCGACTTCAAAGCCCGACCAACACCTGTTATCGGAGTAACACGAAGAAACACATGATCTCCCTCTTGAAACTCAAGTGACTTCCTCCTCTTATCATGATAACTCTTCTGACGACTCTGAGCAATTCTCATCTTCTCCTGAATCATCTTAATCTTTTCCGTAGTTTGTTGAACAATTTCCGGTCCGACCACAGCACTCTCACCGGACTCATACCAACATAACGGTGTCCGACATCTCCTACCATACAAAGCTTCAAACGGCGCCATACCAATGCTCGAATGAAAACTATTGTTGTAGGTAAACTCAATCAAAGGTAAATAACAATCCCAACTACCTCCCTTTTCCAAAACACAAGCTCTCAAAAGATCCTCTAATGACTGAATCGTCCTCTCAGTCTGACCATCAGTCTGCGGATGATATGCAGAACTCAATCTCAGCTTAGTTCCCAAAGCCTTCTGCAAACCTTCCCAGAACTTCGATGTAAATCTAGGATCTCTGTCCGAAACAATATTAGACGGAATACCATGCAAACTTACAATCTTCTCAATATACAACTCAGCCAATTTCTCTAACGGATAATCCATTCTAATCGGAATGAAATGAGCCGACTTTGTCAACCTGTCAACAATCACCCAAATGGCTTCAAAATTCTTAATTGTCCTCGGTAAACCAGAAACAAAATCCATACTGATACTATCCCACTTCCACTCTGGAATAGCCAACGGTTGCATTAGCCCAGACGACTTCTGATGCTCAATCTTTGACTTCTGACAAGTCAAACAAGAATAAACAAAACTCGCAATTTCTCTTTTCATTCCCGGCCACCAAAATAACTTCTTCAAATCATGATACATCTTCGTAGCTCCAGGATGAATACTCAGACCACTACGATGTCCTTCCTCAAGAATACTCTTCTTAAGTTCGGTAACATTCGGAATGCACACCCGATTACCAAATTTCAAAACACCATTCTCATCAACTCTGAATTCGCCACCTTGACCTTGATTCATTAGAGTCAACTTATCAACCAAAAGCATATCAGATTTCTGACCCTCTCTGATCTCATCCAGAATACCACTTGTCAACTTCAACATTCCCAATTTAACACTATTGTGAGTACTCTCACACACCAAACTCAAGTCTCTAAACTGCTCAATCAAATCCAATTCCTTAACCATTAACATAGACATATGTAATGATTTCCGACTCAATGCATCAGCCACTACGTTTGCTTTACCCGGATGGTAATTCAAACCAAAGTCATAATCCTTCAGAAACTCTAACCATCTTCTCTGTCTCATATTCAGCTCTTTCTGATCAAACAAATACTTTAAACTTTTATGGTCACTGAAAACCTCAAATCTTGACCCGTACAAGTAATGCCTCCACAACTTCAGAACAAAAACCACAGCTGCCAACTCTAAATCATGCGTCGGATAGTTCCTCTCATGAACCCTCAGCTGTCTTGAAGCATAAGCTATAACCTGCTTATTCTGCATCAACACGCCACCCAAACCCAACAATGAAGCATCACAGTAAACCTCAAATGGTTCCGACGGACTCGGTAATATCAGAATAGGAGCAGTAGTCAACCTTCTCTTTAACTCTTGGAAACCTTCTTCACATTTGGAGTCCCAACTAAACGCTTGCCCCTTTCTAGTCAACATTGTCAACGGTAACGCCAACTTGGAAAATCCCTCAATGAACTTCCTATAATAACCAGCCAAACCAAGGAAACTTCGAATCTCAGCAACAGACTTCGGAGCTTCCCACTTAGATACCGCTTCTATCTTAGAAGGATCAACAGCAACGCCACCTCTTGAAATCACATGACCAAGAAAACTCACCTCTTCTAACCAAAATTCACATTTAGACAGTTTAGCAAATAACTTCTTTTCTCGTAGAACTTCTAAAACCACTTTCAAATGCTCAGCATGCTCTTCTTCAGATTTCGAATACACCAAAATGTCATCAATAAACACCACAACAAACTTGTCTAGATACGGATGGAAAATCCTATTCATATACTCCATAAATACTCCAGGCGCATTAGTCACACCAAAAGGCATTACAGAATACTCATAATGTCCATACCTTGTCCTGAAAGCAGTCTTCTGAATATCTTCAGTTTTCACACGTATCTGATGATACCCAGATCTCAAATCTATTTTGCTGAACACACTTGCACCAACCAACTGATCCATCAAATCATCAATCCTCGGCAAAGGATACCGATTCTTGATCGTCACTTTATTCAGTTGCCTGTAGTCCACACACAACCTCATAGTACCTTCTTTCTTCTTAACCAATAGCACTGGTGCACCCCACGGTGACACACTCGGACGAATAAATTTCTTATCCAATAGATCTTCCAACTGACTCTTCAATTCAGTTAACTCAACAGCAGACATACGGTACGGAGCCATCGATATCGGCCTAGTACCAGGTACCAAGTCAATAGAGAACTCCACTTCACGCTCTGGCGGCAATTCATTCACTTCTTCCGGAAACACATCAGGAAAATCACACACCACAGCTAGATCGCAAATCATCAGTTTATCTTTAGCCTCCAAAGTCGCTAACAGCATAAACAACTCTGCCCCATCAGCTACTTCCTCATCCACTTGTCTCGCTGATAGAAACAAACTCTTTCCTTCCTCACTCTCAGGAAATATCACAGTCTTATCAAAACAATTGATAGAAACTCGGTTAAACACCAACCAGTTCATACCCAGAATAACATCAATCTGCACTAGTGGAAGACACACTAGGTCCATCCCAAAGTCTCTACCAAAAATACTCAAAGGACAATTTAAACAAACCGAAGTAGTAGTCACTGAACCCTTCGCAGGAGTATCAATTACCATACTACCAAACATCTCAGATATCTCTAACTTAAGTTTCACAGCACAATCCAAAGATATAAAGGAATGAGTCGCACCTGTGTCAATAATAGCTACAAGAGGAAAGCCATTAATATAACACGTACCTCGGATCAAACGATCATCTGCAGAAGTCTCAGAACCCGATAAAGCAAAGACCTTGCCTCCTGACTGATTCCCTTTCTTCGGCTTCTGACACTGACTTCCAATATGCCCTTCTTCTCCGCAATTAAAACAAATCACTTCCTTGTGCTTGCAATCAGCTATTGCATGGCCAATCTTACCACAGCGAAAACACCTCTTTACTTCAGCAGTGCATACATTACTCTTATGACCAGCCTGACCACACTTGAAGCAAACTATACCAGTAGGAACGCCTCCCCCACTAGCTCTCTGAGCCGGAGCAGCTCTTTGCTTCCCCTTTCCAGCTGGAACATCATACGGCTTGCCACGGTTTTGATGTTGCTTGCCTCTGCGATCACTGACAATCTTGTAATGAGCATTATTGTCCTCTTCAAATATCCTGCAGCTATCAACCAATTCAGTGAAAATGCGTATCTTCTGATACCCAACAGCCTTCTTAATTTCAGAGCGCAATCCATTTTCAAACTTGATGCACTTTGAAAATTCAGCACCAGCACCAGTGTAATGAGGATAAAATTTAGACAACTCCACAAATTTCGCAGCATAATCAGTGACAGACATGTTTCCTTGCTTCAGCTCAAGGAATTCAATTTCCTTCTTACCACGGACATCTTCCGGATAATACTTCCTCAGAAATTCCCTACGGAATACATCCCAAGTAATGACTTCACCTGCCACGGTCAACCTCTCGTGAGTCTCTAGCCACCAGTCATCAGCTTCGACTGCTAGCATGTGAGTACCATACCGAACCTTCTGAGCTGGAGTGCAATCCATAACACGGAAGATTCTCTCAATCTCTTTCAACCATCCCAAGGCTGCATCTGGATCATGCTTCCCTTTAAACACCGGCGGATTCTCTCTCTGAAAAGTCGCCAAGCTACGTGATCCAACATCACCACCAGCATTTGGCAAGTTCTGCACAGCTTGTGCCATTGCTTGCATTGCGGCAGCCATTGCAGCGTCATTCCTTCCAGCCATTTCAACTTATCAATACAACACAACTTAAGTTAGATTAGTAACAATACACAATTGTTAGACAGTAACGACACGACAACTGGCCGGACAGACCGACCTGCTCTGATACCACTAATGTAACACCCTTCTAAAATACCCCCAATTATTTAATAACAACAACAAATATTTATATCAGAGTAATCATGCACCAAGGGTGTCACACAACATTTCACACCATAAAACTGTCATGCTCTTTATTTAATCAAAATAAACATTAACATTTTTGTTTGCAAAATTCGCAGCGGATAGAAATCAACCAACCAATCAAAACATATAATGGTTTACAGGTAAAAAGGTTCAACAATCAACAGTAAACAATTAAAACATCCCGTCCCGATGTTACATCTATCAGAGCACGACCCACTACGTAGACTACACTAGACTCCAGGCACTAGCTTCTACTCACTCACTGCTCGTTACCTGAAAAATAGTTGTAAGGGTGAGTTCCTCAATCGATATAACAAACATTATAATTTATCATGTTATGTTAAGTAAATTTACACGTTAATCACCCTAATTATATCATGCATTCAGTAACGGCACATCAACTCAAATAGCATACTCAATAACAACGTAATTGCAACTCAATAACGACATATAACGCAACTCAACAACAACATAAAATGCAACTCAAATGAGACTCGACTCGTTATGCATGTGGTACCATTCGGAGTAAAACTCCCAACTTAAAATCATTGCCAGTTTAGTGGGCATCAAGGCATAAGCCTTCAACTTTCAACTTAAAATTTGCCAATCCAGGCCAACGTGGTGTGAGCAAAGCTCCATATTTTTGCCAATCCAGGCCAACGTGGTGTGAGCAAAGCTCCGACTCTATGCATATGAATGTATATGGCATGTACGACTTGAAATTTCAACAACATAATAATGACAGCAACACAACAACGTTTTCAACAAAATCAACTTTGGCTCCTCAGCCTACAACTCATTATTTTCAACAAACAACTTATAATCAACTTTGGCTCATCAGCCTTCAACTCAGAAATTTTCAACAAAACAACTTATAATCAACTTTTAAACAACTCATCACAATTTACTACACTAGGCCAATCACCCATTGTGTTCACAACATAAAAATCAACAAATTTTCCACACTGCAACAGTGTTAACCGGTTAACGCCCTGGGTTAACCGGTTAACGCAGGACAAAAATACATTTTCTGGCAAAACGCAACAGTGTTAACCGGTTAACGCCCTGGGTTAACCGGTTAACGCAGGCAAAACAGCACATTTTCACAAAATATAACAGTGTTAACCGGTTAACGCCCTGGGTTAACCGGTTAACGCAGACAAAACAGCAGTTCCTGCGCTAACACAAGGCAGAATGCAGAGTTTCCGCATTTTCCGCCGTTGGAGGACTTCCGGACCTCCGATTCAATTTCCGTAAAAAGCTATACGTTCAGAAATTCACAATACACTCAAACACGGATTCAATTACAGTCTAAACACAATTTATCCAACGTAGTTTCCAGCATCCAAAATCCCAATTAGGGTCAATTTAACGGTTTCTCACTACCCATGACATGTTAATCTATAATACCCATTAAGCGACGATAAACCCCCCTTACCTGAGATAATCCGACAATTCTTTGAGCTTCAAGCTTTTCCGTTCTTCAACCTTTGCTCTTGCTCCTTCTCTTGCCCTTTTCCTCTTTCACGATGCTTCTCTGCTTTTTCACGTAAAACCCTTCTGTTCCAAAAATGAGACTCTTTCTCTTATTTCCAACTTATATATTTTCCAAATAATTATTATTCCAAATAATAATAATAATAATAATCCAATAATTCAACTTTATTTAATTAAATTAATAAAATAACATTAACTCAATTAAATAATTCTCTTATTTTAATCGGGGTGTTACACCTAGCCTATCTCAGGGGGAGCTTCTGTCTATCTGATATGATATTATTCATGTTTCATCTGCTAATTAAGTTTGTTTTGTCATCATCAAAAAGGGGGAGATTGTAAGAACAAAAATTGTTCTACAACAGATTCCTTGATTTTGATGATAACAAAGGATGAAACCAAAAATGGCACCCTAACGAAAAGTTTCTAAGTATGCAGGGTTCTAAAGAAAGAAGGAAGAAATCTGATGACGTCATCAGATACAGAACCAGATCAGATACAAATTATCAAATGATCAGAAGCATCTGAAGTTGAAACACGTTCAAGAAAGTCTAACTCTGAGCAAAACAACAAAATATCAGAAGCATCTGAACAAGAAATACGCTCTAGAAGTTCTGATTCTGAACAACAGTATGTCAAACTTCAGAAGCTCTTGGCGCTATCTGAAGAAATCCTCAGAACTCAAAAGATCAACATCAGAAGCTAGATAGAAGACTCCAAGATTCTCAGATACACGAAGACTCTGATCATGGAATTACTAATTATGAAAGAGTAACGTTAAAGTCAAGTAAAGGATTGCAAATGGATTTCCTAATACAGAAAGAGACGTTAATCTCCAATTTCAATAAAGAAGGTACTATATGTGGTAAGTAGTCATTTCAAGGAGAGAAAGTTATCCTGGCAGAAGCTATTTATGTTATGGCGTAAATTCATTTTATTACTCATCAGTTTCAACTACTACCTCACTGATATATAAAATGGGCTGCAATCAACATTGAAGACATACAAGCAAAAAAATTATACTGAAACATCAACGCTCAAGAAAACACTCCTGCTCTCTAAATCTTCACGAAGTGTTGCTTATAACGTGAATCACTTTGTTCTTACTATTGTAATATTTGCTTTCTTAGAAGCACTCTAGATTACATAAATCTTTTATCTATTGTTTGTTTATTTCCTCAAGTGACTCTGTGTAGTCTGTATACTTGAGAGGACTAAGAGATCTTTCTCTTAGACGTTGTTTGTAATCAATCTTTCAAGATTAGTGGATTAAGTCCTTGTTGAAGGCGAAATCACCTTGGCCGGGTGGACTGGAGTAGCTTTGTGTTATAAGCGAACCAGTATAAAATCCTTGTGTGATTTTCATTTTGAAAAAGTGCTTATTTTTCCAAACAATTCAAACCCCCCTTTCTTGTTTTTCTCACCTTCACATTCTATATAGTATTCTCATAGCGGGTCAATCCAGTATAAATATTACTCTTAATATTCATACCTATGTTTAAGACTTGATAACTCCTTATCCATGATCCATGAGATGTGATCATCAGTCTATATACATAATAGTCTTTATGCTTTAATGTTATCCCACTTTAAAATAAAGCTCGACTACGGATACTTTAAAAATAGTGTCCTTATAATTAATGTGATCTCATGATTAAGTCACACTTGATACATTAAACAAACTATCTATTCTAGGGACTGTATTAAACAAACATAATAAAGAAAAAGCCTTTTATTATTAATAAATAATTTGATACAAGTACCAAAAGTATTTGCCTCTAGGGCTTACACCAACAATCTCCCACTAGCACTAGGGCCAATCAGGCATACCCCTAATGCCCATAGATCTAGTATGGCCATCATGCTTCTACTGCGCAAGAGGCTTTGTCAGTGGGTTAACAATATTGTCAAGTGTAGGTACTATGCATATTTTCATATCTCCTCTATCTATTGTCTCTCGATCGTTGGTGAGATCTAGGCTCCTTAGCTTGTGCGATAGCACCATTGTTATTACAATAGAGACCAATGGGATCCACAATGCTAGGAACTATGCCAAGTTCACTAATGAACTTTTTTATCCAAACAGCTTCCTTTGCTGCACTTGAGGCAGCAATATACTCTGCCTCAGTTGTAGAATCTGCAACTGTATCTTGCTTTGAACTTTTCCAGCTCATAGCGCCACCGTTTAAGCAAAACACATAACCGGATTGCGATCTAAAGTCATCCTTATATGTCTGGAAGCTAGCATCGGTGTATCCAATTATATCCAGCTCTTCCTGACCTTCATATATCAAGAATGAGTCCTTAGTCCTTCTCAAATACTTAAGGATATTCTTGACAGCTATCCAATGAGCATAACCAGGATCAGATTGGTACCTACTCATTGCACTTAAAGCATACGAGACATCTGGATTGAGTACATAACATGGAATACATGATAGATCCTATTGCAGATGCATATGGAATCTTATTCATGCGATCCCTTTCTTCCTTAGTTGAAGGGGATTTTTGATAGATACATGCCATGTTGCATAGGTATGAATCCTTTCTTGGAATCATGCATATTAAAGCGTCTCAGCACTTTGTCTATGTACGTACTCTGACTTAGGCCAAGCAGTTTTTGTGATCTATCTCTATAGATTCTGATTCCTAATATATAGGCTGTTTCACCTAGGTCCTTCATAGAAAAGCATTTCCCTAACCAAGACTTTACTTGTTGCAGGGTAGGGACATCATTTCCAATGAGTAATATGTCATCTACATATAATACCAGGAAAACGATCATGCTCCTACTAACCTTCTTGTAGACACAAGGCTCATCTTCGTTCTTGATGAATCCATATTGTTTTACTGTTTCATCAAAACGAAGATTCCAGCTTCTGGAAGCTTGCTTCAATCCATAGATTGATCTTTGTAACTTACATATCTTTTGGGCTTCTTCTGATATGTCAAATCCTTCAGGTTGTGTCATGTACACATCCTTAAGAAGACTCCCATTAAGGAAAGCAGTTTTGACATCCATCTACCATATTTCATAATCATGATATGCATCGATAACAAGTAAAATCCGAACAGATTCAAGCATTGCAACTGGTGAAAAGGTTTCATCATAGTCAACCTCATGAATTTGTTTATATCCCTTTGCAACCAGTCTTGCCTTATAGGTATGTACCTTACCATCCATGTTAGTCTTCTTTTTGAAGACCCACTTGCATCCTATAGGGTTAACTCCTACAGGAGGCTCTACCAAGGTCCAAACTTGGTTTGTGTACATGGAATCCATTTCAAATTTCATGGCTTCTAGCCACTTCTCAGACTCGGGACCAGTTATGGCCTCTTGGTAGGTCAGAGGCTCATCTTGATCCATGAGTAATACATCATCTTGATCAGTTATGAGATATCCATATCTCTCAAGTAGGTGACGTATCCTGCTTGACCTACGATGGTCTTGTTCTACTTGAGCAGGTTGCTCTTCCACAACTACTTGTGTTTCCTGCTCTAATTACTCCATAGGTGTATCAATGCTTTGTGATTCTTGAATTTCTTCAAGCTCTACTTTCCTCCCATTGATTCCTTTGGAAATAAAATCCTTTTCTAGGAAAACTCCAGTTCGAGCGACAAACACTTTGCCCTCAGAAGGATTGTAGAAGTAATACCCTCTTATTTCTTTAGGATACCCCACAAATAAGCATTTGTCAGATTTGGGCTCAAGCTTAGTTGAAATTTGTCGTTTCACATAAACTTCGCAACCCCAAATCTTCATGTAAGACATATGTGGTTTCTTACCACTCCATATCTCATATGGTGTCTTCTCAACCTTTTTGGATGGAACATGGTTAAGTGTGTAAGCTGCTGTCAATAGTGCATGTCCCCAAAAGGAGTTTGGAAGATCGACATGACTCATCATGGATCAGACCATGTCTAATAGGGTTCGATTTCTTCTCTCAGATACACCATTCCATTGGGGTGTTCCAGGAGGAGTAAGTTGAGATAGGATCCCACACTCTTTCAGATGGTCATCAAACTCTAGGCTTAAATACTCACCACCTCGATCTGATCGAAGCGTTTTAATATTCTTACCTAGTTGGTTTTGTACTTCATTCTTGACTTCCTTGAACTTTTCAAAGGACTCTGATTTATGTTTCATTAAATACACATAACCATATCTACTGAAATCATCAGTAAATGTGATGAAGTACTGAAAACCTCCTCTAGCTGGTATGTTCAGTGGTCCACATACATCAGTATGTATGAGGGCCAAAAGATCATTAGCTCTTTCACCTTTTCCTGTGAATGGAGACTTTGTCATCTTTCCAATTAAACAAGATCTAGATGTCTCATATGATTCATAATCAAAAGATTCCAAGAGTCCATCTTTATGGAGTTTGGAAATGTGTTTCTCATTTATGTGGCCTAATCGACAATGCCAAAGGTAAGTTGGATTTAACTCATTAGGTTTCATCCTTTTAGTATTAATGTTATAAATAGGCATTTCAAGATCAAGGACATATAGCCCATTGTTCATTTGTGCAGTAGCATATAATATATCATTCAAATAAATTGAGCAACAATTGTTCTTTATTATAAATGAAAAACCAAACTTGTCCAAACAAGAAACGGAAATAATATTCCTACTAATTGCAGGTACATAATAACAGTTCTCTAACTGAATTATTAAACCACTAGGTAAAGTCAATACATAAGTTCCTACGGCTAAAGCAGCAACCTTTGCTCCATTGCCAACTCGTAGGTCAACTTCACCTTTTGCCAAATCTCTACTCCTTTTTAGCCCCTGCAAATTGGTACAAATGTGAGAACCGCATCCAGTATCTAATACCCATCATGTAGAAGTAGATAAATTAATTTCAATAACAAAAATACCTGAAGTTGAAGTCTCTACTCCATTCTTCTTATCTTCCAGGTACTTTGGGCAGTTTCTCTTCCAGTGTCCGGTCTTCCTGCAATGGAAGCAGGTGACATCCTTTGTTATGCCTCCACTAGGCTTCAAAGCAGCAACAATGGGTTTGGGTTTGGCAACTTCCTTGCCTTTCCCTTTATCACCCTGCTTGGTGGGTCTTTTATTCTGTCTCTTTCCATTTCCGATCATCAGAATGGACTTCACTTTTGACTTCAGATTCTGCTAAGCAGTTCTTAACATGGCTAACAGTTCAGGAAGAGATTTTTCCATATCATTCATATCAAAATTTAGGACAAATTGACTGAATCTATCTGGCAACGATTGCAAGATCAAATCAGTCACAAGTTCCTTTCCGAGGGGAAAACCCAACCTCTCAAGGTTTTCCACATACCTGTAAGACCCCAATTTTGACCCTAAGATCCCTCATGCATTTCATCATAAGCATTAGCATTATGATCATACCTTGACGTCCTCCTTACCCCTCTTTCATTGGGTTTGTTTTGGGAGAGATCACCAAGCACTTTGTGATTGTATCATACTTGTATTTTATCATTTCACTAACCAAAATGCCAAAAATATGTCTTTATATCCATCTAATTCTTTTTGTAGGTAGGGACATGATCTCATTGATTCATTGATCACATCTAGGGTTTGAGACCCTCATGAACAAAGAGCACAATCAAGAATTGATTCAAGGATGGTTATAATCATCATACATGAGTCCCAATTGCTTCTACATGTTGTATTTATCAATTTTGCTTCAAGAGTTTGAAGGTGAATTGCCTTGGAAACCCTAGTTTGACTGGGTATCTTGAGTAACTTCTCCAACAAGCTATCTCACCAATTGATCAAATTTCTCAAGGGACACTTCAAATTTCACCATCTTATACATATATGATCTACCATGATCCAAGAAAGTCAAGAGAATTGGAAGTTAGCAAGTTGGTTGATGGTGGTTGGCCAAATGAATTCATCTGATCAAAACTGGGTCTCTCTAGACCATATCTCCTATGATTTTCACCATATGAAAATTATTCCAAGAGAAAACTTACTCTAAATGACATTATAAACAACTTTCATGTTGAGGCCTAGAGCTAGTTTTGCTTGTAAAATCATTTTCTATATTAAAACATTATAGGTCATTTTGTCTAAACCCTAATTTGAAAGTCAACTTCCCAAGGCTATAACTTGCTCAATTTTTATGAGATGAAAGATTTCCAAGTTTCACAATAAAATTCAATGTGTCTAATTCAACTTTTATGTTTGGATTGAGGGCTAAATCAACTTCTTTGAACATGCGATATGAGGCTACATTATAGGTCACTTTTGACCTATACCATTGATCAAGTGATTTTGCCAAACTTCAAAAAAGCATAACTCTATCATTTAAAATCCAAATGATATGAAATTGGTGACCATTTTGAAGTTATTTGATATAGCTACAACTTTGACGAAGACACGTTTCTCATTTGGAGCTCCTATAAAAAGTTAAGCAAGGTGGAATATTGAGACATATGGCTTGACACTTAGAAAGTTTTTGATATGTCAAAATTTTCCAAACTTCCACCTCAAATATCTCCAAGTTCCAAGTTCCAAATGAAAAAGTGTTCAAGATCAAACTTGTTCCTCTTGATCTCACCTTTCCAAAGAGCTAAAATTCATGCATTTTGGATGAGGAATGCATATGCTGCGCATGGCTTAAACAGGTTGGTATCATGTGGCATAAATCAAACTTCAAATGACAATGCTCAATTGCCTTGCAAACCAATCCATCTCCAATGCATATGAACTTCATTTTGGACTTTCAAACAATCATTCCATGGGCCTATGCGCGCCCATGCACCATGCTTGCATCATTTTGCCAAATTTGGAAAGTTGAAAGAGTGTGCAAATATCATTTGAATTCTCTATAAATTGAAGCCCTCATGCTCAGAAATCACACACACCTTGCGCCATCTTTGAGTCCCCACAGAAAACCCTTCATACTAAGAGGATAAACCTGAAAAATTCAGTTGAATTTGAGCTTGAATCTCCACTGTTTTGGAATTCAATTCTCCAGGAGTCTATTGATTCTAAGCCTTTCCATTCCTCTTCTTCAAGCAATTGAAGTGACGCCAAGCACGATTCAGATCAAGACCTAGCAAGCTCAAACCTCCATTGAAGGTAATTTGCAGAAAATTTGATCTCTTTGATTCTCCTTGTTTCTTGCTCAATTCTATTGATTATTGTGTTGGCTGAAGTCGTACCAATGTAGGCAAGGTGTTTGAGTTGCTTTGAGGTCAAATCGAAGCAACTCAGATCATGAACCTCAATTTTCAATTCCACATATCTCTCAATATAGTTGGAATTGGAAGAAATGGAGGTGATATTCGTGCTCAGTGATGTTTTCTCTTTAAAATCATGTCCCTGTTTGAAATTTTGGTGATGGTTCATGTTGACCAGTCCGACGAAGCTCGCTATAGAAGACAACCGGAGCTCTGGCTCCGGTGATGAGGTGTCTTAGGTATGAGCCATGGGATCCAACCTTCATGTTATAATCTCAGTTGTTCCTATTGATTACCATGTTTGCAGCGCACTTGACTAATGCATTGGTGGAACACGCGCTGTGGATCATCAAATCTGCCACCTCAATTAATGAGGGAGATCTGATGGTCCACGTATTTTTGATTTTTCTGATTTTCATTTTTATTCCATTTTCTTCAATAATCCATAATAAATTTAATATTGATCCAAAAAATATGGGACTTTCACTAAAAAATTTCAAATATTTTTCTCTTTCATATTCTGAATTAAAATTATTTTTCGGATCATTATTAATATTTTTCATGAATTAATTGATTTTTCATTTGTTTTTAATTGTTTAAAAATATTTTTAAGTGTCCAAGAATTATGAAATTTTTTATCCAAGGTCCTTTGACCTTGTTTGATCTATGATAAATCACATGGCCATTTATTTGGTGTTTTAATGTGATTTTAGGATTTGGACAAAACATATTTGAATTTAATGCATTATTTTAATATTTTTAATTGAATAAATGCCATTTTAATTATGTTGACCATTTGGATTGACTTATTTGAGTTTCTCATTTGTTGTTGGGCCTTGGTCAAGGTTGATTTGACTTTGTCAAGTTAATATTATTGGATTTAGGGGATTGATGGAATGTACATTCCATCTCCTAAAATGAATGAATAATATTAATTTGGTAAAAGTCCTCCTTTGACCAATTTGTGATCTCATTCATCACTTTCCCTCTTCATCTAATTCCCTTTCTTCATCCATTCATTTCAATTGGCCAATGACATCTCAAAGTCCTAATGTTAGTTGATTGAAAGATTAACATGAGTATGAATGAGATTAGGCCACACTTTTTGCATATTTTTGTGTGTGCTATGTTTAATGAGCATAGTTCTTAATACTATGTTTCCAACATGCATTAACACCGAAAGTTTATTGCCCGACCTCAAATAGTTGTGACTTCTACATAAGTCCAATTACGATTGCTTAACATAGCGCTAAATTTGTGACACAGAAGGCATAAGCATTATAGTTAGTGAGATTGTAAGTCTCCCCTCTTCCATGGTATTGTGTGGAAACTTGGTCTTCTTTCCTTCCTTAGGAAGATGTTTTGATTCAAGGATCCATGCTTGTGGCAAGTGGGTTGAGTGTTCTCCAAAGAATGTCTTGAAATCAAAAAGCAAAATAAAACTAACTATTAACTTACTAACCATTAACTTTTACTTTCAAGCTTTTATCTTTAATGCAATTTACTTTTACTGTTCTATTATCATTTGTCATTGTACGTATCATTCTAATTGTTTATGTTTATGCAATTTTCACTTTGTCCACTTGGACCATATTGTGTGATATACTTTGTTGCTTTGTTTGTTTGATTGGTCTTTGACCATTAATGCATATAATAATAACAAAAACCCTAAAAGACGTTTAAGTGGATTGTTGTTTTGATCTTACCCAATTAGACTTAGAATCTAGGCAACATTCCTTTGCTAATGGACTTGGCCAATGCCAATTTGTTGAAGAACCAAGAACTTTCAAGTTTGAATTCATATGATACATCATTTAAGATCTCTCCAGATTCATCTGCAACATTGATCATTATTAAGTTGTTATGTTGAACCTGTGACTTGTGAAATTCATCTGCTACATAGGCTATTTTGAAGAAGATCTTTAAAATGGATAAGCTTGGATGGGGCCATCTTTATTTGATGCATTTGCTCTTCAAGATTGATATAATTGTGCATTTGTGTGTTGCTTGATTCTAAAAGGTCCAAGGGAATTCTGGGTTTCTATTGACATACTTGTCTATTGGATTGCTCCCATTTGGTCAAATCTTTTCAACTTTAAACTTTTAAATTTGGTACATAGGATAGTCTCTTCATCTTCTCCCCATTTCTTTAATTTTAAAATCTCTCCCTCCATTTTCAAAATCTTCTTTGTGTGAACTATTTTTGTTCTAAACTTTGACCACTTTTGCAAAAGATAGAAACTTTGGCCTTATGCCATTGCATTCTTAAACTCATTTTCTTAAATCAAACTTGTAAATAAACTTAATCATATTTGACTTAAATTTTCAAAAAACCAAAAAGAACTAACTCATTCAAACCATTTTAGGCCTTTGTGCCTTTCAAACCTAATTTTTGTTAAAACCAACATACGCACTTTGAAATTTCTAGCACGAACTATGAGGTTTTGATCCCTCATTTATATGTTGGTACGTAGGCACAAGACCGAAGGTCTTGTCAAACAGAAAAATATGATTAATGAATTCTTTTCTCATCCCCCAATTCTATTTGATTGTAAACATCACTTTGTTCAAAACACATATGCACATAAAAAGGGCTCCCTAGGAGTACCTAGGACACTTTGGGTACTAACACCTTCCCTCTGTGTAACCAACCCCCTTACCTGTGATCTTTGACTTTTATTAGTATTTATTTGAAAACTTCTTACTATTTGGGTTTTTTTTTCGTACTTTTTCCCTTTTCCCTTGGAAACAATAAAAATGCGGTGACGACTCTTGTTAATTGATCTCTAGCTTGTCAATAGCTTGATGTTCATGAATTTCCCACTAGAATACCCAATCATCTTGAGCACATGGGGACCTACAGGGGCTCCCTCAACTAACTTGCCTTGAAAAATGGCTTTTGAAACTTCAAACCTTTCATGCCTTGCTTTCTCTTGATAGAGCATCTTCAGGTGTTCGATCATATCGAACGCTGCCATGTTCTCATGTTGCTTTTACAACTCTGAGTTCATGGTAACTAGCATGAGACAAGCAGTTTCATTGGCATCATCGACATGCTTCTTATAAGCATCTCTTTCTGCCTTAGGTGCAGAACTAGGAGGTTCCTCTTCAGGAACAGGTTGCTCCAAGACATACAACTTTCTATCATGTTTGAGGACAATCCTCAGATTTCGGTGCCAATCCAGAAAATTTGTCCCAGACAATTTTTCCTTGTCAAGGATTGATCGCAAAATGTTGTTAGAGGTGTTTGTTGTCATGGTAATTTACATGAAAAATAATGAAAATATAAGTATCAATAACATATTTAATTAGGCCTTTAATTAAATATGCTGCCACTATTTTATTAAAACAAATAACCCTCACCATTTGATTTGGAAAATCCTGTTGGAAGATTTTCTAGTGGGTCGAGATCCACATTTCACTTTGTTTTAAGTCCGTGTAGGCGGTTTACACAAAACTAGGTTATTTAGGTAGGAACTCCTTCCAATTGTATCTAATACAACTCTAGAATATTTTAGTTGGGTGAATAACTCCTTATTCCAATCCATCACATGGATCATTTCCAACTCTTGCTTCTAAACATATATAATCTTATTATAATTTGTTTAGTTAAGTTTGACCCATTGTTTTAGCAATTGGATATTACAATTATCCCATCGCACCTTAATAATATAGAACATGCACCTCGCGTAGGCGAAACCTACATTATTCGATACTAGTCTTGATGAGTGCTAAAACTTGGAAAACATAAACTTAATATTTAATTTTAGGGAATTTGCAATTATTCTGATCTCACCGGCTTATTTATCATATAAATCGTCTCTCGCATGCATCAACATACATTCACATGCATCAACATACATAATGAAACAGCTATGGCCCCTAGCGCAATTGTTCTCCCAAGCCAATGAGCGAACCTAAGCTAACCTAATAACGATCTAAGCTTCTCCAAGCAAGATCTTCATTGTTGTCCTCCTTTATTGAATTCTTCTCTTTCTTCATAATATTACCTTACATAAAAGAAACTCGTTTTACATATGAGGGAGTGAGATGAGAAAAGAAGTTACATTAAGAGATTAAAAGAGAGGCACGACACGCAGGTCGTATTTTAAAAACCCGAAACAAAATAAAGGAAAACTAAGGCCATAACCGAACACCACAAGACAATAATAATAAACACATTATTATTATTAATTTTAGTTCTTTTAATTAATTAAAACCAAATTAAATTTCGGCGACCGATCACACTACACAGAGTTAGCCGGGGGTCCGCTGCCCGGTCAGAAATAGATACTTATAAGAACCACTTGATACTTTAAAGCACAACTCTTGCGCAGTCACAACCCTAATCGCATAACTCTTTGACAAAACAACCCTTGTGCCGTCATTAACCCTAATGCACCAATTTCAGACCGTCAAACACACATCGATTTTTGATTCAGTATGATTGATCAACACGTCATTGCTTCACCATACTAATGTCGGATCAAGAAGCAAACGACCATTGATCGCCCAAAGGAAAATAACCATTAAGTGTTTGAATGAACGAAACAGAAACAGTATATCATATATACCGTATTTTGCATAAAGATTACTTATATCATATATCTAACTTGATCGATCTCAATTGCATAACTTATGGACGATCGATGTATCACTGCTTCACCATACTAATGTCGGATTCCGAAGCATAGTCAATATCAATCATCCAAATCGTACACACATGATGCCAAATTTAATTACCCGTTTATTCTTTGATTCATTCTGCCTTTTAATCGTATTATTACAGAAAGTACAGAAAATAAACAGCTATCAAATGCATGGTTTCTTAAGTGGCTCTGATACCACTGAAGGAGAAGAGTGATCCAAAATACAGCGGAATTTAAAATTTTCTCCTTTAGTGATCCTTACGAATGAGCATGATCAGTGATAGAATCGTTACTTCTTGTGGCGATTGTAACCTTTACTGCAGATCTACGGAGCGATCACGAACGTTGAACGATGACAACGCCTCTACTCAGTCCACACGAACGGATTCCTTCAATCTAAGTGCTAGCTGCTACGAATGAAGGATTTGAGTGAGTGAGAGAGAGAGAGAGAGAGAGAGAGAGAGAGAGAGAGAGAGAGAGAGAAACGGAATTGCAACTGCACAAATGCTTCTACACAAGGGTTCTATTTATAGAACCAATTGTGTGGGCTGTAAGCCAAAAAGCCCACTCAGATGTATGTGGCCCATATCTTATAATACGCCAAAATCACTTAAGCGCGTGGTAGCTTACCATATTTCGTATTCTACTTAAGTACATCGTACCTTACGATGTTCTACAATTCATTTAAGTGCACCGTACATTACAGTATTCCTTAGTTACTCTATCTCTCATCAATCCGTCCTTTTGTGTGTGACCTTGTAGGTTTTCGCGGCATTGACAATTATATTAAATCACGTATTTAACATAATAAACAGTGAGCGGTATCTAGCAACACATCAATGCTACCCAAGACACGAAAATGTCATGTGATCTGACAAATCCTTTTGTGATAATACTTATGTGTACAATTACTCTTTTGCCCTTATGTCTATATTGAACACAAGGCATATACCGTGTCATCCTTGTCCAGTTCAATATTGGGCCCATAGACATTTATCCTATTACGCAGGATGGGCAAATTCCATCTAGGTCACTCATGTCCCTTAGCATGCTTCGTGGAGTATCCAACAACTGTCTTTATGGTCATCCAGTTACGGACAATGTTTGATCAACAATAAGGCACTCAACTCTACATCTAGGGTCCATAGTGGTTTCAGGTCGAAGGGTTGTATACACCATTATCACCATGAGAATAACTTATGACACTTTGCATAACATTATATATAGTATTCTCATAGCGGGTCAATCCAGTATAAATATTACTCTTAATATTCATACTTATGTTTAAGATTTGATAACTCCTTATCCATGATCCATGAGATGTGATCATCAGTCTATATACATAATAGTCTTAATGCTTTAATGTTATCCCACTTCACAATAAAGCCCGACTATGGATACTTTAAGAATAGTGTCCTTATGTTTAATGTGATCTCATGATTAAGTCACACTTGATACATTAAACGGACTATCTATTCTAGGGAATTTATTAGACATACATAATAAAGAAAAAACCTTTTATTATTAATAAATAATTCGATACAAGTACCAAAAGTATTGGCCTCTAGGGCTTACACCAACATTATGGGCCTATAATTATGGGCTCCTAAGCAGTAGCAATCAACCCACCTTGACCATGAAACTCGTTGACTGCCTACTCAAAGAATCATGGTCACGACTTCTTCCATGCGTGGTTATGGACTATATACACTATAGAATCGTGTTTTTGCAGGTTAATGATCAAAGAAGTCTTGAAGACGAATATGTTTTTGATGATGACAACTAAATATGCTTTGAATGATGAAAATTAAAGTCAAGTATAAAGGGGTTAAAGATGCAAGCAGACTAAGTAAGGTTTGATGAGTTTGATCCTCTAATGATGACACCTAAATGGAATATAACTCAAGCCTCATCACAAAGTAAAGCTCAAGCAAGTGTCTATAAGATTGAATCACCTGACAAGTCTTGAAGTGTGTCAAAGCTCACCCTATCATGTCCGAGTGAACAATATTGTAAAAGAAAATGGTTTTATTGTAAAGTTATACAACTAATCACAAACACACATTAAAACAAGTTTATTTCTCCCATAATGATTTGGACGGATTGAAAGTATTCAATAGTAAAACTGGAAGGTCCTTGTGCCTTATTTGCCTTTAGAAAAATTGTCTTTTTAACAGCATCATCATATGTCATAAGATCCACCAGTACAAATCCTTTCTCAATAATGATAAAATGGATTAGCAATTACCTGATCCCTTTTGTGTCACCACCTTAACCATTGTTATTTGCAGTTCCAAGGAAATTCTTAAAATGTTGCCCTAGTTAATCAAAGCAAGTTCCTTAATATCCTGTAGCAGAGGTGATAGACAGAATTATGTTCTTAGCAACTTTGGCTTTAACAACTTTGTGAAAATAACTAGTGCTTTGATCACCAGTTTCATGACTGTTTACTCGAGACTTTTGTTTCATGAACTGCTCCTCGAAAAAGACACTTTCTTTCTTCCTTATAATGGTTTACCCACAGACCAAAGGGTTAAAGCTCTCACCTTCTTTTCAAATCAAAGAAAGAAGATCCTAAACCTTTCCCACCTCCTTTAATTTTTAGTATTAATTTCTTGGTCTAAATATACGATACCCCCTGCAATGTTAGGGAAATTCGATTTACCCCCCTGTAAAAAAAATTGGATCCTCCCTTGAAATATTAAAATTATGTGTCTTTTTCCCCCTAAGCGCAAAAGTTATCCCCTGTAATAATTTATTTTTGTTTATTATGCCTTGAGATCCAAGACTTTAAGAGAAGTAATTGTTCACTCGTGACTAAGGAATGAATGTCTGGTCATGTCAAACTATCCTCAATCTCTTTCCCTATCGGAGTCGGAGATAAGTACACACGTAATAAAAGAAAGCTTTGACATATCCGTCAATCACATTAAGTGCACATATCCCCTTGATTTTCGTCCTTCCTCTTTCGCTAAGACCCTTGTCTTGTCCATAGATATATCATGTTTAGAAACCCATCCTAGAGATTGTGTGCCAAAGTGGGACATTTCACTGAATTGTAAATGCATAAAGGGCTCAACTATAAATCTTCTTTCGATTCTTCCTTTTCTAACCTGATAGACCCGCTACTCCGTTTTTTCCATTTACTACTTTTTATAATTACTGAAATTGGTGGAAATGGATCATATCTACTTAGCGTGATTCATATATAAAGTAACCCTCATAAAAAATAAGAATTATTCCTTCTTATATCTTTCTTTGTCTCCTTGGTTCATAGGTGAGTAGAAAGGGGTTGATGAAAGGTCATTATATCTATGAGTTTATAAGAGATTGGTTGAAAATTTTAATTATCTCATGGTCACTCGTTCGAACATTTATTTTGCAGTTATTATGGTAAGTCAATTCTTAAATTCTCCTTGCCACGAACACATGGATGATGTTATCCGAATTCTGAGATACATCAAATATGTTTCATGAAAATATCTCTTGTATGAAGATAAAGGATATACTAAGATAGTTAGATATCCGATGCTGATTGGGCAGGGTCGCCCATTGATATACGACCCACCTATGGGTATTATGTACTTGTTGGAGTAAACCTTATATCATGGAAAAGTAAGAAACAAAATGTAGTTTCAAGATCAAGCGCCGAGGAAGAGTATTGGGCCATGGCAATGGCAACATGTGAACTCGTTTGATTAAAGCAGTTGCTCAAGAAACTTGAAATTGAAGAAGCAAGACCAATGACACTTATTTGTGATAATCAAACTACATTGCACATTACTTCAAATCCAGTCTTCCATGAGAAAACCAAACATATTGAGATAGATTTTCACTTTATCAGAGAGAAGATTGAATCAAGTGACGTCGGCACAAGCTTTGTGAACTCTAATGATCAATTGTCATATGTGTTTATAAAATCTCTACAAAATCGCATAACTAATTATATATGTGACAAGCTTGGTGCATTTTAATTATATGCTAAAGCTTGAAGGAATGTTAATATTTGTATATAGAAAAGTCTCACATCTACTATAATATGTAACTATTTGTAAATCTCTCTCTCTCTCTCTCTCTCTCTCTCTCTCTCTCTCTATATATATATATATATATATATATATATATATATATATATATATATATATATATATATATATATATATATATATATATATATATATATATATATATATATATATATATATATATATATATATATATAGTAGTTTTCATAGTGCTATTTAGACACACAGTTTATTCAAATGTCTCTTAGTCTCTTGTATTTCAACATATCCAAAGTCATAATCTATAAGAGATAATCATTTTGTTTTAAAATATTTGTTAAACATTAATGCATGATAGAGCTAGACTTAAAATAGCACAAAAGATGCATGATAGAACTAGTCTCAAGAAACCATAGCAAATTAGTAGGATTAAGAAACCAACTACACCATGACAAAACCAGGATGAACGCAACAAATTATACCATAAAAAAGCTATGCTTAAGAAACTATAGAAAATTAGTATTATTTTAGGGGTTGGTTTGTGTATAGGTTCGGCTCAATGGTAAGGCGGGTCATTCGACTGCCTTGTATAATACTCTAAACCCCGACTCTTATATTAAAAGAGAAAAGAGTACATATTTAGGAATGTTACTTCACAAAATTCATTTACTTAATGAAAATAGTTTCAAGCTCGTAACGTAAAAACAAATAATCCTCATAAGCATAAATAATATGATAAACCAATAAATAATGAAAATAAAACTTCAACAAAAACCCCGAAAATGAATAACGCATCCGTTCTTAGTGTTACAGATCAGAGCAGGCGATAATAACCAACTAAAAGCGATAAAATAAAGAAGGAACAAAAGCTCTGAAGCACTCTCTTACTCACAAGTGACTACTCCTGTTGAGTACATGTACATCAATTTTCACACAACAACAAAACAAAAACAAAGGGGTGGGAATACATCTTACATATGTTAACGGTGAAATTATGATGAAATCACAAGCAACATGATAGTAATAACGAGTTCATAAAATACATCATTCACACCAAAAAACACAATCAAATAAATAACAATGCAGATACAAATGTTAATGCTACCAACTCCTCCTCAAAACGCATGTGGTACCAAGTCTCTGGGATCAGAGATATCTTATTGATTTTCGTATGTCTCGGGTTCCTCTTTGGACGTGAGACCGTCATAGTTCCTCTCTGAATCAGGTCATCACTAGACCGAAGTCCTACCTAACTCCGAAATAAATGAATGCATGGTCATGAACAACATAAACATGCAACATTATCAACATCATAGTATTATAACAATCAGAAACATCAAAACATCATAAAAAAGGTTCCACTCTTGAACCTATATGTAGTTAATCACAGACCATCACTGTAATCCCTCCAGGTTACTATTTGTCATAAATTGCCAACTAAGGTCGTCACTGTATTCCCTATGGATTACTATACTCAAAATAGCCCATTAGGACCGTCACTGTAATCTTTTTGGATTACTATACTCAAAAAAATGTTTTTAAAATAACTTTAATCATTTTTCATAAAAAATGATAAAGTTATGTTATTACCTCAAATCCTTAACTCATCAAAATCTTCCAGGGAACACATAATGCCCAAAAACTCACAATTCTAGAAAATAACCTTCGAGCACCCCAAACGTACTCCAAAGTACCCAATTACCCTAAGAGTACAGGTTCGCACGTGATAACTCTATTAAGGATAAAATCTGTCAATTTTTCTCAAATTACTCAAAAGTGACCCTAAGGTCACCAAAAGGCTCTAACATTAAAAGTTGCTCAAAAAATATCATTGAAAGACTTTCGAGCTTGAGAAACTGTCGGAAAACGTATGAAATCGGAAGAATGCCTAAACACCCGAAAATCATTGTCGAACCTCCAAACGCCCATTGTCGGACCATCGACCGCCGCCAGAGGCCACCCGCGGCCGCCCGTCGATCGCCGCCTCGTGGCACGACCCTCTATGTTACTTCGATCGTGAAAATCGATGATCGTCGCCTTTCTGACATGGCTCCGGCTTCCGCCAATCGACACGACACCTGTCGCACGGTCCCCACCCGGCACAACACCACCGTCGATAAAGTCGGCGCAACCGACACCCCCCATCATCGTGACGACTCTACTGCCACGCAACCGCCAACTTCCCGCTCAAACCGATTTTTAATTTCTAAAAGTACAAATTTTCCAAATGTTATGATTTTTAAGTTTATGTTAACAAAATCTGATTTTTCATTAAAAAAAATTAAGGTTTTTTCTATATTTGGGAAAAAATTCTGAAAATGATCGATTTAGGAAAAATTAGGGAAAATAGAGTAGGGTCATTAACCTCACATATTTTAGAAATTAAACGATCCAAACATTCGTTCGAATTCCCGGGGAAAATCCTAACTCTAAAGTAACAATCAATCAGACAAGCAAAATAATTCATACAATATCATCATCATCAACAACAAGTTTATAAACCTACAAAATAACATCACTTATAGAGTCCGTATGAGATTTATCCCAAATCCCCTTTTTGGATCTCAGAACAATCATATAGAAAAACATTTCCATTAGTCGCACCAATAAGGTTTTACCCAAATCTTATTTGGTCAATTTACACATATCGCAAGCAAAAGGGAAAATTAGAAAAATAGTATAAACCCCAAGGCGTTGATTGGAGGATAAGGAATCCTAACCATCCTACATGCCTAAATCACCCATAAAAAGATGATTCTCCTCCTGGCTCTTACCTTAGATTTCCAACAATGATGATGATTCTAGCTATTCCTATGGACTCCTCTTCTCAAACCTAACTCTCATTCCAGCAATAAATATTTAATTTAAATAATCATTTAATCAGAGTTACTGTATTTTCTACTATTTCAACTTATTACAAAACAATTAAATATGTTCAATTATCTGTAATAATCTCAATAATAATATTTTATTTTTTTCTCTTCAATTCGATAACCCCAATAATTATTATATCACCAAAATATCCTTATATATGAAAAATACTAAAATTCAAGTATGATGAATACAATATATTAATAATTAAATAAAATAATCTATTTAAAAGTTAGGGTGTTACACCTTACCTTAAAACACTTCTAGTATAATGAAATGTACAGGAAGTTATTTGCTTAACTTAGTTGAAAGCGTACCGTTAATTAGTTAAAAATTCATGTGTTCGAATCTATTATGAGTTATAAAAGATATTTTTTATTTTATTTTTCTCAGCTTTTGTAATTCTTTTGTTTTTTATTAAATTATTATCGACAAAAAAAGAATTTTATATATTTATATAATCATAATACTAACTTAACTTTTAACTTTCAAATTAAATATATTTTAAACTTTTATTATTTTTAATTCCTTGCCTTATATAAGAATTATATATATATATATATATATATATATATATATATATATATATATATATATATATATATATATATATATATATATATATATATATATATATATATATACTACAATTATATTTAATTCATAATTTTAATTTAAATAAATTATTGATAATTATAAATTTTACTATACCAATAATTTTTATTTTTAATTTTATAAAATTTTTTTTTCTGTTAATACTCTTGCTTATATAAAAGACTTAAAAAATACAAATAAAAGATTTTAGTTTAACCAACATAGCATGTGAGAGTTGGCAACATAATAAAAAGAGAGTTATCATTTAAAGAGAATTTCATATTTGATTTTTGAAATCGTTTATTTTGAGGAATAATTCAACCTTGATAAAAGAAATATAAATATCTAACTACTAACTTTAACATTAGTTTCATAGTAAATACTAAAAAGTTTTGTAGTCAAAATATTTTAGAGCATCTCCTAAATATAAAATATTTAATTATAGTGGATGAAAATAAAGCTCTCGATTCAATAAATCGCCTTAGGCCTCATATTATGTTGGATCGACATTGTTTGTGTAAAATATGCCAATAATTATTAGATGAACATGCATATCAAGAAAAGAAACAAAATACAAATATGTCAGGAACCACAACAAATCATAATCAACACCAAATAATGGAAAACACACAAACTAACAAATATTTACACCATAACACAATTTCATATATGTTGAAGATTTTCCCAATATTGAGTGGTAATGGGGGAGGATATGAGAGATTAGGGAAATATACTTTGAAAATTGGGATTCATATTGACATATTATGAAAATAAGAATATTAATCATATGAAAAAATCCTTTATAAAAAATTACATACTTAAGACAAATGAAAAAAAGTAACTGAATCTATATCGAAAAAATCTAGACAAACTTATAAGACATTTGACATGTCTTCCCCTACAATAGAGAAAAGAGTGCAAAATAGTGGAAACATACTTAATGATCTATGAAGGATATTTAATTATCTTACATATTGTTTGATGATATTGAAGAAGATGAAGGTGATATTTAAAAATCCAAAAAAATTATTTTAGTGAGTGGTTTTTCCTTCTTAAATCTATCACACAAGTTGAATGTTATACGTCACTTTCCATATGAGCGAGAATTAATGTTTTTATTGCCATTTTGATGGAAATGACTAATTTGGTACGATTTCAAAAGTTAAAAGACTAAAATGGTAATTTTTAAGTTAAGTAATCAAACTGGACCCCGTGTTAAAGATAAAAGACAAAGAAAGGGTATTTAGACTTTATTTAGAAGTAAAATGATACCCTTATTTTGTTTAATTTTTTCATTACAATATAAATCATCTATTTCATCGGATTTTGGTTCAATCGACATAAAATATCGCTCAGGGTTTGAGCTTCGATTCCCAGCTCTTGCAATTTTGTATTTTATTTAGAACCAAAATGGCACCCTTATTTTATTTAATTTTTTAATTACAATATAAGTAATTTCCCCTTAGATGTTTATATTGGTAAAATTCCAAGTCCCACATTCATTGGAGATAGAGCATTGAAAAAGTTTAGATAGAGTGACTTCACTCACCTTACAAGTCGGTTTTGTAAGGATGAGTTAGGTAAAACTCTAATATAGTATAAGAACCTATCAGTCAGACCTTGGATCACCTTCCGTTTAAATCCAAGCATCCAGCCCAAAAGAGTGTTAGGTGTGAGGGGTGTATTGGGAAAATCTCAAGTCTCACATTGATCGGAGATAGAGCATTGAATAAGTTTATATCTAGTAACACCTGTACCCTTACAAGTCAACTTTTAAGGATGAGTTAGGCCAAACTCTAATAGTTTTTAGCCAACCTATAACAAATGCTGCTCATTATTTTATTTAAATCAAATAGAACTCAACTTTAACCTCAGTGTTTGTTGCCAACCGAAAAATAAACTCCAAACAATATTTTATTTCAACATCAGAATGTTAACTCTCATTCACTTTTGTATTTCTCATAAATTTTTGCGCCTAGCAAACGAACAAAATGTCATTCTTCATCTTCTCCACCTAACGAACAAAACATCATTTTTCATATTCTCTAAGTCGAACAAAGTAAACAAGGAGGAATAAAGCTCGAATAAGGAAACTTGAACCTCAAACCAAGACATTACTATGACTCTCGTATCATGTTTCCGGTACTTAAAACTTTCTCCATGACTGTACTAGTAATGTTGTTGTTGTTATTGTTGTTGTTGTTTTTGAGACTTAAGGTAAAATGTTGTTGTTGTGTTTTAGACTTGGGATATAATGTTGTTGTTTTTGTAGTATTTGTAGTTGTTGTATTGAGATTTAAAGTTTAGTGTTATTATTGTTTTATTGAGATAAAATGTTCATTATTGTTAATTGTGTATGATTTTTATTTTATTTTCAAAAGATATGTGATTATGGATCATAGTTGGATGAAAGCCAATAGGTTAAGTAAAGAGTATGAGAATGAAGTGATTCAATTTCTTGAATTCACGATAATAAACCTTTTTGACAATAATGGGATATTCTACCGTCCTTGTAAAAATGTCGAAATATGCAAAAAAAACATTCAAAGAAAGAAATATTCAATCATTTAGGTTGTGATGAAATTATTCAAAATTATACGAAGGTATGATGAAGTGAAAAAAAAGACGTGTTTCATATAAAGTTGAAGTTGATGAAAATATGAATGATAACATAGAAGATATGATATGTGATATTGGAGTAGATTCTTTTAAGAAAGCCCATGTGTATAATACTTTACGCAGTGACATGGAAGAGTCATTATTTCTAGGATGCAATTATTTTTACAAGATTGTCAATTGTGTTAAGACTATTTAATCTTAAGGCAAAAAGTGGGTGGACGGATAGACGTTTCACTGAATTGTTGCAATAAATGCTTATCAAAGGTAACACATTGTCGAACCATAGTTATGACGACAAGAAGATATTGTGTATAATGGGTTTGGTCTATGTCAAAATACATGCATGTCGTAATGATTTCCTATCATACGTGAAAGAGTCTAAAAATTAGAAGGAGTTCCTGAGGTGCGAGGAGTCATGCTACAAGCTAAAGGACAATGGTGTTGAAGATGATGATAATGTAACTAAAAATGGTGTTCCTTCCAAGGTGATGTGGTACCTACCTATAATTTAAAGGTTCAATAGTCTATTTACTAATGTAAATGATACAAATAATACTAGATGACATGCAGATGAAAGAATATGTGATAGAAAAATTCGCCATGATACTGATTCATTACAATGGAAGAAAAATGATTTGATGTTTATGGACTTTTTCCATGAGTCAAGGAACCTTAAGGTTTGGATTCCACCGACGGAATGAACCCATTTGGTAATATGATTACTAACCATACTCCAGGGCATGTTCTTCTCATGATTTACAATACATCTTCGTTGTTGTGCATGAAGCGCAAATATATGATTTTATCAATGATGATTTTATATCCAAAACAAATAAGAAATGACATAGATGCTCATTTAACTCCATTGATTGAAGATTTAAGAGTTTTGTGGGATGAAGGTGTTAATGTTGATGATGCGTATACAAGTGATAGTTTTAAGATCTGTTTCATGTTGTTTTGCAAAATCAATAACTTTCCAGTATACAATAATTTGTCAACGTTAAAGGACATAAAGAGGTGCTTTATTGAAGATAATAAATAATCCCACCAACTACAAAATAGAAGAAATACTGTTTACCCTGGGCACCAAAAATTTCTAATACCCAATCATACATACGGTAGATTGTGGAAAGCTTTTAATGGAGAACTGGAGTTTGAGATCGCACTGAAGTCCATAACCGGGAAGGTAATTTATAAAAGACAACAATATATTAATATTGCTGTCTTTGGAAAGAACATAAAAAGTCTCGTGGAGAAAAATATTTTAAAAAAGAGGTTGGTATTCTTTGATCTTCCATATTGACATAGACTTGATGTAAGACATTATCTTAATGTGATGTACATGGAGAACAATGTGTGATAGTTTGATTAGAACATTTTTTAACATTAAAGGCAAGACAAAAGATAGTAAAAATTCCCGTCTATATATAATGGTGATGGGTATACAACAAGAATTAACTCAAAAAATAGAAAATAAAAGATATTTTCCCTAACATCATCATCATAATAAAATAATTTTAAAATAGTGGTGTTTATTATAAAATAAAATTTTATTTCAACATTCATTTAAAATATCTCAAGAATCATCACTATAAAAAAATTCAACCTAGAAGAGGATGCATAATGTGTTATATAAATGAATTTTTTATATAGTTTTTATTTTTATTTTTAAAATAATCATGTTTTTCAAAAAAACAATCCAAAATAACCATATTTTAAAAAAAATAAAAAGCTAACCATGTTTCAAACAAAAACATCTCACTGACAAGAGAAGTAGCCATATCCAATGGAGCATGCATACATATGTTGTACACAAGTGCCATCATGCATGACACATGTTTATAGAACATGCCACTACATGTGGCTCATGCATGCATCCTATAGGAGCATGCGCACATGTAGTGGCTATTATGTAGGTTAGGGTTTTCTATATATAATGCATCTTCTCCCCGTCATTTTTCATCCATCTTATGAGTCTCTCCTTTAATTTTTCTTGAAAATGTTGTCTTATGTGCCACCTTATATAAACAAGAGAAATGTCAATTTGATTTATTCAAAAATAAAGCCTCCAATGAAGATCTGACTCTAAAACACGAAGACGTTCGAGCATCTTCAGAGGAGCTTGATTCGTTAGTTAGATGGAGACATTATAGACGGTGAAAGATCAGAAGAATTCAAAGGCTTGTTACGATGTACAACGATAATGGAGAAAGTCGTTTCTATGACTCAATTGAAACTAACAAGGATTGTCGTATTATGATGTATAACTCTGAGGAAATTGTCCTGATGATTGTAATCACATAAATTGATTGTTTAGTCGTTGTATTTGTTTGTCTTGTTGTTTAGTTGTTGTTTGTTGTTTCGTTGTTGTTTAAATTGTTGTAATTTAATGTTGTGATATTTATGAAATGAATCTTGTTTTCAATATCAAATAAAATGGTTACATATAAAATTATGTTGTGGTGATTACTCCAACATTGAGACAATTTATGCGATTGTGTCCAGGTTGACGACATGAACTACATAATCTCACCATGGGGTTGGTCGAGAATGTCGTCACTCGCTCCCGTCAAGGAAAACAACTTCACATTCCCCTTCACAACAAAGTAAGTTCATCTTATTTTTTCCACTTGCTTACTTTATACTACAACTAATAGTAAATAATTTATCTTTCACTCTTTTCAATTTAGGTGGTCTGTTATGGGGATCAACTACAACAAATGTCCCAAACACGCTATAGTAGTCTATCGAAATATTATAGACCACCTTGGACCAGACAATATATTACTACTAAATAACTCATTAGAATCTACATTTAGTTTTAATATTACCAATTTACAGATATTCTAATCATGTATTCTTCCTATATAGTTTATCTAGAGGCCGTATCTGGGTCTCAACCATGAGGTTAACCCCGGGGATGTTGCAGTTTGGACAACAAAAACACCAATCATCAGGTTCACTACTATGGAGATGCACAAGAGTGACTGTGTCAAACTGCACTTCGACATGCAACAATAAATCTCAGACCCTCCGACGTGTTTGGGACAATGGCATCAACTAAGAGTCAATGTCCAATGGACTTATTTTGATTGGAGAGAGTTTGCTAGGGAGACGTGTCGTCGATGGAAGAATTGACATCGACACATCTTAAACGAACCTATCATACATGATATTAGACCAACTCAAAATTATTTGACTTGGTATAGGTCGGTTACAACGACATATTTTATGTATGGCCCGAGGTATTTGATCGAACCACACCAACGAGTTTCGTCATCATACGTCCAACAACAAACCCCCGCCCAACAACCTACCTCACACCATTACCAAACCCAACAAAAATGTCAATCCACCTAAACCCAAAGACCAACCTCACAATATCACCATACTAGATACACTCAACCACCAATCGAACATGATTACAAACCCACAAACACCTAACCCCACAACCAATTCATGTCACACACCCAAACACAAAACCAAGAGCATGAAACATACCACCAACAACCATATGCTGTCACCACATCTTACTATATCCCCGATGATGCATATGATTTCACCAATTTCCACCATAGCCTCCAATCAATGTACACCCAAACATCACACCACCAAAGCACCCAAACATCACATCACCAAAGCACCCAACCACCCAACCACCACATGTATTTCAAACACCACAAGAATTATTGTTTCGTTTTCAAAACAATTCAATATCCCAATTTAACCAACCCCAACCAGCCCGTCAACACGTAACCCAACTAACACGACCAAACTACGACAACATGGACGCCGAACTCCATTACGGCAGCGTCAACTACTATGGAGATGTGATCGAAGATTTTTTATATGACATTAATATTCCCAGAACTTCACACCAACAACCTTTGGCTTAGGTGAATACTAGGAGACTCCAAAAACCTCAGGGAAATCGTGGGAGACTTCGAAGGCAAGTGAATGCGTCTGAGTGTAGAACTGGTGGACGTTAAGATCGAGCGGGTTATTAAATTTCTATCTGATCGTTGTGTAATTCTATTTGATGGAATAATATTATATATATTTTTAACATTTTATTTATTATTATTATTTTATTTTAAAAAAAAATACATGATAGCACAATAGCCACTACCTCTGACACATGCTCCTAGAGGATGCATGCATGTATATGCATGCGCCATGCATGCTGGTGTCTCTGTATAAAATATGTGTGCATGTGTCATTGAGTCTGATTACTTCTCTTGCTAACGATATTTTTTGTTTGAAATATGATTAGTTTAATATTATTTTGAAAATATGGTTATTTTAATTTTTTTTATTTAAAATATGGTTATTTAAAATAAATCGATTTTTTTAGAACATGAGCTATATAAAATTATTGAATATCACATTTACTTTCCATATAGAAGAGGATGCATAAGCTATCCAATCCAAAAGCTCAACAATTATTAGTAGAAAGTTTTTCACACTCAACCAAACATATTCATTCATTACACGACATGAAATAAACATTACATAAGAAAAATAAACATCATATTTTCTTAGCAATGAACAAGCCCCATATCTGCTCACCAGCTACACCTCTCATCTGCTTGGCCTTCCATCTTTCAACAATTTCATTGTAATCATCCTAAATATAAAGATTTCAATAATTAAGAAATGCTTTAAAACCAAAAACAACTTTACATTCGAGTTAATTATCATATATAAAACAGAAAATGAGCTCAAAATATTCATGTCCAAAGTATATTATAACAAGTTCACCTCTGAGAAATCATCAATGAAATCAACTCTATTATTCTCAAGGCCATTTAACTCCATTTCTAGAGTTTTCAAGAACTGAAACAAAAAATATTTGTTAGAACAACACAAAGAAAATAAACTGTAAAATTCAAAAAAAATAATTCATTGTGTTACAAACCAAATTGGTTTGATCCTCAGCAATGACATCATCAAATCCAGCATTCTCAAGCATCTATCATGGAAAAAATTTTAAAAAATTAAAAAAATTAATTTTTAAATGATTTAATATCAAACTCAATATACTATCATACCTTATAATATGCATTCATGTCATGGATATAATATCCTCTCTTTTTGATGTAATTTGCATATTCCAATGAAAGACTTCCAACACTCTTACAATAGTCACTAATTAAAAGTGTACCTCCAGGCTTCAACCATTTATAAAATGATCTAAACAATGTTGGTTTATCCTATATAAAATACATAAAATATTTTTCACAATTAAATTTTACAAAAAAAAAATATTTTTTGAAATATATCAAATAAAAATCTTCCTTACTTTGATGTGTAAGAGAGTATCGCGAGTGTAAATTACATCGAATGTGTTTTCAGGATATGTTTTTTTAGTGCAATCAACGCATTCGAATTCTACTGCGTAGTTGAGTCCGATGGCGCGCTCAATAGCTAGAGAAATCATGTTTATGGATAGGTCAATGGCAACAACCTCAACATCAAAATTTTCAGCCATGTAAAAAGCACCTCCTCCAATGCCACAACCAACATCTAGTACTTTTTGACCTGGCTTTAGGTCTAACTTTGCCACAATTTCTCTAGTTGTTTCTGCTCAAATAATAAGCACTTTTTACGTTAGAAAATATGAAATTGCATCTTTGACATTAAGCTTAGAACACTCTTACCAAGTCCTCCAGTGCTAACAAAGCCTTGACCATAAACATGTTGATAGAGTAAGATATCCTTATGATTATACTCAACACTATCTAAGAATCTTTGAAATCCTCTATCATCTTGAGATTTAACTTTTTGCCATATCCAACAAATCTGCATCACAAAAATTACCAGTTAACTAATTAATTAATCATATATCATTACACGGCTTTATATAAAATTAATCATGGCGGATTTTACTATGATTTAATAATGATAAATATTTTACAAGACCTTTTTTAATTATAATTCAAATTTATAAAAAATTTTAATTTATTAAATTTTAAGTTCTGTGCAGTAATTCGCCTTACGCACCCTAAATACGATCTAAATCCTATATATTGCATGAAGAAATAATATATTATATAACAGGTTTCTTTCAAAGAAACTTTCATATCACCTGATTTTGATTCTTCTTATGTCTAACATAGGCTCCAATGCATTTGCAACCAACAAGTGAAAGTTCAAAGGAATTCCCATTTTCATCACTTATTTGACACTCTTTAAATACCTACATAAAATGGAGAAGGATAATAATTAAAATCAAACTTTTCTATAATATGAACAATTACACTTAGAACAAACCTTAGTGTAAAATCTTGGTTCCCTATAGTGAGTTGGATTGTATTTTCTCTTTGAATCTCCAGATCTGTGGAAACAAGATTCTCTAAAGAATATATATCCATCAACTTTTAACCATTTCACCATTCTTTCAGCTAAATTTTTAACCTGAAATTAATTCATCGACAGAAATTTACAAATCTTAAATCAAAGACGGTATATATTTTAATTTTATCAAATTAAATTTTAAATATAAATTTGAAATTTCAACCATTTGATCTTAATCAAATAATTGGAAAGTGTTGATTGCAGAGTATTTTAATTTCTTCTAATTCAAATTGAAAAATTATATGTTTTAATATAGAAAAACAAAAATGAACTCACCTCTTGATCTGAAAGATACATGAGTAACCAATTTGAGAATATTAAATCAACCGATCGTTCAGAAATATGCAAGTTTGGAGATGTCACATCAGCACACATGAACTTCACATTCTTGTGGTGTCCATTAGTATTTTCATTCTGTAAATAATTATAAGATATTAAAGGAAATAAATTTAAGTATAATCAATTTTATTTTTATTTGAATTTTTGCAAATATCAAACATAAATATTTATATATAAGCACAAAGATATATAGTCGAATAATTAAATAATTAAATATGAGTATATCGATTACATATTAACAAGTATAATTAACTTGAGTGGTAAATTATTAATTAAGAGATTTACCTTCTTTATTGCAGTTTCAATGAAGTCCACAGCAAGCAATTGTCCAGCTTTCTGAGCCAATTCAGATGTAAATCTTCCAATACCTGCTCCAAGCTCTAAAACTGATTTTCCTTCATATGCTGGTAATAGTGACAGTACCTATATAGTTAAAAAAATTAGTAATAGAAAATGTACACTGACTAAATAAATTAACAAAATATGTGTATATCATATTTTACTTTATATATATATATATATATATATATATATATATATATATATATATATATATATATATATATATATATATATATATATTTGTGAATAATAGAACTTTTTATTATGTTCAAGAAAAAGACAATCAGAGAGACAACATGTGTGGAATAAGAAAGTATCTTAAAGTTATTCATGACAAATATTGAAAAATAATTTAATAATAATAAGAGGAGTAGGGGCAGATTCTGAAATTTCAACTAACAGAAGAAAAATGTATATTGAATTATTTACTCTCTTTATATTTTAAAGTCTTACTTACAATTTTAGTATCTATTTTTACTTTATTCATGAATGATTATATTTATAGTTTTGCTATTAAAGATATTTCATCACTTCTTATATAATGAATGGTATAAAAATAATTATTTATCAGTGTAAAATAATGAGATGAAAATTAAAGATTTTAGAATTTAAAATAAAAAATATTTTTAAGAGTGAGTTAAAATAGAAAGGAAAAGTTATTAATTAAATTATGGGAAATGTTAACGAGTGTCTCCGGAATATTGGTTAAGAAATTAAAATGGTAAGTTGAGTATTATTTAAAAGATTAAAAAAATATTATATATATATATATATATATATATATATATATATATATATATATATATTCAATACATTGAAAATATAAATAATTAATTTAAAAAAAAATATTATGTGTATTTTTTATTTTGAATTCTTAACTAGTGCCTGCACTGGTTAACATGTTCTTAAATTATTTTAAAAATATTTTAAATTTTTATTTACAAGATTAGTGGAAAAGATATTAAAAATATTTTAAATTTTTATTTACAAAACTAGTGGAAAAGATATTATTAAAGTGGGGACAGAATTAAGATTCTAATAATTAACAACACAAAAGGAAATTATTGGGGTCAGCCGACACTCCCTTGGCCCCCCAAAAGGAGGGTGATAAAAGAATAAACCTCTTAAATAAAATAAAACTGCATCTATATTTTCTAAACTATATATTTTACAATTAATTACGTGGAGTTAAAAACATGCACAAAATGAAAAAGCCACACCATTATTCTGTATTATTTTTTTGTAAAACTTTCTTCACAATTACATGAAAAATACAAAAATTAATTGTATCTTTATCTTTTAACTATGTTTTATACCACATATTTATATTAAATATATTTACATTTAAGTCAACTCAGTTATTAGACTATAAAATTTAGATACAAACTCATTTTTAAAAAAAATGAAATTTCAATCACTTGATAAAAAATATAATGAAGGTAAAATATATCTCCCACAAATAAAAAAAAACATTATTTACTATTTTTTTTTCAATGGTTTAATTTTGTATGAAAATATGAAAAAAACTACTCATGTATCTATAAATCAATTATTTTTAAAGCATATTCATGCTAAATATCTAGAAAAATTAATTTTCTTCAAATATTTAAAGCTGCAAGGTAAAATTCTCTATAACAAAATATAGGTTTAGATTCTAAAATTTGAGTCCAAATTTTAATTAGATTCTTTGACTGGTACAATAAATCCACTCTATTGGACTATCCTGATCAAACATCATATATTTACATAACATAATACTACATTTAATTTATATTCTTTCATAGTGCAAAGTACAGAATCTAAAATTTAATAGAATTAATATGTAAAGGTCTCATAAATATTTGTCATAATTAAACTTTATAAAATATGATTTCTATTTATTTTATCACATTTAAATTACAATCTATTTACACTGTTCCTAAAAACTTAAGATAACCATGCTTCCATGTATCTGTTTAACCTCTTAATTATCTGATTAATATCTATACACCATACACGTAAAGTTTAAATTATTTTACACCAACCACATGTAGCAATTAAAGTTTATATAAATAAAGTATATTGAAAATAGAAACGAAAATATGAAATATTATTATAGAGTTAGTTATTTATAGGATTAAGAATTAGTTTTACATACTTCTGGTCTCTCTTCTTTGTCGAGATGAGATGCGTTAGAATCGAGCATCATTGACTCAACTGACAAATCTGCACAATGTTCTTTCCAGTAACTTCTCTGGACTTCACGTTCATCTTCTTTAACTTCTTCTACCATAAAAACACCACCTCAAAAATATTAATCATTCAAATTTGCATGTATATATTATATAATTCATTAATAACAAACAACAGAACTCACCTTGTTTCATTATTGCTTCTGAATTAGCCATGTGGTAGAATGGAGAAGAAAAATGTGTGAGAGAGAAAGAAAGGAAGGAAAAAAGTACTCAATGGGAGATGTGTTATAGTTGCTTAAATAAGCTATATGCCTCTCCACACTTGCCCTTCCTGTTCCTTACACCAAAGATAAATTTACAATTAAGACTATGCAATAGGTGAAACTTTTTATTTTTTACACTAAATGGTATCCACTCATTTCATTTTAATTGCTGGTTTTTAGAAAACAAAATATTTTATTTATAATTTAAGTGTCTTTTTTTAATTTTAAAGTTATATTAATTATTTTTTTAATAGAAAAAGTGTTCATTAATATGAAACTACATAATACATATCTATATATCAATAAAATTGTGAAAACTAATCAAAAATGGTGTTAGATGTAGTAAATCATAAGCGACTTTGTCTTTCAATAATATCACCAAACTCTAAAAAAATTAAGATGTCGACTGTTCACACTATTCGATACGCTTTTAGAATCTAACTCAAAGTCTATTTCATCAAGGTGGAGTTCATGCACCTATTTAGTGACAGATTGTAAAAATTACTTAAAATACGTAGTCACTTATTGATTTATTTTACAAGTAATCAATAGAAAAATTCTTAATTTATTAATGAAAAGTGATAAAAAAAACACTTCTTTAAGTTTTTTAACTGCACATTAACCAAAAACAGATAAAAAGGATTGAAAAACCGCTGAGCAACACACAAAGACCTTGCCAAGAAACGTTTCTACAAGTACGGCTCGCTAAGGCAAGATCATATGTGCGCTTGGCGAGTATAGGCGGTCAATAAGACTTCACGGCTAAGTAACTTCAAAGTTAAGTAATCAGTCTCACTAAGCCTAATGCACATGTGGGCCTAACGTGCAAAGGCAATTCATGACTTCAAGACTAAGTTACTTTTAGGTGAAGGAAAAGTTTGTGCGCTAGTCGAAGATGGGCGGTGCATTTAGTGAGATAGGACGACTATGACAATTTGAGGTGAGTTGATATTGCTTAACAAGAAAGAAAGTAGGTGCGTTAGGAAAAGATGAGCGATGCGCCTAGCGAGCATATCTTTCCCAAGCCTATAAATAGGGGTGTCATTTCCAGTTCAAAGGGAGATTTTGATGGAGTTAGGTAACGCAGAAAGAAAGTAGGTTCACCATAAATCTCAATAGAAGAGAACAAGGAGAGGAAAATTGAAGGCATAAGCACTGCTCGAGGAATCGTTGCAGATATTGTTCACACTCTTTCTTTTAGAATGTAATTGTAAAGCTACAATGATTAAGTGTAGATAATTCTCTTTTGTTGGAGGGTTATAAGTAGTCATCATTATACTCACGTATTAATTATAGTCATGATATTTTATGTAATTCTACTTAAGCTTAAATGATTCTTCGCTCTTAATATTTGTTTTAGATTAGTTACCTAAAACATGTTCTCATGGTATGATTTGACATACAAAGGGTGTTGGTCATTACTAGATCCATGTCTCCATCAATTGGATGCTAATGCCTAGAGATAAAGTTAGATTTAATATTCATATGAATAACGATATTAGTGAAAGAGCGCATTAATATTTGCATTCACTATGAAATTTAATGTTATTTTATTGGTTAATAGGCTGAGAGATCGTCCATTAGGAAATATTGCGATGAGAGCAACATGTGGAAATATTAATATTTGAGTAGAAAAGTATATTACTAATCGGTTGTTGTACATGAGGATAAAGATGATGAAATCCAACCCTAACAAGTTTTCTCACTGTTAACATCAAAATCTAAATTTATTTTCTGTCATTTCATGTTCACAAACAAATAACTCTAAACAACCCTTTTCTTGAAATCCTAGAAACTGTTGAATGATTTTTAAAACACAACCAATCCCTATGGGTGCTACATTTTTCCCGCATAAATGTTAAGTTTTTTTGCTTTACTTTATTTGCTTGTTGAACAATTTTCATTATTTTTATGTATTTGTGTTACTAACAATCGCCATGCATAATGAACTTGAGTGTATTGTTTATTTTGTATCAAATTCATGAGCACGCCCAAGTTTCCAAAAATATTTGAGTATTTTGTTGTTAGAACATTTTTTCCTTGCATTATGGCGTGTTTTTGAGATAAAACTTGAACTAGTACATCAGATGGAATACTGATGCAAAAGGCTCGTTGGTCGAGCTCTCTGTGCGCATATCGCGCTTTCCTGCAATTTGGGCTAAGCGAAAATTCTAGGACTAAGCAAGGATCTCTGAAAACCCATTCCTTGTTTAATGCCTGAGGACAAAAAAATATTTTCTACACGGGTGCAATGCAAGAATGATCAAAGGTAAACCATATACCTATGAAATTTAAATTGTTTTCATGAATAAGTACTTGTTCAATTTGAATTTTTTTGAAAACAAATTGTTTTAAAGAGGTTTGTCTACAAATGGTTCATTTGATGATATGAAAAGCCAAAATGCAGTGGAATCACAAAAGCTACGTTAATAACAAAGGTCAAGAACCAATGATAAAAAATATTTTATTCTTTAAAAGTATTCATTGATGATTAATGTTTTGATTATCTGTGAGTTATAGCATGACCATGAACTAGTTGCTTCCAAAAAATTTGATTTTACTTTTGTCTAGTGAAAATATGTTAATGTAAGTCAAGAATTATAAGCATACCAAAGTAATATGTGTGCAACCTCATGTTTTACATAAATAATGAGAGTGGACATGCATGTTAAATATGTAGATTTTGCATCATTTTTTCTATTACCTGATATATTTGAAGTCATACATATGATTAGGATATTGTTTGATTTTGAGTGAAAAATTGTTTGACCAAAAAGCCTACCTTATGAGGGTGTGATCCTTTGATAATCCTTTTGAACCTGAAATGATTTTTTTTGTTCTTTTAACGTTACAATCCTTAGCTAATTTTTAAAAGAAAAACAATGTTTACCGCCTTGTATTAAAGATAGGAGAACACTTAAAAATTCAAGGGTATTTCAAAAAACAAAGTTGGGGAGAAAATAAAATATTCTGAAAAATAAAATCATGTAGTAATGATGAAGAGAAAAGAAAAGAATATGCTATTGACATAAAAAAGGAAAAAGAAATCAAATGTAAAAGCATACAAAAGAAAATCACCAAAAGAGAAATGGTCGTAAAGAATGGAATAAATGAAAGAGACTTTTTAAAAAATAAAGATTTACCAATAAGTCATTTCTGTCTTATCTTTAGACTTTTTGAATCCAAATAAAAACCAATATTTTTTGTAAGCCCAATCACGTTACAACCAAAAGAAACACCTTAGTAATCCATGACTGATAATGTATCTTGTGATATTACTTAGATACAATGTAAAATGTTTCTATAGTTCGTTCAATATCCAATTATGAGGGAAACACTAAACATCGAGAGATACTAAGTGAGATCATAATTAGGATCAAATAATTGACTATTGAAAGAGACAAGTTTCAAAATCTTACTTTAGTCAAGCAAGTAATTTATCTTTATATTATGGTTTGTGGATATTTATGATGTTGATCATGAACTTGCATTAGAAAGAATATCATGTCATAGACAAAGGTTGTTCAACAATTCTTTATCTAGTAATTCAACCTTTGATGAAACATGCATTTCAAAATTTCTAAACCATTTAAATGAATTTTGTTTAAGAATAAACAAAAAGATAAGTTCGGGAAAGTTGACAAGTGTCAAAATTATGTAAAATACATAGACACTTATTAACTTATTTTAAAAATAATCAATAGAAAAAATCCATGATTTATCAATCAAAAGTGATAAAATACAAGTTGGACTTTTAAAGTGAAAATTAATCAAAAACTGGTAAAAAGGTATGAAAACCCACCAAGCAACACACAAAGACCTTACCAAGACACTTTCCTATAAGTAGCATTCACTAAACCAAGACCATAGGCACGCTTAGCAAGCACAAACGACCAAGATGGGTGGTGCACCTAGCGAGCATACATTTTTCAAACCTATAAACAGAGGTGCCATTTTCAGTTCAAAGGGAGTTTTTCAGTAGATTCAAGGTAATATGGAAGAAAGTATGTTACCTTTAAATCTCAATAGGAGATATTAAGGAGAGGAAGATTGAAGGCGGAAGCACTGCTAGAGGAATAGTTGAAGATATTACTCACACTCTTTCTTTTATGATTTAATTGTAAAGCTACAATGGGTAAGCATAGTTAATTCTCTTTATTTGGGGTTAAGTTTAGTCATCATTATACTCATTTACTAATTCTAGTAATGGTGTTTTATATAATTCTACTTAACATTTTTATATTGATGATTTTTCGTTCTTAATGCTTTTTTTGGGTTAGCTACCTAAAACATGTTCCTATGGTATGACTTGACATACAAAAGGTGATGGTCATTACTATATCAAAGTCTCCATATATTAGATGCTAATGCATATAGATAAGGTTATGTTTAATATTTACACGATTAACGGTATTGGTTAAAAGGCGCATTCATATATGAATTCATTGTTGAAATTTAATGTTATTGTATTGGTTAATAGGTTGAGAGATCATCTATTAGGTAATACAACTGATCTCATACTGTTAACTCAGAGATGAGTTACGATGAGAGCAACAAGTTAGAATATTAATAGTTGGATAGAATAGCATATTACTGACTAGTGGTTATACATGAGGATAAGGATGATGAAATCTAACCCCAACAAGTTTTCTCACTGTTAACACCAAAGTCTCAATTTATTTTATGTCATTTCATTTCCGCAAACAAAAAACTCTAAACAACTTTTTTCTTAGAATTATATAAATTGTTGAACGATCTTTAAAATATAACAAGTCCCTATGGATATGATAATTTGCATACTTGCTTTCGAGACTACAACACTAGCTGATTATAGCCTAAAGCCTTCTCTGAATGAACTTCAGTAATAAGAGAAAATAACTTTGTTCGGACTATCACAAATTGTTCCCTTTATCTATGACAAGCGCATATATCCAACACAAGAATTGTTACCACGTAGCAAAATTCGAACCCAAGACCTTGATAAAAGCATACTCTCAGGACTCATGCCTTCGCCAACAAGTCAAATCCTTAGGGTTTGTCCCTGTTTAGTCTTTTATGTGGTTCCAAATATGATTGTTTCTAAACTTCCATATGCTCCACAATATGGATGAGAATATTGTTGGATGGTCTTAATCTATTCCCTGCAAAAGAGAGAGAAATATTATTTAAAAAATGGTGCTCGACATCTGTTGTATAATAGGTCATAATTCCACCTACTCCCATCACTCGATACTCTTTTGTCAGTACAAGAAAAGGTGTTTATCATCTTCCATTCCTCCAATAGAATAAGTCTGACAATCACCAACGAAAAAAATTTTTACCTTCAAAGGTGTCTATATTTTCTAGAGGAGCTGCCAATTTTCACAAACCTTATGGGTTGTATCAATAACATCTTCTATGTAGTATTGAAAAAAACTACAAACTTAAAATATGTCACTCTGTTCAAACTTCCACACAATTGAACGTCTTTATTTATCAAACACTTTTTCGTTGGCACACAATTCCTACACAATCACCAAAGAATTTTTTTTTACCTCTGAAGGTTTCTATATTTTCTAGAGGAGCTTCCAATTTTCACGAACCCTATGGATTGTATCAATAGCATCTTTTATTGAGTATCGAAAAAAGCTGCAAACTTAAAATATGTCATTCTTTTCAAACTTCCACACAATTTTTCAACCTTAACAACTTCAAACAAGGGAGTTTTAATAACTTTTTTCGCTTCTCCTCCAACAAAAGTGTGAATCAGTTTAATATTCCATTATTTTCCATTGTTAACCATCAGCTCATAAATTTTTAGATTGTCTACTAACTGGATGGTTGACCATGAGCTTATAACCAACGATGTACTATCATACCACCACTTTGTAGAATAAATTTTGAACTCCAAATACTTTACCACACATAACTGGGGTTGTGTCCAATATATTAGTCGATAAAAAAAATCAAACATAAGAAAATACTTAGTTTTGAAAAGACGTGTTATCAGATTTCCTAGACTTGTCATGAACTTTCAAGATTGTTTACTAAACATGCATAGTTGAAGGCACTTAGATTTTTTGAATGCCATACATCCATCCTTCTTATGTATACTTCTTATACATAGATAAACGGTCCCAAGAAATTCAATAAATATCTATAGTAAGATCTCAGTTATGCACCACAAAAAATAGTTCATCATTTTATAAGTTCTCACGAATACAAAAGATGTAATGAATTAGAGAACTGACTTAATAATAGTCTCTCTTCTCGCTTTAGAAATACATTTATTATTCTATAGGTCGATCATTTTATAAAATTGAAATTGTCTTTTATATTTGTGTCAATTATGAACGGTAGACCAGGATACTTGCATGTTCCTTAAAAAAATTTAAACTCTTAGATATGTGTATGGTCCTAAAACTTTTCGATTTCGGTTTTTGACTACAAATGCAACACACTACATCGATTTTTGTTGTTGGAGCACTTATTTGTCTTTGTGATTCACCATTTCTATACATATACTCTTAATTTTATTAAGTTTTAATTTCTTTTTCTTAAATTTAGGTCCCCCATTTATTAAAAAATAATAAAATTATTAATAATTTACACTAAAACTGTAATGAGAATATTATTCAAATAATTATTGAGATATTACTTTCTTATTTTTGACAGGGTATTCTAAATTTGAGGAACAACCCATACTAAAAGCTCAAACATTTATTGTAAAAAAAAGAAAGAAAAAAAAGAAGAAGCTCTCACATTTAAAACATGTGTGCACCTCCCTTACCTTCACTTTCATTTTCAACCCGTGAAAATATTTCAGGACCACCTTTTATTTTAATCTTCACTTAGCTCAATTGAACATTAAATATATGATTTCATTAGTTTCTTTTTGTTATATAATAGGATATAGCACTTTTTTATTAGGCAAAAAATTCCATAAAACCAACTCAATTAATAATTATACATAAACATTATATTATACCGGTGTGAGTTCAAACCTACAAGATTTTATAAAAATGTGAAATTTCAGCAATTATAGTAGAATTTAAATCTCCTAAGGATAAGATCAGTTGAATAGTGAGGTTCCAATAGATTCAATCACAAAATTATGAAATATTTGTATTTAGGATTCCACATAAAGTTTTATTTATATTGCAAAAGAATCTTGAAAATAACGACAAATTGGCAATCTCCATCAGAATCCAAAGTGGTATCTTGATATTGTGGTTGAAAATTGAGGAGGATAATGGACGATTATGAGCATCACATGCATTACTCTCATGAAACCAATAATAATGGAAAGTAGGGTATAAATAATTGAGGGGAGGTAACATCAAAAATAGTAATTTCCCCTTGAGGAAAAGGTCAATAAAACATTTATACTGTGTGTTTGAATTTGTATGAAGTAATTAAATATTTTTAAATATTCTAAAATTTTAAGTAATTTAAATAATAACTTATTCATTTTTAATTTTTTGTTTGGATAATGTATTTAAATTATTTATTGTTAAATATTTAGCATCTTTTTTAATATAAGTGGGCCAAATTTAAAATTTTAAAAATAGGAATCAAATATTAGTTTTTAAAAATTTAGTTGATTAATTTGTAAATTTTGAAAATTATTACGAATCAATTCGCAATTTAAAAAAAAATTTAAAGATCAATTTGTAAAATTTAAAAAATATGGAAACCAATTTATAGAATTTAAAATGAATAATATTCAATTTGATATTCACATTATACGTGGTATTTGAGAAATTTCAAATTCTTTATTTTTAAATGTTATTTTAAAATCATTAAATTTAATTTAGATAAAATACTTCATAAATTTCTATCAACTTATGAATTCTTCTTATATTTTTTTATTCAAACAATAAAAATTTTCCAAATCCTTTTAAATCTCTCAAAATATTATAATCATTCATTAAAATAATTCATTCAAACACACTCTATTAAAACACCATTTTTTTTTTTTATAGATTTAAGAGTGTGATAATCTCAATATACCTATATCAATAATTTCTGAGTGGGAACAATCTATAATTTTACTATGATTTTAATTGGTTCTACTAATGAACCGTGAAATTAATTTACAAGTGTTGGGTCACTTTCAATAGAACTCCAGCAGTTAGTAAACAATGAAATTGGCCCCTTGCCATATTTTCAAAAAAGAAAAAAATGTCCATTATTCAATTAGTGTCAGGTAGGGAATGAAAAATAAAAGTAATATAAACTGATTTTGATGCTTAACGACTTTTTTTCCTGTAAAAAGAATGCGAAAATAGATGTTTCTGGCAAAATGGCCCCAACTCACAACAATGACATTCACATAATCATTGTTGTTAGGAAATATTAATGCATAAAAATATAATAACAATTCATCAATTTAAGACCTAATTCTCATATTAGGTAAAAGTATTACGATTAGCTACCTCAAAGCCTCAATGTATATATACTCTCTAAAATAAATATTTAATTAAAATTCACACACTATAACCAAAAATATAAAAAAGATATAAAAAACTAAATACAAATATAAATTACTTTTAACTAGTATATTTTATAATAAAAAAATTTAAATTATTATATAACTTTGAACTGTCTCTTAATTTTACAAAATTTAATGATATAAAACTTTTTTAATATACTAGTAGAAAACCTGTACGTATGTATGGATAAATTCACGAAGAAATAGTAAATGATATGAAGGAAGAGTCTAACATTAAATAAAAAGTCATGTACAATTAGTAGGATATAGTAAACATCTAACATAAAAAAATATTAATTAGCAAAATATTTATCAAGACTTAGACAATATTATAAAAAAATTCTTTGAAAATAACATTAGAGCTAAAGTTTTCTTGTCTTTATTATGAATTAAGATCTTCAACTCATCCTTGGTCTTGACTATTGACATTGCCATATATAGTTGACCATGACTGAAGATATCTTTGAGCAAATATAAATTAACAAAGTCTAATGAGCAAATATAAATTAACAAAGTCTAATGATTGTTCTTTAGATTTGTTTATCGTCATTGCAAATGAAACAATAATGGGGAATTGTCTATGAATAAGTTTGAATAACCAAGAAGATTGAGAAGGAGACAAAGACATTATGGAGATGTAAATAATATTTTCAATATGGATATCTGAAATATTTGTTAGTCATATGAGCCCCATCCCAAATGATCATATTTGTTATTTGCAACAACCCTCTTAGGTCTGATTTTTTCTCAATGTTACAAATTGATGATTCTATGCATGGTACTCAAATTTTGAATTTGGAATGTGTTGTTCTCCCTCCAGATAATAGTAGGCTTGCAATTCCACTTGAAGCAACATTCAAAACAATGTCACGATTAGAAAGTAGAGTTGTTGAAAGTATGTTCTACATGAAAGTCTTTCTAGTTCCACCATAACCGTATAAAAAAACACACCCTTTTTTTCTTTCACCGCGTGCATGATTTTGTTATAAATACCTAGCTCTTCGTCTAGAAAAAAAAGAAACACAAAATAAAAGAAGAATAACTATAAATAAAACAGCGTGAACATTGCATTTATTTAACAGCATGTAAATATTGGCAATATAGATGAAATGCAGCAATATTTTCAAGTTTGAAATATTCGGTAACAGCATGGCAATATTGCATTAGTTGCTGCATATAATATAGATATTGTTCCTCGCATGGCAGTATAATAGTAGTAAACATGTACATAATGGTCACGGCATGGCAGTATAGGTACTGAGAGCAATATATTAGTAAGCATATATAATGGTAAGCATACTGAGTTGAAATTTCCATGGCAATAAATAGAAATTATGGTAATTTAAAACGTATAAATTGCAATACATGGTAACTAAAAAAACTAAATTGCAATATATGGTTACAAACAGAAGTAGGGAAATAGAAATATATATAAGGTTTTTAGGTTAATACCGGTTAGAGATTGAAATAGAAGTATGGAAATAGAAATATATATAAGGTTTTTAGATTAATACCGGTTAGAGATTGAAACAACTGTTTGTGTAATATTTTCTAAGCTGAAATATCATATTGCTGTCATAAATCAATCTATTTTTAAGAAAATCCAGCATAAAACTATTCGGATACGGTATATGCTTAAAATCTTTCAAAGTCCTTCTGTTTTTCTGTAGGTGTTTCTCAATTTGAATTAATGTGAGTTCTTGGTTTTCTGCTTCAGACATGGATAAGGCTTTAATAAAAGAAAAATACTACTTTAATAGACATCATATGTTAAGAATAAAACATGAAATTCATTAACATTTAATATTACTGGGATTTCTTGATAATAATCTTTGTTCAAAAATAATTCCATCTGATAAGTATATTCAAATGATACGCCATAAATGATCCGGTCGATTCATTGAAGCTGATATCAACATGGTAACAAAAAGTTTGCGCAAAAACACACCAGAACCCCATTGGTAAGCTTCCTTGATTGCCTCAATGAACTCTTTATCATCTTGTAAAAACTCCATTGCAAAGCACACCTATCGAAAAGTTGAATGTTTAAACCCCTCAATTGTTTTGAGATCATCATAACTTTTATGACCTTTCTTAACCGTCAACAACATCCACATATAATATAATTTTTCGGTTGATGGAGGGACCCAAATCAAGCGATCAATAGTGTAACCTCTTTGTCTAGGTTTCCAACATCTTTTTTTTCTTGTCATAAACAAACTTTTACACAAATTGGCCATATGTCAATTGTTTTGCCTCATCATAATCCATGTTAGCCACAAACCAAGAAGTAAACATGCATCCCGTTACACTTGCCATAAGAAGAACATTTTCAATTTGTTCAAAATCTTTGAAGTATACCGAGTTCTCTCCTTCCATGTCAAAAATAATCTCTCAACAGACGGTTTCCTATTATAAATAGAATAGGAAAATATTCTCCAAGAACCCTCGGTTGGTGATACATATATGCAATCATGGTATTGTTTGATTTCGTCAAGATTTCCTTCACCACCATTTGCATTAGGAAAAATAACTGATGATATTCTATCAGAACCTATGTTGATGTACTTGAAAAGATATTTTATTGAAGTACTTTGATTGCACCACTCCATGTTGATGTGTGCTTAAAATTTCATAAACAAATATGGGTTATGGGGAACAACATGACCACTATTCAACATGATTCCATTCTTCTCAATTGTCTGGCCGTTATCTCGTCTTCTATAAACTGGATAACCATCTTGATCAACTATTGTTAATTATTGAAACTTCTTTGGAAAATACTTGGTACACTTTCCTTCCTTCATGCATGAACATTTTGGGTTTTCCATCTCATAAGGCCCATGAACCATGTAGTTCTTTACAAGACTATACAACTTTGGTTGTTTCAAAGGACCGAGAATCTTAACAGATATAATTTTGTCAATATCTTAAGGCGTTAGATATTTCTTGGATGGATGCAAGAAAATAATAATGTGTGCATGTGGCAAACCTCTCTTCTAAAATTCTATGATGTGCATGTCTATATTGAAAAGCATACGTTAGAATAAAAATATTGAGAAAAAAAAGGATAAAATAATAATTAAGAATAAATTATAACTAGTTACACGCAAGAACTTTGCATAAGCAACCTTTCTTAGTCACGTCAGTTAATAGGTTATTGTAAGACCCCAATTTTGACCCTAAGATCCCTCATACTATCTCATCATATGCATTAGCATTGGGATCACAACTTGGCATCCTCCTCATCCCTCATTCATTGGGTTCACATTGGGAGAGGTCACCAAGCACATTTGGTTGTATCATACTTTATTTTTCTTTTTTTTACTAACCAAAATACCAAAAATATGTCATTGTATAATTTAACTCTTTTGTAGGTAGTGCACATGCTCACTTATGCTCTATCAAGCTCAATCAAGAAATGATTTTCTATGCCTTTAAGTATCATATATGGATCCCCATGATTTTCAAATTTTTATTTTGATCAAGAAATTATCAAGAGTTTGGAGTTGGTATGCCTTGGAAACCCTAATTCATCTGGGTATCTTGTGTGACTTCTTCAACAAGTTTCTTCACCAATTGATCAAATATTTCAAGGGATACTTCAAATTACATCATATTATGCATATATGATCCTCCATGAGTCCCAAAAGTCAAGAGAATGTCAAGCTAGCAAGTTGGTTCATGGTGGTTGACCAGAGAAAGTCAACTAATCAAAACTGGGGTTCGCTAGACCCTATCTCCTACAATTTTTGTCATATGAAAATGATTCCAAGAGAAAGGATACTCTAAATTACATTCCAAACAACTTTCATGTTAAGTTCTAGATATAATTTTGCTTTCAAAGTCATTCTTTATGGTGAAAGATTATAGTTCATTTTGTCTAAACCCTAGTTTTTGGGGTCAACTTCCCAAGACCATAACTTGCTCAATTTTTATGAGATGAAAGTCATTATAATTGCATGATCAAATTCAATATGTATAATTCAACTTTTATGTTTGGAGAAGGTGAAAATTCAACTTGCAAATGCATGTGCCAAGTGAAAACATTATAGGTCATTTTGGGCCAATACCATTGAACAAGTGATTTTCCTCAACTTCTAAAATGCATAACTCCTTCATGCCAAATCCAAATGAGATCAAATTTGGACAAAATTGAATAGGTTTGAAAGAGATACAACTTTGATGAAGGAACTTTTCTCATTTGAAGTCCATAGAAAACATTATTCAAGGTGGAAGAAGTGAACATTTGACTTGGGACTTAGAAAACTTTCAAATATGTTTGATTTCCCAAACTTTCACCTCAAAATTCATCATGATCCAAGCTTCAAATGAAAACGTGTTCAACATGAAAGTTGTTCCCTTTGATCCCACCTTTCCAAAACATCTAAGATCATCTCATTTGGATTAAAATTGAGGGACTTGCACATGGCTTCATTATGGAAAGTGTTTTGGCAAGATTGGATTTCAAATGATCAAATTCTTTTGCATGCTTACACATGATGCATTCAGTACTCTTTACACACGAATGGGAAGTGGATTGCATCATTCTCAAGGCCCAAACCATTTCCCATGCACCCATGTAAAAAGGTTTCCAAATTTGTCCAATTTTCAAGTGGTGCAAATATCAAGTGCATTGCCTATTTACTCAAGCTTAAGGCTTCAGATTCATCATCAACACCTTGCCCAAGCTTTGCTAGACCAATTCAAACCCTCACTCCCATAGATTTTTCTGAGATTTCTCTTGAAATCGAGCTTGAACTTTATCTTCTATTTGGAAGTTCAAACTCCAGAAATTCACTTCCCTTTACATCTCATTTAGTTTCTGCAAGCAAGAGGAGGAGAAAGCAATCAAATCCAGATCAAGATCAAGTGGAATTAGATCAACTCGAAGGTGATTTTTGAGAAACTTCTTCTCTTCGATTCTCTCTCTTAATTCTCCATTATTCTTGTTGATTTTTTGTTTGTTGAAGTCCTACCAATGTAGGTAATAAGATTGAGTTGCTTTGAGGTCAAATCGAAGAAACTCAGTTCATGATCCTCAAAATTCAACTCCATGTATCTTTTCATATACTTGGAATTAGACAAAATTGAGGCCAGATTCGAGCTTCTGAGCATTTTTTCTTTGAAACCATGTCTTGCTTTTTCATTTTGGTGATGGTTGAAGGTGGACCAGTCTGGTGAGATCCACCGGAGAAGAAGACCGGAGCTCTGGCTCCGGCGATGTGTTGGAAGCATCTCAACCATATGATCCTTTTAAAATATTTTAATCTTGGGCGTTGATTGTGATAACCACGTGTGTGTCTCATTTGACTGCAGTGCATGTGGAAAGCGCGTCGATCACCATCTGATCTGCCACCTCAATTAATGAGGGAGATCAGATGGTCGACGTTTTTTTGAATTTTTGAATTTTCCTTTTATTTGCTTATTTTTCATTAATTCATATTAATTTCATTATTGATCCAAAAAAATGGGACTTTCACCAAAAAATTTCAAATATTTTTCTCTTTCATTTTCTGAATTAAAATTATTTTTTGGGTCAATATTAATATTTTTCATGATTTAATTGTTTTTGTGCATATTTTTAATTGTTCAAAAATACTTCTGACTTTTCAAAAATAATGAAATTTTTTGACTAAGGTCCTTTGACCTTGTTCGCTTAGGATAAATCTCTTGATCATTTATTTGGTGTTTTGAAGAGGTTTTAGGTTTTTGATCAAACATAATTTAATTTAAATGCATTTTAATTTTGATTTTTAATTGATTAATTGTGTAGAAATTATGTTGAGCTATTTTTATTGACTTGTGAAGTTTGACTATGTGTTTGGGCCTTGGTCAAGGTCGATTTGACTTTTGTTGGATTAAAATCATTGGATTTAGGGGATTGATGAAATGTACATTTCATCTTCCAAAATGAATGAATAATTTTAATTTGATAAAATTCCTCCCATGACCAATTTGTGTTTGTCTCATTTCTCCTCCCTCTTCATCTTCAATCCCATTCTATCCCATCCCTTACATTAGCCAATGACATCTCAATATCCTAAGGCTAATTGGTTCATCAATAACTTTGTGTTAGATGAACCAATACAAGTATGGATGAGATTAGGTCCATCCTTTGATAATTTTATTTTTGTGTGTGGTATGTTTTAGAAGTATGGTTCATTATACCATATCTCTAGCATGCATTAACACCAAAAAAATTATTGCCCGACCTCGGATAGTTGTGACTTCTACATAAGTCCAATTACGATTGCTTAACATAGCGCTAAATTTTGACACAAAGGCATAACATTCTAGTAAGTGACATTGTAAGTCTCCCCCTTTCATGGTATTGTATGGAAACTTGGCCTTTTTTCCTTCATTTGGAAGATGTCTTGGTTCAAGGATCCATGCTTGTGAATAGAGGGTTGAGTGTTCTCCAAAGAATGACTTAAACAATTAAAAAGAAAAACCACTAACATTTAATCAACTAACATTTGACTAACTCTTATTATTAATTGCTTTTAATTTCAAGTCATTTACTTTATGCACTTTAAATTCAAGCCATTTATCATTTACCATTATACATATCATTTAACTTGTTTATTTTGAAGTCATTTTCCCTTTGCTCACTTGAGCCACATATTCTGTTTGTATATATTTGTGTGTTTGTATTATTTTGTTTGAGCTTGTGGTCTTAGGACCTTAAAATACTTAATAAACAACAAAAACCCTAAAAGATGTTTGTGTGGACTGTTGGATTTAATCTGAGCTTTGGACTTAGCCAATGCCAACATTTCTGAAACTAAATTCTTGAGATTTTAGCTTTCATCTGATGCAAGTGTTGAGATCTTCATGAATTCATCTGCTACATGGCCTTGATGCAAATGTTATTGGGAACCTGTGTCTAATGCCTTATTTTGAGCCATTCAAAGAGCATGTCATCTGATACATGGGGAAGATTTTGAAGAAGACTATGAAGTTTCTAGCTTGGTGTAACACCTCAAAATTTGCCCTCCTCTCTTGGGGCTAGCTTGAGCATTGCATTTCTTAGGTCATTAGTCATTAGCATGTTGCATATCATGTGGCTACATTGAGCAAGTCATCCTCCTAAGTCTTGATCAGAAAATAAAAGAGGTTGAGATGCAAGCTGAGGGTTTCATTGACTGAATTGATCACTAATCATCTGAGGGTGTGTGATTCAAATTAGGGTTTCTTGATTCTCAAGGGGGTTGAGCTTCATCTTGGTAGAAATGATACATCATCATCATCATGGTTTTGTCATCATCAAGAGATTGATCAGATACCTTGAGATTAGGGTTTTGACCTCTGGTCAACCCTAATCAGTTGTATTGGGCCAATCAGGGCTTGTGAAGAAGATGAGGTTTTCAATGGATATGGGGATCATTTCATGATTATATGGAGCTTATGGAAGCTAGGGTTACATCATTGAGCCATGTCATCAGGAGTTTGAGGCTCAACTTGATCAGTGCATAGCCAAATTCATCTATCAATCAGAAAAGTCAACTGTGGTCAACTGTGCCTAAAATGATAGATTTGAAGGTGGGAGAGAGTTAGAGACACTTCATTCATGTCTAAACAAGTTTCATTTGACATTTCAAATATCAAGAATGAAGAAAATAAAGTCAGATGGAAACTTTCCAAAAATAGAAAGTGACTTGTAATTGAAAATTGCCAAAAATGGAAAGTTTTTCTCCTCAAAATTACGTGTCCAAAAATGCTTCAAATGAAATTTTGTTCAACATGAAAGTTGTAGATCTTGCTCTCACCTTTCCAAAAAGTCCAAGAACATGAATTTCTCATGTGTGGTTGGCAAGTTATGATCAAATCATTTTCAGAAAATGTTGAAATTCAAAGTGGCATAACTTTTGAATGGAATGGTCAAATTGGGTGATCTTTCTTTGAGCAAACCACATTTTACATGTACTTTCATGATGCATCATCACATTTCATTGAAAATCATCATAGCAAAAAGTCATTTTTCAAGTGATTCATTTTGAAAATTGGTGGGAAAAAAGGTGATTTTGTGAAATACATGGCTTTTGCATACAAGACCAATTGCAACACATCATAAACATCATTTAGAACTTGCTTGAACTGGTTTGGTATTGTTACATTGACTGATAATGAAAAGGATATTTTGGCCATTACACATAAATTGCATTTGTGCTAATTCACTCCAATTTTGCTAATTGTGATTAACTCTTGGATTAGCATGTGGTATAAAATGATAATCATAACAGAAAAGCATAATAACAAATCACAATTTCAGATCTAACAAACTTTTCACCAAAATTCTCTCAATTTTCTCAAAACTTTTTCACACTTTTTCATCATTTTTCATCAAGATTCATCATCCATCGTGTGCATGCTTGCTTGATCCTTCTTCTGCAGGACCTATAGAAGATCTGTTTCACAAAATCAAGGCCAAAGCATTGGAGAATTGGAACGGTCATCATCTTGATCATCCATGGCAAATTGAAAGTTCTTCAGTATGGTGCATAATTGAGCTGAGACACCTACTTCATTCACTTCCTACATCATCAAACTGCATCTGTTTTGGCATTTTGGACCTTGAAACGCGCGATTCCAACAGCTGCTTCGTCAAGAGGTTAGAACTTGATTTCAATGATTCTCAAAATCATGATATGGCTTGTGTAGATCTAAGTTCATAGAGTAGCATGCAGCTTGTAGTTTTGATTTTCGTTAGGTTTTGAATGAGATATCGCGATTTGAACTTTGACCTAGGAAACTTCTTTTGATCGATCCGCGAAGCATGATTAGAGTTAGGGCAAATGCTTGTTAGTTTCATGATCTAGGTTGAATGACGGTCATTTTGATATAAGGCACGATGATTTTGGTTGAAATGTGTTCTTGGTGATTTCTGGAAATGTTGAATGTGTATGAATGTCTCAAGAACAATGCCAGAATGTAGTTTGATCCGTGTGGCTTCATTTCGTTTTGAATTTGGTGTTTCCCGCTGCTTCTGTCCAATCCCATGCTGCCACTGCATTAATGAAAACGCGGTGTTTTACTCTGGCCGTTGCATAATTACCAAATTGCCATTATCCATATTAATTTCATTTTATTTCATTTCTTTTTTCAATTTCATTTCATTTTGATCTTGCATCTTCAAAAATTCGCATCTAATTCATTTTTGATCCAAATTTGATGAGAGTTTTTTCACCATTCTCCTTGTGATGTGTATTTTTTTATGGTGATTTTTAATATTTTTGTGCACGTGTGGAAAAATAAAATGCTTAGGGATAGTTTGAATGTGTCATTTGTGTGTATATTTTGCCATATTGATCATGAAATCTTGATGCCTTATCCAAAATGGGTGAAATTTTACATGCATATTCTTGACTCTTTCCTGGTGATTTTGGTGTATAGTTTTCTAATTTTGAGTTTCTGGTTAGAGAGATATGATGTGATCAAGTTGAGTGTGACAATGTGTGTCACACTATGTTATGCCATGTTCATGAATTTTGTTTCCATGCCTATGATATGTCTTTTGCCCTGGATATTTGCATGTGGTTCCATCTAGATGTTAGGTTTAACCATGATTTTTTGTAGGGTTTGTTGATACATTTCCTATTTGATTGGGATTTTTGTTTGCTGCTTAGTCATTTTTAGGTTTTTCTTGAGTGATCAACTTACATGACTTGTAAAATTCCATTGCCTTATCATATGAAGCTGAAATTTGGTGGATTGATTCTTAACATGTTTAATTTCATTTTGGCTTTGGTGTGGTTCATTTATCTTATGCCATTTCTGTTTTACACTTGCCTAAAGTTGACACATGATTTGTGGCATTGTTTGAGCTTGTATAAGCATGACTTGACTTCCTGATTTTAATTTCCCTACTTCCACTTGTCCAAATAGCATGAAAATTGATATGATGCTCATTGAATGTGTTCTTTTTAGGGTTGAATTTTTGTGGAATTTATTGAGCTGGTTTGATATTGATTTGATTGTGATCATTCTGTTTGCTCCAATGTGTTTCCAAAGTGCATAGTTTGGCATGTTTTGTATATGAGATGGATTTGGTGCATAGTTTTGGTGTAAGACCAATTGGATTCTCTTCTTGCTTGATAAATCTTGGTTTTGATCAATTTTTACTTGCTGTTTTGAATTTTTCATCTCCTTTTGACCCTAGGCTTGTCCTAGTGGTCTTGTTTCTCACGTTTGGATGTGATTTTCAGGTTGAAGAAGCAAATGCTTTGAGGATGTTAATTCAAGTTGATTGAATTTGGTTAATTGTTGTGAACTAACTTGTGTGTTTTGTAGGATGCTTGGCTCACTTGCTTTGAGCTTGTGCTTGGCTCACTTGAGTTGATTGTGCTTTGCACATTGCATTGTTTGATTGCACATTGTCTGTTGATTCTTATCTTGTCTGTTTTGACTCTGTGATTGGTATACTGACTGAATTAGATTGATTTCAGGTACTTTAGTCGCTAACAGTTCATCTTTTAACTTGCTTTGTGCTGCTGCTTGGTTGTATAAACCAATTGAGGTAGACTCTCTTGTCTCCATGTAGTCTGGAAGACCTGGCCTGTTACTTTTCCAGGCACCTGTCTGAAGTCCTCCTTAAGAGGCAATGATTGTGATTGTTTATTTTTTGTCCCCAAGCAGGAAAAGACCTTGATTAAGGCAATTGGCAGAACCCAAGGGATGTGCAATCCATCCCCTGCTATTCTTGTTGAGTCGTCCCTCTGCTCACACCACTGTGTTGATGCATTGGGACATTAACCCAAGATCCATGTACAGTTGTACAGTTGAGTCAGAGTCATGAGTGTAGAAGGGTTCCCACTTTCTGAACCCACACTCCTTTGTCTGAAGCTCTCCCTGGCCAGGGATAAGAGCTGTGAAGTCTAATCTTCACTCACCTTTCATCTGGCTTCACCCTGACTCTCAATGTCAGGGTTAAGAGCTAATTTCACCTGACACAGTTGTGTTGCTTTTGCGACTTAACCCTTGATTGAGCCCACCTTGTCTGGATATAGTGTGTGCTAACTGTGAATGTTTGATTTGCTTTGTTTATGGTTGCATGCTTTGCTTTTTCCTGGTTAGGATTAGCTTGCTGTTGTGCAAGTAGATAGAAACCATAACATAGGGCAATGATGCATGATAACATCTAGGCTCGAGTCCAGCTCCCTAGTAGTGTGTCTCCCTTTGTATCTGGTTGGAATTTCTTTCCCGTTCAGGGGAACTACGTCGCCCTGATCCTCATACCAGATGAGGTACGTAGGCAGGAGACCGTGCGAGGTCTCTCCGGGCACCTTTTTTTTCTTTTTTGTGTGTGTTTGCTCGACAGTTGCTAGGCTCGAGTGCCTGACTCCTTAGTAACTTGTTGTTTGTTTCTTTTTGAGTGTCGGGATATGGATGTAAGACCAGCGATTGGCTGCCCGTATCCTGATTGTTTTTGTTTGGTTCGGAAGCCGATGTAAGTCCAGCGATTGGCGTTCGGGTTCCATGTTTGCCTCTTTTTGCGTGTGTTTTATTTGGCGTGCGTGAGCCGAACTACGGCAGCTCTGATTCTCGTTCCAGACGAGATACGTAGGCATAAGATGCGATATCCTAGCGAGCCCTCTTCCCCCTTCTCCCACCTGTGTTGTCTTCAGTGTGTGTGTGTGATGTTTGTTTTAGCAACCTGTTCTTTCTTTTAGAGCGTGGATCCCGTCGAGTACGACGGACGTGAGGGGTGGTAATACCTTCCCCTTGCGTAACCGACTCCCGATCCCATTCTCTTTGGTCGCGAGACCATGCTTTTTCCAGGTTTACTCTGAGCGTTTCCTTTCCCTTCTTTGGGATAAATAACGCACGGTGGCGGCTCTGTATTGTTTTTTGTTTCAGCCCGCCGGTTGTTTTTCGCGGATGCGATAGCTGGCAACTCTGCTGGGGAAATTCAAGATGTTGACCTGTGCTGGTCCATCTTCCCTAAGCGAGTCTCTCCTAGCGCTCTAGGATAGTTTAGGTTGCTTGTGCTGTTATTTATTGCATTTATTATTCTGACTGTGTATATATTTGCATAAATATTTACATGCATCATACTATCATGTTGCCGTCCTCTGTGCAGGTGGTTCCTCTTGTGTTGGGGTGGGTGTTCTGAGTGGGGCTAAAACCCAGGCCCGAGTATACACCTAGGATTAGTGTGGTCTCACGTTCCTCATTTGCTTTATCAGCATATTATTGCAACGTGACATACCACAAGTCGGACGAGGTTCATTTGATAGTGCCCTTCCTTTGTGGAGTATCCACTTTGGTTGTGTCACTTCATCTGAACTATTGACCGATAATTTCCCGGATCTTTGGTTTAGACGATCTCAGGAGAGCTACAATGGCACACCCGAAAGGGCAAACCCATTGAGTATCTTTGCCTGATTGTCGAGACTATTATCCGCCTTAGGATGACCTGATTAGAATTTACCTGTGAGGGGAGGGTGATTCTTTTAGATGCATTATTCAGATGGATGGTGATTAATGGTTCCGTTGATCAGAGTCATATTTATAAGTCGGATTTATGGACATTTACTGCTGAGATGCCGAAGTGCTGTCCGAGTTATTTATCAGTGGGGATCCGTTTATTTCAGGATTCCCCGGGCCGATTCAGAGATTATTGGGGTTATCTGCTCAGAGATTGTCTGGTGATGATGGTGATGTATCTTCCGTTTATTTCGGAACCCTTGAGGTGGATTTGTGGTTACATATTCCTTCAGATGGTTGTGATCGGTTCAGAGATCAGGGCTGTGACTCAGAGCAACAGATGATCAGATGACTTGGAGGATGGCACAGTGCATTGCATTCATTCATTAGCATCATTACATCTTGCATTTACTTGCATTTAACACATGTTTATCCATATGCAGGGACATTTTTGATCGAGATCCTGGTTGAGAGACTTTCTGCTCAGATATGAGGACCGGTTTGAAAGACGATGTTGTCTATAGCTTCTTCAACCCAGAGATTGACGAGCTGAGAGATGTGATAGCATTGATTACGCCCGACCATGTGGGGATGTTCCGTGAGGCATACGGTGGTATTCTGAAGATGGTTTTCAGACTCACTGACAGCGATAGGAGCGCCATCCATACACTTCTCCAGTTCTATGACCCGGGCTTGAGATGTTTTGTGTTTCCAGATTATTTGTTGGGACCTCTGATGGAGGATTATGCTAGCATCTTGGGTATTCCGATCCGAGATCAGATTCCTTTCTGTGCTATTAGGGGAGAGCCTGATGTCCTTGGGATTTCTCGTGCTCTTTATTTGAGTCCGGAGATGACCAGGGAAGGTTTGAAGGAGAAAGGAAAATTACCTGGTTTTCATTTGAGTTTCTTGGAGGCTAAGGCCAAGGAACATGCTGCTATAGGTAATTGGAAGACGGTCTGTGCTTTGGTTGCTGTGAGCATTTATGGGATCATTCTGTTTCCTAATCAGAAGAGTTTTGTCGACCATAATGCTATCAGATTGTTCATGCAGAGGAACCCTATTCCTACTCTGGTCGGAGATGTCTATTATTCGGTTCATAATAGGAACGAGAAGAGACGTGGTGGTTTGATCAGGTGTTGTGCTCAGATGTTATTCAGATGGTTTATGGGGTATTTGCCTTCCCGAGGTGTTTTTGCTTCGCTTGACCCTACGGTCAAGTGGTCGGTCAGATTGATGGGTTTACGGGCTGCTGATATAGCATGGACTCATAATGGTTTGGCTGGACGGAATTTTATATATAGCTGCGGGGATTTTCCCAATGTGCCTCTTATAGGAGTTCAGGGTTGCATTAATTACAACCCAACGCTTCTTAGGAGACAGATGGGGTTCGCTATGGAGGTTCCTCCCCTTGAGTGTGAGACTCAGGAGTCCTTTTACTTCCCGGTTGAGGGCAATCAGGCCAAGTTGATGCAAGTGTCTGGGTCATGGCGTAACATTCAAAGAAAGGGCAAGGTTCCTTTTGGCAAGGTCAACAGCCGGTATTTTCCTCTATTCGATGATTGGCTTCGGAAGAGGATTGAGATCACACATCTACCATTTCCGGGAGGTGATCCTTGGTGTCCTATGATTGAGGGTCCGCGTTCTTCTGTCAGTATGGAAGAATTCCTCGAGATGAAGAGAGCCAGAGATCAGTTGCTAGCGGAGAAAGCTGAATTGGAGATGAGTGTTGCTCGGATTCAGACGGCCAACCAGGAGATCAGAGTGAGGATGGAAGATCAAGACAAGCGACATGCATTGGAGGCAAAGCGCTTTGAGATGGATACTGCTTACTATGGGAAGGTCAGTCAGGCTTTGGCATCTTCAACAAAGGAGCACGACATCACTAAAGAAAGATTGGCTAGGGCTTCAAAGGTTATTGAAGATCAGAAGAGGAGGCAAATTCTCGTGAGGGATCAGAGGGATGACAGAGTCAGAGTTCTCATTGCTGAGTGGGAGGCCAAACTGAAGATTAAGGAAGCGGAGAATGTGAAGACCATCGCTGAGAGGGATCATTACATGGCTGAGAGAGATCATTATTTCAGGCAGATGAAGATCCATCAGAAAGAGGTGGGGAGATTACAGCAGGAGAACACCGAGCTCAGGTTCGCCGCAGAGTTCGCGAAGATGGTTGATGATATAGGGCCTTCTGTAGGACCCTCATCAGGCTAGCTTTATCATTTGTGTGGATTACCGTCAGGCCTGTTGACGGAATTCATTTGCTTATATTTTCTTTCCCGATTCTGGAGATTTGTATCTGATTTGATGTATGACTATGGCACCTATTGTGCAATTTTGATATGCATGGTTTGTTTTCATTCAGTGATTGATCTTCAAGCTTTATTTGCTTTACCGTATGCACTCACACAGCATACACATGGTTGGGCGGTATTTTGCTAAATCATATATCTCTGATCTGTATGATGAAATCGATTGACGAATATCAGAATATTGCTACCGGGTTATTATCTATCTCGATGAAACCAGGATCGAGAGACAAAGTGTTCCTCATGTGGATAAACACTGCATTCATGCATGATCATAATAACTTGTGTTTTATTTTGCAGGTATCAGTTCTAACGTGCTTGATTGTTTCAGGAATCATTGCTCGTGCTCGCAGAGTTGTACCTTTGCACTCAACACGCCCTCACAGATACTTCACGCGACGTAATACTCCCAGATTGATGGATCTCCCAAATTCAGATATCCTCGAGTTGAAAGACAAGATGACCGAGCTGATCAACATCATGCAAGGTTTTGCAGTTGGTCAGAAAGCTCTAGCTGACAAAGTCGAGAAGCTCGAGCGGGCTTCAGCGGCAAATAGTGGTGTGAACCTGGATGGTGTCTCCAACCAGGGGCTGGGTGGTTCTCGAGATGGTGGTAAAAGGACAACCGTGGGTATAGTGAATAATGCTGCTGGTTTTGGCACTGCTGGTGGTCAACCTGGTCAGAATATGAAGGACAGTCTGTTCCCTCCATTCTTCGGGGTTGAGGACGACAGAGAGGAAGACCGAGAAGCCGATCAGTTCTCGATGCACAACGAACCGTTCGGTCAGTACGGTGCCCCACCACAGAATAAAGAGATTCAGCTGCTGGCTGAGAAGATCCGAGCTTTGGAGAGCTATGCCACTCCTGGGGTGGTCAACATGTCAAATATGGGGCTAGTGGAGGGGATTGTGATCCCGCAGAAATTTAAAGCGCCCGCATTTGATAGGTACAATGGGAGTTCCTGCCCCGAGACTCATCTGCAAGCGTTTGTTCGTAAGATCTCTGCATACACCATGGACCAAAAGCTGTGGATGTATTTCTTCCAGGACAGCCTGTCTGGAGGCTCACTGGAGTGGTACACCAAGCTCAAGTCCTCAGATGTCAAGAATTGGCAAGATCTTGGGGACGCTTTCTTTAAACAGTATCAGTTCGACGCTGATATGGCTCCGAGTCGTACCCAGCTGCAGGGTATGTCTCAGAAGAATAATGAGGGATTTAAAGAATACGCTCAGAGATGGAGGGAGTTGGCTGCCAGAGTGCAACCTCCACTTGTTGACAGAGAGATGTCTGATCTCTTCATGGGGACCCTGCAGGGGGCATTTGCCGAGAGAATGGTTGGCTGTCCGGTCACCAATTTTTCAGACATAGTTGTGGCTGGAGAGAGGATTGAGAGCTGGCTGAAGCTCGGGAAGATACAGGGTAATGCTTCATCTTCAGGATCGAAGAAGCCCTTCGGTAACGGCCAGAGGAAAAAAGAGGGTGATACCAGTGCGGTATATGCTCAGAGAGGACCCAGTAGGGATCGTTACTTTCAGCACACTGCTGCAGTAACTATACCTGCTGACAATCAGCCTGCACAGCAGCAACAGCAACAACCTCAACAGCAAAGACAACCATTTCAGCATAGGCCTCAGAGGGCTGGTTATCAGGTGCGGGGGAGAATGAATGACCGTCAGTTCGACAGGCCACCTGTGACTTACTCTTTCTTGTTCAAGAAATTACAAGACTTGGGGTTGGTACAGTTAAGGACTTTGGCACCTTTGAGACCTGATCAAAGGCCGGCCAATTATGATGAGAATGCAAAATGAGAATTTCACTCAGGTGCGCCCGGACACAATATAGAGAACTGCAAAGCTTTTAAGCACACAGTTCAAGACCTGGTGGATTCGAAGGCAATCAACTTTGCACCATCTCCCAATGTCAATGCTAATCCCATACCCGCGTATGGTCAAAGGGGGGTGAATGTTATTTCTGAGGAGAGTAGGGTTGGGCTGTCTACTGTTGATTAGTTGAAGACTCCGTTGGCTGAGGTTAAACAGCAGTTGATGTTGCATGGGGTTCACCCGGGCTGTGGTATTGATTGTGCTGAGTGCACTGTTGTTCAGAATGTGTGTGAATTATTGAGGAGGACTGTCCAGGGTTTGATGGACAATGGGAGTATTCTGATCGAGAAGGTTGATTTGGGGAAAGATGAAGTCTCCACCATAACAATTTATTTTGATCCGGTGGATTTGTCTACTCTTGCTGAGGCGGCTCCAGTTACCATCACGGTACCTGGACCAATTCCGTATGACAAAGATGATGCCGTGCCATGGCATTATGGGGGAGAAGTGTACTGTAATGGTGAGAGGGTGGAAGATCAGACTGCAAGTGAAACCACCGTTTCAAAGGTGGATAATGCCGGTCCCAGCGGTTTCACTCGCAGTGGCAGACTGTTTGCTCCTGATGCCTTGAGGGGAGGAGAAGGAGAAAAAGAGAAAAAAGAAAAGGCTGAGGCTTTAGCCAGGGCGAAAGGGAAAGTAGTGGTGAGCGATGGTACTCCAGTGGTGACACCGGCGCCTGTTGGGTCGGAAGAGAAGCTTGATGATGACGCAGAAGAGTTCTTAAGAATCATCAAGAAGTCTGAGTACAAACTTGTTGACCATCTGCAACAGACTCCCTCCAAAATATCGTTTCTGTCATTGCTGTTAAGTTCTGAGGGGCATAGAGAGGCTTTGATGAAGATCCTGATGAAAGCCTATGTTCCTCAAGAGATAACCATTAACCAGTTGGAGACGGTCGTGTCTAATGTGCATGCCAGCCATGGGTTGGGCTTTACTGACATGGACCTGACTGTAGATGGGAGAAATCACAACCGGGATTTACACATCACAATGGAATGTAAAAGGGCCGTGCTTTCGCATGTGCTGGTTGATACCGGCTCCTCATTGAATGTGCTGCCAAAGAAGGCTCTGGCTAAGCTGAATTGTGACGGGCTGATTCTGACTCCCACTGATCTGATAGTGCGGGCATTTGGTGGGTCAAAGCGGGCCGTATTTGGAGAAGTTGAGCTTCCGGTGAAGATAGGCCCGGAGTTGTTTAAGTCGACTTTCTATCTGGGATGAGGTCCGCAGGATTATCTTCTGTTCATGTGTCACCTTAGACTTTGGCTGAGGTCAATGGAGGTCGTTAAAGGTGTCTTCTGAGGAAGAGATGCACATGTTACCTTCCTTTTGTGAAGGTGTACCCTCTGATATGTCGCCCTCAGAGTGGTGTTTGGTGTTATTTCCGACGTTGCCAGCGGAATTATCACAAGAAATTGGAGATCGGGGTTCAAATGGAGAAAGGGAAATGTTGAGGCGTTTTCTGGAGAACGGGGTTCACAATGGCGATCACAAGTTATCGTCAGGCGACTGGGGTTCAAATGGAGAATGGGGTTTGTTATTTTGGCAAACAAGATGTCGGGGTTCAAATGCAGTGATCCGGGATCATTTGCGAGAAGAGAAAATTTCGGGGATCAAGAAAAAGTGAAAGAAGAAAGAGATGATAATCCCCAGCGGATATATGGTGTTCAGGCCATGGTTATCCCTGCGTTACCATTTGTTTTGGTATCCAGGTCGACATTCTGTTTCGGTGATCAGGCCGACTTTTTCCGTACCAGACGGATGTTTCTTTCGAGGCTGTTTCTTTGCCGATTCTGACAGGCATTGTTAATTATTTCCCATTAGAGTGAAAATTGTTCGTCTGTTCTTGGTATTCAATCACTCTTCACCCTGATCATCTGAAAGCCGAGGCTGTTCATATCGACAGGTTCACAAGGGATTGAATAGGGGCAGCTGTAACACCTCAAAATTTGCCCTCCTCTCTTGGGGCTAGCTTGAGCATTGCATTTCTTAGGTCATTAGTCATTAGCATGTTGCATATCATGTGGCTACATTGAGCAAGTCATCCTCCTAAGTCTTGATCAGAAAATAAAAGAGGTTGAGATGCAAGCTGAGGGTTTCATTGACTGAATTGATCACTAATCATCTGAGGGTGTGTGATTCAAATTAGGGTTTCTTGATTCTCAAGGGGGTTGAGCTTCATCTTGGTAGAAATGATACATCATCATCATCATGGTTTTGTCATCATCAAGAGATTGATCAGATACCTTGAGATTAGGGTTTTGACCTCTGGTCAACCCTAATCAGTTGTATTGGGCCAATCAGGGCTTGTGAAGAAGATGAGGTTTTCAATGGATATGGGGATCATTTCATGATTATATGGAGCTTATGGAAGCTAGGGTTACATCATTGAGCCATGTCATCAGGAGTTTGAGGCTCAACTTGATCAGTGCATAGCCAAATTCATCTATCAATCAAAAAAGTCAACTGTGGTCAACTGTGCCTAAAATGATAGATTTGGAGGTGGGAGAGAGTTAGAGACACTTCATTCATGTCTAAACAAGTTTCATTTGACATTTCAAACATCAAGAATGAAGAAAATAAAGTCAGATGGAAACTTTCCAAAAATAGAAAGTGACTTGTAATTGAAAATTGCCAAAAATGGAAAGTTTTTCTCCTCAAAATTACGTGTCCAAAAATGCTTCAAATGAAATTTTGTTCAACATGAAAGTTGTAGATCTTGCTCTCACCTTTCCAAAAAGTCCAAGAACATGAATTTCTCATGTGTGGTTGGCAAGTTATGATCAAATCATTTTCAGAAAATGTTGAAATTCAAAGTGGCATAACTTTTGAATGGAATGGCCAAATTGGGTGATCTTTCTTTGAGCAAACCACATTTTACATGTACTTTCATGATGCATCATCACATTTCATTGAAAATCATCATAGCAAAAAGTCATTTTTCAAGTGATTCATTTTGAAAATCGGTGGGAAAAAAGGTGATTTTGTGAAATACATGGCTTTTGCATACAAGACCAATTGCAACACATCATAAACATCATTTAGAACTTGCTTGAACTGGTTTGGTACTGTTACATTGACTGATAATGAAAAGGATATTTTGGCCATTACACATAAATTGCATTTGTGCTAATTCACTCCAATTTTGCTAATTGTGATTAACTCTTGGATTAGCATGTGGTATAAAATGATAATCATAACAGAAAAGCATAATAACAAATCACAATTTCAGATCTAACAAACTTTTCACCAAAATTCTCTCAATTTTCTCAAAACTTTTTCACACTTTTTCATCATTTTTCATCAAGATTCATCATCCATCGTGTGCATGCTTGCTTGATCCTTCTTCTGCAGGACCTATAGAAGATCTGTTTCACAAAATCAAGGCCAAAGCATTGGAGAATTGGAATGGTCATCATCTTGATCATCCATGGCAAATTGAAAGTTCTTCAGTCTGGTGCATAATTGAGGTGAGACACCTACTTCATTCACTTCCTACATCATCAAACTGCATCTGTTTTGGCATTTTGGACCTTGAAACGCGCGATTCCAACAGCTGCTTCGTCAAGAGGTTAGAACTCGATTTCAATGATTCTCAAAATCATGATATGGCTTGTGTAGATCTAAGTTCATAGAGTAGCATGCAGCTTGTAGTTTTGATTTTCGTTAGGTTTTGAATGAGATATCGCGATTTGAACTTTGACCTAGGAAACTTCTTTTGATCGATCCGCGAAGCATGATTAGAGTTAGGGCAAATGCTTGTTAGTTTCATGATCTAGGTTGAATGACGGTCATTTTGATATAAGGCACGATGATTTTGGTTGAAATGTGTTCTTGGTGATTTCTGGAAATGTTGAATGTGTATGAATGTCTCAAGAACAATGCCAGAATGTAGTTTGATCCGTGTGGCTTCATTTTGTTTTGAATTTGGTGTTTCCCGCTGCTTCTGTCCAATCCCATGCTGCCACTGCATTAATGAAAATGCGGCGTTTTACTCTGGCCGTTGCATAATTACCAAATTGCCATTATCCATATTAATTTCATTTTATTTCATTTCTTTTTTCAATTTCATTTCATTTTGATCTTGCATCTTCAAAAATTCACATCTAATTCATTTTTGATCCAAATTTGATGAGAGTTTTTTCACCATTCTCCTTGTGATGTGTAGTTTTTTATGGTGATTTTTAATATTTTTGTGCACGTGTGGAAAAATAAAATGCTTAGGGATAGTTTGAATGTGTCATTTGTGTGTATGTTTTGCCATATTGATCATGAAATCTTGATGCCTTATCCAAAATGTGTGAAATTTTACATGCATATTCTTGACTCTTTCCTGGTGATTTTGGTGTATAGTTTTCTAATTTTGAGTTTCTGGTTAGAGAGATATGATGTGATCAAGTTGAGTGTGACAATGTGTGTCACACTATGTTATGCCATGTTCATGAATTTTGTTTCCATGCCTATGATATGTCTTTTGCCCTGTATTTTTGCATGTGGTTCCATCTAGATGTTAGGTTTAACCATGATTGTTTGTAGGATTTGTTGATACATTTCCTATTTGATTGGGATTTTTGTTTGCTGCTTAGTCATTTTTAGGTTTTTCTTGAGTGATCAACTTACATGACTTGTAAAATTCCATTGCCTTATCATATGAAGCTGAAATTTGGTGGATTGATTCTTAACATGTTTAATTTCATTTTGGCTTTGGTGTGGTTCATTTATCTTATGCCATTTCTGTTTTACACTTGCCTAAAGTTGACACATGATTTGTGGCATTGTTTGAGCTTGTATAAGCATGACTTGACTTCCTGATTTTAATTTCCCTACTTCCACTTGTCCAAATAGCATGAAAATTGATATGATGCTCATTGAATGTGTTCTTTTTAGGCTTGAATTTTTGTGGAATTTATTGAGCTGGTTTGATATTGATTTGATTGTGATCATTCTGTTTGCTCCAATGTGTTTCCAAAGTGCATAGTTTGGCATGTTTTGTATATGAGATGGATTTGGTGCATAGTTTTGGTGTGAGACCAATTGGATTCTCTTCTTGCTTGATAAATCTTGGTTTTGATCAATTTTTACTTGCTGTTTTGAATTTTTCATCTCCTTTTGACCCTAGGCTTGTCCTAGTGGTCTTGTTTCTCACGTTTGGATGTGATTTTCAGGTTGAAGAAGCAAATGCTTTGAGGATGTTAATTCAAGTTGATTGAATTTGGTTAATTGTTGTGAACTAACTTGTGTGTTTTGTAGGATGCTTGGCTCACTTACTTTGAGCTTGTGCTTGGCTCACTTGAGTTGATTGTGCTTTGCACATTGCATTGTTTGATTGCACATTGTCTGTTGATTCTTATCTTGTCTGTTTTGACTCTGTGATTGGTATACTGACTGAATTAGATTGATTTCAGGTACTTTAGTCGCTAACAGTTCATCTTTTGACTTGCTTTGTGCTGCTGCTTGGTTGTATAAACCAATTGAGGTAGACTCTCTTGTCTCCATGTAGTCTGGAAGACCTGGCCTGTTACTTTTCCAGGCACCTGTCTGAAGTCCTCCTTAAGAGGCAATGATTGTGATTGTTTATTTTTTGTCCCCAAGCAGGAAAAGACCTTGATTAAGGCAATTGGCAGAACCCAAGGGATGTGCAATCCATCCCCTGCTATTCTTGTTGAGTCGTCCCTCTGCTCACACCACTGTGTTGATGCATTGGGACATTAACCCAAGATCCATGTACAGTTGTACAGTTGAGTCAGAGTCATGAGTGTAGAAGGGTTCCCACTTTCTGAACCCACACTCCTTTGTCTGAAGCTCTCCCTGGCCAGGGATAAGAGCTGTGAAGTCTAATCTTCACTCACCTTTCATCTGGCTTCATCCTGACTCTCAATGTCAGGGTTAAGAGCTAATTTCACCTGACACAGTTGTGTTGCTTTTGCGACTTAACCCTTGATTGAGCCCACCTTGTCTGGATATAGTGTGTGCTAATTGTGAATGTTTGATTTGCTTTGTTTATGCTTGCATGCTTTTCTTTTTCCTGGTTAGGATTAGCTTGCTATTGTGCAAGTAGATAGAAACCATAACATAGGGCAATGATGCATGATAACATCTAGGCTCGAGTCCAGCTCCCTAGTAGTGTGTCTCCCTTTGTATCTGGTTGGAATTTCTTTCCCGTTCAGGGGAACTACGTCGCCCTGATCCTCATACCAGATGAGGTACGTAGGCAGGAGACCGTGCGAGGTCTCTCCGGGCACCTTTTTTTTCTTTTTTGTGTGTGTTTGCTCGACAGTTGCTAGGCTCGAGTGCCTGACTCCTTAGTAACTTGTTGTTTGTTTCTTCTTGAGTGTCGGGATATGGATGTAAGACCAGCGATTGGCTGCCCGTATCCTGATTGTGTTTGTTTGGTTCGGAAGTCGATGTAAGTCCAGCGATTGGCGTTCGGGTTCCATGTTTGCCTCTTTTTGCGTGTGTTTTGTTTGGCGTGCGTGAGCCGAACTACGGCAGCTCTGATTCTCGTTCCAGACGAGATACGTAGGCATAGGATGCGATATCCTAGCGAGCCCTCTTCCCCCTTCTCCCACCTGTGTTGTCTTCAGTGTGTGTGTGTGATGTTTGTTTTAGCAACCTGTTCTTTCTTTTAGAGCATGGATCCCGTCGAGTACGACGGACGTGAGGGGTGGTAATACCTTCCCCTTGCGTAACCGACTCCCGATCCCATTCTCTTTGGTCGCGAGACCATGCTTTTTCCAGGTTTACTCTGAGCGTTTCCTTTCCCTCCTTTGGGATAAATAACGCACGGTGGCGGCTCTGTGTTGTTTTTTGTTTCAGCCCGCCGGTTGTTTTTCGCGGATGCGACACTTGGATGTGGCTATCTTTATTTGATGCCTTGTTCTTCATCTTGCTTGCTGGTTGATATTGCTTGATTTTAAAGTCCAAAAGAAAAGTGGGTTTCTATATGACATTCTTGTCTATTGGATTGCATCCCATTGGTCAGATCTTTTCAACTCTCAACTTTTAAATTTTTGCTTAGGATTAGTCTCTTCATCTCCTCCCACTTCTTAAATTTCAAATCTCTCCCCCTTTTCAAAACCTTCTTTGCTTGTGATTTTAAACTTAGACCTTATTGCAAATTATAAACTTTGGCCTTATGCCATTGCATTTTTCAAACTCTTTTCTTAATCAAACTTGTAAACAAACTTAACCATATTGACTTAAAATTTCAAAAGACAAAAAGAACTAACACTCATTCAAACTCTTTTAGGCCTTTTGTGCCTCTCTTAAACCTAAATTTTTGTTAAAAGCAATTCACTCACTTTGAAATTGATACCATGAATTACGAGGTTTTGATCCCTCATTGTATGTTGGTACATAGGCACAAGTCCGAAGGTCTTGTCAAACACAAAAATATAATTAGTTAAATATTTTCTCACCCCCACACTCTATTTATTTCAAACATCATTTTATACCAAAAACACATACACACATAAAAAATGGCTCCCTAGGAGTACCTATGATACTTTGGGTGCTAACACCTTCCCTCTGTGTAACCAACCCCCTTACCTGTGATCTCTAGCATTTTATTAGTTTTGATTTGAAAACTTCTTATCTTTGAGTTTTGTTCGTACTTTTCCCTTTTACTTTGGAAACAATAAAAGCGCGGTGGCGACTCTAGTTTTATTGACGTTAAGTTTATCCATAGCTTAATGGTCATGAATTTACCGCTACAGAAATTAAGTGGCGACTCTGCTGAGGAGTAGTCCTCAGTGGGTTTAGCCTACTTTTTTTATGTGTATATAATTGTATATTTGATGTTTGTATATTTGTTGTGTGTGATATAATCTGCTTGTTATGCTTGGTGATCTCTGAGTGGTGAGATAAGTTCTAACCCAAACTTGAGTGCAATTAAGATAGGAAGATGATATAGTCATGTATGACTTGTGTGGAGTGGTCCTTAACAAGTTGGCTTGAGACCCATATACTCAGTGGTGACCCTTTTGGAGCTATTGATATCACACAAGTTATTTGTGGTTAGGCATTACTTTCTATGATTTGGGGTCCGAGAAGCTGAGGACCATAAAACATTTAACCCAATTTAGCATATTTAGGACGTAGTGCGGAGACTGTTCAGGTGTAGACTTGATAATTGTTGTTACGCGATACTATACTCAGACGAGTTTCTCTTGAGAATATTATGGGTTGATGAGTCAGTCATCCTAACCTGTAATATCCGATAGATGGAATTAAGACTCTGGGAACTTTTTAGAACATGATCTACATGCTTTTATCCTTAGTAACTCCTTTGGGATGGTTCTTAACCCGACTCCATGCTCGTGACTCACAACAAACCCTTGATTCTTGGTTGATCCAATCAAGTGTTGTCAATATCAATGGAACTTGGGTGTTGATGAGGTGAAAACCATAATCCACCAAAATGGATGATTGATCTTGACAATGACTTGATTCATCCCTTGAATTTTGTTTGCCTTGTGTGTGATCCCTTATTTGGGATTGTTGTATTCATGCATTCATGCATATCATAATATTCATCACATGAAAAATAGCTTCAAGGAATTGAGGTTTTATTTGCAAATATTTTCAGACCATGGATTATAGACGAAGGAACACTAAGAAGTACAGTTTCAGATGTCCTGATTTGAAAGAGTTAAGGAAGCTATCATCTTTTGTATTAGATCCCTTGGACTTCAAACAACGTCATGGGAAACTTTTATCTGTGTTATATGCTGATGTGGTTGAAGGACTCTTGAGTGTGTTGGTTCAGTTTTATGATCCTCTCTACCGTTGTTTCACTTTTCCCGATTATCAGCTTGTGCCTACATTAGAGGAGTCTGCCCATCTCTTAGGAATACCTATTTCTGACAAGTTTCCATTTAGTGGATTGGAAGAGATTCCCAAATCTCATATTATAGCTGAAGCTCTTCATCTGAAGAAGTCTGAGATTAAGGCTCATTCGGTGAAGAAAGGAGGAATGTTTGGTTTGATTTCTGAGTTTCTCATAGGGAAAGATTCTGCCTTTGCTCAAACCGGTAGTGTGGATGCTTTTGAAGTTATCTTTGTGTTGCTCATCTATGGTTTGGATTTGTTCCCTAACATTGACGGTTTTGTTGATGTTAACACCATTAGAATCTTCTTGATTGGGAATCTTGTGCCTACTCTATTGGGTGATATGTACTTATCTTTGCATTTGAGGAATTCTAAAGGTGGTGGAACTATTGTGTGATGTGTTCCTCTTCTGTATAAGTGGTTTATTTCGCACTTGCCTCAGACGCCTGTTTTTGTGGAGAACAAACAATGTCTACGGTGGTCTCAGAGACTTATTTCTCTCACTAATGATGATATAGTTTTGTATGATTCTTCATTGAGTAGATTGGATATTATTGATAGTTGTGGTGAATTCTCTAATGTGCCTCTCATTGGTACACAAGGAGGAATCAACTACAACCCTGTTTTGGCTCGTCGTCAACTTGGGTTCTCCTTGAGAGACAAACCTAATAACACCCAGTTAGAAGGTCTTTTCTATCAAGAGGGTAAAGATCCCCAACATTTGAAGCAAAAGATGGTACATGCTTGGAATAACGTGTATAGGAAAGGAAGATCTGAGCTTGGTCTGCGCAACTGTGTAGCTTTGGAAGCTTTTACTACTTGGGTGAAGAAGAGAGCTTTGGAATTGAAGATGTCGTATGCTTGTGAAAGACCTATGCCTATGGTTATGGATGAGCCATCAACTCTCCCTAACCAAGATGTAGAGGAGTTGGAAGACGCACTCACCAGGATGAAGCAAGAGAGAGACAAGTGGGAAGAGCGGTTCCATGCTTTGAGCCGAAAGCATGAGGAGTTACAGCTTGAGTCAAAGGACAAGGATGCACTGATTGAACTTCTAGAAGACCGAGCAATGAAAAGGCAGGGAGATCCAGAGGGTCCATCTTCCTCTAGTATGCCTCAGCCTTCCGGTGCTTGGAAGAAGATTGTTGACCAGCTTGTCCTCGAGAAGGCTCAGATGAAGACTTATTTTGAGTCTGAGATTCGACGCATCTAAAGGAAGTATGCGCCTACAACCCGATCATCTGACATTGTTGTTAGGGGATCCTTAGGATGATTAGTTTCCTTTCCTCTTGTATTTGTATTTTGGTTTCTGAAATTGTACTCAGTGTAATCCTTCCAAATTATATGAATAAAAGAGATTTTTATGGTCGATCAAATTGTTATTGTTATTTTGCAAATAAAATAATATATTCCTTAAAAATAAAAACAAACAAACATTGCATTTCATGCATCATTTTCATAACAAGTTTTCTTCTGCCAGATGTCTTATTGGTTATTCTTCTGTGTTTTAGCCAAGCTGACTCACCGATACAACACTCGCGCCAATCAATCGAGAATCATGGAACATTTGGAACAAGAGAACTGAGAGCTGAAAGATGAAATTGTTCGTCTAACTGCTATGATAGAGTTTAATCTAGCTGCTCATAATCAGTCTTCTCCAACTCCTGCAACTCCTCCTCCTCAGAGGACTGTCATCTCAGAGGTTGCTACCTCAACTGTTCCTGTTGCTGCCACTGAATCTGGTCCAACTATGTGTACCGGATTCCCGTGGGGAATGCCACCAAATTTCATGCCTGAAGGGTTTGCGCCTACTTTTGTTTCCATGCCGGCATCTAGCCCGATCATGTATGTTTCGCCTCCAGTTGTTCACACCCTGCCTCGTGTCGAAGACACCATCTATCATTCTAAGCCGTTTGAGGGCCCTGATAAGGACGAGATGAACGATCAGTTCCTTGAGCTGCGAAAGGAATTGAAGACTTTGAGAGGAAAATATTTGTTCGGTAAGAGGTTTGTTGAACTTTTCTTAGTGCCGAATGTCAAGATCCCGATGAAGTTCAAAGTCCCTGACTTTGAAAAGTATAAGGGAAATACCTGTTCACTCAGTTATCTCGTCATGTATGCCAGGAAAATGTCAACGCAAACTGATAATGATCAGTTACTGATTCACTACTTCCAAAACAGTTTGACCGGTGCCGCTTTGAGGTGGTATATGGGGTTAGATAATGTAAGTGTTCACACATTCAATGATTTAGGTGAAGCTTTTATGAAGCAGTACAAGTATAATGTGGACATGGCGCCTGATAGAGACCAACTGAGGTCTATGTCTTAGAAGGAAAAAGAGACATTAAAATAGTATGCCCAAAGGTGGAGAGAGCTTGCCGCTCAGATCAATCCTCTGTTGGAAGAGAAAGAGATGACCAAGATTTTCCTTAAGACCCTGAGTTTGTTTTATTACGAACGCATGATTGCTAGTGCCCCCAGTGACTTTACCGAAATGGTAAACATGGGGATGAGGTTAGAGGAAGGTGTCCGCGAGGGACATTTGTCTAAGGAAGAGGTATCATCGAGCAAGAAGTATGGGAGCGGGTTCGCCAGAAAGAAGGAAGGTGAAACCAATGCAGTATCTATGGGGAGGCAAAGGAGGCCTCATGTCAAAAGAAATCCACAACCGCATCAGCATCATCATCAAGTTTCATCAGTTATTCCAGCATTTTCAAGCAATCAATCAATGCTAATTCAAGAAAAATGTCAACAACAACCGCAACAAAGAACAAACAACTACAACAACACCAATAATCAGCAACAACGGAATTTTGAGAGGAAGAAGGTCTCTTTCGACCCTATTCCCATGTCATACGCAGAACTTTATCCATCTTTGGTTCTCAAGAACCTTCTCCAACCAAGAAATTCGCCACAAATTCCAGAACCACTTCCATGGTGGTATAAGCCATACCTTCGTTGTGCCTTTCGTCAAGGAGCTCTCCGCCATGATATTGAGAATTGCTACCCGTTGAAGTACGAGGTCCAGAAGCTAGTAAAGAGTGGGATGGTATCCTTAAAGGACCGCGCGCCGAATGTGAAAGCTAACCCTTTGCATGCTCATGGTAATTCCTCTATTAATATGGTAGATGGTTGTCCAGGAAGTTTTCGAGTGTTCGATGTACGACGTATTTGTCAGTCCTTGGTAGAGATGCATAAGACTTTGTGTACTATCAGTGATTGTGAGCATGACCATGATAGTTGTGCAATTTGCAGTGTAAACCCCCATGGGTGTTCAATCGTCAAGAGAGATATCAAGTAGTTGATGGATGAGAATGTAATCTAGATTCAATAGTCGAGGGATATAGATGATGTGAATGTAATAATACCAATGTTTAAAACCCCTTAGCGGGTAGTGATTCAGTTTGATAGCAGCAACAGTAACAACGTCAATAGATCGGTATCATCGTTAGTCATATGGTTAGCGGGCCCCGTCCCGTATGCATCCGACAGAGCTGTTCCGTATCACTATAATGCTACCATGTTGAAGAATGGTCAAGAGGTTTCATTTCCTACAACCAATTATGTTGTAAACATTGCTGATATAACAAAGGTGACCCGTAGCGGTAGTGTTTTTGGACCTGTCTTCCTGAAAGAGGGGATAGAAGATGTGTCTGTTGGTAAGAAGGTTAATGTACCTGTAGCAAATCCGGTTAGTGCTCCAAAGTGTCATCCCGGTGAATCCAGCAATTTGAAGCCTAATGATGATGATGAGGTATTGAGATTGATTAAGAAAAGTGAATTTAATATGGTGGAGCAGCTGCTCCAGACCCCGTCAAAGATTTCAGTGTTGTCTCTGCTCATGAATTCTGAAGCGCACAGAGAAGCACTACAAAGAATGTTGGAGCAAGCCTATGTAGAGCATGATGTGACTATAGATAAATTTGACCATATTGTGGCTAACATCACTTCCTGCAACAATCTGAGTTTTTTTGATGAAGAGCTTCCTGAGAAAGGCAAAAATCATAATCTGGCACTGCATATATCAATGAATTGCAAGGAAGATGCGTTGTCAAATGTGTTGGTTGATACTGGTTCTTCATTGAATGTACTCCACAAGTCAACTCTGTTAAAATTAACGTATCAAGGCACCCCTATGAGGTACAGTGGTGTGATCGTCAAAGCATTTGATGGTTCTCGCAAGACTGTTATTGGTGAAGTGGACCTTCCAATGAAGATAGGTCCGAGGGATTTCCAGATTACTTTCCAAGTAATGGACATCCACCCGGCCTATAGCTGCTTGTTAGGAAGGCCATGGATACATGAGGCTGGAGTTGTAACATCCACTATGCACCAAAAGTTGAAATTTGTGAAGAATGGCAAGCTTGTCATTATTGGTGGAGAGAAAACGTTGTTGGTAAGTCACCTTTCGTATTTTTCATATGTAGAAGATAAGAATAAGGTCGGAACTCCGTTCCAAGCTCTATCTATTGCTGAAGTGATTTCAGTGAGGGTCTTCTTATGAAGATATGCAACCTAGATTCCGTAGCGGAGGATTCATCCATGGTAATGAACAACACTCAGCTACTATGATCGAGGGTGATGAAGATGAAGACTGCACCCATTTTGTGACGCATGGAAAGGCTTGCAACAATTGGATCGCTGTTGATGTTCCTGTTATCGTCCATCGCTTTAAGTAATTTGTTTTTATCATTTTAGAAAAAATCCTTCTCCCATGCCTAAGGGAGAAGTGAACATTGTTGGGCATATTTCAAATTATCATCAATAAAATGCAATTCTATTCATCCACATCTATGATGTTTTTACTTTTTGCTTTTTTGAAAATGGTAATCACAAAAAACATAAATAAATAAACAATAATTGTCCATCTGTATAATATTTGGTCACAATTCACTTCTCTAAAATCAAAATATCAAATCATTATGCAGGTTAGTATCTAAACCCATTGAATACAATGATCCTACTCCTTCTCCAAACTTTGAATCCCCTGTGTTTGAGGATGAGGAAGAAAGTGATGAAGAAGTGTCTGATGAATTGTCTCATCTACTTGAGTACGAGGAAAAAGCCATTCATCCATTCGAAAAACATATTGAGTTAGTCAACTTGGGTTCCGAGGATGATGTGAAGGAAGTCAAGATTGGGTCTCAACTGTGTCCAGAGGTTAAGAAGGGGTTGATTGATCTTCTTCGAGAGTATTCCAATGTGTTTGCTTGGTCTTATCAAGACATGCATGGTTTAGGTTCTGAGACTGTGGAACATAGATTGCCGTTGAAGCCAGAAATCCCGCCAGTCAAGCAGAAGTTGAGAAGGACTCATCCTGATATGGCAGTGAAAATCAAAGAAGAAGTGCAAAAGCAGATCAATGTCGGTTTCCTTGTTACTGCTGAGTATCCGCAATGGGTGGCTAATATTGTGCCTGTTCCGAAGAAGGATGGGAAAGTCTGTATGTGCGTTGATTATAGAGATTTGAACAAGGCTAGTTCGAAAGATGATTTTCCTCTGCCACACATTGATATGTTGGTAGATAATACAACTAAATTCAAAGTCTTTTTATTTATGGATGGATTTTTCGGTTATAATCAGATCAAGATGGCACCCAAAGATATGGAGAAGACCATATTCATTACATCCCGGGGAACATTCTGTTATAGAGTGATGCCTTTCGGTTTAAAGAATGCTGGTGCAATTTACCAGAGAGCTATGACCACTCTTTTTCATGATATGATGCATAAAGAGATCGAAGTCTATGTTGATGATATGATTGCTAAATCAAATAATGAAGAAGAACATGTCGAGCATTTGTTGAAACTATTCCAGCGTTTGAGGAAGTACAAACTCCGCTTGAATCCCAATAAGTGTACGTTTGGTGTTCGCCCTGGTAAGTTGTTGGGCTTTATTGTCAGTGAGAAGGGTATTGAAGTTGATCCTGCCAAAGTCAAAGCAATACAAGAGATGAATGCGCCCAAAACTGAGAAGCAAGTCAGAGGTTTTCTCGGCCGCTTGAATTATATCTAGAGATTTATATCGCATATGACTGCCACATGTGCAACTATATTCAAGCTTCTTTGGAAAGAACAATCTTGTGATTGGACCGAGGATTTCCAAAAACCTTTTGATAATATCAAGGAATATCTGCTTGAGCCTCTGATTTTGTATCCACTTGTTGAAGGAAGACCGTTGATCATGTATTTGACTGTGCTTGAAGAAAGTATGGGTTATATTCTTGGTCAACAAGATGAAACTGGAAAGAAAGAATATGTTATTTACTACCTCAATAAGAAATTCACCGATTGTGAGACTCGGTATTCTATGCTTGAGAAGACTTATTGCGCACTGGCTTGGGTTGCTAAGCGTTTGCGTCAGTATATGTTGAATCATACCACTTGGTTGATATCCAAAATGGATCCAATCAAGTATATTTTTGAGAAGCCTGCTTTAAATGGGAGGATTTCCCATTGGTAGATGTTGTTATCAGAGTATGATATTGAATACCGATCTCAAAAGGCAATTAAAGGTAGTGTATTGGTTGACCATTTGGCTCACCAACCGATCGAAGACTATCAGTCAGTACAATATGATTTTCCTGATGAAGAGATCTTGTACCTAAAGATGAAAGATTGTGATGAACCATTGCTTGAGGAAGGGCCAGAACCTGGTTCCCGTTGGGGCATGGTATTTGATGGAGCTATTAATCAGTATGGTAATGGCATTGGGGCAGTGATTATTACTTCTCAAGGCACTCATTTTCCGTTTATAGCTAGATTGACTTTCAAGTGTACGAATAATATGGCTGAATATGAAGCTTGCATTATGGGGATTGAAGAGGCCATTGATCTCAGAATCAAATATCTTGAAGTCTATGGAGATTCAGCTTTGGTCGTGAATCAGATCAAAGGTGAATGGGAGACGAATCAACCCAGTTTGATACCATATAGAGATTATAAGAGGAGGATTTCAACTTTCTTTATAAAGGTTGAGTTTCATCATATCCCTCGAGATGAGAACCGGATGGCAGATGCTCTTGCAACGCTGGCTTCAATGATCACGTGTTTGTTGTTGAAGAGATCAAAGATGAAAAGCTGTGGTATTTTGGTATTAAATGTTTTCTCCAAAGTTAGATTTACCCGTCCGGGGCATCTCTGAAAGATAAGAAGACTTTGAGGAGATTAGCCGACAACTTCTACCTAAATGGTGATGTGCTTTATTAGAAAAATTTTGATACGGTCCTGCTCAGATGCATGGATAGACACGAAGCAGACCTATTGATGACTGAAGTCCATGAAGCTTCCTTTGGTACTCATTCCGAAGGTTCCTTTGGTACTCATTCCAATGGACATGCTATGGCTAAGAAGATGTTGAGAGCAGGTTACTATTGGCTGATAATGGAATCTGACTGTTGCAAGTTTGTGAAGAAATGCCATAAGTGTCAATTTCATGCAGATAAGATTCATGTTCCTCCGACACTATTGAATGTCATTTCCTCCCCATGGCCTTTCTCCATGTGGGGAATTGATATGATTGGTATGATTGAGCCCAAAGCTTCGAACGGACATCGTTTTATTCTGGTGGCTATTGACTACTTCACAAAGTGGGTTGAAGTGACATCGTATGCGAATGTAACCAAGCAAGTTGTTGTGAGGTTTATCAAGAATCAGATTATATACCAGTATGGTGTGCCAAGTAAGATCATTACTGACAATGGATAGAACTTGAATAATAATATGGTTGAAGCTCTTTGCAAAGACTTCAAGATTGCACATCATAATTCTTCTCCCTACAGACCTAAGATGAATGGGGCTGTTGAAGCTGCAAACAAGAATATCAAGAAGATCATTCAGAAAATTGGTTGTAACATACAAGGATTGGCATGATATGCTCCCATTTTCTTTGCAATCCATCTGCACTTCAACAGGGGCAACTCCTTTCTCACTTGTTTATGGTATGGAAGATGCGCTCCTGATAGAGGTTGAGATCTCGCCATTGCGTGTCTTGATGGAAGCCAAGTTGACTGAAGCTGAATAGTGTCAGACCGGGTATGACCATCTGAATTTGATTGAAGAAAAGAGGTTAACTGCCATGTGTCATGGTCAGTTATATCAACAGAGAATGAAGAAAGCTTTTGATAAGAAGGTTAGGCCTCATGTACTCAGAGAAGGTGACCTTGTGCTCAAGAAGATCTTATCTTTCAAACCAGATTCTTGGGGGAAATAGACTCCTAATTATGAAGGCCCATATGTTGTTAAGAGAGCCTTTTCAGGCGGTGCTTTGATTCTTACAACTATGGACGGTGAAGAGTTCGTTGTTCCTGTGAATGCCGATGCAGTGAAGAAATACTTCGCCTAAAAAGAAAAGAACAGCTCGCTAAGTTGAAAACCCGAAAGGGCGGCTTAGGCAAAATTGAGCGTCTCGGTGGATTGAAACCCGAAAGGGCGATCCAGGCAAAAGTTAGAGACATAAAACAGAAAAATTATCTCGATAAATTGAGTACCCCACTTTGGGGCAATTTATGCAAAAACTAGGGATTGTGGAAAGTAACTGCATCTTGTGTATCTTTAGTCTTGAAGACATTCTTGAGCACAACATTTGGTTCTATTTCATCTTCAACCAAAGCCAAGAGCACAACGGATATTGAAGGCGGTAGAAGGATTAATGATTATTGTATTCAATGTAACCCTTTTCCATGTAAATTACCATTTTTCAACTTTTGTAAAGATCTATGGAGTCTTGTCATTTACAGACTACCATTCTATTAAATAAAGTTGAGCTTTTATCCAATTGTTTCTACTCTTATTTATTCAGCAAAATAGAATTAAAATTTTATGATGATCATTTTGAAATTGAAATTTTAAAATCAAAATCATGTTTTCTTAAATAATAAAAGTAGTTACTTTTAAAGAGAAATCGATTTCATTTAAGGAATATCAACAACGGTCTGAGAACAGGTGAGCCCTAAATGCGAAGCATTGTTGGTTTTCCCCAAGCAGTTGGCGTGATCTCTGTTTCATCCCCAGTAGCATTCCAGCATCTCCATCCGAATTTTGTTGGTTTCCCCAGCCGAGTTTGCATTTGCCTCCCGTGAGTTGTAGGCGCGTTTTCTCAGTGATTTGCATAGATCCAGAACGAGATTCTTGTTTCCCCTCAAGTCTGCAGCGGATTTCATTCAGCACTGATCCTAGAACAGTATGTCTGATCCTCTACAAGGTTGTCTCCCATTTGATATGGTGTTGACCTAAAATTCCCCGCAGAGTAGATGGTGTAGATCCTCGGAAGATCTTTTCCTTTGCCTCATCCAGGATTTGATCCTTTGAGGTGGATGGTTCTCGTTCGTCCCCTACCTCTCTTCCTCCAGTTGTTTCCTTCCTGTCGAGATTGGTCGAGTGTTATATGGATGATTCAGATCGGTGACGTTTGTATCCTTTGTGATTGTTTTTTAAGCATAATTATCATATATACATATACATATACATTCATAGATTTCATTATTACATTAATGCACTTTGTGATCCTCCGCTATGGTGGTATCCCTCCCCTAGCGCAAATTCGGTGTGTCTGCCCTCTTTCAATTATAGAGTGTCAGACCCCTTAAGCAGAAAAAATTTAACCTTTATCATTCCCCACTGAGTTATTTCCTCGTGGATGATTATTATTTTAGCTTCCTCCCCAGTTTATTATCTGGGTGGAATCACTCCCCATGAGTTATATCCTCATTGGGTTGAGTCTTTGATTGACCTTTTCTTTCTAGATCTTGCCTAGATAGATGCTTTTGGGTCCCCTTGAGAGTCTATTACCTAGTAACTGGTAATATTCTTCTCTATTTGTGAATATTTTACTCTTGCCCGATACCCGGTAAAAGTAATCTATTTCCTTTATTCTCCCCAGCAGATTCGTCTTCACGTTTCCCCAGGAAGTTTATCCTTGATATGCTCATCCTAACCGATGACAGATATTTTCTTCCCCTGCTTTGAGTTTATCCTTGATATGTTCATCCTAACCGATGACGAATACTCTCGCTTTGGTATTCTACCCAGTAAAAAGGTAGCTGTAATCCCTATTTCCTTCCTCAGAGGGTCAATCCTTGATATGTTCATCCTAACTGATGATGGATTTCCTCCTCTTTGTGGTCTTCTGCCCAGTAACCGGTAGTTGTAAATCCTGTTTCCCCTTGTGGAGTGTATCCTTGATATGTTCACTTTAACCGATGACAGATATTCTCTCTTTGGTATTCTATCTAGTAGACGATAGATATAATTCCTGTTTCTCCCCTCGAAGTTTATCCTTAATATGTTTACCCTAACCGCTTACAGATATTCTTCCTAATTCCCCAGGTGGTATATCCTTGATATGTTCATCTTAACCGATGACAGATATTCTTACTTTAAGTTTATCCTTGATATGTTCACTTTAATCAGTGATAGATATTCTCTCTCTTTGGTCTTCTGCCCAGTAACCGGTAGTTGTAAATCCTATTTTGGCTTTTCCCCAGCTGATTATTCTTACCCAGTAACTGGTAATGAATACACCTCATGTTGCCCTCAGCGAGTCACCCTTGATATGTTTACCCTAATCGATAACGGATGTCCTCTCTGTCAGATTATGTTATCTTCCTACCTGTAAGATCCCAATTTTGACCCTAAGATCTCTCATGCAATTTCATCATAAGCATAAGCATAAGCATTGGGATCATGTCTTAGCATCCTCCTTACCCCTCCTTCATTGGGTTTATTTTAGGAGAGATCACCAAGCACTTTGTGATTATATCATAGTTGTATATTATCATTTTACTAACTAAATTACCAAAAATATGTCTTTGTATTTGCCTAACTCTTTTGTAGGAAGGGCATGATCTCATTGATTCATCAAGTCCACATCTAGGGTTTGAGACCCTCATGAACAAAGAGCACAACCAAAGAATTGATTCAAGAAAGGTTATAAACATCACATATGAGTCCCATTTATCTCTACATGTTATATTGATTAAGTTTTCTTCAAGAGTTTGAGGGTGATTTGCCTTGGAAACCCTAGTTTGACTGGGTATCTTTAGTAACTTCTCCAACAAGCTATCTCACCAATTGATCAAATTTATCAAGGGGTACTTCAAAATTCATCATCTTATGCATATATGATCTACCATGAGCCTAGAAAGTCAAGAGAATTGAAGGTTAGCAAGTTGGTTGATGGTGGTTGGCCAGATGAATTCATTTGATCAAAACTGGGTCTCCCTAGACCCTATCTCCTACAATTTTCACCATATTAAAATGATTCCAAGAGAAATCCTACTCTAAGTGACATTACAAACAACTTTCATGTTTATACCTAGAGCTAGTTTTTCTTGGAAAATCATTTTCTATGTTGAAACATTATAGATCATTATGTTTAAACCCTAATTTGATAGTCAACTTCCCAAGGCCATAACTTGCTCAATTCTTATGAGATAGAAGACTTCAAAGTTGAACAATCAAATTCAATGTGTCTACTTCAACTTTTATGTTTGGAGTGGAAGCTAATTCAACTTTTTTGAGCATGTGATATGAGGCTACATTATAGGTCACTTTGAAGGAGAATTGCGACCCAAAGCGCAGCGGAAATTAAAATTTTCTCCTTTAGAGATCCTTACGAATGGTCATGATCAGTGATAGAATATTTACCTCTTGTGACGACTGAAACCTTTGGTGCAGATCTCTTGTGACGATCAAAACCTTTGATGCAGATCCACGAAGCGATCACGAACGTTGAACGATGACAACGTCTCTACTCAGTCCACACGAACGGGTTCCTTCAATCTCAGTGCTAGCTGGTACGAATGAAGGCTTTGAGTGAGAGAGAGAGAGAGAGTGATAGAAAACGAAAATAATGCAACCGCAAATTTTTGCTTCTGCACAAGGGTTCTATTTATAGAACCACTTGTGTGGGCTTCAAGCTAAAAAGCCCACTTAAGTGTATTTTGGCCCATATCTTATAATATGCCCAAAATCACTTAAGCCCATGGTACCTTACCATATTTCGTATTCTACTCAAGTACATCGTACCTTACGATGCTCTATAACTCACTTAAGGGCACCGTACCTTACGGTATTCCTTAGTTACTCTATCTCTCATCAATCCGTCCTTTGTGTGTGACCCTGTAGGTTTTCGTGACGTTGGCAATTATATTAAATCACACATTTAATATAATAAACAGTGAGCGGTATCTAGCAACACATCACTGCTACCCAAGACACGAAAATGTCATGTGATCTGACAAAACCATCTGTGATAATAATTATGTGTATAATTACCCTTTTGCCCTTATGTCTATATTGAACACAAGGTATAGACCGTGTCATCCTTGTCCAGTTCAATATTGGGCCCATAGACATTTATCCTGTTATGCAGGATGGGCAAATTCCATCTAGGTCACTCATGTCCCTCAGCATGCTTTGTGGAGTACCCATCAACTGTCTTTATGGTTATCCAGTTACGGACAATGTTGGATCAGCAATAAAGCACTCGACTCTACATCTAGGGTCCATAGTGGTTTCAGGTCGAAGAGTGGAATACACTATTATCACCATGAGAATAACTTATGACACCTTGCATAACTTTCTATATAGTATTCTCATAGCGGGTCAATCCGGTATAAATATTACTCCTAATATTCATACCTATGTTTAAGACTTGATAACTCTTTATCCATGATCCATGAGATGTGATCATCAGTCTACAAACATAATAGTCTTAATGCTTTAATGTTATCCCACTTCACACTAAAGCTCGACTACGGATACTTTAGGAATAGTGTCCTTATGTTTAATGTGTTCTCATGATTAAGTCACACTTAATACATTAAACGGACTATCTATTCCAGGGACTTTATTAATCAACCATAATAAAGAGAATGCCTTTTATTATTCGATACAAGTACCAAAATGTATTGGCCTCTAGGGCTTACACCAACAATCTCCCACTAGCACTAGAGCCAATCAGGCATACCCCGTATGCCCATTGATCTAGTATGGACATCATGCTTCTGCTGCGCAAGAGGCTTTGTCAGTGGGTCAACTATATTGTCAAGTGTAGGTACTTTACATATTTTCACATCTCCTCTATCTATTATCTCTCGAATGAGATGATAACGCCTAAGTATGTGTTTGGATCGTTGGTGAGATCTAGGCTCCTTGGCTTGTGCGATAGCACCATTGTTATCATAATAGAGACCAATGGGATCCACAATGCTAGGGACTATGCCAAGTTCACTAATGAACTTTTTGATCCAAACAACTCCCTTTTCTGCATTTGAGGCAGCAATATACTCGGCCTCGGTTGTAGAATCAGCAACTGTATCTTGCTTTGAACTTTTCAAGCTCACAGCGCCACCATTTAAGCAAAACACATAACCAGATTGGAATCATTCATATTAAAGCGTCTCAGCACCTTGTCTATGTACTCTGACTTAGGCCAAGCATTTTATGATCTATCTCTATAGATTCTGATTCCTAATATATAGGCTGCTTCACCTAGGTCCTTCATAGATAAGCATTTCCCCACCCAAGACTTTGCTTGTTGCAGGGTAGGGATATCGTTTTCAATAAGTAATATGTCATCTACATATAATACCAGGAATACGATCATGCTCCCACTAACCTTCTTGTAGACACAAGGCTCATCTTCGTTCTTGATGAATCCATACAGTTTTACTGTTTCATCAAGGCGAAGATTCCATGAGTAGGTCACAGGCTCATCTTGATCCATGAGTAATACATCACCTTGATCAGATATCCATATATCTCAGGTAGGTGACGTATCCTGCCTGACCTACGTTGGTCTTGTTCTACTTGAGCAGGTTGCTCTTACACAACCACTTGTGTTTCCTGCTCTAATTCCTCCATAGGTGTATCGATAATTTGTGATTCTTGAATTTCTTCAAGTTCTACTTTCCTCCCACTGATTCCTTTGGAAATAAAATCCCTCTCTAGGAAAACTCAGGTTCGAGCGACAAACATTTTGCCCTCAGAAGGATTGTAGAAATAATATCCTCTTGTTTCTTTAGGATACCCCACAAATAAGCATTTGTCAGATTTGGGCTCAAGCTTAGTTGAAACTTGTCATTTCACATAAACCTCGCAACCCCAAATCTTTATGTAAGACATATGTGGTTTCTTACCACTCCATATCTCATATGGTGTCTTCTCAACCTTTTTGGATGGAACACGGTTAAGTGTGTAAGCTGCTGTCAATAGTGCATGTCCCCAAATGGAGTTTGGAAGATCAGCGTGACTCATCATGGATCGGACCATGTCTAACAGGGTTCGATTTCTTCTCTCAGATACACCATTCCATTGGGGTGTTCCAGGAGGAGTAAGTTGGGATAGGATCCCACACTCTTTCAGATGGTCATCAAACTTTAGGCTTAAATACTCACCGCCTCGATCTGATCGAAGAGTTTTAATATTCTTACCTAGTTGGTTTTGTACTTCATTCTTGAATTCCTTGAACTTTTCAAAGGACTTTGATTTGTGTTTCATTAAATACACACAACCGTATCTACTGAAATCATCGATAAATGAAGTACTGAAAACCTCCTCTGGCTGGAATGTTCAGTGGTCCACATACATCAGTATGTATGAGGGCCAAAAGATCATTAGCTCTTTCACCTTTTCCTGTGAATGGAGATTTTGTCATCTTCCAAGTACTTTGGGCAGTTTCTCTTCCAGTGTCCGGTCTTACCGCAATGGAAGCAGGTGCCTGCCTTTGTTATGCCTCCACTAGGCCTCAAAACAGTAACAGTGGGTCTGGGTTTGGCAACTTCCTTGCCCTTCCCTTTATCACCCTGCCTGGTGGGCCTTTTATTCTGTCTCTTTCCATTTCCGATCATCAGAATGGACTTCCCTTTTGTCTTCAGATTCTGCTCGGCAGTTCTTAACATGGCGAGCAGTTCAGGAAGAGATTTGTCCATATCAATCATATTGAAATTTAGGACAAATTGACTGAAACTATCTGGCAACGATTGCAAGACCAAATCAGTCGCAAGTTCCTTTCTGAGGGGAAAACTCAACCTTTCAAGCTTTTCCATATACCCAATCATCTTGAGCACATGGGGACTTATAAGGGCTCCCTCAGCTAACTTGCCTTAAAAAAAGGGTTTTTGAAACTTCAAACCTCTCATGCCTTGCTTGCTCTTGATAGAGCATCTTCATGTGTTCGATCATATCGAACGCTGTCATGTTCTCATGTTGCTTTTGCAACTCTGAGTTCATGACATCCAGCATGAGACAAGCAGTTTCATTGGCATCATCGACATGCTTCTTATAAGCATCTCTTTCTGCCTTAGGTGCAGAACTAGGAGGTTCCTCTTCAGGAACAGGTGTCTCCAAGACATACAGCTTTCTATTATGTTTGAGGACAATCCTCAGGTTTCGGTGTCAATCCAGAAAATTTGTCCCAGACAATTTTTCCTTATCAAGGATTGATCTCAAGATGTTGTTAGAGGTGTTTGCTGTCATGGTTATCTACATAAGGATTAAGAAAATATAAGTATCATTGACATATTTAATTAGGCCTTTAATCAAATATGCTCCCACTATTTTACTCAAAACAAATGACCCTCATCATTTGATTCGGAAAATCCCGTTGGAAGATTTTCTAGTGGGTCGAGATCCATATTTCACTTCGTTCTAAGTCCGCGTAGGCGGATTACACAAAACTAGGTTATTTAGGTAGGAACTCCTTCCAATTGTATCTCATACAACTCTCGAATATTTCAGTTGGGTGAATAACTCCTTATTCCAATCCATCATATGGATTATTCCCAACTCTTGCTTCTAAACATATATATAATCTTATTATAATTTGTTTAGTTAAGTTTGACCCATTGTTTTAACAGTTGGATATTACAATTATCCCATCGCACCTTACTAATATATAGATCATGCACCTCGCGTAGGCGAAACCTACATTATCCATTACTAGTCTTGATGAGTGTTAAAACTTGGAAAGCATAAACTTAATATTTTAGTTTGAGGGAATTGCAATTGTTATGATCTCACCGGCTTATTTATCATATAAATCGTCTCTCACATGCATCAACATACATACACAATGAAACAGTTATGGCCCCTAGCGCAATTGTTCTCCCAAGCCAATGAGAGAACCTAAGCTAACCTAATAACGATCTAAGCTTCTCCAAGCAAGATCTTCAAGGTTGTCCTCCTTTAGTATTGAATTCTTCTCTAAGCTTCTCCAAGCAAGATCTTCAAGGTTGTCCTCCTTTGATCTTGAATTCTTCTCTTTCTTCATAACATTGTCTTCTTCTCTTTCTTCACAGTATTACATTCCAGAAGAAACTCGTTTTACATACGAGGGTTTGAGATGAGAAAAGAAGTTACATTAAGAGATTAAAAGGAGAGGCATGACACGCAGGTCGCATTTAAAAAAAACCCAAAACAAAGTAAAGAAAGACTAAGGCCATAACTGATCACCACAAGGCAATAATAATAAACACATTGTTATTATTAAATTTTAATTCCTTTAATTAATTAAAACCAAATTAAATTTCGGCGACCGATCACACTACGCAGACTGCTCCAAAATTTTAATGAACAATTCATTTGAAATGGACATTGTTTTTGCATCCACACAACTCTTGCGCAGGCACAAAACAGAAACCCCAAAATTTTGACTCTGGGAGTGTGACGACCGTCACAGGCGTGTGACGACCGTCACAGGCAATGTGAATGTGACGAGCGTCACAGGGTTGTTACGACCGTCACAGGTCAAAACAGAAATGCCTAAAATTCTGTGAGTCTGTTACGACCGTCACAGGTCAATCTATGGGTCTGTTACGAACGTCACGCGTCTTGTTACGACCGTTACGCATCCAGTTTGTTACGCTTGTTATGCTCGTCACACGAGCTTCACGCGGCCAATTAACAAACTTTGAAACAGTCAACACACGTGTTCCAAAAACCCTAAATTGACAACTCCTTGACGGCACAACCCTTGCGCCGTCACCAACCCTAATGCGCCAATTTCAGACCGTCAAACACACCTCGATTGTTGATTCAGTATGATTGATCAACATGTCATTGCTTCACCATACTAATGTCGGATTCCGAAGCAAATGACCATTGATCGCTCAAAGGAAAACAATCATTTAGTGTTCGAATGAATGAAATAGAAACAATATATCACATATACTGTACTTTGCATTAGGATTACTTATATCATATATAAGTTGATCGGTCTCAATTGCGTAACCTATGGACGATCGATGTATCGCTGCTTCACCATACTAATGTCGGATTCCGAAGCATAGTCAACATCAATCATCCAACTCGTACACTCATGATGCCAAATTTAATTACCCGTTTAATTAATTGATTCATTCTGTCTTTTAATCATATTAATACAGAAATTAAACACCTATCCGATTCATGGTTTCGTAAGTGGCTCTGATACCACTGAAGGAGAATTGCGACCCAAAGCGCAGCGGAAATTAAAATTTTCTCCTTTAGAGATCCTTACGAATGGTCATGATCAGTGATAGAATATTTACCTCTTGTGACGACTGAAACCTTTGGTGCAGATCTCTTGTGACGATCAAAACCTTTGATGCAGATCCACGAAGCGATCACGAACGTTGAACGATGACAACGTCTCTACTCAGTCCACACGAACGGGTTCCTTCAATCTCAGTGCTAGCTGGTACGAATGAAGGCTTTGAGTGAGAGAGAGAGAGAGAGAGTGATAGAAAACGAAAATAATGCAACCGCAAATTTTTGCTTCTGCACAAGGGTTCTATTTATAGAACCACTTGTGTGGGCTTCAAGCTAAAAAGCCCACTTAAGTGTATTTTGGCCCATATCTTATAATATGCCCAAAATCACTTAAGCCCATGGTACCTTACCATATTTCGTATTCTACTCAAGTACATCGTACCTTACGATGCTCTATAACTCACTTAAGGGCACCGTACCTTACGGTATTCCTTAGTTACTCTATCTCTCATCAATCCGTCCTTTGTGTGTGACCCTGTAGGTTTTCGTGACGTTGGCAATTATATTAAATCACACATTTAATATAATAAACAGTGAGCGGTATCTAGCAACACATCACTGCTACCCAAGACACGAAAATGTCATGTGATCTGACAAAACCATCTGTGATAATAATTATGTGTATAATTACCCTTTTGCCCTTATGTCTATATTGAACACAAGGCATAGACCGTGTCATCCTTGTCCAGTTCAATATTGGGCCCATAGACATTTATCCTGTTATGCAGGATGGGCAAATTCCATCTAGGTCACTCATGTCCCTCAGCATGCTTTGTGGAGTACCCATCAACTGTCTTTATGGTTATCCAGTTACGGACAACGTTGGATCAGCAATAAAGCACTCGACTCTACATCTAGGGTCCATAGTGGTTTCAGGTCGAAGAGTGGAATACACTATTATCACCATGAGAATAACTTATGACACCTTGCATAACTTTCTATATAGTATTCTCATAGCGGGTCAATCCGGTATAAATATTACTCCTAATATTCATACCTATGTTTAAGACTTGATAACTCTTTATCCATGATCCATGAGATGTGATCATCAGTCTACAAACATAATAGTCTTAATGCTTTAATGTTATCCCACTTCACACTAAAGCTCGACTACGGATACTTTAGGAATAATGTCCTTATGTTTAATGTGTTCTCATGATTAAGTCACACTTAATACATTAAACGGACTATCTATTCCAGGGACTTTATTAATCAACCATAATAAAGAGAATGCCTTTTATTATTCGATACAAGTACCAAAATGTATTGGCCTCTAGGGCTTACACCAACACACTTTTGACCTATACCATTGATCAAGTGATTTTCCAAACTTCAAAAATGCATAACTCTATCATTTCAAATCCAAATGACATGAAATTGGTGACCATTTTAAATGTATTTGAGAGAGATACAACTTTGATGAAGACACTTTTCTCACTTGAAGCTCCTATAAAAAGTTAAGTAAGGTGGAATGTTGAGACATATGGCTTGACACTTAGAAAAATTTTGATATGTCATTTTTTTTCCAAACTTCCACCTCAAATTTCTCCAAGTTCCATGCTTCAAATGAAAAAGTATTCAACATCAAACTTGTTCCTATTGATCTCACCTTTCCAAAGAGCTAAAATTCATTCATTTTGGATTTGAAATGCATAGGCTGCGCATGGCTTAAACATGCTGATATCATTTGGCATGGATCCAACTTCAAGCAACAATGCACATGTGCCTTGCAATCTAAGCTAACTCCAACACATCTGATCATTCATTTTGGACCTTCAGCTATCATTTTATGGGCCTATGCGCGCCCATGCAGCTTTGCATCATCATTTTGCCAATTTTGGAAAGTGGAAGAGAGTGTGCAAATATCACATGATTTGGCTATATACAGAGCTGCATTTTCTCAAAATTAACACACATATTGCGCCAGCTTTGATCCCCCATTGAAAACCCTTCACTCTCATAGGATAAACCTGATAAATTCATTTGAATTTGAGCTTGAATCTCCAATGTTTTGGAATTCAATTCTCCAGGAATCCATTTCTTCTAAACCTTTCCATTCCTCTCCTGCAAATAATTAGAGTGAGTCCAAATGCAAGCAAGCTCAAGATCCATCAAGTTCAGACCTCCATTGAAGGTAATTTGCAAAATATTTAAACTCTTCGATTCTCTTAATTTATTGCTCAATTCCATTGATTCTTTGGTTGGCTGAAGTCCTACCAATGTAGGCAAGAAGATTGAGTTGCTTTGAGGTCAAATCGAAGTAACTCAGATCATGTACCTCATTTTTCAATTCCACATATCTCTTAATATATTTGGAATTGGAGGAATTGGAGGTTAGATTCGAGCTCAATGCCATTTTTTCTTCAAGATCATGTCCATGTTTCTTTTTTTGGTGATGGTTCATCTTGACCAGTCCGGTGAGTGCCACCGGAGAAGATGACCGGAGCTCTGGCTCCGACGATGATTTGGACAATCTCTGAACCATAGGATCCATCCTCCACGTTTTAATCTTGATCGTCCCTTGTGAATACCATGTGTGCAGCACTGTTGACTTGGACATATGTGGAACGCGCGTTTTAGATCATCAGATCTGCCACCTCAATTAATGAGGGAGATCTGATGGTCCACGTAATTTAGTATTTTCTGAATTTTATTTTAATTGCATTTTCTTCAATAATTCATATTAAATTTAATATTGATCCAAAAAATATGGGACTTTCACCAAAAAATTTCAAATATTTTTCTCTTCCATATTCTGAATTAAAACTATTTTTTGGATCATTATTAATAACTTTCATGAATTAATTGATTTTTCATTTTTTTTAATTGTTTAAAAATATTTTTAAGTGTCCAAAAATTATGAATTTTTTTCTCCAAGGTCCTTTGACCTTGTTTGACCTATGATAAATCTCATGGCCATTTCTTTAGTGTTTTGATGAGATTTTTGGATTTGAACAAAACATATTTGAATTAAATGCACTATTTTATTATTTTTAATTGAATAGATGCCAATTAAATATTGTTGACCATTTGTATTGACTTGATTGAGTTTGATTGTTTGTTGTTGGGCCTTGGTCAAGGTTGATTTAACTTTGTCAAGTTAATATAATTGGATTTAGGGGATTGATGGAATGTACATTCCATCTCCCAAAATGAATGAATGGTATTAATTTGGTAAAAGTCCTCCTTTGACCTATTTGTGATCCCATTCATCCCCTTCCCTCTTCATCTATTTCCCCTTCTTCATCCATTCATTTTCATTTGACCAATGACATCTTAAAGTCCTAATGCTAGTTAATTGAAAGATTAACATGAGTATGGATGAGATTAGGCCACACCTTTTGCATATTTTTGTGTGTGGTATGTTTCATGAGCATAGTTCATAATACTATGTCCCCAACATGCATTAACACCAAAAGTCCATTGCCCGACCTCAAATAGTTGTGACTTCTACATAAGTCCAATTACGATTGCTTAACATAGCGCTAAATTTGTGACATAAAAGACATAAGCATTCTAGTTAGTGAGATTGTAAGTCTCCCCTCTTCTATGGTACTGTGTGGAAACTTGGTCTTCTTTCCTTCCTTTGGAAGATGTTTTGGTTCAAGGATCCATGCTTGTGGCAAGTGGGTTGAGTGTTCTCCAAAGAATGTCTTGAAAAACAAAAGCAAAACAAAACTAACTTCTAACTTACTAACTATTAACTTTTAATTTCAAGCTCTTACTTTTAATGCAATTTACTTTAGCACTCTATTATCATTTGCCATTATACATATCATTCTAATTATTTATATTAATATAATTTTCACTTTGTCCATTTGGACCATATTGTGTGATATATTTTGTTTTGTCTTCCTTTGCTTGTCTGTGTGGTCTTTGACCATTAATGTACATAATAACAACAAAAACCCTAAAAAACTTTTATGTGGACTGTTGGCTTGATCTGTGGACCAATTGGACTTAGAACTTAGGCAACACTCCTTTGCTATTGGACTTGGCCAATGCCAATTTATGGAAGAACCAAGTGCTTGCAATTTAAATTTCATCTGATACATCTTTGAAGATCTCTCTAACACTCATCTGCAACATTGATCATTTGTGAAGCTGTTATTTTGAACCTGTGACTTGTGGAATTCATATGTTACATGGACTATTTCTGAAGAAGATCATGGAGTGGATAAGCTTGGATGAGGCCATCTTTATTTGATGCATTGCTCTTCAATAGAATATAATTGTGCATTTGTGTGTTGCTTGAATCTAAAAGTCTAAGGGAATTCTGGGTTTCTATTGACATTCTTTTCTATTCGATTGCTACGCATTTGGTCAGATCTTTTCAACTCTAAACTTTTAATTTTTATGCATAGGGTAGTCTCTTTATCTTCTCCCCATTTCTTTAATTTCAAAATATATCCCTCCATTTTTCAAAATCTTCTTTATGTGAACTATTTTTGTTCTAAACTTTGACCACTTTCACAAAAAGATAGAAACTTTGGCCTTATGCCAATGCCTTTTCAAACTTATTTTCTTAAATCAAACTTATAAATAAACTTAATCATACTTGACTTAAACTTTCAAAAAGCCAAAAAGAACTAACCCATTCAAATCATTTTAGGCCTTTGTGCCTTTCAAACTAAAATTTTATTAAAAACAATGCATCCATTTTGAAATTTATAGCATGAACTACGAGGTTTTGATCCCTCATTTTTATGTTGGTACGTAGGCACAAGACCGAAGGTCTTGTCAAACATAAAAGTATAATTAATAAATTCTTTTCTCATCCCCCCATTATATTTGTTTGAAATCATCACTTTATACCAAGTACATATGCACACGAAAAGGGCTCCCTAGGAGTACCTAGGACACTTTGGGTGCTAACATCTTCCCTCTGTGTAACCAACCCCCTTACCTGTGATCTCTGACTTTTATCAGTTTTTATTTGAAAACTTCTTACTATTTGGGTTTTGTTCATACTTTTCCCTTTTCCCTTGGAAACAATAAAAGCGCGGTGGCGACTCTTGTTATTTGATCTCTAGCTTGTCAGTAGCTTGACGATCATGAATTTCCCGCTACAGAAATTAAGTGGCGACTCTGCTGGGGAGTAGTCTCAAGTGGGTTTAGCCTACTTTTTGTGTGAATATATTTGTATATATGTGATGTTTGTATATATGTATGTGTGATATAATCTGCTTGTTGTGCTTGGTGATCTCTGAGTGGTGAGATAAGTTCTAACCCGAACTTGAGCGCAATTAAGATAGGAGGATGGTATAGTCATGTTCGACTTGTGTGGAGTAGTCCTTAACAAGTTGACTTGAGATCCATCTACTCAATGGAGACTCCTTTTGATTTGGAATTGTCACACAAGTATTTGTGGTTAGGCATTGCTATTTCTAATTGGGTCTGAGAAGCTGAGGACCTTAGAACACCTAACCCATCTTGGCCTATTTAGGACGTAGTGCGGAAACTGTTCAGGTGTAGACTTGATAACAGTTGTTACGCGATACTACACTCAGACGAGTTTCTCTTGAGAATATTATGGGTCGATGAGTCAGTCATCTTAACCTGTAATATCCGATAGATGGAATTAAGACTCTGGGAACTTTTTAGAACATGATCTACAGGTTTTTATCCTTAGTTCACTCCTTTGGGATGATTCTTACCCAGACTCCATGCTCGTGACTTACAACAAACCCTTGATTCTTGGTTGATCCAATCAAGTCTTGTCAATATCAATGGAACTTGTGTGTTAGTAAGGTGAAAACCATAATCCACCAAAATGGATGATTGATCTTGACAATGACTTGATTCATCCCTTGACCTTTGTTTTCCTTGTGTGTGATCCCTTATTTGTGATTGTTGCATTCATGCATTCATGTGCATCATAACATTCATCACACGAAAATTTCAAGGAACTAAGGTATCATTTGCAAATATTTTCAGACCATGGATTGTGGACGAAGGAACACTAAGAAATACAGTTTCAGATGTCCAGATTTGAAAGAGTTAAGGAAGCTAGCATCTTTTGTATTAGATCCCTTGGACTTCAAACAACGTCATGGGAAGCTTCTATCTGTCTTGTCTGCTGATGTGGTTGAAGGACTTTTGAGTGTGCTAGTGCAGTTCTATGATCCTCTCTACCATTGTTTCACTTTCCTAAATTTTCAGCTTGTGCCTACCTTGGAGGAGTATTCTCATCTTTTGGGGATACCTGTTTCTAGTAGAGTGCCTTTTAGTGGATTGGAGGAGATTCCTCGATCTAACATTATTGCGGAAGCTCTTCACTTGAAGAAGTCTGACATAGAGGCTCATTGGGTGAAGAAAGGAGGATTATTTGGGTTGCCATCTATTTTCCTCATCAAGGAAGCTACCGCTTTTGCTCAAGCTGGTAGTATGGATGCTTTTGAAGCTATCTTTATGTTGCTTATCTATGGATTAGCTTTGTTCCCTAACATTTACGGTTTTATTGATATTAACGCCATTAGACTTTTCTTGATTGGGAATCATGTACCTACTTTGTTGGGTGATATGTATTTCTCTTTGCATCTAAGGAATTCTAAGGGTGGTGGAACGATTGTCCGTTGCATTCCTCTTCTGTACAAGTGGTTTATTTCGCACTTGCTTCAGACATTTACTTTTATGGAGAACAAACAATGTCTAAGGTGGTCTCAGAGACTTATGTCTCTCACTAATGATGATATAGTTTGATATGATCCGTCCTTAAGCAGTTTGGAGATTATTGATAGTTATGGTGAATTCTCTAATGTGTCTCTCATTGGTACACAAGGAGGAATTAGCTACAACCCTGCTTTGGCTCGTTGTTAACTTGGGTTCCCCTTGAGAGAGAAACCTAATAACATGTTGTTAGAAGGTATTTTCTATCAAGAGGGTAAAGATTCCCAACATTTGAAGCAGAAGATTGTGCATGCTTGGCATAATGTGCATAGGAAAGGAAGATCCGAGCTTGGTCCGTGCAATTGTGTAGCTTTGGAAGCTTACACTCTTTGGGTGAAGAAGAGAGCTATGGAGTTGAAGATGTTGTATCCTTGTGAAAGACCTATGTCTATGGTTGTGGCTGAGCCATTAACTCTCCCTAACCAAGATGTAGAGGAGTTGGAAGACGCGCTCATCAAGATGAAGCAAGAGAAGGATATGTGGGAAGAGCGTTTCGATGCTTTGAGCAAGAAGTATGAAGAGTTGCAGTTGGAGTCTAAGGAAAAAGATGCACTGATTGAGCTACTTGAAGACCAAGTGACGAAGAGACAGAGAGAGCCATAGGTTTCATCTTCTAGCATGCCTCATCCTTCCGTTGCTTGGAAGAAGATTGTTGACCAGCTTGTCCTCGAGAAGACTCAGATGAAGACTTCTTTTGAGACCGAGATCCATCACATTCGTAGGAAGTACGCGTCTTCAGCCAGATCTTCTGACATTGTTGTTAGAGATCCTTAGGATGACTAGTCTCCTTTTCTCTTGTATCTTTTTATTTTGGTTTCTGAAATTGTACTCAGTGTAATCCTTCCAATTTATATAAATAAAAAGAATTTTTTGGTCATATAAAATTTTTGCAACTGCCATTTAAATATTATATATTTACAAATAGTAAGTTCCTTGGAAATAAAAATAATCAAACATTGCATCTCATGCATCATTTGCATAAGCAGGTTTCTGCCAGGTGTCTGATTGGTGTCCTTCTGTGCTTTAGCCAAGCTGACTCACCGGTACAACACCAGAGCTAATCATCCAAGAATTATGGAGCATCTTGAACAAGATAACCGAGATTTGAAAGAGGAGATTGCCCGGCTGACTGCCATGATGGAGTCCGTTGGTATATGGGGTTAGATAGTGCAAGCATCCGCACTTTCAATGACCTAGGTGAAGCTTTTGTGAAGCAATACAAATATAATGTGGATATGGCGCCGGATAGGGACCAGCTGAGGTCCATATCTCAAAAAGATAAGGAGACATTCAAGGAGTATGCACAACGATGGAGGGAGTTGGCTGCCCAGATCACTCCTCCTTTGGAGGAGAAAGAGATGACAAAAATATTTCTGAAAACTCTGAGTTCATTTTACTATGAACGCATGATCGCCAGTGCCCCCAGTGATTTTACCGAAATGGTAAACATGGGGTGAGACTTGAGGAAGGGGTCCGTGAAGTACGATTGTCAAAAGATGAGGTGTCGACAAGCAAGAAGTATTGCAGTAGTTTCAGCAAGAGGAAAGATAATGAGACTAATGCAATTTCCAGTGGAAGGCAGAGGAGGCCTCAAGCAAGAAGAAATCCACCACCCCATCAACATCATCATCATCAAGTATCTTCCATTATTCCATTATTCTCTAATCAGCAACATCAACAACAACAAAATCAACGTCAACAACAACAACCGCAACAAAGAACAAACACCTACAACAACAATAGCAACAATCATCATCAACAACAGAATTTCGAGAGGAAGAAGGTCTCTTTCGACCCGATTCCTATGTCGTATGCAGAATTATATCCATCCCTGGTCCTCAAAAACTTGATTCAACCAAGGAACCCACCGCAGATCCCAGAACCACTTCCCTGGTGGTATAAACTTGAGCTTTGTTGTGCTTTTCATCAGGGTGCATCTGTCGCACCTCAAAAAATGCGATCCCTCACGATAGGACGCGGAAAAATGTTAGTTCGAACAGAGTCTCCATCGAACTTTATTTATCCCAATGAAGGAATAGGAAAATATCGATAAAACCTTTAAGAAAAATAGAATAATGGTCGTCGCAACCATATTCGGGTTCGGGAGTGGATTACGCAAGGGGAAGGTATTAGCACGCCTCACGTCCGTTGTACTCAACGGGAACCTTTTAGTTTAATTTTGCAATTTGAGTGTTAGCTGAATGTTTGTTTGTTTTCTTCGAGTAATTAGAGTTGATAATAGTGATGGATGAGGACCTCAGAAGGAGAAAGGGGAGGTTTTTTATTAGTGTGCTCGCGAAGATACAACAATCTCCTGCCTACGTATCCTTATGGTGCAATAAGGAAATCAGAGCATTCATAGTTTGGGCTACTACGAATAATTGGTGTGTTTTGTTTGATGAACGACTGTGTAGATCGGTGTTCTAAAGGCTAAACGTTGGCTTGTCTACTCTTGGTGGAGGCTGTGAGCAAATTCTTTACTATGAATAAGTTTTGAATGATAGCAAATTGTGTGATCATTGTCTAATTGTTGGTTGTGCATTATTTTACATGATTCATTTGTGTTTTTAGCCTATACTATTGTTTCATGTCTATACATAAAGATCCACATTGATACATCTCTTAAAAGAACTCATAAAAACCATTTTGTGTCAGTATGTATCAATACATGTTCATATGCATCGATCCATAAATTTGTTGTAAATCACAAAACGTTTTTGCTTTAGTATGTATCGATCCATTCGAGTCTTGTATCGATACATGGTCAGTTAAAATGCTCTATGTATCGATCCATACGAGTCTTGTATCGATACATGCCTAGTTAAAATGATCTATGTATCGATACATACGAGCTTTGCATCGATACATGCTTACATTAATTCTCTAAAATTAATCAAAGTTACAGTATGCATCGATGCATAACCTTTTGTATCAATGCATAAGTCTGTTTTGTCTACTAACAGCTTCTGTCCTTCATATATAAGAAGTATTGTGACAGCAGTGCAGGGAGACGAATTCTGAAGAGAAAAACAGTTGAACACAAATTAAAGGGGTGTGTAGCAGCAATTGTTGGAGCAGATAGAAACCTGAAAGAGACTTCATCTTCTTCATCTTCTCAATCACTATTTTTCAAGAACATCAACACATAATCATTCTTGTTCTTTGGATTAAAGGATCAACGAGATAACGTTCAGTGGTACGATCAAGGATCTAGCTGAGGTGTTCAGTGGAACGATCGAGGATCTAGCTGAGTTGAAGGTTGAAGGGGGTTTCAAGGAAAAACCAAACGGTTTGTCCTTCAAGAACTGGAGTGTTCTTGCGGGTTTGTCAGTCACGTTTGCAGAACAGATTCAGCCGTAGCGTAGGGTTTGGAAATCGGGTGATTTCGCAAACAGGTCGTGGAACCGGTGAATTGTTTGCAATTTCTTGCAGGAAATTCTTGATCGAGCTCAGATCAAGTGGAGGTTTTATACAAGAAGAAGTTCTTGGGATTTAGAATTCTGTCTGTGTATTGTAACCTTGTATCAACGAATTCGGCATTATTGATAATTACATTTCTCAATTTCAGTTGAAATTGAGAGGGAGACGTACCCACACGCGAGGACGACGTGGGGAACTTCCTTACCAAATCTCTGCGTATCGTATTCTTTCCTTATCTCTCTTTACGTTTTCAACAGGTTTGTGATTTCAGTTGGCGTGTTGTGACTGCACTTTTCGTGATACAATAGTGGCAAGGAAACTTCTTTAACTAAACTCCACCATTGTTCATCATTGATCACACACACACCAATTGTTTGACAAAACTGTTAGCTGAGTTTTATTCATTGGAAATAGAATTTAGTGATAAGTGCATTTGATTTAGTTAGATTCTGGTGTTAATAATCTCTGTCGTTCTAATTCAAATCCAGTAATAAATTCGCGTGTCCGGTTTTCTAGTAGCGGTTCAGAATAGACGGAAGTCGATTCGGGACTGAAATTTTCCGCTAAGTTTCAATAACTCTGATAAAATTTTAAATCCATTTATTTTCAAAGAGGTGATCTATTCACCCCCCCTCTCGGTCACTAGCCACACCGTCTAACAAGTGGTATCAGAGCGCCGGTTCGCTGGTGCTCTGTGGCTGCCTGTAACGATATGGATTCTGAACCAAAGGGGGCGTATAATAGAGCGCCTATTTTCAACGGTGAAAATTACGGCTACTGGAAAGACTGCATGCGAGTTCATATAAATTATGTGGATAGGCTAGTATGGGCGGCCATTGAAAATGGTCCTTTTCAAATTACTATGACAAATGCGGCTGGCGCCATAGTTCCTAAACCAGAAGCTGATTGGAATGAGAAAGATGAGAAAAAGTGGTCGTGTGATTGGAGAGCTCGAAATATGCTAATTTCAGCACTTGGTGTTGATGAGTATTATCGGGTATCCCATTGCACGACAGCTAAAGAAATGTGGGATGCTTTAGAAGTTGCCCATGAGGGTACTACTGAAGTAAAACAGTCCCGCATTAACACACTCAATCAAGAGTTTGAGCTCTTTCGCATGAAACAAGGAGAATCTATCTCCGACATGCAAAAGAGATTCACTCATCTCACTAATAGGTTGAATGCACCTGGAAAACCTGTTTCCAATGAAATAGCTACTAATAAAATTCTGAGGTGTCTTAGCAGGGAATGGCAACCTAAAGTAACAGCTATTAAGGAAGCCAACGATCTAACGACACTTACGATTACAACTCTGTTTGGAAAGCTGGAAGAACATCAGCAAGCATTAGAAAGTCTTGAAAAGTTTGAGAACAAAAGTAAGAAGGAAAAGGAGAAGAAGAGAGACAAAGAGGGAGAGAAGAAGCCAATAGCTCTTGTGGCCTCTAGCTCTAAGTCCTCACGAAAAGAGCAAAGTGACAATGATTCTAGTAGTGACAAAGATTCGGATGATGAGGAAATGGGACTGTTTGTAAGGAGATATAATAGATTCATTCGAAAGAATAGAGTCAAGCATTCCGACAAAAACCTCATGAAGTTTCAAAGACAATCTACAGATTCAAAACAGGAAGAGAATAAGAAGAGTAGAGGAAGAGGATCTTGCTTTAATTGTGGTAAATCTGGACATTATAAAACAGACTGTCCTATGAAGTATAAGGATCAAGGAAAAGCTCAAACAAAAGGGTACAACAAACAAAGAAGAGCTTACATTGCATGGGAAAGTGATAGTGATTCATCAAGCACACAAAGTTCAAGTGATAGTGATGAAACCGCAAATCTGTGCCTTATGGCGCACACCAAAAATCTGTCCTACCACAAGAAGAAAATCAATGATAGAAAGGTAAAACAAGCCTACTATAATAATTTCTCTTCTATGACTTTTTCTGAACTGAAAATAGCTTTTGAAAAACTGCATAACGAAGTTGTAGATGCTTTTAAAAGATTATCTTCCGATAAACAAATTTTTTCATTTCTGGAAGGTAAAGTATACAAAGCTGAAAAAGATTTAGAATGGTTAAAAGCTAGTATTGCAGAAAATTCAAAAGATATTGACATTGATGGATGTAGTAAAGTTAGGTATTGTGAAGCTTGTCATATTTGGCAAAAAGAGGTAAACACTCTCAAGGTCAAATTGGAAAAAGCTTTAAAACCTAAGGTTACTTATGCCGTTGACTCTAGGTTGTTTAAGAAGTCATTAAATCCACCATATGCAAAATACTCTTTTATTCCAAAGGATTTAATAAACAAGAATAAACAAACACATCATCATGGTTTATGTCATTATTGTTGTCGTGCTGGCCATACCATTGAGAAATGCAAGTTTAGGAGATTTCTTGTTCCTAAAGGTATTTATCAATGGAAGCCAAAAGGCAACCATGTTAGCACTTATCCACTTGGACCCAATGAAAATTGGGTACCAACTTCTCTCTTTTGATATTGTAGGATGAGTGCCTTGCTTCCGTAGATAGGAGATGGTTTCTTGACAGCGGTTGCTCAAGGCACATGACCGGTGACATATCGCTTTTTATAGATTTCAAAGCAAAGAAGAAGGGATATGTTACTTATGGAGACAATAACAAAGGAGCTATACTTGGCAAAGGTAGTGTAGGTAATCCCTCTACCACTACTATTTCTGATGTCCATTTAGTAGAGGGGCTTAAACACAATTTGTTAAGCATAAGTCAATTGTGTGACAAGGGCTATAAAGTTTCTTTCACAAAAACTTGCTGCATAATTGAACATGCTGAACAGAATGTTGTGTTTAAGGGAGTAAGAGTAAATAATATCTATATGCTTGACCTTTTTGATGTATCTTTAACAAGTACTAAATGTCTAGTTACCTTGAATGATGATTCTTGGCTTTGGCATAGACGTTTAGCGCATGTTAATTTCGATTTGCTTAATAAGGTTGTATCTAAGGATCTAGTAGTCGGTCTTCCAAAAATAAAATTTTCAAAAGACCACCTATGTGACGCGTGCCAAATGGGAAAGCAAACGAGGGTCTCTTTTAAATCTAAAAGTGTAATTTCAACTTCACGACCCCTTGAGCTTCTCCATATGGATCTCTTTGGACCTTCTAGGACAAAGAGCTTAGGTGGAAATTATTATGGTTTTGTAATCGTTGACGACTATTCTAGATTTACTTGGACTATATTCCTTCATAGCAAAGATGAAACTTTTTCTGCTTTTAGGAATTTTGCAAATCTGTCCCAAAACAAAATGAACTCCAAAATAGTTACAATTCGTAGCGATCATGGTGGTGAATTTCAAAACTATCACTTTGATAAGTACTGTGACAAGTATGGTATTGAGCATAACTTTTCAGCTCCTCGAACTCCACAACAAAATGGCATTGTGGAGCGTAAAAATCGTGTTTTAGAGGAGTTGGCAAGAACAATGCTAAATGAGGGTGGATTACCAAAATACTTCTGGGCTGATGTAGTTAACACAGCTTGTTATGTTTTAAACAGGATCTTAATTCGTCCTATTTTAAATAAAACTCCTTATGAGCTTTTAACAGGAAGAAAGCCAAACTTGTCACATCTTCACGTATTCGGTTGTAAGTGTTTTGTTTTGAATAATGGTAAGGAAAATATTGGGAGGTTTGATGCAAAAGCGGATGAAGGTATCTTTCTTGGATACTCACAATCAAGTAAAGCATATAGAGTGTATAATAAGCATTTACTTACTGTTGAAGAATCTGTCCATGTTTCTTTTGATGAGTCTTATCCAAAAAATGTCGGAAAAGGTATTTCTTTTGATGACGCAGGTGTATCTACAGAAGACATACTCAAGGAAGCTGTTACGGAAACTGATCAATCCATAACAGTTGCCCATGAGAAGGAGGAAGATACTAGTCATGAAGAAGATGAGGAAGAAAGGACAGCTGAAGTGAATGACCTTCCACCAGCTTGGAAATCTTCAAAAGACCATCCTATTGACAACATCTTGGGAGATATTTCAAAGGGAGTAATGACTCGTTCTAAGATATGACGTTTGGGAACTTGTCCCTCGTCCGCGAGATCATCATATCATAGGTACTAAATGGGTTTTTAGAAATAAGCTTGATGAAAACGGAGTGATAACTAGGAACAAGGCACGTTTAGTAGCACAAGGGTATAACCAAGAGGAGGGCATAGACTATGAGGAAACTTATGCTCCAGTTGCTCGCCTTGAAGCTATACATCTATTGCTTGCCTATGCATGTTCTAATGATTTTAAGCTTTACCAAATGGACGTAAAGAGTGCGTTTCTAAATGGTGTCATAAATGAAGAGGTATATGTCTCACAACCTCCTGGTTTTGAGAATGCTGAAAATCCAGATTATGTTTACAAATTAAAACGAGCTTTGTATGGTCTTAAACAAGCCCCTCGGGTTTGGTATGAAAGGCTTAGCAAATTTCTAATTGATCATGGATATTCAAGAGGTAAAGTGGATAATACTCTCTTTATTAAACATAAAGGAAAGCACATTCTTTTAGTTCAAGTTTATGTAGACGATATAATTTTTGGTTCAACTAACATACACTTGGTCGAAGAATTTTCTAAGGTTATGCAGGGTAAATTTGAGATGAGTTTTATGGGGGAGCTGAATTACTTCCTAGGTCTTCAGATAAAGCAATTTGATGAGGGTATAACAGTATGTCAAACAAAGTACTGCAGAGAACTACTCAAGCGCTTTGGAATGAACGACTCAAAATCAATTGACATCCCTATGCCTACCAACGGAAATCTAGATAAAGATGAGCATGGTAAGAGTGTAGATGTCAAAAAGTTTAGAGGTATGATCGGGTCTCTTCTGTATCTTTCTGCTTCTAGACCTGACATCATGTTTAGTGTTTGTATGTGTGCGTGATATCAATCAAATCCTAAGGAATCACACCTGAAAGCTGTTAAGCGTATATTTAGATATCTTCACGGAACATCTAAATATGGGCTTTGGTATTCCAAAGGAAGTGATTGTAGCTTAGTAGGTTACTCCGATTCTGATTTTGCTGGTTGCAAATCAGATAGGAAAAGCACGAGTGGTACATGTCACTTGTTTTCAAACTCCTTGGTAAGTTGGCATAGCAAAAAGCAGGTATCTGTGGCTTTGTCAACTGCAGAGGCTGAGTACGTTGCAGCCGGTAGTTTTGCGCTCAGATTTTGTGGCTAAAGCAACAACTACAAGACTTTAACATTCAACTCAAACGTATTCCAATCAAATGTGACAACACTAGTGCCATAAGCCTTACTAAAAATCATGTTCTACACTCACGCACTAAACACATAGAGATTAGACATCACTTTCTTCGCGATCATGTTGAAAAAGAAGACGTTGTATTTGAGCATGTTGATTCTAAAAATCAGCTTGCTGATATTTTCACTAAACCTTTGGCAACGGAACCGTTCTTCAACATTCGTCGCGAATTAGGGATCTTAGATCTCTCTCCATTGTTGTCTTAAGCATGTTTGTTCTTATTTATATCATGCCTCACCTTGGTTGATGAGATTTGCTTTAGATTTCACTTATCCCTCACAAGGTTACACCAACAGAGGTAATATCACTCCTTTCTATATCTCTTTTAGAACTATGTGATTGTGTATGTTAGAACAAAATTTCTTATTTTCGTTTATATGAATTTCTTTGCATATATTGTTTGAACATTAATATCTGATTTGTGAATTATAATTGGGCATCATTATCATGACATACTTCATACTGCATAACCATACTGCATAAAAATTAATTAAAATTTGGTTTTGTAGCGGTGTATTCGTCGCTATATGATCTATCGATTAAATCATAAGCAAGAGATACAATGAATTTTCGAGTCGCCACCGCACTTTTATTTATCCAAAGGACTGGCTAAAAAGCGAACAAAAGCCTAAGAAGTTTTACACGTAGAAAACTAATAAAAAGATCAGAGATTCTGGGTAAGGGGTAAATTACGCAATGGGAAGGTGTTAGGCACCCACTACGTCCTAGGTACTCCTAGGGAGCCCTTTTCACACTTGTTGTATTAAATTGTTATTTGTCATGACATAAAGATTGTGCAAACATGATTGGGATGATGAGAAAAGAATGTACAAGTTAGTTATTGGGTTTATTTATTTTTGTGTTATTGGGTTTGAACGGATGAACCCGCTGCCTACGTACCTTCCATCAAAGGTAAGGATCAAAACGCCGTAGTTCGGCTAAAAGATTTCCAAAAGTTGGTGGATTCAGTTTTAAACACAAGCACTGAGGCTTTTCATTATCAATGGGAGAACACTCGACCAAGAACAACATCCACCATGCGAGGATAGCTTCGACGTACTAGAGGGGTTAGCCCTGTTTTCAGTACGGAAGTCTTACTGTCGACTCACTAAGGATAGGCAAGATTTACATCAACCACAATGATAATTGAAACCTATGGCTAATGCATGAAAAGATTAACAATGGGCAAAGCCAAAACAAGTGAATGAGTGAAGTTAATTGATTGTGATTATGAAAATAGAGTCAAAGTATGATTAAGATTAATTCAAAAGAAGTATTATGAAAATGGAGTTTGAAAAAAGTCAAGGACTTGGGTCCAGGTTTTTAGTTTGAAAAAAAACATGAAGATGTTTGCACAACACTTATGTCAAGTTTGAAAGATAAAGTGTGAAAAGGTTTAGGACATAATGAGGGAATGAATGGATATGGATGGATTGTAAAACTTCTCAGGCGGTTCACTTCTTGAAATCATATGGAGGATGATTCAAGGGTGTCCTTTGGAATGGCAATTAATAATAACAAACAAACAAAGCAAGCAAAAGCGGATATCGGATGCCAATCACTGGTCTTATACCAATCTCCTAAAACAAAATGGGATATCAGAGGCCACTCAATGGTCTTACACTAATCTCCACAGGCAAAGAAATAAAAAGCGGATACCGGATACCAATAGATGGATTTACACCAATCTCCTAAAACAGAAATGGATATCGGATGCCACTCAATGGACTTACACTAATCTCCTCAAAAGAAAACAAAGATGAAACATGGAAATCAACTGCCAATCTGTCTGGACTTAGGTTAACTCCACAGTATGCTCACAGGAAATCCAATGCCACATTGCAGGGACTTACAGTGGATCCTCACATACAAGAATAAAAGCAACAACATGATCACAGGTATGCAAATGCCAACTTGCAGGGACTTACAGTTGCAACCTCACATAACAAGAGAAAGCAAAACATGGATGTCAGATGCCAATCTGTCTGGACTTACTCTAACATACACAGTATGGTCCTAGGAATACAAATGCCAACTTGCAGGGACTTACAGTTGTATCCTCACATACAAACAAACAAAACAACATGTGATCATAGGAGAGCAAATGCCAACTTGCAGGGACTTACAGTTGCTTCCTCACATACAAACAAATAAAGGAGAAGATATGAGTGACCAATGAGGTCTTACACTCTATCCTTCCATATCACAGGAGCAAATGCCAAAGCAATGGACTTACAATTGTCCTCAATGGGCAAACAACAATGATAGCATCACAAAAGCAAATGAGATGATCATGCATTAATGGCAATTGATGATGATAAATGCATAACATACAGGCAAACAAGTGCATATGAAGCAACAGTCAATCAATGAATATCAGACAGCACACTCTATAGCCAAACAAGGGGGCTCACACAAGAGGGTTTGACTATGAAAGTCCACTGTAATAGGTAAATGTCGCTCTTAACCTTGCCATTGAGAGGCTAAGGTGAAGCAGATGAAAAGGAGATGAGGGGTGTACCTCATTGCTTCTATCCCTGATCAGGGAGAGCATCAAAGAAAGTGTGGGAGCTCAGAAAGATGGAGCTCTTTCCACATTATTGACTCGATTAGATCTTGGGTTTTTATCTCAATGCTTCAACCATGTAATGGGAGCAAAGAGAGGACACACTGAATAGTGGGGGATAGATTGCTTATCCCTACCTTCCACCAATTGCCTTACTTGAAGGACTTTTCCTGCTTGGGACAATTTTAAACAAACACAGGCATTGCCTCTTAAGGAGGACTTCAGACAATTTGCCCGGTCAAATAACAGACCGGGTCTCCAGACTACATGAAGAAGAAAGGTTTATACCTCAAAGCAAATGCTAAATAGCAAAGCAAGCAAGTTCAAAGAACTTAGGCAACTAAAGTACCTGAAAAAGTCAAACTTATTAGCAAACAGTTCAACAATCAAAATCAAAGGCAAATGAACCAATAGTCAACCACAGAGGGACCAATTGGGCAAGGCACAAAGACTCAAGCATATGAGTCACCTACAAGACAAAGGTTAGCACATTAAACAATCAAACTCAAGCACATTAGAATGATCCTCAAGGCATTGGTGCTTAACCTGAAACAGATGAACTCAACATAAGCTCAGAAGACCACTAGGACTAGCCTAGGGTCAAAGATGAAAGAAAAAGTCAAGGCAGCAAGGAAAAGTCAACCCAAACCAAGTCTAAACATTCAAGAAGCATTCTCAATTGGATTCATAATAAAATCATGCATCAATGTCATTTCATATGCAAAAGGATGCAAGGCATGGCAAGAAAGAGCACAAATAGGTCAACAGCAAGACCTCTTTCAAAAGTCAACTCAAACAATCTCAAAAATCATGAAATAAATCATACTCAATCCTAACATCTAACATGGTAAGCATGTAAAATTTCATGGCATTTGGATGAGAGGAAGGCAGTCAAGTAAAATCATGAAGTCAAACCAAATTCAAGTAAGCATGGTGAAAGTCAACAAGCATGGGTCAACTTCAAAAAAATCATATCAATTTGAAAACAGAAGAGAAATGAGTGAGATTAACACCAATGCAAAGCTCAAGGAGTCTAGTTATCACATATGAAATTTCATGGTCATACAATAAGATGTGAGAATTTCACAAAGGATTTGGCAACATGTATCACATAAAGTCAACAAATGACTAAGCATGGAAGATAATTCTCAATCAAATTGGAAACAGCATGATTAATTCCAAGAAAATTCATATACAAACTAGACATGTGATAGATGATTCATGCAAAATTTGGGATCATTTGGAGGCCAGGAAGCATGTGAACAAAAATTGGGAAAATGCATATCATTCATGTAGCATCAAATGTAACACATGACTTCAAAAATCATAACTCTCAATCCACAAATGATAAATGCACAAACTTTATATGGGAATGAAGGTCAATGTGTCTAGTTTCACCACAAAAAATTTCAGGCTCAAAGGATATGACATGAGTATTTCACAAAAGGAATGGCAATGTGTATCATTTTGGCATACATGTTGGGAAAATAATTATCATTTAAAATCCAGCCACTGAAAAATTAATTAAAATTCACAATAAAATACTAGACTCATTTGTGATCATGATGGAAAAAATTGCATGATTTTTGGATGAAAATTGAAAGAGAAATGAATTGTTTAAGTTGAGTGAATAATTGAATGCAACATGAACAAATGGCATGGCAAAGTGGTCAACATGAAGTCAACCGATGGCATAAGTGTAATTCTGCGCCTCACTAATTGAAACGGCATCGTTTCAGGGCGCCCCAGGAAATGTTCTCATTGGTTGTTGCCAATGGAACAGTAAACATGGCCAATGGTTGTTCATGGTTCTGGGTTTCTAAAACCCTAGGGTTTTACAGCATTCATGGCATATGGCAACAACAGCAACACAAAAACTCGGCCAGCAATTACAACAGCATAGCATTTTAACAAAATTCTTCGTACAACCACAACATAACAACAAACCAACACTATCAGTTCATGAGGAATGCTTGGCAAGTTTATGATTTAAGCACAACAACATACAACATATTTCTCATGGATTTCAGGACAATGCTCATGGGGTTTCAAAACTGCAGGGCATTATCATCTTCATGTTCATCATCATCATGCACATGAACAACAACATTAACACATAATCGTGGCCATGAAACCTCATCAACTAACAGCAAAACAATCATAACCAAGGGAATTTTTCTGGACAGAGTTATGTTTAAATGCAACAGTATTCATCAAGTTCATGTTCATGGTTCATCATCATTTGACAGATTTCGAGCAAAACACACAATGGCAAGGCAAGCAGCATGACACTAACATCTAACAACCATATTCCCAAACATGACCATGGAAAACAAACTGGAAAAAAAACATGTAAAGATCATGAACAGCAGCAGCATAAATTCGATCAACATCATGAGCTCGAAAATCCAATGTGCCCAGAAATCTAAATCAAACATTCTAATAGCATCATTATACACCAAACAACAAGAATGTGGCAAGGGTTTTCATGAAATCACACATATGTGAGCAAATCGATGGAAAACACATTCAAGCATAAAATGAAAACTCATATTTCTCTCAGCATAGTTGATCATTTCGGGCAAACTATCATTCATTAGAATCAGCATACATCAAACTATCATAAGCATGGCATCATTTTAGAAAATAAAAGATTCGAGCAGCTAACCAAATCTGCAGGGCAGGGTTGATTCAAGTGTTTTTGCTTTTGGATGCTTGAAACAGACGTTCCCTATGCTTTGAAGTGATAAATGATGAAGTTCTTTTAGCTTAAGTGTGCTTGGAAGTGAACAAATCGTGGTCTGCCATTGGAAGGGGTTGAAGAAAACAGTGCTCGAGGATGGAGTTCCAGCAGGGTTCTGATGGCGAAAATGAGCTCAGAAGTATGTCTAGATGAAGAAACAATGAAGGTTTGTTCAAGGGTTTTTGTTGTTTTGAGCAGAAAATCTCAATATGCCAAATTGCAAGAAGGAGAGAATGGAGTTTTTCTGCGTGTGGCTGCTGTGTATTAGGGTTGGAAAATGCTCAGAATGAGCTTTATATTCTCTGTTTATCCTTGCTTAATCATGTACTAATCAGGTTTTGTCAAATGAAATCAAAATGCCATTTTGCTAATTGTGTACAAATGAGTCATGGAGGTGCAATGCTTGGTCGAATGGGCCTTGGAATGAGCAGAAAAGGACATCCAATCTGCTGTTTTGCCTTTGCTTGTGAAATGTTGTACTTGATTTGCTCCTTTCACACCATTTGCAAAAATAACAACTTATGCAACTTTGGTCAAAATGAGGTGTAATGGTGGTATGATGATGATTTAGGAATTGGAACAAGTCACAAATAACATATGAAACATCTCCCAATTGGCCAATTGGTGAAAAAAGTCTTAATTCAAAAAGTCAAAGTTTGGTCAAACTTTGATTTTAAATGCAAAAGGTCCAAAAATGCCATTTTGAATGGTAGGGTTTTGATGAATGAAATTTATATTTTTGGAAAGAGGATGAAAAATGTGGTGTGTAGGAAAAAACCCCACCAAATTTGGCCTTATGGTTTGAGAGTTATGGCTCTTTGAAGTTCACAAATTTCTGAAATTGAATTGATCATATCTTGACAACCACACATGGGATTTAAGAGTTCTTGGACTTTTTGAAAATGGGAAGACAAGATCTTCAACTTTCATGTTGGGCAAAAATTCATTTGAAGCTTGTATCATGATGTAAGTTGAGGATCAAGAAGTTTCCATTTTTGGCAGTTGAAATTACAGGTCCACTTGCTATTTCTGGAAAATTTCTGATTGACTTGATTTTCTTCCATGATGAGGTTGAACATGATACATAAGGCTTATACAAGCATGAATGAGCTCCTTCAAATCAATTCTATCCATCAAATCTCTGATTAAATCAACAGTTGACCAAGTTTGACTTTTCTAGGGTTTTGCACTGACTGGACCTCTTCTGATGAATTCCAAACCCTAATTCCTTGAGAACTTGACTTCAAATGATGTCCCAAGATATATGAACTCTTGATTATTGATCATGGTGCCCAAATTCTGCAAGAATGGCCACCATCCATTGCTTTGACTGACTGTTGACTGACTTTGACCTAATTGCTTCATCTGCAATCAACAAGGTTAGACTGACAATATTTTTGTACTTTTTGGTTAATAAACATATGAAAAGCAAGAATATACAAATGCAAAGTATGCTTGGTGATCAAGAAAACAACCCACAAGGCAAACCACCCACTAGGAGGACAGCTAGGGCATGCAATGATCCTTGAGGTTATGATATGAATGATATGGGCCATGAGGGATCTTAGGGCCCAAAATTGGGGTCTTACAGATGCCCCTATTTAAGGTCATTCTAGCCGGAGAAGTGAAGTTTAGAAATCTTCATCTCGACGCGGTAGAATGGGCTTAAATAACAGTAATGAGACAAATTTTGGTCCCTAAGAGACCTCATGATGCAAGTGTATGCATGCAAAAGACACAAACTCTGTGGGGAATATGATTCACACAGAAGAAAAGACGATCCATCGGAGTAATACACTCACCAGGAACAGAGACTCTAACAAGACTCTATGGGGATAATAAAAGAAAAAGAAATGCGTGAACAAGACACGACTCCAAACTGGGGAAGCTAAAACTGACATAACGTGAACCAGACACGACTCTGATTAGGAAAACAGAAAACAGACTGGAGAACTCACTGGGGAATGAAGGACTCACACTGGGAAAAGATTTCCAAATGGAAAATAAATCCATTGGAGAGACACAAGCTGACTCCTGAGGAGAAGCAAAAGAAAACTCCACTGGGGAAGTAACAAGCAAAATGAGATGCTACCGGTAAGGGTAACAAACTCAGGAAGGAACACCAAGGATACCGGGTTGTAGGTATGTAACAGGTGACCGACCAAAGACGTGAATTGGTGTGTGTTCCAAAACATTCATCATCCGAAAGAAAGCTAGAACAGCAGACTTGTTTAAAGGAGGGACTAAAACGCGTGAATTGGTGTGTGTTCCAAAACACTCATCATCCGAAAGAAAGCTAGAACAACAGTCTTGTTTAAAGGATGGCTGAAAAAGCGTGAATTGGTGTGTGTTCCAAAACACTCATCATCCGAAAGAAAGCTAGAACAGCAGTCTTGTTTAAAGGATGGCTGAAAAAGCGTGAATTGGTGTGTGTTCCAAAACACTCATCATCCGAAAGAAAGCTAGAACAGCAGACTTGTTTAAAGGATGGACAAAAAAGCGTGAATTGGTGTGTGTTCCAAAACACTCATCATCCGAAAGAAAGCTAGAACAGCAGACTTGTTTAAAGGATGGTCAAAAAACGTGAATTGGTGTGTGTTCCAAGACACTCATCATCCAAAACGCAAACTGGTTAAAGGATGGATAAAAGAACGTGAATTGGTGTGTGTTCCAAAACACTCATCATCCAAAACGCAAACTGGTTAAAGGATGGATAAAAAGAACGTGAATTGGTGTGTGTTCCAAAACACTCATCATCCAAAACGCAAACTGGTTAAAGGATGGATAAAAAGAACGTGAATTGGTGTGTGTTCCAAAACACTCATCATCCTAAACACAAACTGGTTAAAGGATGGATAAAAAGAACGTGAATTGGTGTGTGTTCCAAAACACTCATCATCCTAAACACAAACTGGTTAAAGGATGGATAAAAAGAACGTGAATTGGTGTGTGTTCCAAGACACTCATCATCCGAAAGAAAGCTAGAACAGCAGACTTGTTTAAAGGATGGCTGAAAAAGCGTGAATTGGTGTGTGTTCCAAAACACTCATCATCCAAAACGCAAACTGGTTAAAGGATGGTCAAAAAGACGTGAATTGGTGTGTGTTCCAAAACACTCATCATCCTAAACACAAACTGGTTAAAGGATGGATAAAAAGAACGTGAATTGGTGTGTGTTCCAAGACACTCATCATCCGAAAGAAAGCTAGAACAGCAGACTTGTTTAAAGGATGGCTGAAAAAGCGTGAATTGGTGTGTGTTCCAAAACACTCATCACCCTAAACACAAACTGGTTAAAGGATGGGCAAAAAAACGTGAATTGGTGTGTGTTCCAAAACACTCATCATCCGAAAGAAAGCTAGAACAGCAAACTTGTTTAAAGGATGGACATTCGATTCCACAAGGAATACGAATCTTGCTCAGCTGGGGAAAATCAACAAAGGATTCCAACTAAAGAGCGCATGAGACATATTATTCATTACCGGCAGACCGTGAATAATATACTCGCATGGAAGATTATCCTGAACCGGTTACTGGGTTGTTTAAGGATAAAAATCCGAAAAGAAAGGCATCGGGATACCAGAATAGGTATATAGTGATGACCAATCAAAAGGGAGCAACAGACATTACCAACAAAAGGGTAAATGAAAGGCGATCTGCTGAGGATAAATTGCAAGCATCCGGCAATTATCGACAGGGACTAGCTGGGGATGCATTGATATACAACCAATGATCCGGGGAACACAATCACTAGCAAACGGTGAAAGGACCCACTGGGGATAAAATTGCTAGCATACGGCAATTATCCACAAAAGACTTGCTAGGGATATAAGTGCTGATCTGAGCAACTTATCCAAGCAAAGGAAAATCAACATCAAAGACTAGATGAAGATAACCACAAAATTAGGGCTTATATCTACCGAATACGGGGTAGAAGACCAACAACTCCGCATGGGGATAGAACAAATCACAAATCCGCACGGGAAACCAAAATAGGGTTTATAACAAACCCCAAACTGCTGAAGAGCAGGAAAATAGGATTTACAACTACCGGGTAGTAGGTAGAAAACCAAAAACTCTGGCTGGAGAATAAAAGGTGTATAACCACAGATTCTGTCAAGAAAGCCAGGAAAGATAGGACTTACAACTGCTGGTTTGTAGGCAGAGGCCCAAAAACATTCCGCTGGGGAACAACCCACTGGGAAGCACAAGATATCTGACAAATAGCCAATTCGGGAATGATCCGAAAAGACAGACTGACTAAAGACACGTCCTAATGAGGATATAACTCAAATAGGAAAATCCATCCCAATATATGTGTTGGGAGGACACGGAAGAAACCGTCATCCACGAGGGTATATCTCAGTGGGGAACTGCAGAAGGAAAGACAATATATTTTCTGCTTATGGGGTTGACTCTATATGGAGAGATTTTAAACACCCAACATCTGCTTGGGGAGATCTATATCACCATAGCAGGAGACACGACAAACAAAAGATATAAGGCAAGAAATGCAACATGAATATTTGAATGTTTATGAATATGCATGAATATGTTTGATGAATGCTGACAAAACAGACAATTCTAACACAAACAGGTCCAGGAACCAAACGTCCGGTATTATACTTCCAGGGGAAAACCAGCTGGAAAGCCAATCTGCGGAGATCTACATGCTGAAGAGCAAAGATCTGCAGGTACTGCTGAAGAAACAGAGAATCAGAGATATCGGGAAACAACCCAATTAAGGTACAGAAAGTCACAACGGGCAGAAACAGCCACCAAGACGAATCTGTAAGGGAACAAGAGAAGTCCCAAAGTATATCTGCAGGGGATCTCAGTGTCAACTGAGAAACAAAAAGTGCATAAGCACGAACTGCTGTAGAAGCAACTCCATATAACTCCACTGGGGAACAACCCACTGAGGGAGAATGATATCATCCAAATAGAATCTAACTGCATAAGCAACTCTACTGGGGAAAACTGTCGGCTACTCTCTTGGGAACAAACCACTGAGGGAGGACAGATCAAACAAGTAGATTCTGCAACAAACCACTCCACTTGGGGAGAATACACATAGCAAACTGATCACAACAAGTAGATTCTGCAATATAAGCCACTCTACTGGGGATCACAAACAGTCAGGAAATCAATCCGTTCCCTGGAGGCTAGAGCCATCATCCGACCATACTGGGGATTGAAGAGTATTCAACAGGCGAAAACTGCCACAACAAACACTCTGCAGACTATGCTGAGGAAGAGATGGTTGCAATATACTGGGATGTCAACCCAAATCAACCACTGAGTAGGAAAATAAATCCTGCTCTGCTGGAGAGAATAACTCTGATGGAGAGATAGCAACAATTCCGCAGACGACTTCGCCGGGGAAAGGGTAACGTACCGGGTATCAAACCACTGACTTACCGAATCTTCAAAGAGAAAGCGATCATGCTGAGGAAACAGACAGTTCCGCTGGCACACTGCATGGGGAAAAGCGGTAACAACTCCACTTGCAACTCTGGTGGGGATATCAATAACATCTCTACTCGCGACTCAGAGGGGAGTATCAATCAATCAGTTATACTCATGACTGTGCTGAGGAGACAAATAAAGTCTGGGGTACGACCCACTGGAGAGAGTGACGGGGCACCAAGATGACAAACCATCAACCGCCGAAACTTCTCAAGAAACGCCCATGCTGGGAAAACTGCTGCTGGAGAAAAGCGAAGTCTTCAACAACAAATCACTTGCGATTGTATTGGGGAACAACCCCAACAACAACTCTGTTTGAGGAACAGCCTCAACAAAGGTCTGAAGAAAGAAGATACCACCAAACCAGGAATATGAACAAATGTCTTACCTGTTGGAAATCATGCCACCCTCGGGAGAGCACTGAGATATTCTTGAGTATCCTTTCAATCTTGTGAATGTTCACTTTGTTTAAAACAGCAATTTTGAAAAATTTGATTTGTTTAAAACAATGACATTTTATCAATTTAAAGCATGCAAAACATTTGTTGAATTGAAACAAATAAGAGTGCAAATAATTGGATAAAAAGCTCAAATTGATTTGATAGAATGGTAGTCTGCAAATGGCAAGACTCCATAGATCTGTACAAATTTGAAATCAGTGATATATATTGGAAGAGGGCTACATTGAACATAATGATCCTTTCTCTACCAATTTGAATCTCGATGTATCCAAAGCTTCGGTTGACGACGAATCGAGAATCTTCTGACGAAATGACGACTGAGAAACAGAAAGTCTTGTCAGGATGCAGTTACTTGCCAAATCCCTAATTTTTGCCTAGATTGCCCCAGAGTGGGGTACTCAATCTAGCGGGATGCAAATATATCTCTTTTTTTCAAGTCTCTAATTTTTGCCTGAATTACCCTTGCGGGTTCTCCACCGAGACGCTCATTTTTGTCTAAGCCGCCCTTTCGGGTTTTCAACTTAGCGAGCAATTCTGTTTTTTTTCATTTGTTTTTTTATTTGCATATACTTTTTTTTAGGCAAAGTATCTCTTGACTGCATCTGAATTCACAGGACGAGTGAAATCCTCCCCATCCATTGTTGTAAGCATCAAAGCTCCGCCTGAAAAGGCTCTCTTAACAACATATGGACCCTCGTAGTTTGGAGTCCACTTGCCCCTGGAATCGGGCGCGAAAGACAAAACTTTCTTGAGCACAAGGTCACCTTCTCGGAACACACGAGGCTTGACCTTCTTGTCGAATGCTTTCTTCATTCTCTGTTGGTATAGCTGACCATGGCACATGGCAGTTAACCGTTTCTCTTCGATTAAATTCAACTGGTCGTAACGACTCTGAATCCATTCAGCATCAGTCAACTAGGGACTGGAGGGTATAATTTTCTTTTTTCCCTTGGAAAAATTTTGAAAAAATTTTCCTGTTTTTTTGATTTCTTCTTCTTTTTTCACCCTCTTTTTTTTTTTTTTTTTTTTTTTTTTTTTTTTGTTTTTGTAATCCCCAGTTTGACTTGTTTGCTGATTCTCAAGATATAGCTGAATAAGCTTCTTTGGTGTTCAAGAAGGCGGGTAATCTCGTCAGGAATCCCCTTCAACATCATCTTCCTCTGCCTCAGATACAAGGACTTCAAGATTGGGAGATGGCGTTGGATCATTATGTTCAATGGGTTTAGAAATCCCTGCATAATGATTCTGGATAATGAAAAGCATTTGTATTTAAACAAGCAAATCAGTTATGCAGATGAAAAATGCTGTTTTTGTTTTTCAGGGTTTTTTGTGATCACTGATTTCATAAAGAAAAGCAAAAAGTGAAAACAAAGGAAAAACAAATGTTTTGACAATGCAAAAATTGAATGAAAATATCATTGTATATATGCTTTGCCAACAATGTCATCACTTCTCCTTTTGGCATGGGAGAAGGGTTTTAAACAAAATGAACAATTACTCTGATCTATGGATAACTGTAGGAACATCCACAGCGACCCAATTGTGGCAGACACCACCAGGAATAACAAAATTGTTCAGATCTTCCGCGTCTTCTTCTTCAATGATAGCAGCAGCTTCCTCTTCTGCAGGTTGATCAGCATGGATGAATCCTCCACTGGTGAACAAACCTTGCTCCTTAAGTGCCCCAGAACATCAGCCAATGTCAGCCCGGGAGCAGTTAACCAGGAATAAATCCATCAACAGGAATAAATCCATTAAAAGCATTTAGTCTGGCAAATTCCTCCTCTGAGTTCACAGCTCTCTAGCTCAGGATGATCCATCAATCTGGCAGAGTTGGCTCTGGTATAATACCGGCAAAGTGCGTCTTCAAAATGAATGAAGGTCGCAGGGTCAGACCACAGGACGGGAAACCGGAACAAAACACCTGCTTATGCAAATGATGCATGAAGTGTTTATGCATATGCTTGTTTTTTATTTCGAAGGAACTCGAGGGTTTTATTTGCAAACTTTGAAATATTTAAGCATTTTGATCTTACATGAGAATATCTCATCAGATATATCAGGTGAAAAAAAAAATTTCTTGTTTTTTCATGTTTTTGAAATTTTTTGCAAATAAACTCCTTTGAGTTCCTTGAAAATTCTCTTTTTTTCTTCTGATGATATGGATGCGAATGAATGCATGAATGCATGAATGCAACAATCACACTCAAGGATCAAGCAGGGCACACCAAACAAAGGTCGTGGGAAAGCTCATTGTATCCCTAATATCAATCATCCATTTTGGTGGATTTAGGTTTTCACCTTATCGACACCCAAGTTCCATTGATATTAACGGTACGTGAACCGGTTCAGACATTCTTAATATCAACCAGCCGCTTTGGTGGATCTTAGGTTTGACACCTGATCCGGGATCCATTGATATTAACAATGCTTGAACGACTCAACCACGAATCAAGGGTTTGTTGAGAGTCACGAGCATGGAGTCTCGGTTAAGAACCACCCAAAGGGAGTGTACTAGGGTTTAAACCTGCCAGACATGTTCTATCAGAGGTTCCCATAATCATCGTTCCATCTTTCGAATATTATCGGAGGAACGAATACTCGTATTCCAAGAATATTCTCAAGAGAAACTCTTATGAGTGTAGTATCGCGTAACAATCGTATCAGAACTGACATCTGAACGACCTCCGCACTACGGTCCTAAAAATAGGCCAAGATGGGTTTGGTAAACTACGGTCCTTGGCTTCTGCGGAACATGATTGAAAGAATAATGCCTAACCACAAATAACTTGTGTGACATTATTAGTTCAACATGACCTCCACCAAGTGAATGGGCTCGCAAGTCAACTGGCTAAGGAATACTCCACACCAGTCAACAAGACTATGCCATTCTCCTATCCTAGAGAGCACTCGAGTTCGGGTATAGAACTCATCTCACAGATCACCAAAGCAAACAGCAATTGTATATCAAGCAATTCACACATTACAATCAATACAGTGATCCTAAATTGTACAAAAATATGTCACATAACAATAATAATATAGCACAACAAGGGTGAAAAGTAGGCAATACAACCAGAGATTCTGGGTTCGATCCCCAGCAGAGTCGCCACTTTTCTGTAGCCTCTCCCCAGCAGAGTCGCCACTTTTCTGTAGCGGTGTATTCGTCGCTATATGATCTATCGATTAAATCATAAGCAAGAGATACAATGAATTTTCGAGTCGCCACCGCACTTTTATTTATCCAAAGGACTGGCTAAAAAGCGAACAAAAGCCTAAGAAGTTTTACACGTAGAAAACTAATAAAAAGATCAGAGATTCTGGGTAAGGGGTAAATTACGCAATGGGAAGGTGTTAGGCACCCACTACGTCCTAGGTACTCCTAGGGAGCCCTTTTCACACTTGTTGTATTAAATTGTTATTTGTCATGACATAAAGATTGTGCAAACATGATTGGGATGATGAGAAAAGAATGTACAAGTTAGTTATTGGGTTTATTTATTTTTGTGTTATTGGGTTTGAACGGATGAACCCGCTGCCTACGTACCTTCCATCAAAGGTAAGGATCAAAACGCCGTAGTTCGGCTAAAAGATTTCCAAAAGTTGGTGGATTCAGTTTTAAACACAAGCACTGAGGCTTTTCATTATCAATGGGAGAACACTCGACCAAGAACAACATCCACCATGCGAGGATAGCTTCGACGTACTAGAGGGGTTAGCCCTGTTTTCAGTACGGAAGTCTTACTGTCGACTCACTAAGGATAGGCAAGATTTACATCAACCACAATGATAATTGAAACCTATGGCTAATGCATGAAAAGATTAACAATGGGCAAAGCCAAAACAAGTGAAAGAGTGAAGTTAATTGATTGTGATTATGAAAATAGAGTCAAAGTATGATTAAGATTAATTCAAAAGAAGTATTATGAAAATGGAGTTTGAAAAAAGTCAAGGACTTGGGTCCAGGTTTTTAGTTTGAAAAAAAACATGAAGATGTTTGCACAACACTTATGTCAAGTTTGAAAGATAAAGTGTGAAAAGGTTTAGGACATAATGAGGGAATGAATGGATATGGATGGATTGTAAAACTTCTCAGGCGGTTCACTTCTTGAAATCATATGGAGGATGATTCAAGGGTGTCCTTTGGAATGGCAATTAATAATAACAAACAAACAAAGCAAGCAAAAGCGGATATCGGATGCCAATCACTGGTCTTATACCAATCTCCTAAAACAAAATGGGATATCAGAGGCCACTCAATGGTCTTACACTAATCTCCACAGGCAAAGAAATAAAAAGCGGATACCGGATACCAATAGATGGATTTACACCAATCTCCTAAAACAGAAATGGATATCGGATGCCACTCAATGGACTTACACTAATCTCCTCAAAAGAAAACAAAGATGAAACATGGAAATCAACTGCCAATCTGTCTGGACTTAGGTTAACTCCACAGTATGCTCACAGGAAATCCAATGCCACATTGCAGGGACTTACAGTGGATCCTCACATACAAGAATAAAAGCAACAACATGATCACAGGTATGCAAATGCCAACTTGCAGGGACTTACAGTTGCAACCTCACATAACAAGAGAAAGCAAAACATGGATGTCAGATGCCAATCTGTCTGGACTTACTCTAACATACACAGTATGGTCCTAGGAATACAAATGCCAACTTGCAGGGACTTACAGTTGTATCCTCACATACAAACAAACAAAACAACATGTGATCATAGGAGAGCAAATGCCAACTTGCAGGGACTTACAGTTGCTTCCTCACATACAAACAAATAAAGGAGAAGATATGAGTGACCAATGAGGTCTTACACTCTATCCTTCCATATCACAGGAGCAAATGCCAAAGCAATGGACTTACAATTGTCCTCAATGGGCAAACAACAATGATAGCATCACAAAAGCAAATGAGATGATCATGCATTAATGGCAATTGATGATGATAAATGCATAACATACAGGCAAACAAGTGCATATGAAGCAACAGTCAATCAATGAATATCAGACAGCACACTCTATAGCCAAACAAGGGGGCTCACACAAGAGGGTTTGACTATGAAAGTCCACTGTAATAGGTAAATGTCGCTCTTAACCTTGCCATTGAGAGGCTAAGGTGAAGCAGATGAAAAGGAGATGAGGGGTGTACCTCATTGCTTCTATCCCTGATCAGGGAGAGCATCAAAGAAAGTGTGGGAGCTCAGAAAGATGGAGCTCTTTCCACATTATTGACTCGATTAGATCTTGGGTTTTTATCTCAATGCTTCAACCATGTAATGGGAGCAAAGAGAGGACACACTGAATAGTGGGGGATAGATTGCTTATCCCTACCTTCCACCAATTGCCTTACTTGAAGGACTTTTCCTGCTTGGGACAATTTTAAACAAACACAGGCATTGCCTCTTAAGGAGGACTTCAGACAATTTGCCCGGTCAAATAACAGACCGGGTCTCCAGACTACATGAAGAAGAAAGGTTTATACCTCAAAGCAAATGCTAAATAGCAAAGCAAGCAAGTTCAAAGAACTTAGGCAACTAAAGTACCTGAAAAAGTCAAACTTATTAGCAAACAGTTCAACAATCAAAATCAAAGGCAAATGAACCAATAGTCAACCACAGAGGGACCAATTGGGCAAGGCACAAAGACTCAAGCATATGAGTCACCTACAAGACAAAGGTTAGCACATTAAACAATCAAACTCAAGCACATTAGAATGATCCTCAAGGCATTGGTGCTTAACCTGAAACAGATGAACTCAACATAAGCTCAGAAGACCACTAGGACTAGCCTAGGGTCAAAGATGAAAGAAAAAGTCAAGGCAGCAAGGAAAAGTCAACCCAAACCAAGTCTAAACATTCAAGAAGCATTCTCAATTGGATTCATAATAAAATCATGCATCAATGTCATTTCATATGCAAAAGGATGCAAGGCATGGCAAGAAAGAGCACAAATAGGTCAACAGCAAGACCTCTTTCAAAAGTCAACTCAAACAATCTCAAAAATCATGAAATAAATCATACTCAATCCTAACATCTAACATGGTAAGCATGTAAAATTTCATGGCATTTGGATGAGAGGAAGGCAGTCAAGTAAAATCATGAAGTCAAACCAAATTCAAGTAAGCATGGTGAAAGTCAACAAGCATGGGTCAACTTCAAAAAAATCATATCAATTTGAAAACAGAAGAGAAATGAGTGAGATTAACACCAATGCAAAGCTCAAGGAGTCTAGTTATCACATATGAAATTTCATGGTCATACAATAAGATGTGAGAATTTCACAAAGGATTTGGCAACATGTATCACATAAAGTCAACAAATGACTAAGCATGGAAGAAAATTCTCAATCAAATTGGAAACCGCATGATTAATTCCAAGAAAATTCATATACAAACTAGACATGTGATAGATGATTCATGCAAAATTTGGGATCATTTGGAGGCCAGGAAGCATGTGAACAAAAATTGGGAAAATGCATATCATTCATGTAGCATCAAATGTAACACATGACTTCAAAAATCATAACTCTCAATCCACAAATGATAAATGCACAAACTTTATATGGGAATGAAGGTCAATGTGTCTAGTTTCACCACAAAAAATTTCAGGCTCAAAGGATATGACATGAGTATTTCACAAAAGGAATGGCAATGTGTATCATTTTGGCATACATGTTGGGAAAATAATTATCATTTAAAATCCAGCCACTGAAAAATTAATTAAAATTCACAATAAAATACTAGACTCATTTGTGATCATGATGGAAAAAATTGCATGATTTTTGGATGAAAATTGAAAGAGAAATGAATTGTTTAAGTTGAGTGAATAATTGAATGCAACATGAACAAATGGCATGGCAAAGTGGTCAACATGAAGTCAACCGATGGCATAAGTGTAATTCTGCGCCTCACTAATTGAAACGGCATCGTTTCAGGGCGCCCCAGGAAATGTTCTCATTGGCTGTTGCCAATGGAACAGTAAACATGGCCAATGGTTGTTCATGGTTCTGGGTTTCTAAAACCCTAGCGTTTTACAGCATTCATGGCATATGGCAACAACAGCAACACAAAAACTCGGCCAGCAATTACAACAGCATAGCATTTTAACAAAATTCTTCGTACAACCACAACATAACAACAAACCAACACTATCAGTTCATGAGGAATGCTTGGCAAGTTTATGATTTAAGCACAACAGCATACAACATATTTCTCATGGATTTCAGGACAATGCTCATGGGGTTTCAAAACTGCAGGGCATTATCATCTTCATGTTCATCATCATCATGCACATGAACAACAACATTAACACATAATCGTGGCCATGAAACCTCATCAACTAACAGCAAAACAATCATAACCAAGGGAATTTTTCTGGACAGAGTTATGTTTAAATGCAACAGTATTCATCAAGTTCATGTTCATGGTTCATCATCATTTGACAGATTTCGAGCAAAACACACAATGGCAAGGCAAGCAGCATGACACTAACATCTAACAACCATATTCCCAAACATGACCATGGAAAACAAACTGGAAAAAAAACATGTAAAGATCATGAACAGCAGCAGCATAAATTCGATCAACATCATGAGCTCGAAAATCCAATGTGCCCAGAAATCTAAATCAAACATTCTAATAGCATCATTATACACCAAACAACAAGAATGTGGCAAGGGTTTTCATGAAATCACACATATGTGAGCAAATCGATGGAAAACACATTCAAGCATAAAATGAAAACTCATATTTCTCTCAGCATAGTTGATCATTTCGGGCAAACTATCATTCATTAGAATCAGCATACATCAAACTATCATAAGCATGGCATCATTTTAGAAAATAAAAGATTCGAGCAGCTAACCAAATCTGCAGGGCAGGGTTGATTCAAGTGTTTTTGCTTTTGGATGCTTGAAACAGACGTTCCCTATGCTTTGAAGTGATAAATGATGAAGTTCTTTTAGCTTAAGTGTGCTTGGAAGTGAACAAATCGTGGTCTGCCATTGGAAGGGGTTGAAGAAAACAGTGCTCGAGGATGGAGTTCCAGCAGGGTTCTGATGGCGAAAATGAGCTCAGAAGTATGTCTAGATGAAGAAACAATGAAGGTTTGTTCAAGGTTTTTGTTGTTTTGAGCAGAAAATCTCAATATGCCAAATTGCAAGAAGGAGAGAATGGAGTTTTTCTGCGTGTGGCTGCTGTGTATTAGGGTTGGAAAATGCTCAGAATGAGCTTTATATTCTCTGTTTATCCTTGCTTAATCATGTACTAATCAGGTTTTGTCAAATGAAATCAAAATGCCATTTTGCTAATTGTGTACAAATGAGTCATGGAGGTGCAATGCTTGGTCGAATGGGCCTTGGAATGAGCAGAAAAGGACATCCAATCTGCTGTTTTGCCTTTGCTTGTGAAATGCTGTACTTGATTTGCTCCTTTCACACCATTTGCAAAAATAACAACTTATGCAACTTTGGTCAAAATGAGGTGTAATGGTGGTATGATGATGATTTAGGAATTGGAACAAGTCACAAATAACATATGAAACATCTCCCAATTGGCCAATTGGTGAAAAAAGTCTTAATTCAAAAAGTCAAAGTTTGGTCAAACTTTGATTTTAAATGCAAAAGGTCCAAAAATGCCATTTTGAATGGTAGGGTTTTGATGAATGAAATTTATATTTTTGGAACGAGGATGAAAAATGTGGTGTGTAGGAAAAAACCCCACCAAATTTGGCCTTATGGTTTGAGAGTTATGGCTCTTTGAAGTTCACAAATTTCTGAAATTGAATTGATCATATCTTGACAACCACACATGGGATTTGAGAGTTCTTGGACTTTTTGAAAATGGGAAGACAAGATCTTCAACTTTCATGTTGGGCAAAAATTCATTTGAAGCTTGTATCATGATGTAAGTTGAGGATCAAGAAGTTTCCATTTTTGGCAGTTGAAATTACAGGTCCACTTGCTATTTCTGGAAAATTTCTGATTGACTTGATTTTCTTCCATGATGAGGTTGAACATGATACATAAGGCTTATACAAGCATGAATGAGCTCCTTCAAATCAATTCTATCCATCAAATCTCTGATTAAATCAACAGTTGACCAAGTTTGACTTTTCTAGGGTTTTGCACTGACTGGACCTCTTCTGATGAATTCCAAACCCTAATTCCTTGAGAACTTGACTTCAAATGATGTCCCAAGATATATGAACTCTTGATTATTGATCATGGTGCCCAAATTCTGCAAGAATGGCCACCATCCATTGCTTTGACTGACTGTTGACTGACTTTGACCTAATTGCTTCATCTGCAATCAACAAGGTTAGACTGACAATATTTTTGTACTTTTTGGTTAATAAACATATGAAAAGCAAGAATATACAAATGCAAAGTATGCTTGGTGATCAAGAAAACAACCCACAAGGCAAACCACCCACTAGGAGGACAGCTAGGGCATGCAATGATCCTTGAGGTTATGATATGAATGATATGGGCCATGAGGGATCTTAGGGCCCAAAATTGGGGTCTTACAGGTTTGACATCAGTATGTATCGATTCAAAGATGTATGTATCGATTCATGTCTTCTGCATTTCACATTTGTCAAAATTGGTTCAGTATGTATCGATCCATCCGTCGTATGTATCGATACATAGACCCTTTAAAAACAAAAATGCGTGACATGGATCGATCCATGCCCATATGCATCGACACATACTGATTGTTTTTGGATTAAATGCATTTTATTTCACTCATGGATCGATACATCAGCAACTCTTATCACATCCTTTCACAAACTTGGTATCAGCAATTCCCATACCTCCCAAAACCTGCGGCTAACCCTAATTTCCTTCATCATCACTCTCTCCAAAACCCTAAACTCATCCCACTTTTCTTCAACCTTTCATCACCATGCCTCCAAGAACCATTCCAGCTAGAGCAAAGGGAAAAGGAAAAGGAAAGGAACCGGTTGGCACCTCTCAGCAGTTACCAGAAATTCCTCCAAATGCCTTAGATTTGCTTCATCCTGCAATTGCTACTGAGTTTGAGGAAAGACAAGGTTAGTTATGAAACCCCATGTCGTCGATAAACATGATGCTTTTCGTCTGCATCTCAATGATGAGCTTGAACTGCTTAATGCACAAAAACTCGGTTCATTTTTTACTACAAAGGATGATTACCATGGGGATTTTATCCGTGCATTTTATGCTGGATTACAATCTGGTAAAGGATATATGTTTAAATGTTCTATCGGTGTCAGAACCTATACCTTTGAAGCTGGTGACTGGGAAACAGTGTTTCAAATTCCGCTTCTGTCGCATAATTTCAAGAATTGGCATGACTTGAAGTTTGATACTGACTTTAACCTGAAGGAGTTTGCTATGTCTATCTTGAAATTGGACAGACCGCTAGGTGAGGATGAACATGTTACGTCTGGTATGATAAAAAAAATTCCTCGTATACTCCATTGGATTATCTCGCACATTTTGCGTCCAGCAAACAGTGGACATTCTAGGTTAGACAGGGCAAGCATTCATCTCCTGTATATCCTTCAAAATAAGGTTCCATTGAATTGGGCAAATTACTTTGTGAAGCGCCTCTTTTTCGTGCGTAACAGTGCCAAGAATGTTGCTCTTGGTTATGCGTCTCCAATTATGAAAATTCTTAAGTTTTGGAAGGTTGCATCCCTTTAGTTCCTCTCATATATCACCATTTGCTGCTCAAGAAATTGACTCTTCAACTTTATCTCATATGGGATATCGATGGGACAAGGACCGTCAATGTTTCTATTTCTTTGAAAGGAAATCCAAAACAAGAATCTACAATTTTGATGTTCCTTCTGAACGCATTCATGTAGTTGAAGACCAACCTGATGAAGAAATGCATGATGTGAACGAAGCAGATGTGCCTGCAGCTGATGACAATGCTGGTTGGGGTGATTGGGTGCCACAAAGGTGGTCTCCAACCAACTATGTACCTGAACCAACGGCTCCTCCATTCTCCGGCGGTACTTCATCTTCAACATCCACTGCGCATCTCACTCAAATGCTTCAACAGATGGAGCTTGCCAACCAAGAACGTCATGAAGAGGCACGGTCCTGGCACGCACAACAAAGTGAGTGGCATAAGGAGCATCGTGAGTGGCATGACGATCATACACGGATGTACCATAACCAACACTCTTGGCACACGGACTTGGTTAAGTGGCACCAAGTCTTCTACAATGAAATGTCTGGTTTTATGGACGACTGTCGTGCCAATCCTGGTATTATGGACAGATTCAGAAGTGTTGAAGTTCAGGACCGGTTCCGGAACTAAACCTTCATGGGCCAAAATCCAGATGCAATGCCTCCTCCTCCGCCTCCGCCAAGCTTCAGAGATCCTGATAGAGATGACGAAGAGTCCTGTGGTGGCTATAATCCATATTAAACCATCATCATTTCATCTCACTGCATTTCATTGCATATTGCTTAAGTTTTTTTTGGATTAGTTGTACAATATATGTCTTGGCTTATGTAATTTTCAAACACTTCCTACTACCTAAATGCTTATTACTCTCTGTTTACTTCTGATGTTATTGCCCATATTTGTCATTCTTTGTGAGTGATTCTTTACTTTTTAAGCTTCCTTCTTTGTGATTGTTAACTTCTTTATCATTTTTGTTGTGCCCTGCTACAACATGTTGCCTTGATAAAACTGTTCCTTTCTTCTTTTTGATGTTGACAAAGGGGGAGAAATGCAGATGTTGACAGATATGCACAAACTCAGGGGGAGAATCACACATCCTGCTAAAAATTTGCCATCATCAAAAAGGGGGAGTTTGTGAGCAAATTCTTTACTATGAATAAGTTTTGAATGATAGAAAATTGTGTGATCATTGTCTAATTGTTGGTTGTGCATTATTTTACATGATTCATTTGTGTTTTTAGCTTATACTATTGTTTCATGTCTATACATAAAGATCCACATTGATACATCTCTTAAAAGAACTCATAAAAACCATTTTGTGTCAGTATGTATCAATACATGTTCATATGCATCGATCCATAAATTTGTTGTAAATCACAAAACGTTTTTGCTTCAGTATGTATCGATCCATTTGAGTCTTGTATCGATACATGGTCAGTTAAAATGCTCTATGTATCAATCCATACGAGTCTTGTATCGATACATGCCTAGTTAAAATGATCTATGTATCGATACATACGAGCTTTGCATCGATACATGCTTACATTAATTCTCTAAAATTAATCAAAGTTACAGTATGCATCGATGCATAAACTTTTGTATCAATGCATAAGTCTGTTTTGTCTACTAACAACTTCTGTCCTTCATATATAAGAAGTATTGTGACAGCAGTGCAGGGAGACGAATTCTGAAGAGAATAACAGTTGAACACAAATTAAAGGGGTGTGTAGCAGCAATTGTTGGAGTAGATAGAAACCTGAAAGAGACTTCATCTTCTTCATCTTCTCAATCACTTTTCTTCAAGAACATCAACACATAATCATTCTTGTTCTTTGGATTAAAGGATCAACGAGATAACATTCAGTGGTACGATCAAGGATCTAGCTGAGGTGTTCAGTGGAACGATCGAGGATCTAGCTGAGTTGAAGGTTGAAGGGGGTTTCGAGGAAAAACCAAACGGTTTGTCCTTCAAGAACTGGAGTGTTCTTGCGGGTTTGTCAGTCACGTTTGCAGAACAGATTCAGCCGTAGCGTAGGGTTTGGAAATCGGGTGATTTCGCAAACAGGTCGTGGAACCGGTGAATTGTTTGCAATTTCTTGCAGGAAATTCTTGATCGAGCTCAGATCAAGTGGAGGTTTTATACAAGAAGAAGTTCTTGGGATTTAGAATTCTGTCTGTGTATTGTAACCTTGTATCAACGAATTCGGCATTATTGATAATTACAGTTCTCAATTTCAGTTGAAATTGAGAGGGAGACGTACCCACACGCGAGGACGACGTGGGGAACTTCCTTACCAAATCTCTGCGTATCGTATTCTTTCCTTATCTCTTTTTATGTTTTCAACAGGTTTGTGATTTCAGTTGGCGTGTTGTGACTGCACTTTTCGTGATACAATAGTGGCAAGAAAACTTCTTTAACTAAACTCCACCATTGTTCATCATTGATCGCATACACACCAATTGTTTGACAAAACTGTTCGCTGAGTTTTATTCATTGGAAATGGAATTTAGTGATAAGTGCATTTGATAATAATTAAGGTGTTTTGAATGGATGATAATTACTCAGATAGTCGAGTAAGACAACTCGTACCCTAACAGTCGGGAAATGGAGTAGAAGACTCTAGACCACTTTCTTTTTCATCTGAGTGATTGCGAAAATAAGTTTGCGTATGGCTGATATATTTTTAGAATGAACAACAAGTACTTGAATGGCTGAGTAAGACAACTCATATTCAAGCATTTGAGAAGGGGAATTGACAACTCAAGACCGTCTCCCTTTTCGTATAGTTTGTTATGAAAATGATTTGATTAAGTTATATGTTTTTGGAAAAATGACAATTGTTCGACTGGCCGAGTAAGAGAACTCGTATTTAACCAATTGAGGAGAGAAGTTGAAGACTCAAAGTCATCTCCTTTTTTCATTTCGTTATTATGGAAGTGTTATGATTTAATCGGGGTTTGGAAGTTTGTGGAGGAACGACAATTATTTGACTAACCAAGTAAGAGAACTCGTATTCAAATTATCGAGGAGAAAAATTGAAGACTCAAAGTCATCTCCCTTTTCGTTTCTTATTATAAAATGATTCGATTTGTTTGTGCCTAGGTGGATAGAAATGACTACTATTTGACTAACCGAGTAAGAGAACTCGTATTCAAATAATCGAGGAGAGGAATTGAAAACTCAAAGCCATCCCCCTTTTCATTTTCAAATGAAATGGTATTTGATTGTGATTAGTTATTTTAATTTAATTTTAATAAAGAATACTCGATGTTGGATCGAGGTTTTAAATTTGTGTTTTATGAATGAAGTGGATTTTATTTAGTGAGTCGCTCATCTAATCGATCAATTAATAATCGAATAGGTCTCATTGTAAGAAAGCCCAAGAGTAAGCCATGTGAGGTTGGTGGCGATGCTTTAAAAACAATCGAGTTACAAAGGGTTTGAAAAATGGCTCGACATTGAATCGAGAATTGTGATTTATTTTGGAAATTGGTTGGAATGATGAAATACTCGATGTTAGACCAAGATTTTGAACTTCAAGACTTTTTACTTTAAGTCACATTATTGCTCTAATCATAAAAATAATCCAAGATGCCCTGCTTAAATTATGATACACATATGATATTAGACAAGATGTAAGATTAACAAACAATTTAAATGAGTAAGGTAAATTAATTAGCATGTGATCAAATTAACTAATTAAGATAATTAAAAATGAGTATCAAGGCTATTTGATCAACAAGCTAAATCGATTATTAATAATATAATCAAATGTAATTACCAAATCCAAGGCAACCATTAATTAATCAATTAAAAAAGAAATGGAAACTTTTAGAGACCAAACATGTCCAATATGGTCCTTACGACCCAACCCAAAATAATGAAACCTTACCACTAAAACAAAAGTAAATTAATAATAACTAGAAGTCTAAACCAAAAGGATGCATTTCTAAAACAAAATCAGTCACGACTCGAAAACTGATATGCTACTTGAACATTCATGACAGAAACCTAACTTATTAATACACGTATTCTTTTCAACATCAAAATAATATCCAATTGTATCCAAAATCAATCCAAATCTAATGCAAGTTTTATGCAGGTAGAACGGTTTTCCAGCGGCGAATCGAGCGGCGAATCGAAGTGCATATGCAACTCTCACAGATTAATACATCAGTTAAAATGACTCGTCAAATAGAAACAAATTAAACTCCAGCTCTTGTAACAACAACAACTTGCATTTCCAAAACGAAATCAAACTAGATTATTGACACGAAACAAAACCGAAAATATCATGTCAATAGAAACAACTCAAAGTACAGCTCTGTAACAACCACAACTTGCATAAAAATTCAATTCAAAGAAAATAATATCAAATCAACTTATTTGTCACGGAATGAATACGAAACAAAAACCGAAAATAACATGTTAACCTTTCTCGTGCCAACGAACCTATGGCCTTCTCATCTTTTGCACGTCCAGAAGGCGAGGTTGTTGGTGAAGATCGACGATGGATGTCAGTATCGCGTGAGCTTGGACGGTGGACAATCACAGTGAGGTGTCGCGGTGGTGGTCGTGGCTTGTGATTGTTGAAGTGTCGCCGGCGAGTGTTTGGGTTATTGAGGAAGGTTGTATGGTGGTGCGTGGGGAAGACGACGGTGGTGCAATGAAAAGTTTGAGGAATGAAGACGAATGGTTGAGTTAAGGTGTCGGTTTGTTGTTGTCATGGTAGAGAGGAAGGAAGGCGGAGGATGAGGTGTTCGCCGGAGGAAGGGAGAAGGATTGTTGGGCGTTTGGTTCGCCGGTGATGACGGAGAAGATTCGGAGGAGATGAAGGTGGTTGTGCGGTCACGTGGTAAGTGGAGGTGCGATGAGTCGAGCAACGATGAGGGTGCTGAGACGATGGTGTTTGGGAGTTTGTGTTGAGGGCGGCGGGTGTGTGCTTGAAGTGGACGGAAAAAGAAGGTGGTATTGGTTCGTGGCCGGAGATGTGTGGGTTCGGCGGTGACGAAGAGTGAAATAGCGGTGTGAGATTGCAACGACGCGGTCGAGGGAAGAAGGGGTCACGGTGATTGTAAGGGGCTGAGGGTTGTGATTAACGGTGGTTTACGGTGGAGTGTGGAAGAAGAGGAATGTGCGTCCTCTCCATTTCCTTTTCTTTTTCGTTTTTATTTTTGTTGTTGGATGAAGAAAGAGAGTCAGGTGGGAATCAATGAGAATTGTGAGTGAGGGTGAGAGAGACGTGTCGTGTACTGGGTGAGATTTTTTTCAAAGTTCTTTTTTTCCTTTTTTACTGAGTGGAGAGAGGATCAGGGAAATATGAGAGATGGCCAGTTGTTGTAGTGAGATATTGGAGAGAGAGGGAAAATGTGTTAGTTTTTTATTTCTTTTCCATGTCAGCTAGCGTGTTCAGAGAGAAGAGAAGGAGTGGATGAGTTGGTCACTATATTTTGGACTCTTTTTCTACTACAACTGGCCATTTTTATTAATTTAAAATATTATTACTTGATTTTCATTGGAGGATAGAAATGGACATGGATGGCAGACCCTGGCCGTTGATTATCTTGAATCGATGACTTGGATCGAACCAAAGAAACACAAACAATTTAAAATGCCTATAATGTCCCTTCTAGATGACTTAAATTGATTTAAAAATAATTTAAAATCAATTGAACCAAATAAAATTCAACATCTTTCTAATAAAATACGACAAAATTAAAATGACCACACAAAAAATCTTATTTAATATTCTTGAATATTTTGACAAAATAATAGAAATAAAATGCCCAAGACCGAATAAAAGTCAGACGAAAATTTGCTCGAAAAATTAAGTCGGGCACACTAAAATGATCAGCATAAAATATACTTCTTAAAAAAATACAACATTTCTTTTAGTTCTGAAATAAATTTTCACCGGTTAAACGGCTCAGGCAGGTCAAAATTCAGCTGAAACAGTCGCTGAAAAATATAACGAGCACACAAGGTTAAACTACGCGGACCGTAGATTAAAAATACTGGCGTCTACAATTTTAATTTTGAAACTTTTTACCCGCTGATTTTTGCACGTTCTTGAGAAATGATTCAACCGATTTGTCTGTATTTTTAACAAATTTATTCTGACCGATATTTTAGGTATTATTCATGATGGAATGCATGTCATGATGTTCATATGACGCAAATTAAGAGTGAAATCAATTTTACAAAAATTTAAATATGCCTCGGACAAAATTGGGGTATGACAGCACCTGGGCATGATATTGAGAACTGTTATCCGTTGAAGTATGAGGTGTAAAAGCTTATGAAGAGTGGTATGGTGTCTTTTGAAGACCGCGCGCCTAATGTGAAAGCTAACCCGTTGCCCGCTCATGGGAATTCTTCGGTTAATATGATGGACGGTTGTCCTGGTGAGTACAAAGTTTTTGATGTACGTTTTATCCGGGGATCCTTGGTGCAAATACACAAGGACATTTGTATGGTGAGTGACTGTGAACATGATCACGATGGTTGTGATATTTGTAGCGTGAACCCAAAGGGGTGTGTTATGGTGAAAAGGGACATCCAACGTCTGATGGGTGAAGGCATGATTCAGATTTGTCAATCTCGTCATGATGACGACGTCAATGTCATAGTGCCCTTTTTCAAGCATCAAGAACTGTTGGTGATACAGTATGATAGCAACAATAACAAGAACGTCAGCAATAGATCAGTTTCGCCGTTGGTAATACGGTTAGAGGGCCCAGTCCCGTATGCATCTGATAAGGCTGTACCGTACCAATACAATGCTACAATGATAGAGAATGGTCAAGAGATACCGTTACCTACGACCAGTTCAGTGGTGAGCATTGTCGATGTTACGAAGGTGACCCGCAGTGGTCGAGTTTTTGGACCGGTGTTCCCAGAGAATAAAGAAGAAATAATTGTTGGTAAGAAGGCGGAGGTGCCTAATGAAGATCCGGTTGGTTGTTCAAGGGATAAGTCTGGTGAATCCAGCAACTTGAAAGTCAACGATGGTGATGAGGTACTCCGATTGATTAAGAGGAGTGAATTTAATGTGGTTGAGCAGTTGCTTCAGACTCCCTCAAAGATTTCCGTGTTGTCTCTGCTTTTGAATTCTGAAGCGCACAGAGAAGCACTACAGAGAGTTCTTGAGGAAGCATATGTAGAGCATGATGTTACTGTGGATTAGTTTGATCATATTGTAGCTAACATCACTTCATGCAATAATTTGAGCTTTTGCGATGAAGAACTCTCTAAGGAGGGAAGAAATCATAATCTGGCTTTGCATATTTTGATGAACTGCAAGGAAGATGCTTTGTCAAACGTGCTTGTTGACACCGGGTCGTCACTCAATGTGCTTCCGAAGTCAACTTTGTCAAAGTTATCTTATCAAGGAGCGCCCATGAGATATTGTTGGTGTAAGCCCTAGAGGCCAATACTTTTGGTACTTGTATCGAATTATTTGTTAATAATAAAAGGCTTTTTCTTTATTATGTTTGTTTAATAAAGTCCCTAGAATAGCTAGTCCGTTTAATGTATCAAGTGTGACTTAATCATGAGATCACATTAAACATAAGGACACTATTCTTAAAGTATCCGTAGTCGAGCTTTATTGTGAAGTGGGATAACATTAAAGCATTAAGACTATTATGTATATAGACTGATGATTACATCTCATGGATCATGGATAAGGAGTTATCAAGTCTTAAACATAGGTATGAATATTAAGAGTAATATTTATACTGGATTGACCCGCTATAAGAATACTATATAGAATGTTATGCAAAGTGTCATAAGTTATTCTCATTGTAATAATGGTGTATACCACCCTTCGACCTGAAACCACTATGGACCCTAGATGTAGAGTTGAGTGCCTTATTGCTGATCAAACGTTGTCCGTAACTGGATGACCATAAAGACAGTTGATGGGTACTCCACGAAGCATGCTAAAGGACATGAGTGACCTAGATGGAATTTGCCCATCCTGCGTAACAGGATAAATGTCTATGGGCCCAATATTGAACTAGACAAGGATGATACAATCTATGCCTTGTGATCAATATAGACATAAGGGCAAAAGGGTAATTGTACACATACGTATTATCACAAAAGGATTTGTCAGATCACATGACATTTTCGTGTCTTGGGTAGCAGTGATGTGTTGCTAGATACTGCTCACTATTTATTATGTTAAATACGTGATTTAATATAATTGCCAATGCCGCGAAAACCTACAGGGTCACACACAAAAGGACGGGTTGATGAGAGATAGAGTAACTAAGGAATATCGTAATGTACAGTGCACTTAAGTGAATTGTAGAACATCGTAAGGAACAATATACTTAAGTAGAATACGAAATATGGTAAGGTACCACGCGCTTAAGTGATTTTGACTGTTGGTTAGCCATCTGTCATCTTTCTCTTGTGTGGAAGCTGAGGATGAGGTTGGAACTCCGTTCCAAGACTTATCTATTGCTGCTGAGAAGAGAGTTGGGGCACCTATGTCCTCTCTGAAAGATGCTCAGAAGATTGTTGAAGAAGGTGTTGTTGATTCATGGGGGCGCATGGTAGAGGTCTCCGACAACAAAGGAAGAACTGGTTTGGGGTTCCAAAAGGGCTCGTCAATTGTTAGATCTGAAGAGATGCAACTTAGCTTCCGTAGCGGACGATTCATTCATGGCAATGAACAACACTCAACTGTCGTGCTAGAGGATAGCGAAGAGGAAGACTGCACCAACTTTGTGACGCATGGAAAGACATGCAACAATTGGACTGTTGTTGATATTCCTGTTATTTTGCATCGATCTAAGTAATTGCTTTTATATTTTAAAAATCCTTCTCCTATGCCTAAGGGAGAAGTGAGCATTGTTTAGGCATTTTAAATTGATCATCAATAAAATTAATTATATTCATCCACATCTTTGATGTTTATTTTTACTTTTTGCTTTATTATGAAAATGGTAATCACAAAAAACATAAATAAACAATATAATTGTCCATCTGCATAATATTTGGTCAGGAATTCACTTCTCTAAAATCAAAATATCAAATCATTATGCAGGTTGGTTCCTAACCCCATTGAATACAATGATCCTTCTCCTTCTCCAAATTTTGAATTTCCTGTGTTTGAGGCCGAGGAGGAAAGTGATGTAGAGGTGAGTGAAGAATTGCCTCGTCTTCTAGAGCAAGATGAAAAGATTATTCAGCCGTTTGAAGAGCAGATTGAGCTAGTCAACTTGGGTTCCGAGGATGATGTGAAGGAAGTCAAGATTGGGTCTCGATTATGCCCAGATGCTAAGAAGGGGTTGATTGATCCTATCAAAACATGCCTGGGTTGGATTATGAGATTATGGAGCATAGATTGTCGTTGAAGCCAGGATGCCCCCCAGTCAAGCAGAAATTGAGAAGAACGCATCCTGATATGGCTGTGAAGATCAAAGAGGAAGTGCAGAAGCAGGTTGATGTCAGTTTCCTTGTGACTGCTGAGTATCCGCAATGGGTGGCCAATATTGTGCCTGTGCCAAAGAAAGATGGAAAAGTCCGCATGTGTGTCGACTATAGAGATTTGAATAAAGCCAGTCCGAAAGATAATTTCCCTCTGCCACACATTGATATGTTGGTAGACAATACTGCTAAATTCAAAGTCTTTTCGTTTATGGATGGATTTTCCGGATATAATCAGATTAAGATGGCACCTGAAGATATGGAGAAGACCACATTCATTACACCCTGGGGAACATTCTATTATAGAGTGATTCCTTTCGGTCTAAAGAACGCTGGTACAACTTACTAGAGAGCAATGACTACTCTTTTTCATAATATGATGCATAAAGAGATTGAAGTTTATGTCGATGACATGATTGCTAAATCAATTGATGAAGAGGAATATGTTGAGCATTTGTTGAAACTATTCCAGCGTTTGAGGAAGTATAAACTCCGCTTGAATCCCAATAAGTGTACTTTTGGTGTTCGTTCTGGTAAGTTGTTGGGCTTTATTGCAAGTGAGAAGGGTATTGAAGTTGATCCTGCCAAGGTCAAAACAATACAAGAGATGCCTGCGCCTAAAACTAAGAGGCAAGTCAGAGGTTTTCTCGACCGCTTGAATTATATTTCCAGATTCATTTCCCACATGACTGCCACATGTGCGCCTATATTCAAGCTTCTTCGGAAAGATCATTCTTGTGATTGGACCGAAGACTGCCAGAAAGAATTTGATAGTATCAAGGAATATTTACTTGAACCTCCTATTTTGTCTCCACCTGTTGAAGGAAGATCGTTGATCATGTAGTTGACTGTGCTAGAAGATAGTATGGGTTGTGTTCTTGGTCAGCAAGATGAGACTGGAAAGAAAGAATTTGCAGTTTACTACCTCAGTAAGAAGTTCACCGATTATGAGACTCGTTATTCTATGCTCGAGAGAACTTGTTGCGCATTGGCTTGGGCTGCTAAGTGTCTGCGCCAGTATATGTTGAATCATACCACTTGGTTGATATCCAAAATGGATCCAATCAAGTATATATTTGAGAAGCCTGCTTTAACTGGGAGGATTTCCCGTTGGCAGATGTTGTTATCAGAGTATGATATCGAATAACGATATCAGAAAGCGATAAAAGGTAGTATCTTGGCTGATGTCATACAGTGAACTGACCTGGTGTGTTTTTGCTTTGGAAAGCAAATGTCGCGGATAGCAAGAGTCGCCACCGACTTTTATTTTATCCAATAAGGAAAGGTGGAAAAGAACAAGAAAGACCTTAATTAGATTTTTGGGTTCGGGAGGTACATTATACAAAGGGAAGGTGTTAGCACCCTTTGTATCCATGGTTATCCATGGGCTCTTAATTGCTTGATCACTTATGTTTTTTTCTTGTCTAAAAAAGTGTTTGTGAACTGCTTAGAAAATATTTTGAAAAGAGAGTTTAACTTTGTAATGATTCTTGTACGAATGTATACAAAGTATTTATCTCGTGTAATTTTGAAAGCTGTTTAGAAAAATATAACTTGGTAATGATTCTAGTACGAATGTATACTAAGTGGTGATTTTCTAGTAGATGTTTTGCAATGTGTGAGGTATGAAAAGTATTTTGAGTTGTGATTCAGCATTTAAGAGTTATACCTACCCAAGGTCTTTGTGGGCATTTCCTATCCTTATGAGGGTAAAACTGTCCTTACTATTGAGAAGTAAGTAGTTTTATCCTTTGGATGTAAAAGGGACATCGTAGGGTCATCGATTGGTCATTGAAGGCAACATTTGTAAGGATACCTTAGCATTCGAAGGGACGATCATCATTTAACCGTAGGCTACAACGACGGGTCATCGAGGGACAAAAATCATATATTTGCAGGCAACATCCGAGGGACTATGATTTATCTTATAGGGACATGATGATTTAACCGAAGGGTCTTTGCTAAGTGTATCCCCACATTCGCGGGACATGACCGTAATACCGTAATACCGTAATACCGTAAGGCAACAAAGAGAGGTCCAAGATCACATATTCAAAGGCAATATTTTATAATCAATTAGGTAATTAGGATGAATCTCCACATTAAAATCAATTAAGTAATTAGGATGAATCTCCCCAAGGGTATCCCACAAATAAAGTGGAATACTTAGCAAGCTACCTTTTCCGGGAGTATGTGAACCCTTACAAAATTCAGCAAACAGGTCAGAATACCAAATCAGGGTGCAATCGAGAATTGCACCAAACAAAAGGAATCACAACAGTACTGATGTCAGGTAAACAATGCATGGTGATAATAAAACACGTCAGATGAGCAAAGATCAAAACAGAAAAGTCAGCGACTGTCATGTTCGCTGCTGCCTCGCCTAGCGAGGGCCTGGAGAACACTCGCTACATGTTCGCTTAGCGATGTGCTAGCGAACGGTTGCAGGTTTTGAATTTTAGAACAGTACGATTTCAGCAAGCTTCAAACCTTATGGCATCCATTATAGCAATTACATGGTTAAACATTCAAGATATTCAGACATATTTAAACCCACAGGCAAAACCTCAAATATATTTATGAATTCAATTATAATATCACATGTAAATTAAGAACATAAAGCGGTCATAGTAATGCAAACCTGTTTGCAATTGAATTGCAACCTTGAATTGGCAAGTCACTTTTAGGGTTGGCGCTGGATTGAATTGGGCGGAGGTAACCTTTGTGCAGATGAGTTTCCTTCAGGGCTTCCTTTAGGGTTGCTTTAGGGTTTCTCTGAATTCTCTGGGTTAGCCTCCAGGGTTTGCTGTGCCTTCTTTCTATCTCTCTGTTTTCGTTCTCCTTTTCGTCCTCCTTTTCGTCCTCCTTTTCGTTCTCCTTTTCGTCCTCCTTTTCGTTCTCCTTTTTGTCCTCCTTTTCGTCCTCCTCTCTTCTGACTGAGGTCTTGGTATTTATAGTGATTTTTTGTGACCTAATGGGCTCAGAATGAAGCCCAAAAATTCTGGTATTCGCAAGCTTCGCTAGGCGAGTGGTGTAGCGAAGGGTTCGCTAGGCGAAGGATTTGCTCGCCTAGCGAGCATGCCAGTTTAAGTCCTTTTCTGGATTGGGTCACCTGTGTGGTGGGCCTTTGTTCCTTTAAGATCAATGTCTTGAAAATGTGTTGAAAGATTAACGGGCAAATTTTGGGGTATGACAACTGCCCCTGCTCAATATTCTTAAACCGAGAGAGTTAGAATGGTATGTACGCCATTCGTGGTCTGGAGGTGGAAGATTATTGAACACTAGAATGCCCCAAAATTTTGCACTTGTTAATTAGTCTTGATGGAGATAGGCTTAACGATGCCATCCAGGAAGTTTGATGATGAGAGCTTCAGAGTGCGTCGTACATCATACCACATTTGAAGACATGGGTGCCACACCGGGTCGTATGCTAGACCGTATAGTGAGTCATTCGTTAGGCGATATTAGGGTGAGCTGAACCTGATGAGATAAGGATCCGAATGAGTCATACACTACTGGGGATAAAGGATCAGAATGGATCATACGCTAGATCGTATCTGAATAGCAGAATGAGTTGTCCATTAGGCGGGTGACTTCACTGGGGATGAAAGATCAGAATGGATCGTACGCTAGATCGTATCTGAGTTGCAGAATGAGCCGTTCATTAGGCCGTATCTGAGGATGAAAGGTGAGTCGTACGCTAGACCATGTTTCAGAATGTACCGTACGCTAGGTAGTATCTGAGGAATAAAGATCAGAATGGATCGTACGCTAGATCGTATCTGAGTGGCAGAATGAGCCGTCCATTAGGTTGTATATGAGGATGAAAGGGTAGTCGTACGCTAGACTACATTTCAGAATGTACCGTACACTAGGTAGTATCTGAGAAATAAAGATCAGAATGGATCGTACGCTAGATCGTATCTGAGTGGCAGAATGAGCCGTCCATTAGGCTGTATCTGAGGATGAAAGGGTAGTCGTACGCTAGACTACATTTCAGAATGTACCGTACGCTAGGTAGTATCTGAGGAATAAAGATCAGAATGGATCGTACGCTAGATCGTATCTGAGTGGCAGAATGAGCCGTCCATTAGGCTGTATCTGAGGATGAAAGGGTAGTCGTACGCTAGACTACATTTCAGAATGTACCGTACGCTAGGTAGTATCTGAGGAATAAAGATCAGAATGGATCGTACGCTAGATCGTATCTGAGGGGATGAACATCCAAATGGGTCGTACGCTAGACCGTATTGGAACAGCTGGAGGAACCATACGTTAGGCGGAATCAGAATGAACCGTACGTTAGGCTATATCTGACAATATTTGTATATGTTGTATTTGCAATAAATGTCTGCGATGGGCTTAAAGATGCCATCACTAGGAGGATATCAGAATGCTTGTCAGAATGAATGTTCATATGGATTACATCTGAAAGATGTATCTGAACCTTGAATGTAATCAATAAGAGTATCCGTCTGAATGGATCTTTATTTTGACTGTACCAGGAGGATGATTAACCTGAAAAGTAAAGTTAGCTTCATGCCATGTCATGATGCATGAGATGTGTTATGCTTTCGAAAATAAATGCGAACATTATATGCCTGCATATGCTGTGAAATGATGTAATGAATGAATTATGCGTCTGGGAAGTTCTGCTAGGGGAAAATAAATCCCGAGATTCCGGTTGGAGACATTTGTGTTGATGACCCTTTCTCAGCTGGGGGTATTTGATTTCTGTCTGATGGTAAAACATTCAACCGGACCTGGCTGGGGATAAACAGATGACCAGTTGTCTAGTAATGCCAATTTCTTATGGGGAATAACTGGTTTTGCTGGGGGGTAGAATTAGCAACGGATTCATTAGAAAGCATGGTTAGATCTTATCCTCGATCCCGAAGTCTTTTAGTAATTGTGATCTCTATTTTATGTATGTATTTTTGGTAAACATCGATCATATTCAAATGCATATATTAATTCAAATTAAATCAATGGACGTTTACGCAAACAACACAGAGAAAGTAAAACAAAAGCATCTTTTTGGAAATAAAATTGTATTGATTTTTGAAAGAGGGCCTATAAACAGGCAATTTGAATACAAGGAGACAGAAATCCTAGTAAGAGGAAATTGTCAAGAAAGCAAAGAACAAGCTATGAAGGAAAAGTCCTATTGACTTTAATTCTGCTACTGTCATTATGTCTTCAAGCGTCTCATCTCCTGCTGTCGGATAGAAGTGATTGGCTTGTTCAGTCCCTTTGACTTGGGTAAAGCTGACTGAGAACGGGACATAGTCATACGCTTTAATCCCTAATTTTTTCCTGGACCGCCTTTTCAGGTTTTCAGTCCACCAGGAAACCCTTTTTTGCTCAAGCCGCCTTTTCAGGTTTTCGACTTGCCGGGTGTACATTTTTATATGTTTATCCCTAATTTTTGCCCGAACCCTTTTGGTTCGTCGGGATGCCCTTACTTTTGCCTAGATACGTTGACCTAGCGGGTCTCTTTTATGCGTAGTATTTTTTAACTATGTCTGCGTTCACGGGATGCGGGAAGTCTTCGCCATCCATTGTAGCAAGCATCAGGGCTCCACCAGAGAATACCCTCTTAACTACAAACGGCCCATCGTATGTGGGAGTCCATTTGCCTCTAGAATCACCTTGTGGTAGAATGATACGCTTTATTACCAAGTCGCCAATTTGATATACCTGTCTCTTGACTTTCTTATTAAACGCATGGGTCATGCACTTCTGATATATTTGTCCATGACAAACAGCCGCGAGTCTCTTTTCATCAATCAAATTTATCTGATCGAGTCGAGTCTGAATCCATTCGTCTTCCTCTAAGCCTGCATCTTTCATAATTCTTAGAGAGGGAATCTGAACTTCCACCGGTAAAACGGCTTCCATTCCGTAGACTAAAGAGAAAGGCATTGCCCCCGTCGAAGTGCGTACTGAAGTGCGATAACCATGAAGAGCAAAGGGTAACATCTCATGCCAGTCTTTGTATGTTACTGTCATCTTTTGTATAATCTTCTTAATATTTTTATTAGCAGCTTCTACGGCGCCATTCATCTTTGTCCGGTACGGAGAAGAGTTATGGTGTTTTATTTTGAGCTGCGTGCAGAGTTCAGTAATCATCTTGTTGTTCTTCCGGAGAGAGCAGGTTTCTCAGATGTATATTTGATAAGATCCATCTTAGAAATCAATAAAGTGGTATGATTCAACATATACTGTCTTAGTCGGCGAGCAGCCTAAGCCAAAGCATAGCAAGCTTTCTCGAGCTGTGAGTATCTTGTTTCACAGTCGGTACCTTTTGCTAAGGTAGTATATTGCATGCTCTTTTCGACCAGATTCGTCATGTTGCCCCAACACACACCCTATTGAATTTTCTAACACGGTCAAATACATGATTAGAGGTCTTCCTTCAACTGGTGGCATCAGATTTATAGGTTCTTGGAGATACTTCTTGATTTTGTCAAAAGCTTCTTGACATTCATCATTCCATATCATCTCTTGATTTTTCCAGCGAAAACCTCTACATAGTCACGTAACATCCGACTCAATCTTTCTTTGACACTGTTTTCCAAGCCTGCTCCTATTTTGACTTCTTTCTTGTCTACTTCAGTACCCAGATTTACAACCTCAATTGATTCCTCATGCGGCTGTATAGTCTTTTCTTCTTGTAGTAACAGTCTGGCAAGTTCTCCAGGGACTTCACAATCTTCCTCACCTCCATCCTCGGCTTGGTAGATCGGATTTTCAAAGTCATAATGAACAGTAGCAGAATTATTATCCACAGGATCCAGAGTGGATATGGATCGGCGAATTGTTACGTGAGTATGTGCAAGAAAACATAGCTTATTTGAAAGATGACAGGAAAGATAAAGAGCGCAATATTTGAATGCAAAAAGGTCCATTGGTTTATTGAATGTGAATATGCTTATGAAAATGACAAAGCCTTTAACAAAATTTAATACATTAAAATAAGCAATAACAATTACTCCTGACTAAAGGAAATCAGGATAGTGTCTTCAGCCTTCCAATTATCGAGTCCGTCACCAATTGTTGGGAAAATCCAGCTATCCAAGTCACAATCGTTATCAGCATCTTCTACAGCATTGACAGTCTTGTCATGATTAGGCAGAGGAGCAGTGATGACCTTAGGAGTCTCCGGAGGATCAGAGGTATCCGCCCGTATCTTTCCACTTCGAATGCCGCGTTCAACATGCTCACCTGTTAATATAAGTTCAGTGAAACCCGATGAGGAACTTCTCAATAGATGGTTGTAGAATGGGCCAGTCAGTGTGCTCATCAACATGTCCACTAATTCTCGATCAGTCATGGGGGGTTTGACTCTGCCAGTCAAATCTCTCCATCTTTGAGCATATTCTTTGAAGCATTCTTTAGATCCCATAGTCATATTCTGCAACTGTAGCCGAGTAGGTGCTAATTCAGAATTATACTGGTAATGCTTGTAGAAAGTTGTCGCTAAATCAGTCCAGGTGCGGATGTCAGAGCTCTCGAGCTGATAGTACCATTCTAACTGTGTGCCAGACAGACTCTCTTGGAAGAAATGGATCCATAGTTTCCTATCAGTGGTATACGGCTGAATCTTTCTCACATAAGCTCTCAGATACATCTGAGGACAAGATGCACCATCGTACTTAGTGAAAGCGGGGACCTTGAATTTGCAAGGAATGACCACATCAGAGACCAGACCCAAGCTTTCGAAATCCAGATCGGGTGCCTTCTGACCCTCCATAGCTAGCATACGTTCTTCTAGCAACTTATACTTATCATCTCTTGGAGAGTGCTGTTCATTTTCATAATCTTCATCGTCGTCCTCATGGTTGAAAGGATCAGCATTCTCATCTTCCAAATCATCTTCTGTCCCATCTTCTTGATCCTTCGGAATTCTTATCTTGACTCCTGCAGCCTGTCCTTTAAGCCTTCTTCCCGGGTTAATGTAACTCACAGGTTTCTTGTCTTTCTTCTTTTCGAGCAAGAGAGCATTCAGTTCCTCCTGCCTCTTGGATAAGTTCAAGATCATCTCCTGAAATTGAGCATTCTGAGCCTGGAGATCTTTGACAGTTTGTTCGAGGTCCATTTTTCTGTTTAGAGGGAAGACCGTGAGAACAATGATCCTTTAGAATACCTGTTATGCAATGCTATGTTATGCTATGCAATGTATGAAATGTTTTCAAGGACTTTTGGAATTTAACTTTGCGTAAACCACCAAAAAAGGGGAACTTTTATTAATAATTTCTTTAATCGATGTTCATTACAAAAAGAATAATAAAAATACAATGAAAGCTCAAGTCTCCCAGGGACGGCTTCTTTTTGGGCGAAGATATGCATTGAGTCTTCGTTCCTCATTAAGTTGGCTGGTGAGCTCTAACACTTTCTTCCTTTCAGCACAGAACTGGGCTTCAAAAGTATCCCTTTCCTCTCTCAACTGGATCCAGGATCTCTTCAATTCTTCAACATTGGTAGGCATATCTGGATAAGGAATGATCTGAGGAGTACCTCCTTCAACTCCTGGTTCAACAATCAGCGGTCCGACTGCAAGATATGGCATGACAAGTTCACGAGCTCTGGCGCGTACCCATCTGAGACAAGGTTCCATAGGAATAGAGTTTTTCTGTCCTAAAGTGCTTCTTTTCACCATGCTCCAAGCTCATACAAATATTTGACGGAGACCTTGGGAATCGTTGTCATAGTCAAACACAGTGCCTTGGATAATTATCTCATGTGGGCCATCTCTTCGAGCATAACCAAATTGACGTAGGGCTAAAGCTGGGTTATAAGTAATACCTCCTCTTATCCCTAGGAATGGTATGTTAGAGAATTCTCCGCAACGGTCAATGATGATAACGTTTTCCTCGAGATGAGGACACTAATGAATGTCTGAATGGGAAAGCGACATTATCCTTTGAGACCATTTCAAATTTTGCTCATTCTTCAAGACTGATGGAGGAAGGTGCGAAATAAACCACCTGGATAATAAAGGTATGCAGCACATAAGAGTCCCTTACCTTTTCATAGTACGAGTGTGAAGGGAATGCAAAATGTCTCCAAGCAAGGTAGGCACAGGGTTATGAGTGAGAAATATCTTAATGGCATTCATGTCTATGAATTGGTCTGGATTAGGGAATAACACCAAACCATAGATTAGTAATGCTAGGACATCTTCGAAAGCATGGACATCCATAACTTTTAAGAATTCTCGGGCCTTATTTATCAGAAATTTGGCAAGTAAACCCTTAACTCCACTTCTTGTTACCCAATTAGTTTCAATGTCGGACTTTGTCATGTGTAAAGCTGCGGCAACTTCTTCAGACTTCGGAATCTTTTCTAAACCACTGAAAGGCGTTTGATCAAGGATAGGTACCCCAAGCAGCCTGGAGAATTCTTCTAATGTGGGTACCAACTGATAATCTGGGAATGTGAAGCAATGATGTTTAGGATCGAAGAACTGGAATAGAACTCTCATCATATCTTCTTTGAAACCGGTGGTAACTAGATTGAGGAGGGAACCATGTTTCTTGATGAACTGAGCATGATTGGGAAGTTCTGACACCAAATCCTTGAGTTGAGGAGAGATTGCTACAAAATTGATCCGGATGGTCTTCCTGGAAGCCATAGCCCTGTTACAGAGCAAAGTTAAATCCCTAAGTCCTTGAAATGGTTAGTACAATGCCATGATGTTATGATATTATAATGTTATGTAAGTAACAAACACAAGCAAGTCACACAACAATCATTCCTAAGTTTTAAGGCTTGCATGAGTTCCATAGGTAAGTACCCTCCCCACTGAAGTTTGGTTGGTTCAACCTGTCCTAGAATAGTAATCGGGTTCTAAAAGGATCTCCAATCATTGACCTTCCCTTAAGTCCACTTCAGTGCAACACCAAGTGGTTGACCAAAGCTTCCCTAAAGTCCAATCTCAAAGAGTGTAGTATCGAGTCTCAACCAACCCCAGTCGGAATCGAAGTCAATTATCTCACTACTTTCTAATGGCGAGGATGAGTCAATTAGGGTTCTAAAGGTCTGGTTAATGCTTTGATGACACCACGTAGACGCCAAATTTCTCCTCAATTAAACATGAGGAACATCAGGACATCTAAAGTGTCACATTAACCGTAGCCATCATTTTAACCATTCCAGTATACGCCGGATAGTCGCGATGATCTCTTGCTACTTACCTAAGGTACACTAGATCCGGGTGTAGGATCTTTCACTCAAGCATAAAATACCCAAGCAATCCCTTAAAAGTAAAGCAGATAATTCAAATAAGTGATCTTTTTTTTTTAAGGCAACCTCTCTCTTTTATTCCCCAGCAGAGTCGCCAGTTCTATCATACGGTGAACTGACCTGGTGTGTTTTTGCTTTGGAAAGCAAATGTCGCGGATAGCAAGAGTCGCCACCGACTTTTCTTTTATCCAATAAGGAAAGGTGGAAAAGAACAGGAAAGACCTTAATTAGATTTTTGGGTTCGGGAGGTACATTATACAAAGGGAAGGTGTTAGCACCCTTTGTATCCATGGTTATCCATGGGCTCTTAATTGCTTGATCACTTATGTTTTTTTCTTGTCTGAAAAAGTGTTTGTGAACTGCTTAGAAAATGTTTTGAAAAGAGAGTTTAACTTTGTAATGATTCTTGTACGAATGTATACAAAGTATTTATCTCGTGTAATTTTGAAAGCTGTTTAGAAAAATAAAACTTGGTAATGATTCTAGTACGAATGTATACCAAGTGGTGATTTTCTAGTAGATGTTTTGCAAAGTGTGAGGTATGAAAAGTATTTTGAGTTGTGATTCAGCATTTAAGAGTTATACCTACCCAAGGTCTTTATGGGCATTTCCTATCCTTATGAGGGTAAAAATGTCCTTACTATTGAGAAGTAAGTAGTTTTATCCTTTGGATGTAAAAGGGACATCGTAGGGTCATCGATTGGTCATTGAAGGCAACATTTGTAAGGATACCTTAGCATTCGAAGGGACGATCATCATTTAACGTAGGCTACAACGACGGGTCATCGAGGGACAAAAATCATATATTTGCAGGCAACATCCGAGGGACTATGATTTATCTTATAGGGACATGATGATTTAACCGAAGGGTCTTTGCTAAGTGTATCCCCACATTCGCGGGACATGACCGTAATACCGTAATACCGTAATACCGTAATACCGTAAGGCAACAAAGAGAGGTCCAAGATCACATATTCAAAGGCAATATTTTATAATCAATTAGGTAATTAGGATGAATCTCCACATTAAAATCAATTAAGTAATTAGGATGAATCTCCCCAAGGGTATCCCACAAATAAAGTGGAATACTTAGCAAGCTACCTTTTCCGGGAGTATGTGAACCCTTACAAAATTCAGCAAACAGGTCAGAATACCAAATCAGGGTGCAATCGAGAATTGCACCAAACAAAAGGAATCACAACAGTACTGATGTCAAGTAAACAATGCATGGTGATAATAAAACACGTCAGATGAGCAAAGATCAGAACAGAAAAGTCAGCGACTGTCATGTTTGCTGCTGCCTCGCCTAGCGAGGGCCTGGCGAACACTCGCTACATGTTCGCTTAGCGATGTGCTAGCGAACGGTTGCGGGTTTTGAATTTTAGAACAGTACGATTTCAGCAAGCTTCAAACCCTATGGCATCCATTATAGCAATTACATGGTTAAACATTCAAGATATTCAGACATATTTAAACCCACAGGCAAAACCTCAAATATATTCATGAAGTCAATTATGATATCACATGTAAATTAAGAACATAAAGCGGTAATAGTAATGCAAACCTGTTTGCAATTGAATTGCAACCTTGAATTGGCAAGTCACTTTTAGGGTTGGCGCTGGATTGAATTGGGCGGAGGTAACCTTTGTGCAGATGAGTTTCCTTCAGGGCTTCCTTTAGGGTTGCTTTAGGGTTGCTCTGAATTCTCTGGGTTAGCCTCTAGGGTTTGCTGTGCCTTCTTTCTATCTCTCTGTTTTCGTTCTCCTTTTCGTCCTCCTTTTCGTCCTCCTTTTCGTTCTCCTTTTCGTCCTCCTTTTCGTTCTCCTTTTCGTCCTCCTCTCTTCTGACTGAGGTCTTGGTATTTATAGTGATTTTCTGTGACCTAATGGGCTCAGAATGAAGCCCAAAAATTCTGGTATTCGCAAGCTTCGCTAGGCGAGTGGTGTAGCGAAGGGTTCGCTAGGCGAAGGATTTTCTCGCCTAGCGAGCATGCCAATTTAAGTCCTTTTCTGGATTGGGCCACCTGTGTGCTGGGCCTTTGTTCCTTTAAGATCAATGTCTTGAAAAATGTGTTGAAAGATTAACGGGCAAATTTTGGGGTATGACAGCTGACCATTTGGCTCACCAACCAATTGAAGATTACTAGTCAGTACAGTATGACTTTCCTGATGAAGAGATTTTGTACTTGAAGATGAAAGACTGTGATGAACCATTGCTAGAAGAAGGGCCAGAACCTGGTTCCCGTTGGGGCATGGTATTTGATGGAGCTGTTAATCAATATGGAAATGACATTGGGGAAGTGATTATTACTCCTCAAGGAACGCATCTACCATTTACAGATAGATTGACTTTCAAGTGTACAAACAACATGGCAGAATATGAAGCTTGCATTATGGGGCTTGAAGAGGCCATGAATCTCAGAATCAAGTATTTTGATGTCTTCGGTGATTCCGCTTTGCTTGTGAATCAAATCAAAGGAGAATGGGAGACAAATCAACCCGGTTTAGTACCATATAGAGATTATGCAAGGAGGATTTCAACTTTCTTTACAAAGGTTGAATTTCATCATATCCCTCGATATGAGAACCGGATGGCAGATGCTCTTGCAACGTTGGCATCAATGATTGTAGTGAAGTATTAGAATGAAGTTCCCAATTTATCTGTGATGCGTCTTGATATGTCAGCTCATGTGTTTACTATTGAAGAGATCAAAGATGAGAAGCCGTGGTATTACGACATCAAATGTTTCCTCCAAAGTCAGATTTACCCGCCTAGGGCATCTTTGAAAGATAAGAAGACTTTAAGAAGATTAGCCGGTAATTTCTACTTGAATGGTGATGTACTGTACAAGAGAAACTTTGACATGGTTTTTCTCAGATGCGTGGATAGACACGAAGCAGACTTGTTGATGACTGAAGTGCACGAAGGATCCTTTGGTACTCATTCCAATGGACATGCAATGGCGAAGAAGATGTTGCGAGCAGGTTACTATTGGCTGACAATGGAATCTAATTGTTGCAAGTTTGTGAAGAAGTGCCACAAGTGTCAAATATATGCTGATAAGATTCATGTTTCTCCGACACTATTAAATGTTATCTCTTCCCCATGGCCTTTCTCCATGTGGGGAATTGATATGATTGGGATAATTGAGCCCAAAGCTTCGAATGGACATCATTTCATTTTGGTGGCAATTGACTACTTCACAAATTGGGTTGAAGCGGCATCGTATGCAAATGTAACCAAGCAAGTTGTTGTAAGGTTTATCAAGAATCAGATTATATGCCGTTATGGTGTGCCGAGTAAGATCATTACTGATAATGGATCGAACTTGAATAACAATATGATGGAAGCTCTTTGCAAAGACTTCAAGATTGCACATCATAATTCTTCTCCCTACAGACCCAAGATGAATGGGGTTGTTGAAGCTGCGAATAAGAACATCAAGAAGATTATCTAGAAGATGGTTGTCACATATAAAGATTGGCATGAGATGCTCCCGTTTGCTTTACATGGGTATCGTACATCCGCCCGCACTTCAACAGGGGCAACCCCTTTCTCTCTTGTGTATGGTATGGAAGCAGTACTCCCCGTAGAGGTTGAGATTCCTTCATTGCGTGTGCTCATGGAAGCCAAGTTGACTAAGGCTGAATGGTATCAGACCAGGTTTGACCAGCTGAATTTGATTGAAGAGAAGAGATTGACTGCCATGTGTAATGGTTAGTTATATCATTAGAGAATGAAGAAAGCTTTTGATAAGAAGGTCAAACCTCGTGTGTTCAGAGAAGGTGACCTTGTGCTCAAGAAGATTTTATCGTTTAAGCCAGATTCCAGAGGAAAATGGACTTCCAATTATGAAGGCCCATATGTTGTTAAGAGAGCCTTTTTAGGCGGTGCCTTGATTCTTACAACTATGGAGAAGTTGACTAAGGCCCATATGTTGTCTCCAAAGCAAGTAAAAAGAATATCAACAGCTTTTTAGTAAAAAGCAAGTCCTTAAGTGCGAAGCATCTGAGGTTCCCCAAGCAGTTAACCTTTTGGATATCCCTAGGCGTTTGCGTTGATTTGGTTCCTCGGCGGAGTGTTTGATCCTCGGCAGAGTTTATTTCGTTATCCCCAGTTGAGTTGGTTGATTCAAATACCCTGCGACGTGTCCTTGTCCCCGACAGAGTTTCGGCCTTCTCTAGTGGAGTTCGTATTTCCTCAGCAAATGGAACGTCATCAGAAGATGTTTGATCTTCCCCAGTAGATTGTTTTGGTGCCCCCACCAGTTGCTGTATCTTTGCTCCCAGTCAGAGTTTCCTCTGGGTTTCTGAGCAACATTTTGTTGATTATCTTCTTTGTAGGGTTGCCTCCCATTTTTATGGTGTTGACCTAAAATTCCCCACAAAGTTGATGTTGTTTTTATCCTCACCAGATCTCCTCTTTCCCCAACCAGGGTTGAGCCTTTGGGATGTTGATTTCTCTATCCTCCAGCAGTTTGTCTCCATACTTTGTGGATTGACTGAGGATTGTACCGGTGGTTGAATTTCTTTGCGACACCTCTGTATCCTGTGTGATCGTTTGGGCAGCATAATCATCATATATACATATACATATACATTAATATAATTTCATAATTTGCATATCTCGCATCTTCATATTTGATTTGTTTGAGATTCTCATTCTATGTTATGGCGGTACTTTATCCCAATACCAAATCTGGTGTCTGTCCTCTTTCAATTGTAGGGTGTCATCCCCTTAGGCAGAAAGACTTTAACCTTTCTCTGTTTCCCCACTAAGTTTGTTTCCTCGTGGATGATGGTTATTTCAGTTTCCTCTCCAGTAGATTTTCTAAATGGAGTTGCTCCCTTTGAGATATGTCCCCAATGGGTTGAGTCTTGATTGATTGCTTCCTTCTAGATATTACCTAGATGGATCCTTTGGTCCCCTAAGAGTCTATTACCCAGTAACTGGTAATATTCTTCTTAGTTTGCAGTTCGTTACTTCTTGTCCAATACCCAGCAAAAGTACCATTTGGTCTCCTCAGTAGAGTCCCCTGAAAGTATATCCTTGATATGTTCACTTTAACCGGTGACAAATATCTTTCCTTCCCCCGCGTGAGTCCATCCTTGATATGTTCACTTTAACCAGTGATGGATGTTCTCATTCTTTGGTATTCTACCCAGTAAAAAGGTAGTTGTAATCCCTATTTTGTTTCTCAGAGAGTTGATCCTTGATATGTTCATCTTAATCGATGACAGATTTTCTTCTCCTTGTCGGTCTTCTACCAAGTAACCGGTAGTTGTAAATCCTACTTTTTTCCCCTGTGCAGAGTTAATCCTTGATATGTTCACCTTAACCAGTGAAATATTTTCTCTTCTTGGTATTCTATCCAGTAACAGATAGATGTAGTTCCTATTTTCTCCCCTTTCAGAGTCCATCCTTGATATGTTCATCTTAACCGGTGACAGATTTTCTCTTTGATTTGGTCTTTTACCCAGTAACCGGTAGTTATAAATCCTATTTTGCCCCCTCGCAGAGATAATCCTTGATATGTTCATCTTAACCGATGACAAATTTTCTCTCCGACGTTTTTCTATCCAGTTTTCGATAGATGTAATTCATCCCTTTTGTTCAGTTGGTATATCCTTGATATGTTCATCCTAACCGATGACGGGTATCCTCCTTGACATCCCCAAGAAAGTCTATCCTTTGTATGTTCATCCTAACTGATGACGGATTTTCTTCCCTGTTGAGTTTATCCTTGGTATGTTCATCCTAACCAATGACAGATACTCTCACCCTTGGTCTTCTGCCCAGTAACTGGTAGTTGTAAATCCTATTTTCCACAGTTTTCCCCAGCAAGGCTATTCTTACCCAGTAACCAGTAATGAATACTCCCTCCTGGCGGTTCCCAGCGAGTCATCCTTGATATGTTCATCCTAACCGGTGACGGATGGTCTCTCTGTCAGATCTTTATTATCTCCTTACCTAGTAACATGTAGTAGATAATAGATTTCTGCTCCTCCTGTGTTGAAAAGTGTTTTTCTCTCCAGTTGAGTTGAGTGTGCATTTCCTTAGTGAAATCATGGTTCCCCTGCACGAGTCGAGTACTTCACTTTTGTCCTGACGTATTCGTATTCCCTACAGATGTTGTTGGCCCTCAGCGAGTCATCCTTGATATGTTTACCCTAATCGGTAATGGATGTCCTCTCTGTCAGATTATGTTATCTTCCTACCTGTAAGACCCCAATTTTGACCCTAAGATCCCTCGTGCAATTTCGTCATAAGCATAAGCATTGGGATCATGCCTTGGCATCCTCCTTACCCCTCCTTCATTGGGTTTGTTTTAGGAGAGATCACCAAGCACTTTGTGATTATATCATACTTGTATATTATCATTTTACTAACTAAAATACCAAATATATCTCTTTGTATTTGCCTAACTCTTTTGTAGGAAGGGCATGATCTCATTGATTCATCAAGTCCACATCTAGGGTTTGAGACCATCATGAACAAAGAGCACAACCAAATAATTGATTCAAGAAAGGTTATAAACATCATATATGAGTCCCATTGATCTCTACATGTTATATTGATCAAGTTTGCTTCAAGAGTTTGAGGGTGATTTGCCTTGGAAACCCTAGTTTGACTGGGTATCTTGAGTAACTTTTCCAATAAGCTATCTCACCAATTGATCAAATTTCTCAAGGGGTGTAAACCCTAATTTTGACCCTAAGATCCCTCATGACATCATGTTATTACACAAGTACATTGCCTCAAGGATCATAGCATGTTTGGCTCCTTAACCCTAGGGTTGGGATTTGTGTGAGTGGTTTGAGACCACCAAGCATGCTTGTATTATATATTATTGCTTTTGTTATTTGATTACTAACCAAAAGCACAAAAATATATCACTAACCCTTTTTGTTTTGAAGCTCAAGTGATCATGTGCCACAATGCTCCTAGGAGGCTTCTAAGCTCAATGAAGTTGCTAGATGAAGATGAGATTAAGCATGACAATGGTCCACAAAGTTCCTAATCATCATATGTGTCTCCCAAGTATCTCAATTTTCCAATTTTATCAAGATAACCCAAAGGGCTTGAGGATTGTTTCCCAAGGAAACCCTAATTCAACTGTGCTTTGACTGTGCCTTGCCCATGAAGCAACCTCAACCTATGATCAAATTTAACCAAGGGAAGTTATTTAATTCACTATTTTATGCATATACGAGCCTATGTGACGCCTCTCAATCATTTATTCATCAAGATTGGAAGTTTGGCCTTGAAAAGTTGACCAGTCAAGTCATCTGACTAAACTGAAGATCACTGAGATACAACTTTTAATGTGTTTGTCAAATGAAGATGACCCCAAGAGAAAAAATGTTCTTAAGAACCATATTAACAACTTCCATGTTCATCAAAAATACATTTTAAACTTTTAAGGTCACCATTCATTTCAAAACATTATAGGTCATTTTGACTTAAACCCTAATTTTGGGTCAACTTCCCAAGGACCTAACTTCCTTAATTTTTATGATTTTGAGGTGATACAAAATGAATTGGAAAGCTTAAAATGTCTAGTTCAAATGTTATGTTGGACAAAATTTCATAATCCTAAAAGAAATACAAGTGATAATACAAAACATTATAGGTCACCTTGGACCTAAGTCATTGAATTTGAAAAAGTTCCCAACTTCAAATGCCCATAACGTTTTCATGAAAAATACAAATGATGCAAAATTTGAGTATAAATTGATCATCTTGAAAATATCTACAACTTTGATGTTGGAGGTGTTTCCATTTGAAGCTTGCATCATTGAAACAGAGGGGCTTGAAGAGGCTTGCTTTTAGTGAAAATTTTCAAAGGGTGACTTAGACATGTTTTGTGCCCAAACTTTCACAGCTAGTTTTCACTAATTTCAAAATGCCAAATGGATTTTTGCCCAACATGACTTTTGTTCCTTATTTCAAGGGCTTTCCAACCATTACTCACATTACTTTTTTGGACTTTCCATGTGTGAGTTTCAAAGAGCTTTCTCTTTATGTTCATTTTTGCATTTCATGTTGAAAATTCATGTGCAAGCCAATTCCACTTCAATTACATGTCCAATTCATTTCCAGTTGATCTCAGCATGGTTTATCACCCATCATTAGGCCTTACATGCGCCTGTACAGGCCCATGCAAGGAAGATTCAAATCCCATGCACACGAGGGAACCATGCTCTACAACCCTCTTCATCTATAAATAGAGACTCAATCTAATTCATTTCACAACCAAGTGGAAACCTGAAGTGCTGCAGAATTGAAATCCCAACCCTCACCAAAATTTTTTTCAGATTTTTCTCTCTTTTTTAAGCTTGAAATTCAACATCATTAGTTGATTTTCAAAGCTCAATTCCTTAACCTATCATCTCCATCACACTTCCATTTCAGAGCGCGTTTAACTTGGTCATACCATGCGCCCTAAGATCTGGACAGTCCATTGATGTCACGTCAATTAATGAGGTGCATCACGCGGCTGTGGTTTTTCCATTTAATTCATTTTCTTTTAAATTTCAGTTAATTCCATTTATTTTTAAAAATTCATAAAAAATTTATTTGAAAACACAAAAATATGAGACCAATGCCAAAAATTTTCTTGAAAAATCTAGTTTCATATTTTGATTTTTAATTATTTTTGTGACTTCACTTAATATTTTTTGTGGATTATTTGATTTTTAATAGTTTTAATTCATTTTTAATTACTTTCTGATATTTAAAAAATCCAAAAATATTTTCCTAACACCTATGGATCATGGTAAGTCAATGAAAAATAGTCTCTTCAATTTCTTATTTGATTTGAGATTTATTTGAGATTTTAATTCAAATTGTGTTATTTTTTATTGTTTTTAATTATTTTAAAATAGTTTCTGATTTCAAAAATTGTTGGGAAAACTTGTCAAAGTTTGTTTGATCATGTTAGACCTATGAGAATTTAATTGGACTTGTTGAAGTTGATTTGAGTTAAATTTGAGGTTTGACCATATTTTGATTATTTTATTTTGCATTTATTTTTTAATTCAAAAATTACCAAAAAATTATGGTTGACTTGTTGACTTGTAATCTTCATTTCTTTTCTGTTTAGCATTGATTGATGATGACTTGGTTCACATTTGATCAATTGGATTTGATACTTGAATTCTCTGTCCATCCATATCATCTTCATCCTTTTCTTTTCATAATTTGGCCAATGAGTTAATGTCTTATGGTTGGTCTTGACAAATGAGAGGTTTAACCTTCTTTGATCCAAACTAAACTCAATTTGATCCAAGATCAAGTGAGTTGTTTTGTGTCCAAGATAGGATGCTTCTTGGTTAAGCAAAAAACCTAAAGTCCATACAAGGCCTTTCCCTTTTTGTTTTGGCATGGCAAGTTTGTGGAGCTTGGCTTACTAGTCATGATCTCTAACTTGTGTTTATTTGCCTATAGTTTTATTGGCCGACCTTAGATAGGTGTGACTACTACATTAGTTCACTTACGATTGCTTAACATAGCGCTACATTGTCTTATGACAAACTAACATAACCATACTAATTACTAACTTTAATTTGAGCATTTAATTTCTTGCCCTTTACTTTAATGCCATTTATCTCTTGCTCATTTATTCATATTACTTTTCACTTTGCTCACTTGAGCACATATTTTATGTTTATGTCATTTTTCTTTTGCTCATTTGAGCTCATTAATATATATAAATATATTGTTGTCTTGTGATTGTTTTGTTTTGTGTGAACCTAATGCAAAAAGGAGAAAGGATTTAGAATTAGGATATACATCTGCTTAAAGGAGTTCAAGAGCAACTAGGCCTCATGCCTTTAGAATGCTAAACTTGTTGAAGAGAAACTAGGCCTCATGCCTTTAGAATGCTAAATTTCAAAATTGACTTTAAAGGACTTCTCATCTAAACTTATTCTTTGTCCATTCCCCTTATTGTGTTGTGAACTTTTTGATGTTTGCTCTTGTGTGATAGGGATTCCATCTTGAGATAATAAAGAGGAGCATTGTCATGAGTAGCCAAGTTAAGAGAGACAAGCCAAATGGAGATCCTAGGAGCTTGAATCCAAGTTGTTTGATTGCTTGTTTATTTGCTAAGTCCAAAGGAAATGAGCATCTTGAATCATCTCTATGATTTCAAAAAAAGGAACTCCAAGGGTTTATCTTTTCTCTCTTATCTTTGCATTGCTTTAGGACTAGCCCTTCTCTTCTTCTCCCCACTCTAACCAAGCCAAAATCTTTTCTTTCAAACTTTGACATTGTTTCAAATTAGAAACCTAGGCCTTAAGCCTTTGACTTTTCAAAACCATCTTCATCAATACTCATTGTGAATAAATCTTAATCCAACTTTGACTTCATTTTCTAAATAAACCTAACTTGTAAATATAAATCACTTCAAGTTGTTTTGTGGTTCCAATGGCCACCTTATTAAAACCTTTTCAAAAACATTAGTAATAGGTTTGAGTTATCATAGTGGTTGATGTAAATCTCACCTCATCCTTAGTGATTGGATTATAAGTCTTCCATGCTTATTATAGGGTTAACCCCTCACTAGCATGTTGAAGCCCTCCTCACATGGTGGATTGTTGGTTTAGGTTGAGTTTTCTCCCTTTGATAACAAAAGACCTTAAGGCTTTTGATCAAGTCAATTCACCAATCTCTTTTGTGATTTTTACCCCGAACTAAGAGGTTTTGATCCTCCTTTGTGATGGTACGTACGCAATGGGTTCATCCATTCAAACAACGAAATTTGTAAATATAATCTATTCTCTTCTCATCCCTCCAATCTGTTTGTACAAATTTTTTCACAAATACCAACCTACAACACATATTTGCAAAAAGAGTTCCCTTAGAGTACTAAGGATGTTTTGGATGCGTAAAACGTTCCCATTTCATAACCAACCCCCTTACCTAGATCTCTGACATTTTTATTAGTTTTTGATTTGATAAAACTTCTTACTTGGCTTTTGTTCACTTTTTAGCCTTCCCTTTGGACAAATAAAAGTGCGGCGGCGACTCGAATTGTATGTTGACTTTTGGTTTAGTCAATAAACCTAAAGGTAACGAAAACCCCGCTACAGAAAAGTGGCGACTCTGTTGAGAAGAAGACTCCAGTGGGTTTAGCCTACTTTTTGCTTATGTGTGTTGTATGTTTATATTTATTGGTGACATATTTTGTGCAAATTTGGGATGACTGTATTGTTTGTAATGCATGAATTGCTTGATATTAATTGCTTGTATGCTTGGTGGTTTCTTGTGAGATGAGTTCTATACCCAAAATCGAGTACACTTATGATAGGAGAATGGCATAATCTTGTTGACTTGTGTGGAGTTATTCCTTAACAAGTTGACTTGCAAGCCCATTCACTTGGTGGAGGTCTTGTTGGGATCAATAATGTCACACGAGTAGTCGTGGTTAGGCATTACTCTTTCCAATATAAACCTTAAAAGCCAAGGACCTTAGATTACCTAGCCCATCTTGGCCTATTTTAGGATGTAGTGCGAAGGTCGTTCAAATGTAAGATTTGATACGATTGTTACGGGATACTACACTCATAAGAGTCTCTCTTGAGAATATTTTTGGAGAACGAGTAGTCGTTTTATCCGATAATATCCGAAAGATGAGATGATGACTATGGGGACCTCTTTTAGAACATGATCGTCAGGTTTAACCATAGTACACTCCCATTGGGTGGTTCTTAACCGAGACTCCATGCTCGTGACTTACAACAAACCCTTGATTCGTGGTTGATCTGTTCTCGTACATTCTCAATATCAATGGAACTTGGGTGTTGATAAGGTGTAAACCATAATCCACCAAAATGGATGATTGATATTGACAATGACGTGAGCCATCCCGTGATCTTTGTATGGTGTGACTTGCTTGATCCTTGAGTGTGATTGTTGCATCCAAGCATTCATGCATTCATATGCATCCATATCATCAACAATAAAAGTTTTCAAGGAACTTAAGAGGTCTATTTGCAAATTTTAAGACATGGATAAGCAAAGAAGGAATACGAAGAAGTACAGTTTCAGACAACCCAACTTGAAAGAGTTAAGGAGTTTGACATATTATGTATTAGAGCCCTTGGAGTTCAAAGCTCGTCATAGGAAAGCTCCTGTCTATTCTTTCTACCAAAGTGGATGAAGGTCTGATGAGTGTGTTGGTGCAATTCTACGATCCTCTATATCGGTGCTTCACTTTTGCGGATTTCCAGCTTTTGCCTACATTAGAGGAGTATGCCTTATCATGTGGGTATATCTATTCTTGACCAGTTGCCGTTCAGTGGCTTGGAGAAGATTCCGTCTTTTCAAGAGATTGCTGATATGCTTCATGTGGATGTATCTGACATTGTTGCTAACATGACTACCAAAGGTGGAATTCAAGGTCTCCCGTCTGATTTTCTGATTGCCAAAGCTACCTTGTTTGGGAAGGCTATGAGTGAGGAAGCCTTTGAAGCCTTGTTTGTACTCCTCATCTATGGGCTAGTGTTATTTCCCAACATCGACAACTTCGTGGACGTGAACGCTATTAGGATTTTCTCTTCTCTTAATCATGTTCCTACTCTGTTGGGTGACATTTATTTCTCTTTGCACATGAGGAATGTGAAGGGTGGTGGTTCCATTGTGTGATGTTTGCCTCTATTGTACAAGTGGTTTATTTTGCACTTGCCTCAGAAGCTTGCCTTCAAGGAGAACAAGGGATGTCTACGGTGGTCTGCGAGACTCATGTCTCTCACCAATGATGATATCTCTTGGTACAATCGTGTTTATCATGGCGTTCAGATTATTGATTCTTGTGGTGAGTTCTCCAATGTACCTCTTCTTGGTACATGTGGTGGAATTAACTACAACCCTGCTTTGGCTCGCCGTTAGCTTGGGTTCCCCTTGAAGGATAAACCTAACAACGTTTTGTTGGAAGGCTTATTCTTTCAAGAGGGTAAAGATCCCCAAAACTTGAAGGATAGGATGGTCCGCGCCTGGCGCAAAGTTCATAGGAAAGGAAGGAATAAGCTTGGTCAGAAGAATTGCATTGCTTTGGAACCTTACACCTCTTGGGTAAGGAAAAGAGCTCTTGAGTACCGCATGCCGTACGAATATCCGAGACCTACCCCTGTGGTTATGGTTGGGCCTTCAACCCTCCCTAATCAAGGAGTAAAGGAGTTTAGAGATGAAGACCGTTCGCATGCATGGGTTCGTGAGCGTGAGGAACTTCTTCAGCAGCTCAAAGATAAGGATGCAGTTATAGAATTTCTAGAGCATCAGGTTATTGATGAGCTCGATGATGTAGTTACTTCTCTTCTTCCTTACTCATCTAGGTTTTGGAAGAGGAAGAATGATCAGCTTGCCAAAGAGAAGGCTAATATGGAAGTAACTTATGAGAGAGAAGTGAAGAGTTTTCGTGCAACCTATCTTCCGATCTCGAAGGCTTTGGGCGATTGTTTCTAGGGCTCCATAGGATGTTCATTCTCCTTGTCTCTTGTATTGTATTTTGTTACCAAAACTGTATTACTTCTTTGGTGTAAAAAGTTTCCAAATATTATTACTATGAGTATTCCATATATTTTCAAATATTTGCAAATAGATCCCTATAAAGTTCCTCTAACAAAAGCAAACCATATGCACAAACATTGCATGCGTCATATGCATAAGCAGGTTTTGTTCCAAGCTCTTGCTCAGTGGTCTAACTCTTTGCTCTTCATTTGTTTTGAAGACAAGCTGACACACCGGTATAATACCAGAGCAAATCCTCTAAAGATAATGGAACATCTTGAGCAAGAAAACAGGGACTTGAAGGAAGAGATTGCTAGGCTGACTGCCATGATGGAGTCAGTCCTGGCCGCACAAAGCCAAGCTTCACCAACTCCTGCAACTCCTCCCGCGAGGATGGTCATATCTGAAATAACTACTTCAACAGTGCCTGCTGCAACAGCCCACTTCGCTCCGACTATGCCAGCTGGATTCCCTTGGGGAATGCCGCCCAATTTCATGCCAGAGGGTTTCGCTCCTACTCTCGCTTCTTTGCCGGCATCTAGCCTGATCCTGTCTGTGCCATCTCCTATTGTGCACACTCTTCCTCGCGTTGAAGACACCATTTATCATTCCGAGCCATCTGAGGGCCCGGATGTTTATGAAAAAATGGATGAAATGAAAGATCAATTCCTTAAGCTGCGCAAGGAACTGAAGACTTTGAGGGGTAAGGACCTCTTTGGGAAAAGTGCTGCTGAGTTGTGCCTGGTGTAACACCCATTTTTCTATTCCAAAATACTTAACATATAATCAGAGTAAATAAGCACGCATATAAACAAAAGGGCGTCACATCGACGTTTTCAAAAACTAGAAGCTTTCAAAAACCAACATCATTCATCATCAATATACAATACACCTGGTCATTTAAAATAACACATTTCAGTTGTCATGAATATTCAAGAATATGCGTTCGCAACGGAAAATAATGAATACTCATGCATTTTATCAAATGATCCATGTCCCATACCATGATCATCTCTCAATAATCTCTTCAAAATAAACTAAAACCATAATTAGAATATTTGGCACTATGGCCTCTCAACAGCAATTGCAAATAAACATGTTCACAAGTAATAACATAATACTTATCCAAATAGGATACGAGTTTAATACTACTAATCTACCCAGTGTTACATGACCAGAGCATTGACTCATTACCTAGTCTTCAAACTAAAATACGGAAACTCTCCGACTAATCTCGAGCGAGCTACCGTCCACTTACTTCAGCAATACTACTCTGGAGTATCTGCACGATACCCGTGTAAAGGTAACATTCAAATAGAAAGGGTGAGAATTCAAATCATTATGAAGAAGTATAATCAAGCACAATGATTAAATCAACAATTAAAGGAAATCATCACACTTCATGTAACCATGTAAATAATACTAACCAATATTTATTTCACATGTTTCAAACATCCATCAAAACTCAAGAAGTATAATATTCAAATCCAATATTATATTCATAAATATACACACAACTATAACTATCACATACTTACATAATTTACCAAGTTATGTATCCAAACATCACCAAATTCAATTACCATATCTCATACACACATCACAATCACGTCAATGCATACATTCAATTATCACATGACTCTAATGTGACTCAATGCAAGACATGTGACTCTATGCATGCGGTACCTCAATGTGAACCCAACGTTTCACCGCTTTCCGATTCAATATCTAGAATCCAAGCCACACTTCCGATCCGGACAAGATCAAAGCCACTACCACGCCTATTTCCAATTAAAGATCAACGTGTGCTACGTCTATTTCCAATTAAGGATCAACGTCTATCTACCACGCCTATTTCCAATTAAGGATCAACGTGTGCTACGTCTATTTCCAATTAAGGATCACCGTCTATCTACCACGCCTATTTCCAATTAAGGATCAACGTGTGCTACGTCTATTTCCAATTAAGGATCATCGTCTATCTACCACGCCTATTTCCAATTAAGGATCAATGTGTGCTACGTCTACCACGCCTATTTCCAATTAAGGATCAACGTGTGCTACATCTACCACGCCTATTTCCAATTAAGGATCAACGTGTGCTACCATGTGAACCCACAGTTTCACCGCTTCCACCATGAAGCCGACCATGCCATGAATGAATGTACAAATACCAATACATATGCAATTAAGATCATCTCTACCATCTTAACATTCCACATATCACCATAATTCAACTCTATGAATTATCCACCAATGGTACACATACACATTCATAACAAATACACCATTCACATAATATGCAATTAAATAACAAATACACCATTCACATAATATGCAATTAAGATCATCTCTACCATCTTAATCATTCCACATATCACCATAATCCAACTCTATGAATTATCCACCAATGATACACATACACATTCATAATAGTATATCATTCACAAATATAGGCTAATTATCAAATATGTACACATAGATTTCATCCCAAAACGAATACAACATTTAAATCTCAATTTTCCACTTTTCAAACAGTGGTAACCGGTTAACGCTCGGTGAGTAACCGGTTACTGTAAAACAGAATGAACATATTTTTAAGCAAGTAACCGGTTAACGCTCGGTGAGTAACCGGTTACTGTAAAACAGAATTAACAGATTTTTCAGGAAGTAACCGGTTAACGCTCGGTGAGTAACCGGTTACTGTAAAACAGAATGCATAATTTTTCTGCGTTTTTCATCGTTGGAGGACTTTCGGACCTCCGATTTCGATTCCGTAAAAAAGCTACACGTTCAGAAAATTATGACTCATACAATACTCTAAGTACATAGCATTAATTTACAGTTTTAACACAATCAAATCACCACAAATCGAGAATATTCATCAAGACCTAACAATTCCAAAATCATGCAAATTAAGGATTTTAACCTAAACATGCTTCTACCCATTGACCCGATCATACTAACCCATAATAACAAGGATTCCCCCCTTACCTCTTCAATTTTCTAGAAACCCTAGCTTCTCTCTTGTTCTTCCCCTCTTCTCCTTCTCTATTGCCTCAAATGATCAAATGAATCCTAATTCTCATTCTCCTCACTTCTTATATACTAGTATTCTATTTGGGCTTAAAGAGTGATACCTCTAATTTAATTATTAGGCCCAATAATACCTAATATTTAAATATCTCTAATTAGTTCAATTAAATTAAACTAACACAATATACCCACCAAGTTAATTAATATAATTATTTAATTATATCTCATATCAACTAAATAATTAATTAATACACCAAATTAATTAATATAATCGATTATTATACTACCTAACAACCCATTAATTAATTAACACTCCCAATAAATAACATAAAATATAGTAATAATAATATAAGAAATAATTACTAAAATTGGGTTGTTACACCTGGTGCCCAACGTGAAAATCCCTGTTAAGTTCAAAGTGCCTGACTTTGAGAAGTATAAGGGAAATACATGCCCGCTCAGCCATCTTCTGATGTATGCTCGCAAGATGTCAACATAGACTGACAACGACCAACTTCCGATTCACTACTTTCAGGATAGCCTGACAGGTGTTGCGCTCCGGTGGTATATGAGGCTGGAAAGTGCAAGCATCCGCACTTTCAATGATTTAGGAGAGGCCTTCGTTAAGCAGTACAAATATAATATGGATATGGCTCCAGACAGGGACCAATTGAGGGTGATGTCCCAGAAGGATAAGGAGACCTTCAAGGAATACGCCTAGAGATGGAGAGAACTGGCAGCTCAGATAGTGCCACCCCTGGAAGAGAAGGAGATGACAAAAATCTTCCTGAAGACGTTGAGCTCTTTCTACTATGAGAGAATGATTGCTAGTGCTCCCTCAGACTTCACCAAAATGGTGAATATGGGGATGAGATTATAGGAAGGGGTCCGCGTAGGACGTTTATCTCAAGAAGATGGTTCCTCAGCAAAGAAGTATGGAGGCTTTGCTAGGAAGAAAGAGGGAGAGACTCATGATGTGTCCTCTCGTGTTAAAAGGAGGCCCTCTATGAGGAGGAAGGATGTACGTCTGACTGTCAACCAACACCAGGTGGCTCATATAGCACCTTCTTTCAGAGAAGTTCATCAACAACAACCACAACAACAACAACATCGTCAACAACAATAGGCCTATCAGCCTCGCAACAATAATAACACCATCACTAGCAACTATGAGAGGAAGAGGGTAACTTTTGACCCGATTTCGATGACATATGCTGAGCTTTATCCTTCCTTGATTGATAGGAAGCTGATAACTCCACGAGACCCTCCTGTTGTACCAACCAATCCTCAGTGGTGGTATAAGCCCGAGCTTCATTGTGTGTATCATTTCGGGGCTCCCGGACATGATGTGGAGAATTGTTATCCATTAAATACCAAGGTGCAAGACCTTGTGAGAAGTGGGATATTGTTTTTTGAGGACGTAGGTCCGAATGTAAAGAAGAACCCATTGCCCGAGCATGGGAAAGCAGCCGTTAACATGGTCCATGGATGCCCTGGCAAATAGAAAGTTCTGTATGTGAATGACATAAGGCAGTCCTTGGTTGAGATGCATAAGCTGTTGTATGAACACAGCCACTATGAGCATGATCACGATAGGTGCTAGGTGTGAACTGTCAATGAGAGAGGATGTCGTCAAGTGAGAAGAGACATCCAAGAGATGATAGATCAAGGGATGATTGAAATACTTCAGAATCGTAATGAGGACGAAGTTGATGTTATCACCCCCGTGTTTAAAATTCCTGAGCCTGTCGTTATCAAGTATGATGGCAGCAAGAAGAAGGTATCACCAGCTCTTGTGATTAAGCCAGCGGGTCCCGTCTCGTATGTATCATACAAAGTTGTTCCCTACCGATATAACGCAGTCATGCTAGAGGATGGAAAGGAGGTGTCGTTGCCCTCAACTTCTGTGGTAAGCATTTCAGATGTTAGTGGAGTGACCCGTAATGGTCGTGTTTTCTCGGCTCAGTCGAAATCCCATGAAGATATCATGAAGAGAGCTGTTGTTAATCCTGCCGGTCCCGTGGGGACTTTTTCTTCAAATATTTTTGTTCCTGTTGTTAAGGGTGTTGACCCTGTTGCTGTTAATAATAATAATAATACTCCTATCTTGGTTGGCCAGTCTGGCATTTTGAAAGAGGATGGTGATGAGATGCTGAGGCTCATCAAAAGGAGTGAATATAATGTTGTTGATCAGCTGCTACAAAATCCATCAAAGATATCTGTCTTATCTTTGTTGATGAATTCTGAGCCACACCGCGAAGCTTTGAAGAGGGTGTTGGACGTGGCATACGTGGATCACGATGTCACCATAGAGCAGTTTGATAGCATTGTTGCAAATATAACCGCTTGCAACAATTTGAGCTTCTGTGATGCTGATCTTCTTGAGGAGGGAAAAGACCACAATTTGGCTTTACACATATCTATGAACTGTAAGGATGATGCCTTGTCCAATGTGTTGGTGGACACAGGATCATCGCTCAATGTATTGCCAAAATCCACTCTTGCCAAACTTTCGTATCAGGGGCCTCCCATGAGGCAGAGTGGAGTGATTGTGAAGGCGTTTGATGGATCACGTAAAATTGTGATTGACGAATTAGAACTCCCGATCAAGATTGGACCTAGTGATTTTCAGATCACTTTTCAGGTCATGGACATTCATCTGTCTTATAGTTGTTTACTTGGCAGACCATGGACTCACGAGGCAGGCGCCGTGACATCCACCCTACACCAAAAGTTGAAGTTCGTGAAGAACAAGAAGTTGGTGGTGATAGGGGGAAAGAAGGCTCTATTGGTCAGTCATTTATCTTCCTTCTCCTATATTGACGCTGAGGATGAGGTTGGGACTCCGTTCCAAGCCTTATCTATTGCTGAGCCTTCAAGGAGAGGACTTTCTTCATTTGTCTCCTATAATGATGCGAAGTTGGCCATTGAGCATGGTGCAACTACTGGTTTGGGGAAAATGATCAAGTTGGAAGATAACAAGCCTCGAGCTGGCATAGGGTATTCTTCTGGTGTTTCCAATGATCGTGGGCTGTTCCAGAGTGGAGGTTTCATCCACACCGTTGAGGATCAGGAAGCTGTTGCCATTGTTGAAGATGATGAAGAGGAAGACCTTGGCAACTTTGTTATACCCGGAGGAATCTGCAATAATTGGGTCACTATTGATGTTCCAACAGTTATCCACAAGTCAACGTAATGTGTTCATTTTGTTCAAAACACCCTTCTCCCATGCCAAAAGGAGAAGTGAAAATATTGTTGGCATAATTTTATTAATACAATGATATTCATTCAATAATCGCATGTTAAATGTTTGTTTTTCCAAAATTATTTTTCCTTTTTGCTTTTTGCATGAAATTGGTGATCACTATAAAACCATAAAAAGAGAATAAAATCAATTTTTTCATCTGCATAATGATCTGCTTTGTTTGAATTCTGAAATCTCTATTATACTCAAAATCATTATGCAGGTTAATCAAACCCATTGAACATAATGATCTAACACCATCTCCCAACTTTGAGTTCCCTGTATTTGAGGCAGAAGAAGATGATGTTAAAGAGATTCCTGATGAGATTACCCGTCTGCTTGAGCACGAGGAGAAGATCATTCAGCCACATCTTGAGAATCTGGAAACAGTCAACTTGGGGTCTGTAGATTGCATTCGTGAAGTGAAGATTGGGGCACTCCTTGAAGAGTTTGTTAAGAAGGGGTTGATCGAGTTGCTACGAGAATATGTCGACGTCTTTGCCTGGTCATATGAAGACATGCCTGGTCATATGAAGACATGCCTGGTCTAGATACTGATATCGTGCAACATTTCTTGCCGTTGAAACCTGAGTGTGTGCCTGTGAAGCAAAAGCTTAGAAGAACTCATCCTGATATGGCAGTGAAGATTAAAGAAGAAGTTCAAAAGCAAATTGATGCGGGGGTTCTGGTGACTTCTACATATCCTCAATGGGTGGCCAATATTATGCACGTGCCTAAGAAAGATGGAAAAGTCCGAATGTGTGTGGATTACCGTGATTTGAATAAAGTTAGTCCGAAAGATGATTTTCCTCTACCACACATTGATACGTTGGTAAACAATACAGCTAAATTCAATGTCTTTTCATTTATGGACGGATTTTCCGGTTATAATCAGATTAAAATGGGACCCGAGGATATGGAGAAGACAACATTCATCACACCTTGGGGAACATTCTGTTATCGAGTGATGCCCTTCGGTTTGAAGAACGCCGGAGCCACGTACCAACGAGCTATGACCACCTTATTTCATGATATGATGCACAAGGAAATCGAGGTATATGTTGACGATATGATTGCGAAGTCGAAAACGGAAGTTGAACATGTAGAACACTTGTTTAAGCTTTTCCAGCGTTTGAGGAAGTACAAACCCTGCTTGAACCCGCCAAGGTCAAAGCAATACAAGAGATGCCAGCGCCCAAAACTGAGAAGCAAGTCTAAGGTTTTCTTGGCCGCTTGAATTACATTTCGAGGTTTATATCCCACATGACTGCCACATGTGCGCCTATATTCAATCTCCTCCGGAAAGATCAATGTCATGATTGGACCGAGGATTACCAAAAGGCCTTTGACAGTATCAAAGAGTATTTGTCCGAGCCTCCGATTCTGTCTCCGCCTGTTGAAGGGAGACCATTGATTATGTACTTAATTGTGCTTGATGATTCCATGGGTTGTGTCCTTGGTCAGCAAGATGAATCAGGAAAGAAAGAGTATGCAATATACTACTTGAGTAAAAAGTTTACTGATTGTGAGTCTCGGTACTCAATGCTTGAGAAGACATGTTATGCTTTCGCTTGGGCTGCTAAGCGTTTACGCCAATATATGTTGAGTCATACGACTTGGTTGATATCCAAAATGGATCCAATCAAGTATATCTTTGAGAAGCCAGCTTTAACTGGGAGGATTGCCCGCTGGCAAATGTTGTTATCTGAGTATGATGTTGAGTATCGAGTTCAAAAAGCTATTAAAGGTAGTATCTTGGCTGACCATTTGGCGCATCAACCAATTAAAGATTATCAGTCTGTGCAATACGACTTCCTTGATGAGGAGATTCTGTATTTGAAGATGAAAGGTTGTGATGAGCCTACACTCGATGAAGGACCAGAGCCTGGTTCCCGATGGGGTATGGTGTTTGATGACGCTGTCAATCAGTATGGAAATGGTATTGGGGCAGTGATTATTACTCCTCAAGGCACACATTTTCCTTTTACAGCAAGGCTAACTTTCAAATGCACGAATAATATGGCGGAGTATGAGGCTTGTATTATGGGTTTAGAAGAGTGTATTGATCTTAGGATCAAACATCTTGATGTTTATGGTGATTCGGCCCTTATTGTTAATCAGATTAAAGGTGAATAAGAAACGAATCAGCCTAGCCTCATCCCATACAGAGACTATGCGAGGAGAATTTCAACTTTCTTTACTAAGGTTGATTTCCATCATATTCCTCGAGATGAGAATCAGATGGCGGATGCTCTTGCTACGCTTGCTTCAATGATTATAGTGAAGTATTGGAATGAAGTCCCCAATATTACTGTGATGCGCTTGGATAGACCAACTTATGTGTTTGCAGTTGAGGAAGTAAAAGATGATAAGCCATGGTATTATGATATCAAGTGCTTTCTCCAAAGTCAAATTTACCCTCCTGAGGCATCTGTCAAAGATAAGAAAACTTTGAGGAGGTTATCTAGCAGTTTTTACCTTAATGGTGATGTGCTTTACAAGAGGAATTTTGACATGGTTCTGCCCAGATGCGTGGATAGACACGAAGCAGACCTGTTGATGATTGAAGTCTATGAGGGTTTATTTGGTACTCATTCCAATGGGCATGAAATGGAAAAGAAGATGTTGAGAGCAGGCTACTATTGGCTGACAATGAAGTCTGACTGCTACAAATATGTGAAGAAATGCCACAAGTGTCAGATCTATGTGGATAAGATTCATATTCCCCCGACACTTCTGAATGTTATTTCCTCACCATGGCCTTTCTCCATGTGGGGAATTGACATGATTGGCATGATTGAACCTAAGGCGTCGAATGGTCATCGTTTTATTCTCGTAGCTATTGATTACTTCACCAAGTCGGTTGAAGCGGCATCGTATGCAAACGTGACCAGGCAGGTGGTTATGAAGTTTATCAAGAACCAACTTATATGCCGATATGGTGTGCCAGACAAGATCATTACTGATAATGGATCTAACTTGAACAACAAGATGATGAAAGAGCTGTGTAGTGAGTTCAAGATTGCGCATCAGAATTCTTCTCCCTATAAACCCAAGATGAATGAGGTTGTTGAAGCTGCTAACAAGAACATCAAGAAGATTATCCAGAAGATGGTTGTCACGTACAAGGATTGGCATGAGATGCTGCCATTTGCTTTGCATGGCTATTGTACATCTGTCTGCACTTCAACAGGGGCAACCCATTTCTCCCTTGTATATGGCATGGAGGTTGTGCTCCCCGTAGAGGTCGAGATCCCATCGATGAGAGTTTTGATGAAAGCCAAGTTGACTGAGGCTGAATGGGTTCAGAGTCGTTATGACCAACTGAATTTGATAGAAGAGAAGAGATTGACGGCCATGTGCCATGGTCAGTTATATCAGCAAAGGATGAAGAAAGCCTTTGATAAAAAGGTCAAACCTCGTGTGTTTCAAGAAGGCGACCTCGTGCTCAAGAAAGTCTTGTCTTTCGCGCCCGATTCCAGGGGCAAGTGGACTCCAAACTATGAAGGTTCATATGTTGTCAAGAGAGTCTTTTTAGGCGGTGCTTTGTTGCTTACAACTATGGATGGGGAGGATTTCCCTCGTCCTGTGAATTCGGATGCAATCAAGAAATAATTCTCCTAAAAATAAAAATAGAATAGCTCGCTAAGTTGAAAACCCGAAAGGGCGGCTTAGGCAAAAATGAGCGTCTCGGTGGATCGAAAACCCGAAAGGGCGGTCCAGGAAAAAGTTAGAGACATGAAAAAATGAATATGCATATCCCGCTAGATTGAGTACCTTACCCTGGGGCAATCTAGGCAAAAATTAGGGATTTGGTAAGTAACTGCATCCTGACAAGACTTTGTTATGCAGCTGTCATTTGTTAGGGATTCTCGCTCAACCGTCGTCAACCGAAGCGTCAAATACAGTGAACTCAGAGTTGGTGAAGAAACGGTCATTATGTTCAATGTAGTCATTTTTCCATGTATATCACCAATTTCAAATTTGTAAAGATCCATGGAGTCTCGCCATTTGCGGACTACCATTCCATTAAATAAGTTTGAGCCTTTATCCAATTCTTGGCACTCTTACTTATTTCTGTTTAACAAATGTTTGCATGTTTTAATCAATGAATATCATTGTTCTAAACAAATAAAGTTTTTATAAACTGTTTTAAACAAAATGAACATTCACAATGACTAAAAGGATAAATGGAATGTCCTCAGTGCTTTCCTAAGGATAGTACGATCTCCTAAAGGTAAGACATTTGTTCACATTATGGCATGTTTATATCCTCTCTGTCAACTTTCATGTTGTCTCCTCAGTAGGAAGTGGTATAGAGCAGTTGGTGGAGGGTCTGTTTCTCTTTCCATCCCCAGCATGTCACGTGTTGACGAAGGATTCATTTCCGATTCCCTCAGCCAAGGCAGGTTTCCTTTGAGAGTTGCCTACAGTTTATCCCCAGCAGGTTGCCTGACCCAAATTTGATAATTCGTATCCTCTCCATGTTTGAAGAGTTTCTTCTAAGTATTGAGAGATGATGAGGAAGATGTGTTGCTTCCTTCCCCAGCGAAGCAAATTATTCTTTCTCCCCTTAGCAGAGATGTCTCTCCAGCAGTTAGGAGGGAATATTTTGATTGATGGGTATTTTGTTTAGTGTTGTTCCCCCACGGAATTTCACATCATTCCTTGATAAGTTCCCCAGTAGAGTTTCTTCTACGGCGGATCTTATTGATTTTCAGCCACTTGTTCCCAAGAATTGAGGAGAAGTCCCTGGCAGTTGGCAGTGGTGACTTTGTCTATCCCCAGCAATGATCGATGTCTTCCGGTATTTTATCATCCCCACCGGAGCTGAATTCTTTTGTAGGCCTCGCCTTTCTTGTTGAGATGTTAGGCCGGATGTCCGTTCATGATTCTCGGACTTGTTTGTGTTAGATATGTCTGTTTGTCAGCATTAATCATACACAAATCATACATATACATGTATAATCGTAGCATTCTGATATTCATGATTTGCATTCTTTGCCATATATCTTTAGTTGTTATCTCCTACTATTGGTGAAATGTTCTTCCCCAAGCAGATGTTTGTGTATGATCTCTCCATTTAAAGTCAGCCTCATAGGCAAAAAGTGTCTATCTTTCCTTTTATTCCCCACTGAGTTATGTCCTCGTGGATGATTATTGTTTCGGTTTCCTCCCCAATTGCGTATCAGGATGGAATTACTCCCCTTGAGTTATATCCTCATCGGGTTGGGTCTTGTTTGATTGTGTCTTTCTAGTTTGTTCCTAGACTAACTCCTTTCTTATTATCCCCTGCAGTTCCCTGTGGTTTAGTTGTTCAATTGCTCAGTAACCAGTTATTGTCCATCCTTTCCCCAGTGGATCTCGTGGCCTTCTACCCAGTAGCCGGTAGTTGTAAGTCCTATTTTTGTGGTTTTCTACCCAATAACCGGTAGATGTAATCCCCTCTTTGTTGGTTATCTTTACCCAGTATCCGGTATTGATATTCCTTCATTTTTTAGTGTACCACCCAGTAACCGGTGTGATATCTCTTGGATAATTGCTTTTGCCAAATAATTTATCCCTAGCGAGTCATTTTGCATTTACCCTTTGTTTGGTAATGATTGTTTCTCCTTCTGATTGGTCATCATTTTATACCCAGTAGCCGGTATCCCGATGTCCTTTCTTTTCGGTTGATTTATCCTTCATTAACCCAGTAACCGATTGTGGATAATCTTCCATTCGAGTATGTTATCTACGTTATGACGGTAATAGATAATATATCTCATGCTCTCCTCAGTCGAAGTCTTATTCTTCCCTAGTTGAGTAAGATTCATATTTCCTTGTGGAATCGAATGTCCATCCTGTAAGTCGAGTTTGCTTTTTCAGGCCTCCTTTCGGATGATGAGTGTCTTGGATATGTTCCCAATTCACGCCTGGTTGGTCACCTATTATATGCCCAGTAACCGGTATCTCTGGTGTTCCTTCCTTCTGCTCCCTATTATGACTTTTTGTCCCCTGCGGAGTCAGATTTTCTTGAGTTAAGATGCACCTTTTGGGTCTTTCTCAGATGTTTTGGATGATTGATATCTCTCACCCTGATACCGGTCTTAGATATCCTTTCTCCCTGAGCATGTCATTCTCTCACCCAGTAACCGGTGTTTTGATGACATGCCTCTCTTTGAGTTTATTACCCAGTAACCGGTAATATCTCATTGTTTCTTCCTCAGTTGAGTCCTTTGTAGACATCCCTGTCTGAGTCCGGATCTTTATCCGATGTATCCTTTGTGGTTAGTTTTGTTGTATTGGTATTCCCCAATACATGCGTCTTTGCGTCAGCTCGAGTCTTTCCATTGATTTATTTTCGTGGAATCCCTTTGTGTCTCCCAGCAAGTCTTCAAGTCGTGGCCTGATTACGCATTTTTACTTTTCCCCAGAGTCTCTATCTCCCTAGTGAGTGTGTTACTCCTATGGATTTTTCAATTCCTTATGATTTCTTTTCCTTCATGGCAATCATTCACCATGAAGATTTTATTTTGCATACATACATTTGTATCATGAGGTCTCTTAGGGACCAAAATTCATCTCTTTGTTATTATTTAAGCCCATTCTACCTCGTCGAGACGAAGATTTTAACCTTCATATCTCCGGCTAGAATGACCTTAAATAGGGGCATCTGTAAGACCCTAATTTTGACCCTAAGATCCCTCATGGCATCATGTTATTACACAAGTACACTGCCTCAAGGATCATAGCATGTTTGGCTCCTTAACCCTAGGGTTGGGATTTGTGTGAGTGGTTTGAGACCACTAAGCATGCTTGTATTATATATTATTGCTTTTCTTATTTGATTACTAACCAAAAGCACAAAAATATGTCACTAACCCTTTTTGTTTTGAAGCTCAAGTGATCATGTGCCACAATGCTCCTAGGAGGCTTCTAAGCTCAATGAAGTGGCTAGATGAAGATGAGAATAAGCATGACAATGGTCCACAAAGTTCCTAATCATAATATGTGTCTCCCAAGTATCTCAATTTGCCAATATGATCAAGATAACCCAAAGAGCTTGAGGATTGTTTCCCAAGGAAACCCTAATTCAACTGTGCTTTGACTATGCCTTGCCTATGAAGCAACCTCAACCTATGATCAAATTTAACCAAGGGAAGTTCTTTCATTCACTAGTTAATGCATATATGAGCCTATGTGAGGCCTCTCAATCATTTATTCATCAAGATTGGAAGTTTGGCCTTGAAAAGTTGACCATTCAAGTCTTCTGACTAAACTGAAGATCATTGAGATACAACTTTTAATGTGTTTGTCAAATGAAGATGACCCCAATAGAAAAAATGTTCTTAGGAACCATATTAAAAACTTTATTTTTCATCAAAAATACATTTGAAACTTGGAAGGTCATCATTCATTTCAAAACATTATAGGTCATTTTGACTAAAACCCTAATTCTGGGTCAACTTCCCAAGGACCTAACTTCCTTAATTTTTATGATTTTGAGGTGATACTAAATGCATTGGAAATATTAAGATGTCTACTTCAAATTTTATGTTGGACAAAATTTCATAATCCTAAAAGAAATACATGTGATAATACAAAACATTATAGGTCACCTTGGACCTAAGTCATTGAATTTGAAAAAGTGCCCAACTTCAAATGCCCATCACTTTTTCATGAAAAATCCAAATGATGCAAAAGTTGAGTCTAAATTGATCATCTTGAAAATATCTACAACTTTGATGTTGGAGTTTTTTCCATTTGAAGCTTGTATCATGGAAATATAGGGGATTGAAGAGGCTTGCTTTTGGTGAAAATTTTCAAAGGGTGACTTAGACATGTTTTGTGCCCAAACTTTCACAGCCAGTTTTCACTAATTTCCAAATGCCAAATGAATTTTTGCCTAACATGACTTTTGTTCCTTATTTCAAGGGCTTTCTAACCATTACTCACATTACTTTTTTGGACTTTCCATGTGTGAGTTTCAAAGAGCTTTCTCTTTATGTTCATTTTTGCATTTCATGTTGAAACGTCATGTGCAAGCCAATTCCACTTCAATTACACGTCCAATTCATTTCCAGTTGATCTCAGCATGGTTTATAACCCTTCATTGGGCCTTACATGCGCCTGTATAGGCCCATGCAAGGAAGATTCAAATCCCATGCACACGAGGGAACCATGCTCTATAACCCTCTTCAGCTATAAATAGAGACTCAATCTCATTCATTTCGCAACCAAGTGGAGACCTGAAGTGCTGTAGAATTGAAATCCCAACCCTCACCAAAGGAATTTTCAGATTTTTCTCTCTTTTTCAAGCTTGAAATTCAACATCATTAGTTGATTTTCAAAGCTCAATTCCTTAACCTATCATCTCCATCACACTTCCAAAGCAAAAGCAGATCAAGATCTTGAAGAATTCGTGGCCTTAGAAGCTTCATTTCAGAGCGCGTTTGACTTGGTCACACCATGCGCCCTCAGATCTGGACAGTCCATTGATGTCACGTCAATTAATGAGGTGCATCACGCGGCTGTGGTTTTTTCCATTTAATTCACTTTCTTTTAATTTCAGTTAATTCCATTTATTTCAAAAATTCATAAAATTTTTATTTCAAATCACAAAAATATGAGACCAATGCCAAAAAATTTCTTAAAAAATCTAGTTTCATATTTTGATTTTTAATTATTTTTGTGACTTGATTTAATATTTTTTGTGGATTATTTGATTTTTAATAGTTTTAATTCATTTTTAATTACTTTCTGATATTTAAAAAATCCAAAAATATTTTCCTAACACCTATGGATCATGATAAGTCAATGAAAAATAGTTTCCTCAATTTCTTATTTGATTTGATATTTATTTGAGATTTTAATTTATATTGTGTTATTTTTTATTGTTTTTAATTATTTTAAAATAGTTTTTGATTTCAAAAATTGTTGGGAAAAATTGTCAAAGTTTGTTTGACCATGTTAGACCTATGAGAATTTAATTGGACTTGTTGAAGTTGATTTGAATTAAATTTGAGGTTTGACCATATTTTGATTATTTTATTTTGCATTTATTTTTTAATTCAAAAATTACCAAAGAATTATGGTTGACTTGTTGACTTGTAATCTTCATTTCTTTTCTGTTTAGCATTGATTAAAGATGACTTGGTTCACATTTGATCAATTGGATTTGATACTTGAATTCTCTTTCCATCCATTTCATCTTCATCCCTTTCTTTTCATAATTTGGCCAATGAGTTAATGTCTTATGGTTGGTCTTGACAAATGAGAGGTTTAACCTTCTTTGATCCAAACTAAACTCAATTTGATCCAAGATCGAGTGAGTTGTTTTGTGTCCAAGATAGGTTGCTTCTTGGTCAAGCAAAAAACCTCAAGTCCATACAAGGCATTTCCCTTTTTGTTTTGGCATGGAAAGTTTGTGGAGCTTGGCTTACTAGTCATGATCTCTAACTTGTGTTTATTTGCCTATAGTTTTATTGACCGGCCTTAGATAGATGTGACTACTACATTAGTCCACTTACGATTTCTTAACATAACGCTACATTGTCTTATGACAAACTAACATAACCATACTAATTACTAACTTTAATTTGAGCATTTAATTTCTTGCCCTTTACTTTAATGCCATTTATCTCTTGCTCATTTATTCATATTACTTTTCACTTTGCTCACTTGAGCACATATTTTATGTTTATGTCATTTTTCTTTTGCTCATTTGAGCTCATTATTGTATATGAATATATTGTTGTCTTGTGATTGTTTTGTTTTGTGTGAACCTAATACAAAAAGGAGAAAGGACTTAGAATTAGGATATACCTATGCTTAAAGGAGTTCAAGAGCAACTAGGCCTCATGCCTTTAGAATGCTAAACTTGTTGAAGAGCAACTAGGCCTCATGCCTTTAGAATGCTAAATTTCAAAATTGACTTTAAAGGACTTCTCATCTAAACTTATTCTTTGTCCATTCCCCTTATTGTGTTGTGAACGTTTTGATGTTTGCTCTTGTGTGATAGGGATTCCATCTTGAGATAATAAAAAGGACCATTGTCATGAGGAGCCAAGTTAAGAGAGACAAGCCAAATGGAGATCCTAGGAGCTTGAATCCAAGTTGTTTGATTGCTTGTTTATTTGCTAAGTCCAAAGGAAATGAGCATCTTGAATCATCTCTATGATTTCAATAAAAGGAACTCCAAGGATTTATCTTTTCTCTCTTATCTTTGCATTGCTTTAGGACTAGCCCCTCTCTTCTTCTCCCCACTTTAACCAAGCCAAAATCTTTTCTTTCAAACTTTGACATTGTTTCAAATTAGAAACCTAGGCCTTAAGCCTTTGACTTTTCAAAACCATCTTCATCAATACTCATTGTTAATAAATCTTAATCCAACTTTGACTTCATTTTTTAAATAAACCTAACTTGTAAATATAACTCACTTCAAGTTGTTTTGTGGTTCCAATGGCCACCTTATTAAAACCTTTTCAAAAACATTAGTCATAGGTTTGAGTTATCATAATGGTTTATGTAAATCTCACCTCATCCTTAGTGATCGGATTATAAGTCTTCCATGCTTATTATAGGGTTAACCCCTCACTAGCATGTTGAAGCCCTCCTCACATGGTGGATTGTTTGTTTAGGTTGAGTTTTCTCCCTTTGATAACAAAAGAGCTTAAGGCTTTTGATCAAGTCAATTCACCAATCTCTTTTGTGATTTTTACCCCGAACTAAGAGGTTTTGATCCTCCTTTGTGATGGTACGTAGGCAATGGGTTCATCCATTCAAACAACAAAATTTGTAAATATAATCTATTCTCTTCTCATCCCTCCAATTTGTTTGTACAATTTTTTTCACAAATACCAACCTACAACACATATTTGCAAAAAGGGTTCCCTTAGAGTACTAAGGATGTTTTGGGTGCGTAAAACCTTCCCATTTCATAACCAACCCCTTTACCTAGATCTCTAACATTTTTATTAGTTTTTGATTTGATAAAACTTCTTACTTGGCTTTTGTTCTCTTTTTAGCCTTTCCTTTGGACAAATAAAAGTGCGGTGGCGACTCGAATTGTATGTTGACTTTTGGTTTAGTCAATAAACCTAAAGGTAATGAAAACACCGCTATAAGGGGAACTTCAAAATTCATCATATTATGCATATATTATCTACCATGAGTCTATAAAGTCAAGAGAATTGAAGGTTAGCAAGTTGGTTGATGGTAGTTGGCTAGATGAATTCATCTGATCAAAACTGGGTCTCCCTAGACTCTATCTCCTACAATTTCACCATATGAAAATGATTCCAAGATAAACCTTACTCTAAATGACATTGCAAACAACTTTCATGTTGAGACCTAGAGCTAGTTTTTCTTGAAAAATCATTTTCTATATTGAAACATTATAGGTCATTTTGTCTAAACCCTAATTTGAAAGTCAACTTCCCAAGGCCATAACTTGCTCAATTTGTATGAGATGGAATATTTCCAAGTTGCACAATCTAATTAAATGTGTCTACTTCAAATTTTATGTTTGGAGTGGGAGCTAATTCAAATTTTTTGAGCATGTGATATAAGGCTACATTATAGGTCACTTTTGACCTATACCATTGATCAAGTGATTTTTCCAAACTTCAAAAATGCATAACTCTATCATTTCAAATCCAAATAACATGAAATTGGTTACCACTTTGAATTTCTTTGAGAGAGCTACAACTTTGATGAAGACACTTTTCTCACTTGAAGCTCCTATAAAACGTTAAGCAAGGTGGAATATTGAGACATATGGCTTGACACTTAGAAAATTTTTGATATGTCAATTTTTTCCAAACTTCCACCTCAAATTTCTCCAAGTTACAATCTCCAAATGAAAAAGTGTTCAACATCAAACTTGTTCCTCTTGATCTCACCTTTCCAAAGAGCTTAAAATTCATTCATTTTGGACTTGAAATGCATAGGTTGCGCATGGCTTAAACAGGCTGATATCATTTGGCATGGATCCAACTTCAAGCAACAATGCACATGTGCCTTGCAATCTAAGCTAACTCCAACACATCTGATCATTCATTTTGGACCTTCAGCTATCATTTCATGGGCATATGCGCGCCCATGCAGCTTTGCATCATCATTTTGCCAATTTTGAAAAGTGGAAGAGAGTGTGCAAATATCACATGATTTGACTATATATAGAGCTGCATTTGCTCAGAATTAACACACACATTGCGCCAGCTTTGATCCCCCATTGAAAACCCTTCAATCTCATAGGATAAACCTGATCAATTCATTTGAATTTGAGCTTGAATCTCCAGTGTTTTGGAATTCAATTCTCAAGGAATCCATTGCTTCTAAACCTTTCCATTCCTCTCCTGCAAGCAATTAGAGTGAGTCCATGTGCAAGCAAGCTCAAGATCCATCAAGTTCAGACCTCCATTGAAGGTAATTTGCAAAAAATTTAAACTCTTCGATTCTCTCAATTTATTTCTCAATTCCATTGATTCTTTGGTTGGCTGAAGTCCTACCAATGTAGGCAAGAAGATTGAGTTGCTTTGAGGTCAAATCGAAACAACTCAGATCATGTACCTCATTTTTCAATTCCAAATATCTCTTAATATATTTGGAATTGGAGGAATTGGAGGTTAGATTCGAGCTCAGTGCCATTTTTTCTTCAAGTTCATGTCCCTGTTTCTTTTTTTGGTGATGGTTCATCTTGACCAGTCCGGTGAGTGCCACCAGAGAAGATGGCTAGAGCTCTGGCTCCGACGGTGATCTGGATAATCTATGAACCATATGATCCATCCTCCACGTTTTAATCTTGATCGTCCCTTGTGAATACCATGTGTACAGCATTGTTGACTTGGTCATATGTGGAACGCACGTTTTGGATCATCAGATCTGCCACCTCAATTAATGAGGGAGATCTGATGGTCCACGTAACTTAGCATTTTCTGAATTTTATTTTAATTTCATTTTCTTTAATAATTCATATTAAATTTAATATTGATACAAAAAATATGGGACTTTCACCAAAAAATTTCAAATATTTTTCTCTTCCATATTCTGAATTAAAATTATTTTTTGGATCATTATTAATATTTTTCATGAATTAATTGATTTTTAATTTGTTTTTAATTGTTTAAAAATATTTTTAAGTGTCCAAAAATTATGAATTTTTTTCTCCAAGGTCCTTTGACTTTGTTTGACCTATGATAAATCTCATGGCCATTTCTTTGGTGTTTTGATGAGATTTTAGGATTTGGACAAAACATATTTGAATTTAATGTATTATTTTAATATTTTTAATTGAATAAATGCCATTTTAATTGTGTTGACCATTTGGATTGACTTATTTGAGTTTCTCATTTGTTGTTGGGCCTTGGTCAAGGTTGATTTGACTTTGTCAAGTTAATATTATTGGATTTAGGGGACTGATGGAATGTACATTCCATCTCCCAAAATGAATGAATAATATTAATTTGGTAAAATTCCTCCTTTGACCAATTTGTGATTTCATTCACCCCTTTCCCTCTTCATCTAATTCTCCTTCTTCATCTATTCATTTCAATTGGCCAATGACATCTCTAAGTCCAAAATGCTAGTTGATTGAAAGATTAACATGAGTATGGATGAGATTAGGCCACACCTTTGCATATTTTTTGTGTGTGGTATGTTTAATGAGCATAGTCCTTAATACTATGTCTCCAACATGCATTAACACCAAAAGATTATTGCCCGGCCTCATATAGTTGTGACTTCTATATAAGTCCAATTACGATTGCTTAACATAGCGCTAAATTTGTGACACAAAAGGCATAAGCATTCTAGTTAGTGAGATTGTAAGTCTCCCCTCTTCCATGGTATTGTGTGGAAACTTGGCCTTCTTTCCTTCCTTTGGAAGATGTTTTGGTTCAAGGATCCATGCTTGTGGCAAGTGGGTTGAGTGTTCTCCAAAGAATGTCTTGAATGAAAAAGTAAAACAAAACTAACTTCTAACTTACTAACTATTAACTTTTAATTTCAAGCTCTTACTTTTAATGCAATTTACTTTTAGCACTCTATTATCATTTGCCATTATACATATCATTCTAATTGTTTATGTTAAGGTAATTTTCACTTTGTCCATTTGGACCATATTGTGTGATATATTTTGTTTTGTGTTCCTTTGCTTGTATGTGTGGTCTTTGACCATTAATGTACATAATAATAACAAAAACCCTAAAAAACTTTTGTGTGGACTGTTGGATTGATATGTGGACCAATTGGACTTAGAACTTAGGCAACATTCCTTTGTTATTGGACTTGGCCAATGCCAATTTATGGAAGAACCAAGTGCTTGCAATTTGAATTTCATCTGATACATCTTTGAAGATCTCTCTAAGACTCATCTGCAACATTGATCATTTGTGAAGCTGTTATTTTGAACCTGTGACTTGTGGAATTCATATGTTACATGGACTATTTCTAAAGAAGATCATGGAGTGGATAAGCTTGGATGAGGCCATATTTATTTGATGTCTTGCTCTTCAAGAGAATATAATTATGCATTTGTGTGTTGCTTGAATCTAAAAGTCCAAGGGAATTCTGGGTTTCTATTGACATTCTTGTCTATTGGATTGCTACCCATTTGGTCAGATCTTTTCAATTCTAAACTTTTAATTTTTGTGCATAGGGTAGTCTCTTCATCTTCTCCCCGTTTCTTTAATTTCAAAATCTCTCCCTCCATTTTTCAAAATCTTATTTGTGTGAACTATTTTTGTTCTAAACTTTGACCACTTTCACAAAAAGATAGAAACTTTGGCCTTATGCCAATGCCTTTTCAAACTTATTTTCTTAAATCAAACTTGTAAATAAACTTAATCATACTTGACTTAAACTTTCAAAAATCCAAAAAGAACTAACCCATTCAAATCATTTTAGGCCTTTGTGCCTTTCAAACTTAAATTTTATTAAAAGCAATGCATCCATTTTGAAATTTATAGCATGAACTACGAGGTTTTGATCCCTCATTTTTATGTTGGTACATAGGCACAAGACCGAAGGTCTTGTCAAACACAAAAATATAATTAATGAATTCTTTTCTCATCCCTCCATTCTATTTGTTTGAAAACATCACTTTATACCAAGTACATATGCATACAAAAAGGGCTCCCTATGAGTACCTAGGACACTTTGGGTGCTAACACCTTCCCTCTGTGTAACCAACCCCCTTACTTGTGATCTCTGACTTTTATTAGTTTTTATTTGAAAACTTCTTACTATTTGGGTTTTGTTCGTACTTTTCCCTTTTCCCTTGGAAACAATAAAAGCACGGTGGCGACTCTTGTTATTTGATCTCTAACTTGTCAATAGCTTGATGATCATGAATTTCCCACTACACTACCCAGAAACCGGTAGTGGATAATATATTTATGTTACTTCTGTGTTGAAGTTCTTTTCTTCCTTAGTTGAGTTTGATTACATATTTCCTCATTGAAATCGTCGTCCCCTATTTGGATCGAGTATTTCAGTTTTGTCCTGATCTACCTGTTTCCCCTACAGACTTTTCCCTTATCTCTGACTGAGTCTTTCCATTGATTTATTTTCATGGAATCCCTCGTATCTCCCAATAGTTTTAAGTCATAGCCTGGCCTACGCACAACCTTTCCATCCCCAGAGTCTCTATCTCCCCAGTGAGTTTTCCTTAGGGAACGCATTATACTCCTGTGGATTTTCAGCCTCTCTGGATTCTTTTCCTTTATGGCAACATTTTCCCCAAAAAGATTATTTTTAACATTTCATATCATATGCATCATGAGGTTTCTTAGGGACCAAAATTTGTTTCTATGTTGTTATTTAAGTCCATTCTACTGAGTCGATACGAAGATTTTAACCTTCATCTCCTCAGCTAGAACGTCCTTAAATAGGGGCAGCTGTAAGACCCCAATTTTGACCCTAAGATCCCTCATGCTATCTCATCATATGCATTAGCATTGGGATCACAACTTGGCATCCTCCTCACCCCTCATTCATTGGGTTTGTATTGGGAGAGGTCACCAAGCACATTTGTTTGTATCATACTTTTTTTTCTTTTTTTTACTAACCAAAATACCAAAAATATGTCATTGTATAGTTTAACTCTTTTGTAGGTAGTGCCCATGCTCACCTATGCTCTATCAAGCTCATATCTAGGGTTTGAGACCCTTAATGCAAGGAGCTCAATCAAGAAATGATTTTCTATGGCTCTAAGTATCATATATGGATCCCCATGATTTTCAAATTTTTATTTTGATCAAGAAATTAGCAAGAGTTTGGAGTTGGTATGCCTTGGAAGCCCTAATTCATCTGGGTATCTTGTGTGACTTCTTCAATAGGTTTCTTCACCAATTGATCAAATATTTCATAGGATACTTAACATTACATCATATTATGCATATATGATTCTCCATGAGTCCCAAAAGTCAAGAGAATGTCAAGCTAGAAAGTTGGTTCATGGTGGTTGACCAGAGAAAGTCAACTGATCAAAACTGGGGTTCCCTAGACCTTATCTCCAACAATGTGTGTCATATGAAAATGATTCCAAGATAAACGTTACTCTAAATTACATTCCAAACAACTTTCATGTTTAGGTCTAGAGCTAATTTTTCTTGTAAAGTCCTTCTTTATGGTGAAAGATTATAGGTCATTTTGTCTAAACCCTAGTTTGGGGGTCAACTTCCCAAGACCATAACTTGCTCAATTTTTATGAGATGAAAGCCATTAGAATTGCATGATCAAATTAAAGATGTCTAGTTCAACTTTTATGTTTGGAGGAAATGAAAATTCAACTTGCAAATGCATGTGCCAAGTGAAAACATTATAGGCCATTTTGGGCCAATACCATTGAACAAGTGATTTTCCTCAACTTCTAAAATGCATAACTCCTTCATGCAAAATCCAAATGGGGCCAAATTTATGACCAAATTGAATAGGTTTGAAAGATCTACAACTTTGATGTAGGAACATCTCTCATTTGAAGCCCATAGAAAAAGTTATTCAAGGTGGAAGAAGTGAACATTTGACTTGGGACTTAGAAAACTTTCAAATATGTTTGATTTCCCAAACTTCAACCTCAAAATTCATCATGATACAAGCTTCAAATGAAAAAGTGTTCAACATGAAAGTTGTTCCCCTTGATCTCACCTTTCCAAAACAACCAAGGTCATCTCATTTGTATTAAAATTGAGGGACTTGCACATGGCTTCATTATGGAAAGTGTTTTGGCAAGATTGGATTTCAAATGCTCAAATTCTTTTGCATGCTTACACATGATGCATTCAGTACTCTTTACACACGAATGAGAAGTGGATTGCATCATTCTCAAGAACCAAACCATTGCCCATGAACCCATGCAAGAAGGTTTCCAAATTTGTTCAATTTTCAAGTGGTGTGAATATCAAGTGCATTGCCTATTTAAACAAGCTTAAGGCTTCAAACTCATTATCAACACCTTGCCCAAGCTTTGCTAGACCAATTCAAACCCTCACTGCCATAGAACTTTCTGAGATTTCTCTTGAAATCGAGCTTGAACTTCATCTTCTGTTTGGAAGTTCAAACTATAGAAGTCCACTTCCCTTTGCATCTCATTTGGTTTCTACAAGCAAGAGGAGGAGAAAGCAATCAAATCCAAATCAAGATCAAGTGGAATTAGATCAACTCGATGGTGATTTTTCAGAAACTTCTTCTCTCCGATTCTCTCTTAATTCTCCATTATTCTTGTTGATTTTTGGTTTGCTGTAGTCCTACCAATATAGGCAGCAAGATTAGGTTGCTCTGAGGTCAAATCGAAGCAACTCAGTTCATGATCCTCAAAATTCAACTCCCTGTATCTTTTCATATACTTGGAATTAGACAAAATTGATGTCAGATTTGAGCTCCTGAGCATTTTTTCTTTGATTCTAGGTCTTGCTTTTTCATTTTGGTGATGGTTGAAGGTGGACCAGTCCGGTGAGGTCCACCGGAGAAGAAGACCGGAGCTCTGGCTCCGGCGATATGTTGAAAGCATCTCAACCATAGGATCCTTTTAAAATGTTTTAATCTTGGGCGTTGATTGTGATTACCACGCGTGTGTCTCATTTGACTGTAGTGCATGTGGAAAGCGCGCTGATCACCATCTGATTTGCCACCTCAATTAATGAGGAAGATCAGATGGTCCACGTTTTTTTGAATTTTTGAATTTTCCTTTTATTTGCTTATTTTTAATTAATTCGTATTAATTTCATTATTGATCCAAAAAATATGGGACTTTCACCAAAATAATTCAAATATTTTTCTCTTTCATTTTTTGAATTAAAATTATTTTTTGGAACAATATTGATATTTTTCATGATTTAATTGTTTTTGTGCATATTTTTAATTGTTTAAAAATACTTCTGACTTTTCAAAAATAATGAAAAAAAAATTCTAAGGTCCTTTGACTTTGTTTGACCTAGGATAAATCTCTTGATCATTTATTTGGTGTTTTGAAGAGGTTTTAGGTTTTTGATCAAACATAATTTAATTTAAATGCATTTTAATTTGATTTTTAATTGATTAATTGTGTAGAAATTATGTTGAGCTATTTTTATTGACTTGTGAAGTTTGACTATGTGTTTGGGCCTTGGTCAAGGTTAATTTGACTTTTGTTGGATTAAAATCATTAGATTTATGGGATTGATGAAATGTACATTTCATCTCCCAAAATGAATGAATGATTTTAATTTGATAAAATTCCTCCCATGCCCAATTTGTGTTTGTCTCATTTCCCCTCCCTCTTCATCTTCAATCCCATTCTATCCCATCCCTTCCATTAGCCAATGACATCTCAATATCCTAAGGCTAATTGGTTCATCAATAACTTTGTGTTAGATAAACCAATACAAGTATGGATGAGATTAGGTCCATCCTTTGATCATTTTATTTTTGTGTGTGATATGTTTTAGGAGTATGGTTCATTATACCATATCTCTAACATGCATTAACACCAAAAAATTTATTGCCCAACCTCAGATAGTTGTGACTTCTACATAATCCAATTACGATTGCTTACCATAATGCTAAATTTTGACACAAAGGCATATCATTCTAGTAAGTGAGATTGTAAGTCTCCCCTCTTTCATGGTATTATGTGGAAACTTGGCCTTTTTTCCTTCCTTTGGAAGATGTCTTGGTTCAAGGATCCATGCTTGTGAATAGAGGGTTGAGTGTTCTCTAAAGAATGACTTAAACAATTAAAAAGCAAAGTCACTAACATTTAATCAACTAACATTTGACTAACTCTTATTATTAATTGCTTTTAATTTCAAGTCATTTAATTTATGCACTTTAAATTCAAGCCATTTATCATTTTCCATTATACATATCATTTAACTTGTTTATTTTAATGTCATTTTCCCTTTGTTCACTTGAGCCACATATTTTATTTGTATATATTTGTGTGTTTGTATTATTTTGTTTGAGCTTGTGGTCTTAGAACCTTAAAATACTTAATAAACAACAAAAACCCTAAAAAATGTTTGTGTAGACTGTTGGATTTGATTTGAGCTTTGGACTTAGAATTAGGAAACATTCCCTATGCAAAAGGACTTGGCCAATGCCAACATTTATGAAACCAAATTCTTGAGATTTGAGCTTTCATCTGATGCAAGTGTTGAGATCTTCATGAATTCATCTGCTACATGGTCTTGATGCAAATGTTATTTGGAACCTGTGTCTAATGCCTTATTCTGAGTCACTCAAAGAGCATGTCATCTGATACATGGGGAAGATTTTGAAGAAGATTATGAAGTTGCTAGCTTGGATGTGGCTATCTTTATTTGATTCCTTGTTCTTCATCTTGCTTTCTTGTTGATATTGCTTGATTTTAAAGTCCAAAGGAAAGGTGGGTTTCTATATGACATTCTTGTTTATTGGATTGCATCCCATTGGTCAGATCTTTTCAACTCTCAACTTTTAAATCTTTGCTTAGGATTAGTCTCTTCATCTCCTCCCACTTCTTAAATTTCAAACTTAGACCTTATTGCAAATTAGAAACTTTGGCCTTATGCCATTGCATTTTTCAAACTCTTTTCTTAAGTTTCAAACTTAGGCCTTATGCCATTGCATTTTTCAAACTCTTTTCTTAACCATATTGACTTAAAATTTCAAAAGACAAAAAGAACTAACACTCATTCAAACTCTTTTAGGCCTTTTGTGCCTCTCTTAAACCTAAATTTTTGTTAAAAGCAATTACTCACTTTGAAATTGATACCACGAACTACGAGGTTTTGATCCCTCATTTTATATTGGTACGTAGGCACAAGTCCGAAGGTCTTGTCAAACACAAAAATATAATTAATGAATTCTTTTCTCATCCTCACACTCTATTTATTGCAAACATCATTTTATACCAAAAACACATACACACATAAAAAAGGGTTCCCTAGGAGTACCTAGGACACTTTAGGTGCTAACACCTTCCCTTTGTGTAACCAACCCTCTTACCTGTGATCTCTGGCATTTTATTAGTTTTGACTTGAAAACTTCTTATCTTTGGGTTTTGTTCGTACTTTTCCCTTTTCCTTTGGAAACAATAAAAGCACGGTGGCGACTCTGGTTTTATTGACGTTAAGTTTATCCATAGCTTAATGGTCGTGAATTTACCGCTACAGTTATCAAACTTCATCTTGAAAACTCTAGGAATGATATCAGGTTTATCTTGTGACTTTAGGTTAAGAGGATACAAAGGTCTCTAAATTTATCGCCATTTTGGATTGCAAGTGAATGCAATAAAAAGATATGGAAAATCGACTTTGCTACAGATTACCATGCCATCATAGTATAATTGTTCCATAAATCTCTGACTCCCAACATAAAATGATGATAAGATGACTTATTTTCCCGTACTAAACCCTTGTGTTTGTGTCGGATCTCCTTCTTCACTAAGATTATGATACTTTGACACTTGAAGCTTGGATTGATTATTACGTAGCCATTTCAATCTCTCTCCGTCAAGCATGGTGAAACCGTGAAACCAAAAATTGTTGAAAGAATCTCCTAGACGATAAAAGAGTTTTTCCTTTTTCGTGTCTGTTTTGGATACGAAATGTCAACCACTCTCTAGTAATAAATCTGTTTCTTGGATTATCATCGAAAATGTCGAGATCTCAATGGGAAACATTTGGTCTATAACCATCTTCTCCATATGGAAATATCAAAGGGTATTTGTAAGCCAAATAACTTGCATGAAATTCATCAATATGTTTCAATGATCCACCTTGTCTCTGCATAATAATGTCTCTTTCTTCAGCCGTGTCAACATCACCAACAATCAAAGCAACCACCTCAAAACTGTATGTATACTCTTCCATCTGTAAATTTATTTGTTATAAGCCTGAGCTTCAAATTGTGGACATTGTCTTGATTTAGTCTCTATCTTTCCATGAGGAAACTCTTGGCATGTGTGTTATTTTTGTTCAACATATCAGATAGAGCTTTGACGATTTTTGGATCGATTTTGCTTTTGTTCCTAAAAAGAAAAACCTTAGTCAGTATATATGAAAATATCTTTTTATATAATGCATTATCTAAAAAAATGCATGCTAGTTTTATAGAAAAATACCATAGGCCCTTCATTCAATTATCAAATTCGTTTTCCGTGTCATATATGTAAAGTTATACAAACTTGGGGATGTTGGCCTTCAAGTGGTAACAAACTCCCAATCCGATGGCAAGGTTGTCCTTGGATCCGTATTATAGGTGGACCACGACCATTATTGAATTTGTTGTCCAATTTAGCATTGGGTGAAGTGAATGTAAACATCATATTGTATGTTCTTAGTTGGGATTGGAAAATTTTCCTTTCGTATCCTTGGTTCCATGAACTACGGAGCTCTGATTTCCCTATTGAACTATGAGGATACGTAGGCACGAAGGTTCAAATCCTTGGCGAGCATATTAATTATTTAAATATTTTATTCCTCTTTCATAAGTAATCTTTAGATAGTAACACCTATTCAAGCAAAGAGCAATCAAAATGGTTCCCGTTGAGTATACTAGATGTGAGGGGTGTTAATACTTTCCCCTTGCATAACCGACTTCCTTACCCATTTCTCTTCCCCTAGGTTTTATCTATGTTTTTCCTTTCCTTCAGGAATAAATAAAGTTCGATGGCGACTCTGTTGTATCTTCGAGCGTGCGATGCATTAAGGTATTTTTCACGGTGCGACAGTTGGCGGCTATACTGGGGAGTCATTGCTCATGCAAGAAATAGTCGAGCTTAGCTTTGGTTGTTTCCTTGTTCTTTTGGGTGTTTATTTTTATGATTTACTTGCTCTACCTTTATGTTATGTATCGCATCCTTTATTGCTTTAAATATTTATATTATGTGTACTCTGGATATTTGTACATTCTCTGTTGTTGGGTTGGGGCTATGTTACATGAGGGAAAAACTTTATATCCGAGCTTGAGCACAAACACGTGATAATATTATGGCTAGATTCGTGTTGGCCTACTTGGAGTTAGTCCTTGATCATGGTCGGTACGAGACGTCACACCTAGAGAAGATCCTTTTGGGAGCATCATTATCAGACGAGTCATTCGTCGCATGCAATGGTATCTTAATTTGGATTCATGACTGTAGCGGTAAATTCATGACCATGAAGCTATGGATAAGCTTAACGTCAATAAAATCAGAGTCGCCACCGCACATTAATTTTTCCAAAGGAAAAGGGAAAAGTACAAATAAAACCCGAAGGTAAGAAGTTTTCAAATTAAAACTAATAAAATGCCAGAGATTACAGGTAAGGGGGTTGGTTACACAGAGGGAAGGTGTTAGCACCCAAAGTGTCCTAGGTACTCCTAGGGAGCCCTTTTTTATGTGTGCATGTGTTTTTGGTATAAATTATGTTTGAGAAAAATAGATTATGTGGATGAGAAAAGAATTCATTGATTATATTTTTGTGTTTGACAAGACCTTCGGTCTTGTGCCTACGTACCAACATAAGAATGAGGGACCAAAACCTCGTAGTTCGTGGTAACAATTTCAAAGAAGTTTGTGAATTGCTTTTAATAAAAGTTTAATAAGAAAAGGCACAAAGGGCCAAAAGTTGAGTGAAGTTGTTAGTCCTTTTTGTCTTTTGAAGTTTTAAGTCAATATGGTTAAGTTTATTTACAAGTTTGATTTAAGAAAGAGTTTAAAAATTCATCGGCATTAGGCCAAAGTTTCTAACCATTGAAACAAAGTCTAAGTTTGAAATCACAAGCAAATAAGGTTTTTGAAAATAAGGAGAGATTTTGAAATTTAAGAAGTGGGAGGAGATGAAGAGGTTATCCTAAGCATAAAATTAAAAGTTGAGAGTTGAAAAGATCTGACCAATGGGATGCAATCCAACAGACAAGAATGTCTAATAGAAAACTCATTTTCCCTTTGGACTTTGAATCAAACAATGATCAATGAGCAATTAGCAATACCCTGACATTATGAAGATCAAGGCATCAATTAAAGATAGCCACATCCAAGCCAGTAATCCCAAAAGCTAGCAGTCTTCTTTATCTTCTCATGTATCAGATGAAACATTCCTTGATCAACTCACAGCAAAGCATCAGACACAGAGTCAAAATGACAATTAGCACAAAGACATAGTTGAAGATGAATTTAAACAATATCCAAGGCTTACATCAGATGAAGGCTCAGTCCACAATAGCTTAGTCTCAAATGTTGGCATTGGCCAAGTCCTTTTTGCATAGGGAATGTTGCCTAGTTCTAAGTCTAAGAGTTCATATCAAGATCAGTAGTCCACCAGATATTTTTTAGGGTTTTTGTTGTTATTAAGTATTTTAAGATCATAAGACCACAAACAAAACCAAAATACACAACCAATATATACGATCATAGAATATGGCTCAAATGAGCAAAGTGAAAATGACATTAACATAAACAAGTTAAAATGGATTGTAAATGGCAGTGAGTGATAAATGACTGAAATTTAAATTGCATAAAGTAAATGACTTGAAAGTAAAGCAATATTAACAAGATTTAGTCAAATGTTAGTCAAAAGCTAGTCAAGTGTTAGTGGTGTTTTTTAATTGATTAAGTCATTCTTTGGAGAACACTCAACCATCCATTCACAAGTATGAATCCTTACACCAAGACATCTTCCATGAGAAGGGCTCTAACTTGGATAATTCAACAAGTATGCCACTAGCTCTCATGAAAGGAAAAAAGGTCAAGTTTCCACATAGTGCCATGAATAATGGGAGACTTACAATCTCACTTACTAGAATGTTATGCCTTTATCATCAAATTTAGCTCTATGTTAAGCAATCGTAATTGGACTTATGTAGAAGTCACAACCATCTGAGGTCAGGCAATAAAAATTTAGGTGTTAATGCATGTTGGAAATTTGGTATGAAGAATCAAACTCCTACAACATACCACACACAAAAATAAAAGATCAAGAAGGAGGGACCTATCTCAGTCATACTTGTATTGGTTCATCTAACACAAGGTCATTGATGAACCAATTAACCTTAAGACATTAGAGATTTCATTGGTCTAAATGAGGGAATGGGAAAGAATAGGGATGAAGATGAAGAGGGATGGGAAGATAGAAACACAAATTGACCAAGGAAGGATTTTCATCAAAATCAAAACCATTCATTCATTTTGGGAGATGAAATGTACATTTCATCAATCCTCTAAATCCAATGGTTTTGATCAAACAAAAGTCAAATCAACATTGACCAAGGCCCAAACAGAAACTCAAACATCACAAGACCATAAAAATGGCTCAACATAATTTTTAAATAATTAATCAATTAAAAATCCAATTAAAAGTGAATTAAAATACATTTTAATTTGGTCAAAACCTAAAATCCCTTCAAAACACCAAATAAATAGCCAAGGGATTTATCCTAGGTTAAACAAGGTCAAAGGACCTTAGACAAAAAATTTCATGATTTTTGAAAAGTCAAAAGTATTTTTAAACAATTAAAAATATAAAAAAAAACATTTAATTCCTGAAAAATATCAAAATTAATCCAAAAAATAATTTTAATTCAGAATATGAAAGAGAAAAATATTTAAAGATTTTTGGAGAAAATCCCATATTTTTTGGATTAAAAATGAAATTTCTATGAATTAAACAAAATAAAAGGATTAAACATAAAATTAGAAATTAAAAGAAAATAAGAAAAAACAAGGGCCATCAGATCTCCCTCTTTAATTGAGGTGGCAAATCTGATGGCCACACGCGCGCGTTCCATGATGGTCATCAGTCAACGTGATGTACGCGTGGTAATTCAAACCAAAGGTCAAAATTAGAACATCCAAACATGATCAGATGGCCAGGAGGTGTGCCAGCACACCACTGAAGCTAGGGCTCCGGTCATCTTTTCCGGTGACCTCCACCGGACTGGTCCAACTTCATCTCAATGGAAAATGAAAAACAAGGACACTATTTCAAAGAGAAAATGCTCAGGATCACGAATCTGGCCTCAATTTTCTCCAATTCCAAGTATATAAAAAGATACAGGGACTTGAATTTTGAGGATCATGAACTGAGTTGCTTTGATTTGACCTCAAAGCAACTGAATCTTGTTGCCTATATTGGTAGGACTTCAGCCAACCAAAAATCACAAAGAATGGTGAAGAATTGAGAGAGAATCGAAGAGATGAAAATTCTGGAAAATCACCTTCGAGGGAGCTTGAAACTTGCTTGGTCTTACTTCCAATTGGCCTTGGCTTGACTTCAGAAGCTTGCAGAATTTGAATTGGATCAAGGAAAGGCTAGGATTCTTGGAGTTTTAACTTCCAAACTGAAGTAAAATTGAAACTCGATTTTCAATTGAAAACCTTTAAGATTGTCCTCTAATGGTGAGGGTTTGGATTTCAGGTTCAAAGCTTGGGCAAGGTGTGTTTAATTCTGAGCATGAAGGGTCTCATTTATAGGCAATGCAATTGCTTTCTACACATTTCAAAAAATTGGCCAAAAATAGCAATCTCTCTTGCATGGATGCATGTGCGTGTGATAGGCCCATGAAATGATGTAATCAGGTCCAAATTTCCTCATGTGCAATGCTGAAAGTGTGTCATGTGATCATGCAATGGTAATTGGAATGTGAACATGAAATTCATCCAAATGAAGCCTTGTGAAGAACACATGCGCAAGTCCTCCACTTCTTGTCCAAATGAGATGATCTTGGACTTTTTGGAAAGGTGAGATCAAGGGGAAGAACTTTAATGCTGAACACGTTTCCATTTGAATCTTGGATCATGATGAATTTTGAGGTGGAAGTTTGGGAAATCAAACATATTTGAAAATTTTCTAAGTATCAAGTCAAATGTTCACTTTTTCCACCTTGAATAACTTTTGTTATGGGTTTCAAATGAAAAACGTTCCTTCATCAAAGTTGTAAGTATTTCAAACCTCTTCAATGTTTTCACAAATTTGACCTTATTTGGATTTTTCATGAAGGAGTTATGCATTTTATAATTTGAGGAAAACCACTTGTTCAATGATAATGGCCCAAAATGACCTATAATGTTTCCTCTTGGAACATGCCCTTGAAAGTTAAATTTGAATTTCTTCCAAGAATAAAATTTGGATAGGACACCTTGAATTTAATCATGAAACTTGAATGGCTTTCATCATATAAAAATTGAGCAAGTTATGGTCCTTGGAAGTTGACCTTCTAACTAGGGTTCATACAAAATGACATATAATCTCTCACCATAAAAAATGACTTTCCAAGCAAAAATAGCTCTTGACTTAAACATGAAAGTTGTTTTAAATGTCATTAGGAGTGAAGTTTCGCTTGGAATAATTTTCATATGACGAAAATTATAGGAGATAGGGTCTAGGGAACCCCAATTTTGACGAGTTGACTTTTTCTAGTCAACCAACATGAACCAACTTAGAAACTTGAAGTTCTCTTGATCTCTTGGACTCATGGAGGATCATATATGCATAATATTATGTATAATGAATTATCCCTTATTTGATCAAATGATGAAGGAACTTGCTGAGGAAGGCACATAAGATACCGAGATGAATTAGGGCTTCAAAGGAAAACAAGCTTCAAACTCTTGATGATTTCTTGATCAAAATGAAAAATGGAGATCATATGGAGATCATATGGATTCACATATTATGTATAGAGTCAATGTAAACAATATCTTGATTAGTCTCCTTGCATTGAGGGTCTCAACCCCTAGATATGAGCTTGATGAGGCCTTGGTGGATGCTGTCGCACCTTAAAAATGCGATCCCTCGCGATAGGACGCGGAAAAAATGTTGTTCGAAACAGAGTCGCCACCGAACTTTATTTATCCCAACGAAGGAATAGGAAAATATCGAGAAAACCTTTAGAAATAAGAATAATGGTCGTCGCAACCATATTCGGGTTCGGGAGTCGATTACGCAAGGGGAAGGTATTAGCACCCCTCACGTCCGTTGTACTCAACGGGAACCTCTTAGTCTGATTTTGCTATTTGACTGTTAATTGACTGTTACTTGCTTGCTTCGAGTGATTAGAATTGATGATAGATATGGATGAAGACCTCAGGAGGGGGAAATGGGAGGTTTTTTATTAGTGTGCTCGCGAAGATACAGCAATCTCCTGCCTACGTATCCTTATGGTGCAATAAGGAAATCAGAGCATTCGTAGTTCGGGCTACTACGAATATTGGTGGGTTTTGTTTTGATGAACGACTGTGTAGGTCGGCGTTCTAACGGCTAAACGCTGGCTTGTCTACTCTCGGGGGAGGCTCTAGCACTGGTTTGATGTGCGCATTAGAAAGGATTGACAGTGTTCTTTTTGAAAGGGTTTCGGTCACGCGGGGGTGACAAGTTGAATTGATGTGTTTGGGTTTGATTGGTTTCGATCGCACGGGGGCGAGAAGTTAGGTTGAATTGTTTGAGATATTTCGATCGCACGGGGGCGAGAAGTTGAGTTTGATTTGTTTGAGATGTTTTTGGAGAACGACGAAAGATTGAGCAATGTGGTGTTCACCAATCGTCCAATTCTTTCGAGGAGTAATAAGGCGTCCGCCTTCTAGTCCCTTTTCGTTCGAACTATTTTGAAAGTTTGTTTGTGGATGTTGAATATGCACGGTAGTGAGGCGTACGCCCCCTACTTGCTTATCCAAAGAATAATGAGGCGTACGCCACCTATTCTCTTATCCAAGTTTAATTAGCGTGTTTTAGTCGGAAGTCGATAATTTGTGCAATATGGCATACGCCAATTATTCAAATAATCGAGAGATGGCGAGGCGTACGCCTCTCATCTTTTGTCATCCGATGTTTAAATTGTAAAAAGATATGTTTAGATGTCGTATTCGATTTGCGAAAATAATTTGTATTTTGATAGGCTTTAATTCGATGACGAAGATTCGAGCAATGTGGCGTACGCCAATTATTCGAATAATCGAAAGATAGTGAGGCGTACGTCTCCTATCCTCTTTTCATCTGAAATATGGGATTAAAAGGATTTATAGTTGATTTAGAAAATGTGGTTTGAATATATATGATTAAGGTTTTAATCGGGTGACAAGAACTCGCGCAATATGGCGTACGCCAATTATTCGAGTGCTTGAGAAATAGTGAAGCGTACGCTTCCTATCTCCTTTTCATCCCAAGTTATATTTAAAAGAGAAAAAATCTTTTAGAAGTTGAATGGTTTGAACGATTTGAATTTGGAAATTAGACTTGGTTTTGAAAAGTGATTTGAATATTGTGTGATTTAAGGTTTAATCGGGTGACAAGAACTCGCGCAATATGGCGTACGCCAATTATTCGAGTGCTTGAGAAATAGTGAAGCGTACGCTTCCTATCTCCTTTTCATCCCAAGTTATATTTAAGAGAAAATTCCTTTTTTAGAAGTTGAATGGTTTGAAAATTGGTTTGAATTCTTGTTTATGAATGAAATGAGTTTAGTGTATTATTCATCTACTCGATTAATCAATAACCAAGTAGGTCTCATTGTAAGAAAGCCCAAGAGTAAGCTATGTGAGGTTGATGGCGATGCTAAAAAGCGATCGACTTACAAGGGTGTTTTAAAAATGGGCTTGACTCTTAAATCAAGAATTGTATGATTTGTGCATTTTTGAAATTGGTTTATGATGAATTGAAATAAAATTGAATTTTGAAATGATTTATGAAAAGATGATTTGTGAAGTAATTTAATTCAAAATAATGTGAAGTTTGTGATTGAAAGAAGTTAACCAAAGTTCTTTTTAATCAAAATTAATTTACTAAAATTTATTTAAACTGATTAATTAAATTAATTAAAATTAATTATCAAAATTATTTAATTAAATCAAATAATTAAGTTAATCACAATTAATTAATAGAAATTAAACTAATTAAATATTTTAATCAATTAATTAAATCAAAAGAGAAAGAAAATGGATATTAACATTGATTTAATCGGTATGTGGCGGTGAATATGTACTCGGAACCAATTTTGAGCGTAATAACAATAATGGATGTTATTCACAAATTCGAAACTTGGTTGAAAATATGGTGGCATACCGTCATGGAATTGCCGGATCCACGAGTTAAAATTCCGACTTATCACAATAGGATCATCTATTAGCAATAGAGTGATTATTTACACATTTTTATAATTATCTACACACTGCGGGTAATATCGAAAAAATGTCATCAGGCAGAAAATTTAAACCACTTAGATCCCATTCTTTTCAATCGTGATACATGAAATATGACAGCAAAATAAAACAAGTTTGATGTTATTTGGACGAATGTGACGAGATCAATTTCTCTTCCTGGTACATAGGTAGTCAATCACACACACCCTTCTTTATTAAGCCTAAACATGTATCATACACAAGAATTCACTTAAAAATAACTGATTTCAAACTGGGAAATACCCAAATCAATTTTCAAATCCGGTAAACCAGTTTAATATCCAGGTGAAACAACTCAAAACAGATGCAGCATACTGATACTTGACTTAACTAAAAGATATTTCTCAAAGGAACAAGTCTACACAAATATGTCATAGTGATATTAACTCAATTAACAACCATTGCTTCAGCGGGAACATCAATACACACTAAAGAAGAAACAAATACTACACACCAACACCCTTATTTTCAGGACATAATACGCTACACTGTTTAGACGAGATAAGATGCACCAAATGCAAGGTAAATGTTGCTGATGTAAAAACAATGCACTTAAGCAAACCCAAACGAAAAAGGGAGAAAACAAGGTTACCGATAGAGGACAGGGGTGAACTCGAAATGCGGTCGTGATGGTAAGGATATCGCCGGAGATGGTGGTCCAAAAATGACAATCGTCGGATTCGTTTGGAGACGGTTGCGTAGTAACCGACGAATGAGTTGCCGGTTGTTGGTGAATAGCTCGTGATGACGGTTGAAGCGTTGAAGCGGCGACGATTGATGAAGAAATGCGTGGTTCGTAACAGAATCACAATGTAACCGCAGCAATTAGTTGAAATCGTTCATCTGCTTGATAATATCCATGGCTCTAAAGCTTCAAACTTTCCCTGAAAAAACAGAAAATTACCAACAGCAAAACATTTTCAACAAATCAGTTTAAACAATTTTTTTTCCAGAAATGGTTGAGAGGTGGTGCGAAATGGGTTTGACGGTGCGAGGTGATGGAGGGGTTTCGCCGGTGTAGTGGGTTTGCGAAGGCGATGGGATTTAAGGTGGTTCGGTGGTTGAGGAATAGTCGAGGGTTTCGCGAGAGGAGGCGGAGGTTGTGATGGAGCTTGACGGTGGTGTTTGGGTGGCGGCGTTTAGGGTTTGGGACGTGGCGATTGTGATGGTCGAGGGTGGACGATGAAGATGGCGGAGGCGATTTGGGGTGGTGGTTGAGGAATAGTCGAGGGTGAGAGCGGCGGCGGTAGGGCTTGGTGTTTGTGTGAGCTGAGAGTGAATGAGTGATGATGAGAGTGAGAGAGATAGTCTGAATTGTGAGGGAAAGAGAGAAGGGTTTTTTCAGGAGTGAAATGTGAAGGAGTCATATAAGGATTTGTTTTTTTTGTTTTTTTCTGCTGAGTGTTTGTGTGAGGATGAGGGAAATTGTGAGGTACTGAGTGGAGTGTGGGATTCAGAGTGAGTGGAGAGAATCTGTTGGGAGTGGCAGTGGTAGCGGAGGGACATGTGAGAGCTAGCTGACAAAGAGAATCCAATGCCCTTTTTTATTTTTATTTTTATTTAATACTTATTATTTATTAAAAATAAAATCAACAAAGAAAAACCTAATTAATATTTGATTCTAATTAATATCTAAAAAACTAACTAATAAAAAACCAACTAATATTTAATTAAATAACTAAAATTTAAAAACTAATTAATATTTAAACTAACTAATATTTTAAAAAAATCTAACTAATATTTAAAAAAACTAACTAATTTTTAATATCATTCTAAAAAATATTTGACCAATTAAAGATAGAAAATCGAGTACAAAAAAAGAACTGGTCACACTAAAATTGTCAAGACAAAACATTCTTATTAAAAATACAGTATTTTCTCAAATTTTGACGATTCAATCGATTTTTCTGTATTCTCAAATAAATTCATTATGACTGACATTTCAGGTGTTATTCATGATGCAATGTATGTCATGCTATGCGTATGATGCAAAAAAATCGAAATGAAACTAATTCTACTAAAAATTAAAAATGCCCGGACAAAATTGGGGTACGACAGCTGCCCCTATTTAATTATCTTGAATTAGAAGGTAAAAATGACAATGGTCATCATACATTCGTGGTGGAAGGTAATTAAATACGAAAGGATCCAAATTTTGTCCTTTGAAATGCAATGGAGAGATGCAGATGAAAATGCAATGGGTACCAAGGTAATAGGGGTAGAATGCCAAATCAATGTCAGCCCTCGAGTCGACATTCAAATCTTGCCCAGGTCGTTTCTGATGTGAAGACAAAGGTGGGATCGGTTCTCTGACACCAAAAGGATGACAGTAGATTTAACTGCTATCACCAAAAGGATGACAGTAATTCACTATGATTTCCAAGATTGTCATCACCAAAAGGATGATAGATAATCTGATACAATTTCCCACTACCGAGAGTATAATATCAAAGCTACCACCAAAAGGATGGTAGTTGACTCATCAACTTCAAAGATCACCGTCACCAAAAGGATGAAGGTAAGATCCAACAATCAAAACTTGTTATCACCAAAAGGATGATAATAAGTCAGATAACTTCAATGATCACCATCACCAAAAGGATGAATGTAAGATCAACACAAAACTTTGTTATCACCAAAAGGATGATAATAAGTCGACAATCACCATCACCAAAAGGATGAAGGTATAATTAAAAGACACAACTTGTTATCGCCAAAAGGACGATAATAAGCACTCAACGCAATTGATCGCCATCACCAAAAGGATGAGGGTAAGATCAAGACACAAACTTGTTATCACCAAAAGGATGATAATAAGTCAACAATCACCATCACCAAAAGGATGAAGGTATAATTAAAAGACAAAACTTGTTATCACCAAAAGGATGATAATAAGTCACACAACTCAAAGGATCCCCATCACCAAAAGGATGATAGTAAGATCGACAATCACCATCACCAAAAGGATGAAGGTATAATTAAAAGACACAACTTATTACCACCAAAAGGATGATAATAAGTCACACAACGCAATTGATCACAATCACCAAAAGGATGAAGGTAGGATCAAGACACAGACTTGTTATCACCAAAAGGATGATAATAAGTCAACAATCACCATCACCAAAAGGATGAAGGCATTGTTAAAAGACACAGCTTGTTACCACCAAAAGGATGATAATAAGTACACAACGCAATTGATCGCCATCACCTAAAGGATGAAGGTAAGATCAAGACAAAACTTGTTATCACCAAAAGGATGATAATAATTCAACAATCACCATCACCAAAAGGATGAAGGTATTGTCAAACAACAAAACTTGTTACCACCAAAAGGATGATAATAAGCACACACGCAATTGATCACTATCACCAAAAGGATGAAGGTAGGATCAAGACACAGACTTGTTATCACCAAAAGGATGATAATAAGTCAACAATCACCGTCACCAAAAGGATGAAGGTATTGTCAAACGTCAAACTCGTTATCACCAAAAGGATGATAATAAGCACACAACCAATTGATCACCATCACCAAAAGGATGAAGGTAGGATCAAGGCACAAACTCGTTATCACCAAAAGGATGATAATAAGTCGACAATCACCATCACCAAAAGGATGAAGGTATTGTCAAACAACAAAACTCGTTATCACCAAAAGGATGATAATAAGCACACACGCAATTGATCACCATCATCAAAAGGATGAAGGTAGGATCAAGACACAAACTCGTTATCACCAAAAGGATGATAATAAGCACACACGCAATTGATCACCATCACCAAAAGGATGAAGGTAGGATCAAGACACAAACTCGTTATCACCAAAAGGATGATAATAAGTCGACAATCACCATCACCAAAAGGATGAAGGTATTGTCAAACGACAAAACTCGTTATCACCAAAAGGATGATAATAAGTCAATAACCTTAAATATCACTGACACCAAAAGGATGACAGTAAGATCAAACAAACCGAACTTGTTATCACCAAAAGGATGATAATAAGGACAGAACTTCAAAACTTGTTATCACCAAAAGGATGATAATAAGCTGAAACAGACTCAATGATCGCCATCACCAAAAGGATGTGGGTAAGATCAAAACAAAACTCGTTATCACCAAAAGGATGATAATGAGCCCATAACTCAAATGGTCACCGTCACCAAAAGGATGAAGGCAAGACCAACCAACAAAACTTGTTATCACCAAAAGGATGATAATAAGTCAATAGTCACCATCACCAAAAGGATGAAGGTACTACAAACAACAGAACTCGTTATCACCAAAAGGATGATAATGAATCAACAATCACCATCACCAAAAGGATGAAGGTGGAATCATAACTTCGAAACTTGTTACCACCAAAAGGATGATAATAAGTTATAATGACTTCAAATATTACTGACACCAAAAGGATGACAGTGGGATTGGACTTTCCAAATGTCACCATCACCAAAAGGATGATAGCTTAAACTGAACTCCATAGTCTCTATCACCAAAAGGATGATATTTAGATTGAACTAGACGTCATCACCAAAAGGATGATGATTGAACCAAAATGACAAGGATTGCTTATCACCATAAGGATCGCCGACACCAAAAGGATGACGGTAGTCTGTAATAATTGCAGAGGTCACCATTCACCAAAAGGATGAAGGTTGTACCAAAACTTCAAGGATCTTCGACACCAAAAGGATGACAGTAAGATCACAAATGTCAAGGATTTACCATTACCAAAAGGATAACGGTTATCGTAAACAGGGTGATGATTAATATTATTCCTCAATGAACTTTCACCAAAAGGATGATAGTGAGAAAAAAGATTGGAAAAGTAAGGATTACTGTCAAAGTTCAGTAAACCTGATTTGCTGGGTAGTGTTGGGACATTACCGGGTAAGATTTGCTTGGGTGTTGACAATAAAAGGTTGCGAAACCAATTCTCTGGGGAGATGTAGTTTCTGTCAACAAAAGGTTATGGGAAGCGACTTGTTGAGGAACGCTCAACGTGAAACGAGGTAAGTGTTTGAAGAAACAATGTTTGACTTAACTGAGGATAATATCTTATCAACAAAAGGTTGAAAGATGTAACTCGACGGGGAACGCCCAACAATACAAGGTAGGGACTCACTCAGAGGAAGTGACAATGACTCGACTGAGGGGTGGCTTTGATGCCTACGACTAAACCTTGGATTTTGATTTGTGTTATGTACATGAATGATATGTATGCGTTATGTATGAGGTGATGCATGTGATGCATGTTTGGAACAAAGAATGATTGGTTTGTTTTGGGGTTGGCCCCCCTTTTCAAAGGCAATGTGTTTTCTGGAAACCAGTGTTGGTTGTATTTGTTTTTGTGAAGGTGCCACCAAGGTGGGCTTTGGGTTTTCTGGAAATTGTCACTGTGGATTGGACTGTTGGTTGGTTGATGGAGGTATCTGACTTCCCGACACTCGGTAGTTGATGATGTGATGAACACGTAATGGATGTGGATACTCTTGGTGCCCCAAGTTTGATATTTCGCTGATATGTTGTGTACTTGTCTTTGAGAAGATCTCAGTTCTTCTTCTGAAGTGTTTGGCCAGCCTATAACTGAGCATAGCGACGTGATCAACGCATGATGATTATGCCTTTGACGTGCTTCAAGGTTTCTTGTCAAGGTATGATGTTGTATTGGTATGGACTTTCGACATTCTGGTTGTGGATTCAAGCAGTTACTAGTGTCTGACGCAATCTGCTTGGCTGACTTGAAGATATGAAGGGAATTTGCCCCTTGCAACTCGTCTTGCCCTAGATTAGCCTTTGAGGGACCGGCCCCAGGCGGGCTGAGTTTTGAAGTGTTTTTCCTCCCTGATCAACCGATGCTTGGAGATTTGCCTTATACTGAATACTTCTTCAGTCAATATAATTAAAAGATGCCATGCCCCTGATTTATGAGATGGTCTTGATTCGTGTCAGCACCAAAGATCAAGTGCCCCTTGAATTGCCCCTTGTAGGATTTTTCTCGATGTCAAGTACTGACTGACATTTAAGAATTGTTATTCAAGAAATGGTGATTTTAATGCAACAGTTATGCAAGTTTTGAAAAAAACAATCATTCATTTTGGAAGTCGTGGTAGTGTGTGGCGAGTGGATCATGAATCCAAACGTGGTGCTGATTTTAGCTAGTGTGTGAGTGATATAGTGAGAATAACATATTAGCAAATCTCTGGGAGTCAGTTTACTCAACCTTGCTGTAGTATGCTTTCAGAATAACCTTACTTCAATTAGGTCTTTTGAAGGTTGTAACGTGGCTTGGTTCATGGTTATTGAAACAAAAGGATATAAGGCTCAAAGTTTTTTTTTTTAACCCACCCCTTCTTCATGATGATCTCCAATCCTACGTTCAGTTAATTCACACACATTCGTCTTTTGCAGGTGTAAGGATAAAGATGGTGATTCAAGGTCTCTTGGAATGGCAGCCACCTTATTTTGTTTTTTTTGATGTCGGTGACCCTTTGATTTTGGTATGGTGGTCACTGAATCTTGTTTTGTTTTGTTGGAGACTTTCATTGTCTCTTTCAATTTTTGTTTTGATCCCTAAATTTTGCATGGACCGCTTTGTTGAAGCTTTGATCCATCGGGATTGCCCCTGTTTTTGCCTAAGTCTCCTTTCAGGGTGTTGGACTTAGCGGGCTCTTTCTTTGACTTTTTTTTTTGAAATTGTGACTGCCAACTCATTGGTCATTGAAGATCAACCAACATACAATTTGGATTTGTATGGTTCCTTCGACACTTCAGGATGTATGCGAAGAATGTCATGTGGTTGATCCTCGCATGGGATATTTCATCTTGTAATTTGAATGTGTAATCAGATTAACTGAACACTACCCTGCCCCAGGTTAAACGTAAGGGTTTTTTAGATCTGAAAGAAACTCCTACTTCTAGGCTCGAAGTGGTTACTAGGGATTAACTCCTTATCTCTCCAGTGTTTGGGGATTTGAAACAATGCCTGTACATCATCAGCAGGGTTTTATCCGAAAGCATTCAATCAACAAATTATGAGTATTTTGTTTTCGTCATCCTCCTTCCAACATTTACTAACAACAGTGTTAAAGAAGATGAAGTGGAAAAGTATGTGTTTGTGATTTGCATATGTGATAGATGAGTGAATATGAAAGATTGATTCAAAGCATGCATAATCATCCCATTAATAAGACCAAATACAAATGACAATGTTTAAAGCATACAGTACTTAGACAATCAAGAACAAATTACAAGAATGCAAAAAATGGTAAAAATGGCATAATGATTGCCTTCATTCAAATGAACAGGCCTTCATTTCTTGACTTCTCTGCTTGTTCAGGATGGTGAGGAACTTTATCTTCGAGCTTCACTCGACTCTGCATGCGCTGGCATGGGGTTTGTTGCAACGTTTGGCCTCACTGGCGTGAATGTAAGTGCTTTACTATCAACCAAATCTTGAACCTTGTGCTTGAAAGCCTTACAGTTCTCTATTGTGTGCCCTGGAGCACCCATGTGATACTCGCAGTGAGCATTGGTGTCGTAGCCTGGAGGATATGGTGGAGTTACAGGTGTTATCTCCTTCAGAACAACCGATCCATCCTTTAGCAGGTAGGGGAGGATCTTGCTATATGATACTGGCAGAGGATCAAAATGTCTTTCTGGCCTCCTTGCCCTCTGCTGGTTAGGTGGACGTGGTTGTGCACGTTGATGTTGATTCTGGTGCTGTTGATAAGCCGGTTGTTGATAAAGTTGCTGATATTGTTGCTGATAGGGTGGCTGATATGGTGTCGGGATGACCGCAGAAACCTGATCGTAAGGCATATGAGCATATGGAGTTGCCCTATATCCTCCTCCTTTCATTACAGCATTGGTCTGACCTTCTGGCTTCTTTGGGAGATTGGGATAGGTTTTTTTCATCCCACCCGAAGCACTGACAGCGCAAGGTAGCTTTCCTTTTCTGATCTGACTTTCAATTCGTTCTCCCACAGAGACAACCTCAGCAAAAGTCGGGAAGCTGGAGCCCACCATCTTCTCCATGTATTGGGTATGCAGAGTTCCCATAAACATATCAATTAGCTCCTTGTCAAGAAGAGGAGGTTGGACACGAGCTGCTAGCTCTCTCCAACGTTGTACGTATTCTTTGAATGACTCATTGTTGCGTTGAGTCATGTCTTGCAGCTATGTGCGGTTGGGTGCTAGATCAGTGTTGTACTGATAATGCCTGAGGAATGCTTCAGCAAGGTCTCTCCATGATTGGACCTGACCTCTCTCTAGTTGCATGTACCACTCCAAGGATGCCCCACTGAGGCTATCTTGGAAGTAATGAATCAGGAGTTGATCATTACTAATGTGGGCGGCCATTTTGCGACAGTAGGCTCGGAGGTGTGTTCTTGGGCAACTGATCCCTTTGTACTTGTCAAAGTCCGGGACCTTGAACTTTTGGGGAATCACGAGGCCTGGCACCAGACACATATCAACAGCGTCCAAACCGAGAGTAGTGTGAACCTCCAATGACTTGAATTTCTCTTCCAGAGCATGGAGTCTATCAACAGTTGGGTCTGGGAGACCTCCAACAGCAGGTTGGACGGGCTGCGGCATGAAGAAAGCGTCGTACGGATCTTCATCACCCATCATGGATCCATGGCGAGCAGACGTAGCAGAGTGCTCATGGGGGTTCATGTTGTCCATGGGAACAGGAATGGGGATCGGTCCTCCTCTAGGCTGGGCAGGGTTACCATCAAGTTCGGTTACTCCAGGGATGCTAAGGGATGGCGATCCAAATTGGGCAGCAATTTTCCTGGCTTCGGCGTTAGTCTCAGCATCCTTCTCCTTCTGGGCCAAGAGTAACATGGTCTCAAGCAAGCGATCCATCTTTGCCTGCATGGAGTCAATGTTGGTCCTCATCGAAACTTGGTTTACTTCCAGTTGTTCAAGTGTCATCTTGTAATTGCGGCGTGTCTCGTACCGGTGTCGAGTAGTCAGCGTTTACTGGACAAAGGGTAGAGTATGGTGTAAGCTTTTGTTTCTGGAAGATGAAATGCAATGCATGTTGATGATATGCAAATGCATGAATTTTTGCCATGATTTTTCACAGAGGAATACAGACTCAAAAATATTCACACGTCGGGTACGTCAGGATAACAGGGAGAAGTACGGGTTTGCCTGATCACAAGAAATTCCCTAAAGGTAGGTTCTAAAGTTATGTTTTCAAGGAAGGAACTTAGACTCACGGATCAAGTTCAAAACTTTCTCGCAATGGTGGGCTAGCCACATCGTGATGGGAGTTCTGAAATGATCTAATCTAAGTGGGATTCTTGTATTGTACGAACAGGGTGTACACCCTTCGGCTCAACACTACATAATCACCGATTATGAAAACAAAACTTGGTTTTAAGGCGAGGTCCCTAGAGTCACGGATCGTGTTTAGAACCTCCACCGCAATGATGGGCTAGCCATATTATGATGGGAACTCCAAACAGATCTACTCTAGGTGGAGTCTTCGTATTGTCCCAATAGGCGTACGCCCCTCGGTTCAATACTACACAACTCCGGGTTCTAAGTTCTTCTCGAAGCTCGGGTATGGAGCTTATCTCACAGCATACACCAAGTCCCATATCAAAGTATCACATTATTACATACAACATAAGCAACATATTAAGATACAAAGAAACAACATGGAAGAAAGGAATATCTTCTAACTGTCCTAGCAAAATCAGACTAAGCTAGGCTAGACTCTCTCTTGCTTGGAGCAATCCCCAGCAGAGTCGCCAGTCTGTCGCACCTTAAAAATGCGATCCCTCGCGATAGGACGCGGAAAAAATGTTGTTCGAAACAGAGTCGCCACCGAACTTTATTTATCCCAACGAAGGAATAGGAAAATATCGAGAAAACCTTTAGAAATAAGAATAATGGTCGTCGCAACCATATTCGGGTTCGGGAGTCGATTACGCAAGGGGAAGGTATTAGCACCCCTCACGTCCGTTGTACTCAACGGGAACCTCTTAGTCTGATTTTGCTATTTGACTGTTAATTGACTGTTACTTGCTTGCTTCGAGTGATTAGAATTGATGATAGATATGGATGAAGACCTCAGGAGGGGGAAATGGGAGGTTTTTTATTAGTGTGCTCGCGAAGATACAGCAATCTCCTGCCTACGTATCCTTATGGTGCAATAAGGAAATCAGAGCATTCGTAGTTCGGGCTACTACGAATATTGGTGGGTTTTGTTTTGATGAACGACTGTGTAGGTCGGCGTTCTAACGGCTAAACGCTGGCTTGTCTACTCTCGGGGGAGGCTCTAGCATTGGTTTGATGTGCGCATTAGAAAGGATTGACAGTGTTCTTTTTGAAAGGGTTTCGGTCACGCGGGGGTGACAAGTTGAATTGATGTGTTTGGGTTTGATTGGTTTCGATCGCACGGGGGCGAGAAGTTAGGTTGAATTGTTTGAGATATTTCGATCGCACGGGGCGAGAAGTTGAGTTTGATTTGTTTGAGATGTTTTTGGAGAACGACGAAAGATTGAGCAATGTGGTGTTCACCAATCGTCCAATTCTTTCGAGGAGTAATAAGGCGTCCGCCTTCTAGTCCCTTTTCGTTCGAACTATTTTGAAAGTTTGTTTGTGGATGTTGAATATGCACGGTAGTGAGGCGTACGCCCCCTACTTGCTTATCCAAAGAATAATGAGGCGTACGCCACCTATTCTCTTATCCAAGTTTAATTAGCGTGTTTTAGTCGGAAGTCGATAATTTGTGCAATATGGCATACGCCAATTATTCAAATAATCGAGAGATGGCGAGGCGTACGCCTCTCATCTTTTGTCATCCGATGTTTAAATTGTAAAAAGATATGTTTAGATGTCGTATTCGATTTGCGAAAATAATTTGTATTTTGATAGGCTTTAATTCGATGACGAAGATTCGAGCAATGTGGCGTACGCCAATTATTCGAATAATCGAAAGATAGTGAGGCGTACGTCTCCTATCCTCTTTTCATCTGAAATATGGGATTAAAAGGATTTATAGTTGATTTAGAAAATGTGGTTTGAATATATATGATTAAGGTTTTAATCGGGTGACAAGAACTCGCGCAATATGGCGTACGCCAATTATTCGAGTGCTTGAGAAATAGTGAAGCGTACGCTTCCTATCTCCTTTTCATCCCAAGTTATATTTAAAAGAGAAAAAATCTTTTAGAAGTTGAATGGTTTGAACGATTTGAATTTGGAAATTAGACTTGGTTTTGAAAAGTGATTTGAATATTGTGTGATTTAAGGTTTAATCGGGTGACAAGAACTCGCGCAATATGGCGTACGCCAATTATTCGAGTGCTTGAGAAATAGTGAAGTGTACGCTTCCTATCTCCTTTTCATCCCAAGTTATATTTAAGAGAAAATTCCTTTTTTAGAAGTTGAATGGTTTGAAAATTGGTTTGAATTCTTGTTTATGAATGAAATGAGTTTAGTGTATTATTCATCTACTCGATTAATCAATAACCAAGTAGGTCTCATTGTAAGAAAGCCCAAGAGTAAGCTATGTGAGGTTGATGGTGATGCTAAAAAGCGATCGACTTACAAGGGTGTTTTAAAAATGGGCTTGACTCTTAAATCAAGAATTGTATGATTTGTGCATTTTTGAAATTGGTTTATGATGAATTGAAATAAAATTGAATTTTGAAATGATTTATGAAAAGATGATTTGTGAAGTAATTTAATTCAAAATAATGTGAAGTTTGTGATTGAAAGAAGTTAACCAAAGTTCTTTTTAATCAAAATTAATTTACTAAAATTTATTTAAACTGATTAATTAAATTAATTAAAATTAATTATCAAAATTATTTAATTAAATCAAATAATTAAGTTAATCACAATTAATTAATAGAAATTAAACTAATTAAATATTTTAATCAATTAATTAAATCAAAAGAGAAAGAAAATGGATATTAACATTGATTTAATCGGTATGTGGCGGTGAATATGTACTCGGAACCAATTTTGAGCGTAATAACAATAATGGATGTTATTCACAAATTCGAAACTTGGTTGAAAATATGGTGGCATACCGTCATGGAATTGCCGGATCCACGAGTTAAAATTCCGACTTATCACAATAGGATCATCTATTAGCAATAGAGTGATTATTTACACATTTTTATAATTATCTACACACTGCGGGTAATATCGAAAAAATGTCATCAGGCAGAAAATTTAAACCACTTAGATCCCATTCTTTTCAATCGTGATACATGAAATATGACAGCAAAATAAAACAAGTTTGATGTTATTTGGACGAATGTGACGAGATCAATTTCTCTTCCTGGTACATAGGTAGTCAATCACACACACCCTTCTTTATTAAGCCTAAACATGTATCATACACAAGAATTCACTTAAAAATAACTGATTTCAAACTGGGAAATACCCAAATCAATTTTCAAATCCGGTAAACTAGTTTAATATCCAGGTGAAACAACTCAAAACAGATGCAGCATACTGATACTTGACTTAACTAAAAGATATTTCTCAAAGGAACAAGTCTACACAAATATGTCATAGTGATATTAACTCAATTAACAACCATTGCTTCAGCGGGAACATCAATACACACTAAAGAAGAAACAAATACTACACACCAACACCCTTATTTTTAGGACATAATACGCTACACTGTTTAGACGAGATAAGATGCACCAAATGCAAGGTAAATGTTGCTGATGTAAAAACAATGCACTTAAGCAAACCCAAACGAAAAAGGGAGAAAACAAGGTTACCGATAGAGGACAGGGGTGAACTCGAAATGCGGTCGTGATGGTAAGGATATCGCCGGAGATGGTGGTCCAAAAATGACAATCGTCGGATTCGTTTGGAGACGGTTGCGTAGTAACCGACGAATGAGTTGCCGGTTGTTGGTGAATAGCTCGTGATGACGGTTGAAGCGTTGAAGCGGCGACGATTGATGAAGAAATGCGTGGTTCGTAACAGAATCACAATGTAACCGCAGCAATTAGTTGAAATCGTTCATCTGCTTGATAATATCCATGGCTCTAAAGCTTCAAACTTTCCCTGAAAAAACAGAAAATTACCAACAGCAAAACATTTTCAACAAATCAGTTTAAACAATTTTTTTTTCAGAAATGGTTGAGAGGTGGTGCGAAATGGGTTTGACGGTGCGAGGTGATGGAGGGGTTTCGCCGGTGTAGTGGGTTTGCGAAGGCGATGGGATTTAAGGTGGTTCGGTGGTTGAGGAATAGTCGAGGGTTTCGCGAGAGGAGGCGGAGGTTGTGATGGAGCTTGATGGTGGTGTTTGGGTGGCGGCGTTTAGGGTTTGGGACGTGGCGATTGTGATGGTCGAGGGTGGACGATGAAGATGGCGGAGGCGATTTGGGGTGGTGGTTGAGGAATAGTCGAGGGTGAGAGCGGCGGCGGTAGGGCTTGGTGTTTGTGTGAGCTGAGAGTGAATGAGTGATGATGAGAGTGAGAGAGATAGTCTGAATTATGAGGGAAAGAGAGAAGGGTTTTTTCAGGAGTGAAATGTGAAGGAGTCATATAAGGATTTGTTTTTTTTGTTTTTTTCTGCTGAGTGTTTGTGTGAGGATGAGGGAAATTGTGAGGTACTGAGTGGAGTGTGGGATTCAGAGTGAGTGGAGAGAATGTGTTGGGAGTGGCAGTGGTAGCGGAGGGACATGTGAGAGCTAGCTGACAAAGAGAATCCAATGCCCTTTTTTATTTTTATTTTTATTTAATACTTATTATTTATTTAAAAATAAAATCAACAAAGAAAAACCTAATTAATATTTGATTCTAATTAATATCTAAAAAACTAACTAATAAAAAACCAACTAATATTTAATTAAATAACTAAAATTTAAAAACTAATTAATATTTAAACTAACTAATATTTTAAAAAAATCTAACTAATATTTAAAAAAACTAACTAATTTTTAATATCATTCTAAAAAATATTTGACCAATTAAAGATAGAAAATCGAGTACAAAAAAAGAACTGGTCACACTAAAATTGTCAAGACAAAACATTCTTATTAAAAATACAGTATTTTCTCAAATTTTGACGATTCAATCGATTTTTCTGTATTCTCAAATAAATTCATTATGACTGACATTTCAGGTGTTATTCATGATGCAATGTATGTCATGCTATGCGTATGATGCAAAAAAATCGAAATGAAACTAATTCTACTAAAAATTAAAAATGCCCGGACAAAATTGGGGTACGACAGATGCACACCTATAAATAGACATATTTTTGGAATTTTGGTTAGTAAAGGAAAATAAAGTATGATATAATCAAATCTGCTTGGTGACTTCTCTCAATTCAAACCCAATGAATGAGGGGTAAGGAGGACGCCAAGGTGTGATCCCAAAGCCAATGCATATGGTGAGATAACATGAGGGATCTTAGGGTCAAAATTAGGGTCTTACAGCTGCCCTTATTTAAGGACATTCTAACTGAGGATGTGAAGGTTAAAATCTTCATATCAACTCAGTAGAATGTACTTAAATAACAAAATATAGAAACAAATTTTGGTCCCTAAGAGGCCTCATGATGCATATGATATGAATGCTAAAATAATCTTTGTGGGGAGTATACTGCCACAAAGGAAAAGAATCCGGAGAGACTGAAAACCCACAGGAGTGTAATGCATTCCATAAGGAAAAACTCACTAGGGAGAAATAGACTCTAGGGATAAAAGCTATGTGTAGGCCAGGCTACATCTTGAAAACTGCTGGAGACACGAGGAGAATTTCCATGAAAATAAATCAATGGAAGGACTCAGTTGAGGATAAGGGAAAGTCTGCAGGGGAAACAGGTAGATCAGAACAAAGCTGAAATACATGAATCAAACTCAACTGGGGAAGAATGAACTTCAACACAGGAGTACCCGAAATATATTATCTATTACCGGTTACTGGGTGGGAAGATAATACACTTTGACAGAGGGACATCCGTTATCGGTTAGGGTAAACATATCAAGGATGACTCGCTGAGGAGAAAGAGGTGTATTCATTACTGGTTACTGGGTAAGAATAGCTTGTTGGGAAAAAAGATCAAATAGGGTTTACAACTATTGGTTACTGGGTAGAAGACCAAAAGGAGAGAATATTCGTCACCGGTTAAAGTGAACATATCAAGGATAACTCAAAGGAAGAATATCCGTCATCGGTTAGGATGAACATATCAAGGATAGAATGCCGGGGAAAAAATAGGAATTATATCTATCGGTTGCTGGATAGAATACCAAAGAGAGAATATCTGTCACTGGTTAGGATGAACATATCAAGGATAAACTCAGAGGGGAAAGTAGGATTTACATCTACCGGTTACTGGGCAGAAGACCACAAAAGTAGAGAAAATCTATCATTGGTTAGAGTGAACATATCAAGGATTAACTTTGGGGAATAAAAGTAGGGATTACAACTACCTTTTTACTGGGTAGAAAACCAAAAAGGAAGAATATCTGTCACCGGTTAGGATGAACATATTAAGGATATACTGCCTGGGGAAACATGAAAATGAATCCGCTGGGGAAAACAAAGAAAGTAAATTACATTTACCGGGTATTGGGAAAAAGTAAAGTACTCAAAAGTTGAGAAGAATATTACCAGATACTGGGTAATAGACTCTCAAGGGACCAAAATATCTACCTAGGTAATAACTAGAAAGGAACGGTCAAACAAAGACTCGACCCAATGAGGATATAAATCAAGGGGAGTGGTTCCATCCAGATAATTAGATGGGGGAGAAAACTGAAATAATAACCATCCACGAGGAAATAACTCAGTGGGGAAATGAGAAAGATTAAACTTTTTCTGCTTAAAGGGACTGGCACTCTACAATTGAAAGAGGACAGGTATACCAAATCTGCATGGGGAAATGATATCACCGAAGCAAGAGACCAGAATAATGAAATCAAATTAAATAACATGCATAATGAAGTATCTGATGTTGTGTTTTATGCATGAATAGGCATGTATATGATTATGATTATGTTAACAAAACAACATAAAGGAGAACATGATTTCAACCAATAATGGCAAACTCTATGGGGATATTGCTGTAAGAATCTCAAACGAACACGCCGAGGGTAGAGAAAAGATCTGCTGAGGATCCAAATTGTCAATTCTGTGGGGAATGTTTAGGTCAACAGCATACCCAATGGGAGACAACCCTGCAGGGGATAAAGACAAATACTGCTCAGAATCCAAAACTGACGGGAACGATGGATCTTCAATATGTGAAGATAAACTCCGTCGGGGAATACAAGAGGTAAAACTCTACATGGGGATCTAAGAAAATTGTTAAGGATACTACAACCAAGATCATCACATTCCTCAATAACCAACAAAATCTCCTTGGAAATTACAAGTAAACCAATTCCAAGGAAAAGATAATCGGATCTAATGAACTGCCGAAGTTAATGCAACACAAATATGCCAATGAAAAACCAAACTAGAGGATATCAATAGGAGCACCATAGTTGGGGAACATGGATTCGTGAAAGGGATCAATCATCAGCCTGAATCCACTGGGAATGTGACCCACCAACTCAGTTAGGGATAACTGACGAGCTGTCGGGGAGGAAAATAGTTATCGAATCAAATGCTTGGGGAAAACTAAAAAGGCTTCGCACTACAAGACTTTCTTGTAAGCAGATTGTTGTTGATATTCCTTGCTGAAATCAATTATTCTTAAAGTGATTGTTTTTATTATTTTTTAAGAAAAATATTTTTTATTCATTGATCTATTTTAAAATAACCATCATAAGAATTCAATTTTATTTAGCAGAAGTAAATAAGAGTAGAAACAATTGGATAAAGGCTCAACTTTATTTAATAGAATGGTAGTCTGTAAATGACGGGACTCCATAGATTTTTACAAAGTTGAAAATGGTAATTTACATGGAAAAGGGCTACATTGAATACAATGAACACTACTCTCCCCATTAACTTCAATATCCATTGCGCTTTTGGCTTCGATTGAGAATAATGAATTAGAACCAAACGACCTGCTCAAAACTGTCTCCATAATTAGGACCAACCGAATGCAGTTACTTGCCGTAATCCCTAATTTTTGCCTAGATTGCCCCAAGGTGGGGTACTCAATCTAACAGGATGATTTTTTTCTATTTTATGTCTCTAATTTTTTCCTGGATTTCCCTTTCAGGTTTTCAATCCACCAAGACGCTCATTTTTGCATAAGCCTCCCTTTCGGGTTTTCAACTTAGCGAGCTGCTCTTTTCTTTTTAGGCGAAATATTTCTTGACTGCATGAGCATTCATTGGACGAGTGAACTCTTCACAATCCATTTTTGTAAGAATCAAAGCGCCGCCTGAAAAGGCTCTCTTCACAACATATGGGCTTTCATAATTAGGAGTCGATTTGCCCCTAACATCAGGTTTGAAGGATAGGATCTTCTTGAGCACGAGGTCACTTTCTCTAAACACACGAGGCCTGACCTTCTTATCAAATGCCTTTTTCATTCTTTACTGATATAACTGACCATGACACATGGAAGTCAATCTCTTCTCTTCAATTAAGTTCAGCTGATCATATCTGGTCTGGCACCATTTAGCCTCTATCAACTTGGCTTTCATCAAGACACGCAATGATGGGAGCTCAACCTCCACGGGGAGCATAACTTTCATACCATAAACAAGAGAGAAAGGGGTTGCCCCTGTTGAAGTGTGGATGGACGTACAGTACCCATGCAAAGCAAAAGGAAGCATCTCATGCCAATCTTTGTATGTCACAACCATCTTCTAAATGATCTTCTTGATGTTGTTGTTCGTAGCTTCAACAACCCCATTCATCTTAGGTCTGTAGGGAGAAGAATTATGATGTGCAATCTTGAAGTATTTGCAAAGAGCTTCCACCATACTATTATTCAAGTTTGATCCATTATCAGTAATGATCTTACTTGGCACACCATAACGGCATATAATTTGATTCTTGATAAACCTTATAACAACTTGCTTGGTCACATTTGCGTACGATGTCGCTTCAACCCACTTTGTGAAGTAGTCAATAGCCACCAAAATGAAACGATGTTTGTTCGATGCTTTGGGCTCAATCATATCAATTCCCCATATGGAGAAGGGCCATGGAGAGGAAATGACATTCAACAGTGTAGGAGGAACATGAATCTTATCCGCATAGATTTGACACTTGTGGCATTTCTTCACAAACTTGCAACAGTCAGATTCCATTGTCAGCCAATAGTAACCTACTCTTAACATCTTCTTTGCCATAGCATGTCCATTGGAATGAGTACCAAAGGAACCTTCATGGACTTCTGTCATCAATAAATCTACTTCATATTTATCCATGCATCTGAGCAGAACCATATCAAAGTTTCTCTTGTAAAGTACATCACCATCCAGGTAGAAATCGCCAACTAATCTTCTCAAAGTCTTTTTATCTTTCAAAGATGTCCTAGACGGGTAAATCTGACTTTGGAGGAAACATTTGATATCAAAATACCACGACTTTTCATCTTTGACTTCTTCCACAGTAAACACATGAGCTGGCCTATCGAGACGCATTATAGTCAAATTAGGAACTTCATTCCAAAATTTCACCACAATCATGGAAGCCAACGTTGCAAGAGAATCTGCCATCCGGTTTTCCTCTCGAGGAATATGATGAAACTCAACCTTTGTAAAGAAAGTTGAAATTCTCCTCGCATAGTCTCTATATGGTATCAAACCGGGTTGACTCGTCTCCCATTCACCTTTGATCTGATTCACAACCAAAGCTGAATCTCCATAGACGTCGAGATATTTTATTGTGAGATCAATGGCCTCTTCAAGCCCCATAATGCAAGCTTCATACTCAGCCATATTGTTTGTACACTTGAAGGTCAATCTAGTTGTAAACAAAAAATGAGTGCCTTGAGGATTAATAATCACTGCCCCAATGCCATTACCATACGAATTAACAGCTCCATCAAATACCATACCCCAATGGAAACCAGGTTCTGGCCCTTCTTCAAGCAATGGTTCATCACAATCTTTCATCTTCAAGTACAAAATCTCTTAGTCAGGAAAATCAAATTGCACTGACTGATAATCTTCAATCGGTTGGTGAGCCAAATGGTCAGCCAAGACACTACCCTTGATAGCCTTTTGAGATCGACATTCAATATCATATTCGGATAACAACATCTGCCAACGGGAAATTCTCCCAGTTAAAGCAGACTTCTCAAAAATGTACTTGATTGGATCCATTTTGGATATCAACCAAGAATATGATTCAACATATACTAGCGTAGATGTTTAGCAGCCCAAGCTAATGCACAACATGTCTTCTCAAGCATAGAATAACGAGTCTGACAGTCGGTGAACTTCTCACTGAGGTAGTAATTTGCATATTCTTTCTTCCCAGACTCATCTTGCTGACCAAGAACACAACCCATACTCTCATCAAGCACAGTCAAATACATGATCAACAGTCTTCCTTCAATAGGCGGAGACAGAATTGGAGGCTCAAGCAAATACTCTTTGATAACCTCAAAAGCTTTATGGCAATCCTCGATCCAATTACAAGATTGATCTTTCCGAAGGAGCTTGAAAATAGGCGCACATGTGGAAGTCATATGCGATATAAATCTTGATATATAGTTCAAGCGGCCGAGAAAACCTCTGACTTGCTTTTCAGATTTAGGTGCAGGCATCTCTTGTATTGCTTTGACCTTGGCAGGATCAACTCCAATACCCTTCTCACTGACAATGAAGCCCAACAACTTACCAGAACGAACACCAAAAGTACAGTTATTGGGATTCAAGCGGAGTTTATATTTCCTCAAACGTTGGAATAACTACAATAAATGCTCAACATGCTCTTCTTCATCGCTTGACTTAGCAATCATATCATCAACATAAACCTCGATCTCTTTATGCATCATATCATGAAAAAGAGTGGTCATAGCTATCTGGTATGTTGCACCATCATTCTTTAAACCGAAAGGCATCACTCTATAACAGAATGTTCCCTAGAGCGTAATGAATGTGGTCTTCTCCATATCTTCAGGTGCCATTTTGAATTAATTATAACCGGAAAATCCATCCATAAAGAAAAGACTTTGAATTAGCTGTATTATCTACCAACATATCAACGTGTGGCAGAGGAAAATCATCTTTCGGACTGACTTTATTCAAATCTCTATAATCAACACACATGCAAACTTTTCCATCTTTCTTTGGAACAGGAACAATGTTGGCCACCCACTGCGGATACTCGAAGGTTACGAGAAAACCAGCATCAATTTTCTTCTGCACTTCATCTTTGATCTTTACTTCCATATCGGGATGCGTTCTTCTCAACTTCTGCTTGATCGGTGGGCATTCTGGATTCAACGGAAATCTATGCTCCACAATCTCAGAATTCAAACCAGGCATGTCTTGATAGGACCAAGCAAACACATCAGAGTATTCTCGAAGAAGATCAATCAACCCCTTCTTAGCTTCTGGACACAGTTGAGACCCAATCTTGACTTCCTTCACATTATCTTCAGAACCCAAGTTGACTAGTTCAATATGCTCTTCAAACGACTAAATTGCTTTTTTCTCGTGCTCAAGTAAACGAGATAACTCATCAGATATTTCTTCATCATCAATCTCTTCCTCGGCTTCAAACACAAGGAAATCAAAGTTTGGAGAGGGAGTAGGATCATTGTATTCAATAGGTTTGAGAACCAACCTGCATAATGATTTGATATTTTGATTTTAGAGAAGTGGAGTGCAACCAAATATTATGCAGATGGAAGATTATTATTTATTTATGTTTTTTGTGATTACCATTTTCAGAAAAGAAAAAGGTTAAAATAAAACAGCATAGATGTGGATGAATAAAATTGTCTTTTATTAATGATAATCAGAAAATGCCCAACAATGTTCACTTCTCCCTTATGCATAGGAGAAGGATTTTTCTTAAAATTAAATGAAAACAAATTACTTAGAGCGATGAATAACAGTAGGAACATCAACAACAACCCAATTGTTGCAAGTCTGCCCATGCATCACATAGTTGGCGCAAGCTTCGTCTTCATCATCATTGTCTTCAATTACGGAAGCTGAGTGTTGATCATTCCCATGAATGAACCCTCCACTGCGGAAAATTGGTTGCACAACTTTAGTTCTGATGTTGGACGACCCTGGTTGAAATCCCAATCCAGCTATATTCTTATTCTCAGCAATCTCTACCATACGACCCCATTGATCAACGCTGCCAGTTTGAATTGCCTCTTGTGCATCTTTCAAAGAAGGCATGGGTGCCCAAGTTTTCTTCATTTCATCAGCAATAGATAAGGCTTGGAACAGCGTTCCAACCTCATCCTCGACATCAACATAGGTAAAAGATGACACATGGCTTGCCAACAATGCCTTCTCTCCACCAATAACGACAAGCTTGCCGTTCTTCACAAATTTCAGTTTCTGGTACAGAGTAGATGTCACAGCTCCTTCTTCATGAATCCAGGGCCTTCCCAATAGACAATTGTAGGCCGGGTGGATATCCATTACCTGGAAAGTAATTTGGAAATCACTCGGACCTATCTTAACTAGAAGGTCCACTTCACCAATGACAGTTTTACGAGAACCATCAAATGCTTTGACAGCTACGTCGTTGTATCTCATTCGGGCGCCTTGGTAAGAGAGTCTTGATAAAGTTGATTTTGGCAGCATTTTCAAAGATGGCCTAGTGTCAACCAATACATTGGACAAAACGTCCTCCTTATAGTTCATTGAAATGTGTTGTGCTAAATTGTGATTTCTGCCTTCCTCAGGAAGCTCTTCATCACAAAGCTTAAATTATTACAAGAAGTAATGTTGGAAATTATATGGTCAAACTGATACATGGTCACATCATGCTCAACATAAGCCTGCTCTAGTACTTTTTGCAATGCTTCCCTATGTGCCTCTGAATTCATCAATAATGACAGCACAAAGATCTTTGACGGAGTCTGGAGTAGCTGCTCCATAACATTGTATTCACTTCTTTTAATCAGTTTTAAAACTACATCATCATCATTAGTCGTCAGTTTGTTGGATTCACCAGACTGAAACATTCAAGCACTAACCAGATTCACCACCGGAATCTCTGCCTTCTTACTTGCGGAAACATCTTCTACTTCTTTTGGAAAAACTGGATCGAACATACGACCGCTACGGGTCACCCTTGCTATATCTACAATATTTACCACTGAGTTTGCAACTGGTAGAGGAACCTCTTAATCATTCTCAACCATTGTTGCATTGTATTGATATGGCACAACTTTATCGGATGCATAAGGGACAGGGCCTGCTAACCGTATTACCAACGGCGATACCGATCTATTGACATTGCTGTTGTTGCTACTATCAAACTGGATAACTACCCGCTCAGGGGTCTTGAATACAGGCACAATTACATTCACATCATCTATATCCCTCGACTGTTGAATTTGGATTACATTCTCATCCATCATCTTTTGGATATCTCTCTTGGCAATCATACACCCACAGGGGTTCACGCTACAGATTGCACAACCATCATGGTCATGTTCACAGTCACTGATCAAACATAAATTCCTATGCATTTCCACCAACGACCTATGGATACGTCGCACATCGAATACTCGGAAATTCCCTGGACATTAGTCCACCATGTTGATAGTAGCATTACCATGAACATGCAATGGATTAACTTTCACATTTGGCGCTCTATCCTCAAAGGACACCATACCACTCTTCACAAGTTTCTAGACCTTATATTTTAACGGATAGCAGTTCTCTATGTCATGGCTAAGGGCTCCCTGGTGAAAAGCACAGCGAAGTTCAGGTTTGAACCACCATGGAAGTGGCTCAAGGATTTGTGGAGGACTTCTTGGTTGGATGAGGTTCTTGAGAACCAATGATGGATATAACTGTGCATAAGTAATAGGAATAGGGTCAAAGGATATCTTATTCCTCTCAAAATTTTATTGATGATGATTATTATTGTTGTTGTTGTTGTTGTTGGTTCTTTGTTACGGTTGTTGTTGATGTTGTTGTTGCTGAATTGGAACTGATTGATTAGAATTGTTGGAAATACATGAATTATTGATGAAACTTGGGGTTACTGTTGACGAGGATGAGAACTCTTTCTGACATGAGGCCCTCTCTACCTCCCCACTGATACTGAATTAGTTTCTCCCTCCTACCTCTTAGAGAAACTCCCACCATACTTCTTGTTGGATGATGCTTCTTCCTTAGACAAACGTCCTTCACGGACTCCTTCTTCTAGCCTCATCCCCATATTTACCATTTCGGTAAAATAATTGGGGGCACTCATAATCATACGTTCATAATAAAATAAACTCAGCGTCTTCAGGAAGATCTTCGTCATTTCCTTCTCTTCCAAGGGTGGACTAATCTGGGCGGCCAATTCTCTCTATCTTTGAGCATACTCTTTGAATGTCTCCTTATCCTTCTGAGACATAGACCTCAACTGGTTTCTATCGGGTGACATATCCACGTTGTACTTATACTGCTTGACAAAGGCCTCACCCAATTCGTTGAAAGTACGGATGCTTGCACTGTTCAAACCCATATACCATCTTAAAGCAGCTCCAGTCAAACTATCTTGGAAATAGTGAATCAACAACTGATCATTATCAGTCTGAGTAGACATTTTTCTGACATACATAACAAGATGACTCAACTAACAAGTATTCCCTCTATACTTTTCAAAGTCGGAGACCTTGAACTTCATCGGGATTTTAACATTGGGGACCAGACAAAGTTAGGCAACACTCTTCCCAAACAAATATTTTCCTCTCAGAGTCTTCAACTCTTTACACAGCTCAAGGAACTGATCTTTCATCTCATCCATCTTCAAACGGCTCAGAGTGGTAGATATTGTCCTTAACACGAGGCAGAGTGTGAACAACAGGAGACGACACTGACATGACTGGGCTAGATGCCGGCAGAGAAGCAAATATGGGCGCATACCCTTCTGGCATAAAGTTGGATAGCATCCCCCAAGGGAATCCAACAGGAATAGTAGGACCGGATTGACTGGCGGCAGCAACGGGAACAATTGAGGTAGCAACCTCAGAAATGACAGCCCTCTAGGGAGGAGTTGTAGGAGTTGGTGAAGACTGATTATGTGCAGCAATGACAGATTCCATATCCTTCAGCTCTCGGTTCTCTTGCTCTAGATGCTCCATGATCCTTGATTTATTAGCACGAGTGTTATAGCGGTGCATCAGCTTGGCTGATGCACAGAAGAAGAACTGATAAGACATCTGGCGGAAGAAAAACCTGTTATGCAAATGATGCATGAAATGCAATGTGTTTTATTGTTTTTTAATTTTAAGGAACATATGAAGTCCTATTTGCAAATATATAATAATAATAACAACAATTTGATTGACCATAAAAATCTCATTTTATTCATAAAAATTGGAAGTAAAACTATACATAGACATATTTTTGGCATTTTGGTTAGTAAAGGAAAATAAAGTATGATATAATAAAATGTGCTTGGTGACCTCCCTCAATTCAAACACAATGAATAAGGGGTAAGGAGGATGCCAAGGTGTGATCTCAAAGCCAATGCATATGATGAGATAGCATGAGGGATCTTAGGGTCAAAATTATGGTCTTACAATGACTATAAGGACCTTTTAGGGTTACCTTTGAATACTAGTACATACATGTGAAGGTATATTGGGTTTTTGCAAGAAACCAAGACCCTACATACCTTTGTTCTCGTGTAACGTCGAACCTTTAAACCTACATCGAGCAGTATTTACAGATTATCCAGAATATGCTAAACCTTTGAATCCATGATGATTGCATTACCATTACGTCATATCAAAATTGATTTTAGGATGTGCATTTTTCAGGGAATCCTTATTCTGTCATTCATAGTAGATAATTTAATTATGGAGAAGTCTAACCTAAGAAACACATATCAGTACAGACTTAGGGATTCTAAGCTTGATGAGCTGAAGAAGCTTGGAGCTATTTTGATTGGTGATCAAGAGATGCCTTTGAGAAGGCATATGGTAACTTGTTGGGTGTTCTATTGACCAAAGAAGATACCAGATTGATTCTTAATTTTGCTCAGTTCTATGACCCCACTTTGCATTGCTTCACTTTTCAGGATTTCCTTTTGGCTCTCACTCTAGAGGAGTTTGCCCATATCCTCTGTATTTCTGTCAGAGATCAAGTTCCCTATATGAATGTATACTATTTTCCAGAATATTCCATGATTTCTCAAGCCTTTCATCTCAAGAGGGAGGTGTTTGAATCTAATCTTCGTACCATGGGTAATGTCAGAGGGTTTCCTTTGAAGTTCCTCTTTGAGAATGTCACTCTATTTGCTAATAGTGGAAGTTGGGATGCTTTATATGTCGTCTTCGCTCTCCTTATCTATGGTTTGGTGCTTTTCCCAAACATTGAAGGCTTCATTGATAAAGTTGCTATTACTTCCTTCATCTCCAAAAATCCAGTGCTCACTCTCCTAGTTGATGTCCTTTTCTCCATTCAATACTCATTCATTGTAGATCTTAATTTCTTGAATACTTTGGCCTACACTACTTTCGTCATGATGTCTGCAATTTGATTCTCAGTTCTATAGTGTTCCAAGTTCAGCTTCGCTTCTACTACTTGCTCTCCAAGATAATGGAACCTCATTTCAATGCGCTTACTTTGTCCATGTGCTATCAGATTCTTCGTCGGATTGATAACAAACATGTTATCAATCTTCATAGTAATCGCTTCATGATTCTTCCCCATGATCTCTTCGACCAAACTCACCATCCATGTTGCTTGACATGCACAAAGAGAAGCAACTATGTACTCTGCTTCACATGACGATAGAGCCACTACCGGTTCTTTTCTCAAACTCCAAGCAACTGTGCACTACCTATCATAAACATATAACCATCTATGGATTTTCTATCCCCAACATCACCACACCAACTTGAGTCGGTATATCCCACCAGCTTGCATTCTTTTCCTTCATCAGTTATAGGAAACAAAATTACATAATCGAGAGTTTCTTTCAGATACATTAGTATCCTCTTCGTCGCTGTTAGTTGTGATACCTTTGGCTTCTGCATGAATCTACTTGAAATTTTGGTGTAGTCAGAGTTCAGATGTTCTACTCCATATCATGACATCTGATCTAACATTGTTGCAAATACAGCAAGACAGTTATATAAATTATGATCCAGTACTCATATGCACACATTCACAGATGTTACAACATCTGCTAATATACCACCATGGAAAGAAGAACATCCAGTTCTGTCCATCTAGTGCAAACACACAGTATAGATCAAACATAGCCCTTATGTTTATTTATCCTGCCCAGTTATCAGCATGATGTCTCAACATTGGTTTGAACATCACCTGTCCCAACATTACAGATGAGTGAACTGTAACAGACCAACCAGTCCATCAATATCAGCAGTCAATGATGAATGTCATAACATTTTGTTTTACATTCAGACTGCGGGTTATGTGTCATATCTATTATTCCCTTCATAAACAGACTAAAACCAGACTGAGTTATAACAGACAAAATATAGTGTGCAGAAGGTAAAAACACAAGCAATTGTTAACCCAATTCGGTGCAACTCACCTACGTCTGGGGCATACCAAGCCAGGAAGAAGATCCACTATCAGCAGTATTAATTCAGAGTTAAACTCCCCCGTTTACAACTCTTCACTTAATCCCTACCCAATGCAATCTATACCTAGGAACTCCTAGATAGAAACCTCCAGTTTCCATTCCTATCACTATAATTACACTATAATGTTTAAACAACTTGAACTTGCTTCACAACTTCGTTCAAGAACATAATAACTCTTGCCTACAGGCTTTGAGTTACAACATAATCTCATGCTTTCTAGCACTGAGATACACCTGGTAACCTTCCCACAAGTTGGGAGGTTTACCTCACACACACCCCTAATTTTTCATTCTAAGAGGCTTACAAAAACTAGGTTACAATATGCTATTTATAACCTAATCACCCAACTGGATTTAGGCCTTCAGAAATCGCAGCAAACTTCTTCTTTGCTGTTACAAAGCCAGCAGAAAGTTTCTGCTACAATCAAGGTCTTCAATCTTTTAGTTCCTAAAATATCTCCATATTTAGTTCCTAAAATATCTCCATATTTAGTTCCTAAAATATCTCCATATTTAGTTCCAAAAATATCTCCATATTTAGAAACTATTTATTCTGGTTGAGTCTTCAAGACCTCCACAAATAGCATGTGCTGTCAGGAATGAATGTCACAACATTCAGTTTGACGTTCAGAACATAGACCATATGCTAAGTCTGTTATTTTCCTGAAAACAGACTGTGCTAAATGCTGTACTGTAGCAGACCAATCTGTCTATACTTCAATATCAACTTACAGTAATAAATGTCAAAACATCCAGTTTGACATTTACACAACGGTCTTATGCTAGGTCTATTATTCTCTTGATAAACAAACTGAGATACATACTGAACTGAAGCAGAAAACCAACCTGCCTATTATTCAGTATATGCTGTCGCTGATGAATGTCATAACATCCAGTTTGACATTCAGACAGTAGGCCTTATGCCAGGTCTGTTATTTTCTTGATAAACAGACTGAAAATAAATACTGAGTTATAGCAGAAGACCAACTGTTCCATTCCTCAGTATCTGCTGACAGGGATGAATGTCATAACATCCAGTTTGACATTCAATAAATCCTGTATTAGCTAAACCTGCAGTATACTACTCAGAATGTCATGACATCAGCTAAGACATCAGAGTACAGTTAGATGATCTAACACATAATGCAGTCAATCAAACATCTCCACAGCATGTCACGACATCAGTCAAGACATTAGAGTCCAGTTAGTGTTTTACCATAAAATGCAGCCAATCAAACATCTACACTACTCACCATACCTACAATGTATCCTAGATCAGGCTTTGTGTGACAAAGGTAGCGAAGTGATCCAATGAGTCTTCTGTACTGTGTTGGATTGACATCATCTTCATCTGTGTCTTTTGATAGTTGCAATCTGGGCTCAACTGGAGTCGAAGTTGGGTTGCAATCTTGCATGTAAAATCTTATGAGTATTTCTCATGCATATCTTCTTTTGTGCATCATCAATCCTCCACTACTATTGTAGAATTTGATGCCAAGGAAATATGAGAGGTTTCCCAAGTCTGACTTTTCAAACTCCTCACTTAGGTCATGTTTGAAATCTTAGATCTCCTTCTTGCAACTCCCTGTTATCAACAGGTCATCCACATATAGAGATAGTATAAGCAAATCATTATTGCTTATTCTTACATATACTCCATGTTCAGATTTGCACTTCACAAATTCCTTATCCCTTAGGAAATAGTCCATCTTCTTATTTCAAGCTCTTGGAGCTTGCTCAAGTCCATACAGGGCTTTATGCAGCCTGTATACCTTGCTTTCTTCTCCATGTTTCATAAATCTAATTGGTTGTACAACATAAAATTCTTCGTATAAGGGGCCATTTTGGAATGCACATTTCACATCCATCTGACATATGTTCCAGTTGTTCGTGTTTGCTAGACCTATAACCAACCTGATTGTTTTGATCCTAGCAATAGGTGTAAAAAAATTCATCGAAGTCAATTCATTCCTTCTGAAGAAATCCTTTTGCCACAAGCCTTGAATTATGTCGAGTTACTTCACCTTTGGGATTCAACTTCACCTTGTATACCCACTTCACATCGATTGCCTTTTTTCCTTGAGGAAATTTGACAAGTGACCAAGTATTGTTGACTTCAATGGACTCCGATTCCTCATTCATTGCTTTCACCCACTTCGAATCCTTCAATGATTCAGCTGCATTGACTGGTTTGACATCTGCATATAAAGAATAATGTACCAACTCACCTTCATCATCGAACACATCATCTGATGTAATCACACATTCTTGCAACCTTGCAGGCATCTATCTTGTCCTTTGAGGTCTGCTTGTGCTTGCTTGACCTATAACTTCTTCTTGTCGAACTTCTCTTTCAACTTCGCTTGTTGGTTCTTCAAATAAGATTCTCACTGAATCCTTCTTGACATTTTCAATCAATCCCATTCCTTAAGATCATCTACGATCACGTCCCTACTGATCACTACTTGCTTGTTCATTGGGTCGAACAACTTGTAACCTTCAGTCAAATGATATCCTATTAGGATCATTCGACTCGACTTGCCATCAAGTTTTCTTCTCAACTGATATGACACATGTGTATGTGCTATAGATCCAAAAACTTTCAGATGACTCAAGTTAGGCTTGACACCATACCAACATTCTTATGGCGTGATTCCATTTATCTTCTTCATCAAACATCTGTTCAAAATATATGTTGTAGTTAAGATACCTTATCCCCATCATTCTTTAGGTAGCTGCTTGCCTTTCAACATACTTCTCACCATATTCATGATGGTTATATTCTTCCTTTATGCAGTTCCATTATGTTGTGGAGTGTAGGGTGGAACCACCTCATGCATAATCCCTTCTTTCTCACATAAAATGTCGAAATCTTTCGACACATATTCTCCACCACCATCAGTCCTCAGAATCTTGAGCTTTCGACCACTTTATCTTTCGACCATAGATTTAAACTTGGAAAATACCTAGATCACTTATCTTTTCTTCTTGATCAGGTAATTCCACAGTTTTCGACTGAAAGCATCTATGAGTGTGACAAAGTATCTGTTACCCCCAATCCAATCCACATGGATATGACCACATACATCAGAGTATATGACTACTAGGATTGCCTTCGACTTGCTTCCTGCATCCTTGCTGAAGTTTTTCTTGTGCTACTTCGCATGCACACATTCCTCACATACTTCATTTGCAATGTCAATTTCTGGTAACCCTGAAACCATATTTCTTCTCTTCAAATCTCTGATGTCTTTGAAGTTGAGATGGCAAAGTCTATAGTGCCATATCCATTCATCTCTGCTAGCTGCAGTTGCAAGACACTTGTGCTCCATCATATTAAGTTCAATCCCGAAGGTTCTATTTTGAGACATAGGTGCCTTCAAGATTCACTTTCTACCTGAGTCGAGAACTCTCATCATCTTGTCTTTGATCGACACTTTGTAGTTCTTTTCGACCAACTACTATATGTTGAGCAAATTACTTTGCATGTCTGGTATATAGAATACATTGGAAATTATTGACCTCTTTCCATCTTTCCTCATAATCAAAACATCATTAATACCTTCAGCTGCTAGAGTATTGTCATTTGAAACTTTTACCATGTTCTTCATTGAGGGTTTCATGTTGACAAACCAATCTTTCCTACCAGCCATGTCTGATGAGAATCCTCAGATCAAGTACCGTTGGTCCTGGAATCTTTCTTCATCTCTTATTGTGACCATCAACAATATATCTTCTTCTTCATGCTTTACAAACTTTGCATCATTATCTTGATTCTTTTGTTTTTAGGACACTCACTAGAGTAGTGACCATACTTCTGACAATTGAAACATTGAATGTGACTTTTGACAGATTTTCGACCACCACCTCTTCCTCTACCTGATGCACCGCCTCTTTAGTTGATTTGGTATGAAGGCTTTCTTTGATTCAACCAACCTCCTTCTTGCTGATTTCGACCAGTCAAATTGTTTAGCATCACCTACCTTTGTTGCCTAGCCACTTCCCTTTACCTTTCTTTTCTCTTATTTATTGTGCCTGCAAAGCCATATCACTCTTCGACTTTCCTGCAGCTCTTTCAGTTATTCTTTGTTCATGAGACTCAAGTGTCACTTGGAGCTCTTCCTTTGTCAATGTTGACAAATCTTTCGACTCGTCTATGGCTACTACCACATGGTCAAACTTTGAACCCAATAACCTCAAAATCTTTGAAGCAACTGGTCTTGATGTCAACACTTCTCCACATACCTTGATTTGATTAACCAGTTTTGTAACCCTAGTGAAAAAATGAAGGAATTCATACATTCTTTTGTGAGTTTGTAACCTCACTTGTTTCACCTTTTATGCGCCTCCAAATGATTTTTCTATAATTTCCCATGCTTCTTTCGCTGATTCAACATCACTAACCTTTTCGATTTTGTCTGCATCAACACATTGATGGATTATAAATAGAGCTTTATAATCTTTCTTCTTAAATTCTTTGTGTGCAGCCTTTTCTTCATTCGTCGTGTTTGCTGTGAGTTGTGTCACTCCCTCCTTCACAAGATCCCAAAGATCTTGATAACAAAATACAACCTTTATCTACTTGCACCAATTCTCATAATTCTGATTCTTCAGAATTAGGAGACTCGTCGAAAAACGCTCGTTCCCATTCGGATGATTCATCACCATCGTGTTTTTCTTCCACAAATCGCTCAGCTAGTGCTCTAGATACTAGATGTTGAAAATTCACCAATTTCTCCTCAAGAAATTCACCAAAACTAATGGAGAATTTTGAACTGAATGTTGATGAACAAGAATAAATCTGTCTGATTGATTACTCCTCTTGTTCTTCACTCTTCATTCGAGTGAATTAACCAACCTTGGTTGCAAGATTTCAGTTCAGAATGGTAATGATATGAAACAAAACTGAATTGGAGAAGAAAAGAGAGATTAGGGTTTTCGAATAAGGAAGAAGAAGAAGAAGAAGAAATTTTTGCAGAGTAATTCTCTACTCTTGAACTGAGATTTTATTCCATTGTAACTACAAATATGTGTTTTTTTACAATGATATGGGTTACTCCTTATTTATAGAGTTTGGTTTGTTTTCTCCTCATGCAAAGACCAAAATACATAATTCTGCTAACACTACAAAATTGGACCTAAGTAAAAATCCATGTCGAGGCTAACTCCCATGCACTTCGACACCTAGACACTTCGACACCTAGGTGTTTCGACAATAACATGCTTCAACACCATGGATTACATTCTCAACACAAACTTGTTAGTGCTCGTTTTGCATCGTATTAAACTCATCTCTTATAGAAGTTCCAATTTAAATTTTATTTCACATAAAATGATCCCGAATTTGGAGTGTGCAACCTCTATTTCAAGAAAATACTCGAGTGTTACCAAATTTTTAATTTTTAATTATGCATACATAAATTCTGGTGAGCTCTTTCAAAGAGTTACCGACTAAAATTGTATAATCTACATAGACTAATTAAGAGAGTTATAAAGTATTTACCTTCTTGCAAAGTGAAAAGTGAGTAATTTGCACTTGAATGACTATAACCCTCCTCGATGAATAGCCTTTTCAATCTTTCATACCATTTGTTGCTAGCTTGTTTCACTCCATCACAGTCATGCAAAAGATATGGTGTTTTGTTGTTCAAATGAGGACTGAAAACTCTATTTATGATGTATGTGGCACGCATGACTGAATAAGACCGGAATTATTTTGGTAGTTTTTATTGGAATAATATGGCCCTGCCTATATTTAGTATAGGTTAATTTTTCCTTTAAACCTTTCTATTTTGTTGAGGAATTTCAATACAATTTGTTTGATGGCTAATTCCTTTTAGGACATAGAAAGAGGACATGCAAAATTCTGGACAATTATTATTTTTATTGATTTTAACATTTACATTAGATTGGTTTTCTATTATAGTAATGAACTGTTGAACTAAAGATAAAACATTTAATTTTTTTTATTTGAACAAGATGATCCATGTAGAATGAATAAAATCATCTAAAGCAGTTAGAAAGTACTTATCACCATAACTTAAAGGAGTGGAAATTTGATCCACCTCTACCATGACCTTGCGGTCTTCTATTGACACTTGGAATAAAATTGATCAAAACTTTGAAATCTTTAGAACAAGAAATAGGATTTTACACAATCAGTTGTCTTTCTTGTTGAATCACCATTGAAAAAATTTGAGCCTATGAGGAACCTAATTGCATGAATTCATCATACTAATGGCACCACACGTACACAACACACACTCTTTTGTGGATAATTGCATACATGAACAAGATGACATGGTTCAAGTTCCCCCAAAGAACTTTTAAGCATTGAAAATACTCTTAAATGATGTGATTGTCTTGTTGTAGGCTATGTACTTCGACTTCGATTTAAAGTTCTGAGATTCATATGAAATCACAACAAGAGAATATTTCTTTCAATTTATTCCAAACATAAATTGAATTTTATATGAAAACAATACTTTGTGCAACCGAACTTTCAACTAAATTCAAGATCCACAAATGGACCAAAATGTTGCACTATGTCCATGCCTTTAAACTAGGATCAAAATTGGGTAGAAAGATAATGATGTTATCAACAAAACCGAAATTGTGTTTGGCTTCATTGTTTCATTTTTATTGAACAAACGACTCCAAACACAACAGGGGGAGAGGGGTGAATGTAATATTCAGATTCAATTTTTTAATAAAAATAATTAATTTTAAAAATATTTATATTAAAAGGAGATATAAGTGAAAATTAAGTTGCGGAAAATATAAAAGACGATGGAAAAGATAAATGGCATAAATATAAAGAGAGATATATGGTAAGAAAGATCATACTAGAGACCTAATTGATTAGATAATGTTGGATTTGAATTTTAAATGAGACCTAATTGATTAACCCTAAGGTCTAATCAATTAGGGAGCAAAATTTTTCAGATCCTTATATTCCTTTTGGCCGGAAAGGAGGATTTATCCCAAACTGATTTTGAGACCTCCTCTGTTTTGGTTTTTGACCTCCATTTTTTTACAATGAGCAAACAACTAGTAGAAAAATAAAGAAGTGTTCTAGTTTAGCATTTGTTAAAAGAATAATCGGAGTTTTCTGTGTTTATTTTTAAAAAGTGACTTACCTCTTTACCAACAGTAAATAAATTTAGAGAATTTATATAGAATAAGATTCTATTTTTTCGAAGTTCTCTTAATCTTTTAACACGAGAGGCAATTATGAAATCCATTTCATTCTTATGGAAATTCCTTTTAAAGAATTATTCAAAGTAGAACAATGTTTCTTCTGGACAATAAATTTTTGTATCTAACCTTCAAAGCGTTCTAGCAAAAGAAAATTAAATCTTCACTTTTGATGCCCAAATATTTTTGGATCCTTTTGTGTTAATGGAGTGTATTTTGTCTATAGGTTTCGAAGTAAAATTATGATCCCTGATATAAGATGAAACAAAAATATTTCTCACCTTACTTTCATGATATTCTTTATAGAAATGAGATGGAGCATAAGCATTATTAGTTTCATGAATTTTTATAAAGGTGCGTTTGATTTGTAAAATAAGAAGTACATGATAGAACAATATTATACGGTACAAACAAATACAAAACAATTTTTTATACTGTGATGTGCTTGATGGTCCATGCAGGACAATTCTTTTTTTCTATTTTGTTTGATATTACTAAACACTAGATAAAATAATATAACTTTTACATATATAAATATTTATAAATAAAAATATTAAATAATGAGAATGAGGAAAAAAACATAAATTGAGAGAGAGAGAGAGAGAGAGAGAGAGAGAGAGAGAGAGAGAGAGAGAGAGAGAGAGAGAGAGAGAGAGAGAGAGAGAGAGAGAGAGAGAGAGAGAGAGAGAGAGAGAGAGAGAGAGAGAGAGAGAGAGAGAGAGAGAGAGAGAGAGAGAGAGAGAGAGAGAGAGAGAGAGAGAGAGAGAGAGAGAGAGAGAGAGAGAGAGAGAGAGAGAGAGAGAGAGAGAGAGAGAGAGAGAGAGAGAGAGAGAGAGAGAGAGAGAGAGAGAGAGAGAGAGAGAGAGAGAGAGAGAGAGAGAGAGAGAGAGAGAGAGGTTTTTGGATTTCTCCATTCGTTTCAACTTACCACATTATAATCTTACCCAATTTTATTTTGAAATATTCAATTTTTTAAAAGAGAATATTAATGTTCTATTCAATTTGATGAAGAGTCTACTATTATATAGTTGAGTTTTGTCTTCCTATCTGATTGAAAGGCTTCTTGATAGATTAAGTGATTATTTGGATTAGTTTTAAGAAGTTTAAGGAAAAGATGAAGAGTTTGAAATAATTTCAGTGTGTATGCATCCTTTTAGTACTTCAAAATTTAATCTTGCTTTATTTATAATTAATTAAATAAACTACAAGATAAAATATTAAACATAGGATCATGCGAGCTTTCACAATTTCACAATGCCAATTCCTTTCGATTACTTGGTTTAACTTTCTTTAACTTTTTCAATTGAAACTTCACAACTTCAAACTCTTTTGATTACTTGATTTAACTTTAATTAGCTCTTTCAACTAAAACTTTAAACACTATGTTTTGTGCTTGTTTCTTGACTAATGATACTTGAGATTTATCCGTTCTTAACTATTACTTTCAACTGATTTTACTCTAGATATGATTATAACACTACACATATGTCACGTGGCTTCTTCACCATACATCACTGCATTAAATAAAAATAATAATTAAAACTACGTGAAATATTTTATTAAAACATAAATCAAGAAAATAAAAACACAAAATATCTTATTGAATTAAAAACGTTTTGAGAACAATACTAAATTAAACGATACAGAACGAACTCACTCAAAGCATTCTTAAAAAGTCATCAATATTGTTAAAAAAAAGTCATTAATATAAGAAAAAGTTAAGGAGACTAGTGCTTAATTTAATATCTAGTTTATGTGTAGTAAGATCATGGACTTTGGATGTGAATATGTGTGATGTCTTTTTTATGTTTATATAAGTTGTGGTGTATGTTTTGTCTCTTATGTGACAAAATGTATATTATTGTACCTTATCATCCTTAGCATTACTTGGGCTAAGACAAACACTTATTTATTTATATAGAGATTTTTATCTCTTAAAAAGAACTAAATGCCCTTAACATATCAAACTCTTTTATTGGAATTGTTGGTAGAGAATTCCTATTGCCTACCACATTGTGTGTGATTTATGAATCCCATTGTTGTATATGTACACTTTTGTACCATCCTTTGCGTCAAGTTAAGTATTTCCAGCGAAAATAACTTGAGAAACAAAATACATCATTCTGCAATATAGATTTTAAGAATTTTCTATTGTCACTAGTGAAAAATTTAGATGAATAGAATAGATACAAATTATAGCCATTGTGTATTTGGTATATGATATCATCCATTACTCTAATTATACTAGATTGATTATAATAGTGTTCTTGCCAATTCTGTTTCATAAGCTACTTGCCGTAACATGTTTTGGATTTAGGGTAACATGATATTTTGTTTCAATTCAAAAAAGAAGCCAATTGTTAGAAGCCAATCCAAATCAGAAACCTAAATGTAAAGTGTTTACCATTTAAATTTGTGAGAACGTTAATCTGTCATCAAAAGATTGACCCAATCTAGATTGCCGAGTCGGTTTGGTCGGAACTTTTAGTCTGGATGGATCGAAGTAGGCTTCCTCCTTCTTCTTCGATAGTAGAACACTTGCTAGTTTTTAAGTCCTTTTTAAAAGGAAGGACTCAAAAGAAGTTTAAAATATTGATTTGGGTTGCTGTTTGTAGGTCTATTTGGTTCATTAGAAATGACACTTTGGTCAAGGATGATCATAAAGGAGTAGGTAACATTGTATTCTTGGCGAAATCACTTTCATGGGAATTGTTTGAATCTAAATTTAGAGACCGTTTGGTTGGTGTTTGTAGAGTTTTTGGTTTGTGGATCCATTTTGTTGTATTAATTAATCCTCTGTTGTATTGAATTGAGTATCTCTTGTGCTCGGTTTTAATAGAATGTATTTGTTTATAAAAAAATATTAAAAGGGGAAAGTAAAGTAAAATGCAACAATTGGATTCTCTTGAAAATAAATAAATAAAAATTGAATATTGAAAAATAAAATTGGTCAAAATTATCATATGGTAAGTTGAAAAATGGATAAGTGCATTATTCTCTCTATCTATCTATCTTTCATGTAGCAAATATTTTGTTTATTTTCGTTGACTCTAACACTAAATATGTAATTTTTTTGAATTTATAATAATTACTATTGTTAAATTACTTTTTTTAAAACAGAAATAAAGGATTTTATTGATAAATGCCTGAAAAGGTTTTAGTTACATTGGGCTTGGATAGCCTTATTTTGTTTTTATCATGAATGACTTTTTAGGCTTATCTATGGGCCTAGATATTTAGTTCCCTCCTAATGAACCTAATATCATTATTCTTTAAACTATCTAGCATTTTCCTAATGTAGTTTATATGATACCTTATGTGATACCAGTCCTTAACTTTGTTAATGTCTAACTCCTTCATACAAACCATATCTATTATTGTCTTACAACCTGTGTTTATCTGGATCTTCTTCAGCCCCGTGATTATAGCCACTTGAACATGTTAATGATTGTTTGGCTCTCAATTGAAAGGGAGTTATTGTACCCTTTCTGATTCTAGGTCATCTCCATTATTACTTTATTTTCCTCGCTGTAAATCATAGCGTCAAGGTTCTACTCATCATCAATGGTTGTGTTCACGTTAGTGTTGATGGTAAAGGTATTTTGCTCAGCTTTAGGGTTCTTCATGCACTTAGCCTCTTTGTTATGAGGATTGTTATTTATTTTATTTTCTCTTTACATGTGCTCAGATCCTTGATTATCTCCTTGAGTATGCTTGCTATTGTGACTTTTCCAAGTCTTTTAGTGGTTTTCGTAGCCTATAGAGTTTTGATGATAACCATCCTTCATGTGTCATGTGTAAATATCCTTGTTTTTACTAGTTTTGTTGTAATCTTCCATATACATGTGCTTATCATTGTTCTTGTTCCAAATGATGGGAAGGTTTTTGAAAACTGATCTCTTGTTATCTTGGATCTAGAATTCAGTATCCTCCTGCTTGCTTTTTTTTTTAAGTATCCTTGTTAATTCTATTATGATTGGAGTTATCCTCTTGGGGATTGAGAAATCTTCTAAATTGATCTCCTTTTTACCCCCGTCTATGTTCTCCTTGCTTTAGATATTGGCCTTCTTCTGGGTATTGTTGCTCTAACACACTACAAGAAAAATGGTTTCCAACAATGTTTTTTTGCAACGTGAAAACCACATCACAAAAAAGGAACACCTCAAAGTGAAATTCACGTTGCAATGCACTTAAAATAAAATTAAAACAATAGGTTTGCACATGTTACAATGTCTTTGTATTTGGGGAAATTTCAAAAATTTCAAAAATTGATTTATGATGTGAAAATCATGTGGCAAAATCATTGGGAAAGATGAAATTTTTTGTCTCTTTGCTCTCCCGGTAATAAAATATTAACTTCTTCTTTTTACTTCCCTTCTCTCCTCTTTCTCTACTCACACAAACAAACATGTTGGAACCTAAGTGTTTCCACTTGCAAAGTTTTACAAACCACATCAACGCAAACAACCAGAAGCTTCCATCTTCCCTTTTTATGAGTAAGGTAAATAATATCACAACTCCATTGATCTTCTATCACTACCAGCAACACCAAATGAGTAATTTTTTTTTTGCTTTTTGATGAAACGAGGTTGGCGAGCCTCGTTAGGGTTTGTTCTGGTAGAAGTGTATCTGTTGGGAAATCGAAGCTTTGTCATAAAATATTATTGCTTGAACATTTTTCGTTTGTGTTTAGTTCTTGAATAACGAGGTTACCAATGTCATGTAATATTAATTGGAGTGGTTTTGATGAGTTGGTGTTTGTAGCCCAAACATTGGATTGAGATGCATTGGTTAAGAAGAGGTTGCTGATTTTGAGAATAGAAAGTGTTAAGCATTTTCCGTTGATAGGTTGGTCGCGATTTTCCATCCAAACATGGTGGTATTGTTGTTGTTGTCGCTTACAAGTGAAAATGAAATGGTTGGAAGAGAAGAAAAATGGATATTGTTGCAACCTATGTAGATATTAGCGATGTGATTACCACCTAGCAAAGTTGTAATGTGATTTACACGTTGCAAAGTTGCAGCGTGATTTTCACGTGGCAAATAAGTTGCGATGCGATTTTCATATGGTAAAGTAGCGATATGATTTCACGTGGCAAATAAGTTGTGAATTGCGTTCCTATGACGTGTTTCGCCATGTTTCTAAATTGGATGTTGTGATGTGTAATTTTGGTTTGTGAAGTAGTTTTTGTGGTACCACATCCTTAATCTTCCCCCACCTAAATTCATTTCATCTGCATTATATTCATCTGCATGATTGCATCTTATTAAGTCATTTGCATTATATTCATCGACAATCATTCATCTCCATCTCATTATTTGAAGTGGCTTCTTTTGACCATTTCATCTGGTCATAGAAGTTTTACTTTCATGTATAGGTAAATGTAAGACTTAGGTAAATCACTATGATTCATTTTATTTCGTTGCATCCACCATTGTATCGGCCATTAAAGGGTGTTTTTACTCTAATCATGAAATTAGCCATTATGATAAGTTTTTTCTTTAGAATAGTTTTCAGTTACATCATTTTGTTTCACACACTTATTCATGCATATCCTAGTTTTAGAAGAATTTTAATTGTTTTAAATCATACATGGGCATTCTCATATCTCAAATCATGTTCAAATGTCCCCTTTTGTTTTTGTTTGACTTAAATATGCATTATGACATTATAATTAGCATTTCATCCATTTTAAATCTATGTCAATTTTCAAATTTCATATCATTTGAATCCATCATACCATTAAGTCATGAAAAAGTTTGAATGATGTTTTATGTTGGGTAAGACAAAGAGAGTAATAAGAGACTTTATTTTAAGTGCCTTTGCATTTAGAAATTACACAAAAAATGAGCTACAAATTACATCAAGGAACAAATTACATCACGTTCTATTGAGTTTTCTACATTTTGTAGCAAATTACATAATATCCGATGTTGCAAATTCCTTTGAATCCTAAGTAATTCTCGAAAACTATTTCTTTTCGATTGTCCAAATTTTGGTTCCTTTGAATCCATAGCTTCAAGACTCATGAATCATTCTTCATTATGCCCTTTCTTCATGCCTAAGCAACTTTCAAGCCATGCTTTGTTCATGAAAGGAACCTACTACAAAAAAGGGAATACAATTAAGCTCGAGACATTACCAAGCAATGCAAGCAAGATAAGGATTCAAACTTTGCAAGATTTCCCATGACAATAAGATAAACAACTTGCAATGGTAAAAAAATAATAACGTGGAAACAAAGTTCATTTATTTTTGTCACAGTAAAGGAGCAACAATGCAAAATACATCAAAATTGTAAAATCAGTAATATAAATCGACTTGCACCAAATTGGCAATACCAACCTATCTTCCTAGAAAGTATAACAATACCACTACCATTCTCATCAATTTTACAACAAACATACAACATAAACCCTAATTCCCTCACTATAAAATAAGTATTAATTAAATCAAAGGTAAAGATTACAAACCCTAGCAGCCATCTCAACAGATTAAAACAAAATTCTAAAAGCCTAGCAGCCGTTGAAAATTAACAAGAAACCCTAGCCATAAAACCCTAAGAATTTCAAACAACAAAAAACGTAGCAAGAAGCAACAAGAAACCATAGCCACCACTTCATACATATATCAAAAAACCTAACCACTTAAGAACACAACAAGCAACACATCAGCAGAAACACAACAAAAAGTGACTCAAAAGAAGAAAAAAGCAAGAAAGTGGGACTGTTATTTATAGATTTCAACTGACAACAGAAACTTGAGTTCATCGAAGGTCCATTTCGTTAGCCCCTTTTTGCATTTTATTCTCGTTTATTGTTCATGTTTTTCTCTACTTGAATCCTTTCTCCCTTTAATCATCAATGTAATACATTCGTAACCGGATGAGCATAATGAATTCTGGGGGTTAGGGTTTCCACGGGCATAGGGTTTTTATTCGTTGATTTGTGTTTGTATTTATTATTTTTGTCAATAGAATCGCGGTTAGGGTTGCAAAATGGGTAGGATTTGTCTTTGAGTTTTTTATTTTTGTAAAATTTTGTTGAGACCTGGATTTGGTTGTTGATGAACCATGATGGATTACAACATGTTCATACGCCCAAAATGGATTTTGATACATCGTTGTCTGAAACAGAAACGCGATGCTTGTTTGTAAAAGAAAGAGAAAGCGATTTAGGGAAAAAGAAGAAGAACGGTGGTTCTGAATATTGTTAGGTCCTTCGTTGTTGCATTTGTGTGTTTGTATGGAGGGAGAACGAGAAATGGCATAATTGGGGGAGAGGAAGAAGTTGGAGTGAGCAGTTGTTCGGGTTTTATGGTTTGGCCATTGTTTTGTTGTTTGGGGCCTGGTCGGTTAAGGTCTGAACCATATCTCTTGACTCGTTCCCACATGTTAATCTTGGACTCTCTCCCTCATATCCGTTGACCCTCCTCATCCTGCGCCCCATGACGTTCTCATACCCCCAGCCCACCTTTTTTTTTATTATTCATTTTTGTTTGTTAGTTTTTTTGTTATCATGTAATCAAGTTTTTTTTACATGTTAACAAATATTTAATAAGATAAAAAACCATTTTTATATATTTTGTTATTTTTTATTTTTAACAAAATTAAATTTTATATATATATATATATATATATATATATATATATATATATATATATATATATATATTCATTTGTTTTTTTCTTTTTATAAATACATTCTCTTTAAAAAACAGAACAAAACAAAACAAAATGTTGGATTTGTTTAGTTAGGGTTCTAAAGTTGTCTTCTTGATTTTCTAAAAGCTCAAAGTTTAGAAAGAGTTCGTATTACTTCTAGACTTGGTTTTGATTGGATGCTAAATTTGTTTGATTATTGCTTGCTTGTGTGAATGATTGGACGCTACATTTGATATTTATTATTATATTGCTTGGACCTGGATTTGTTAAACAAGACAAAATCACATCATAAAATAAATGTTTAAAATAAGAACAAACATTTGATCAATATCAAGTTAGTTTTCAAAATCTCATTATTCTCAAGTTATCTTAAACTATTTTCAAATCGTTTCACATCTACACGAATCAAACCTCGATCAAATATCGAATGTCTTTTCCTAAACTCAATGTAATATCAAATTCATTTTCTTACACAAAATCGAAAGAAGATTGTTATACCCCCCAAATTCACCCTACCTTCATATCATATTCATAACCCTAATGCATAAATGTACATTCATCATTCATCATCTCATTTGCACCCATAACAAGAGGAAACATAAACTCAATGCATGATGTTCATATCTGATGACCACCCAAGATCCCTTGATCATGATGGGATGTGGCCAAGCCACCATAAACCTTAATTTCTTCTTCAAGCACTCCTTGACACCGTGTAACTACACAAGTCAACTCATTCACCTCCAAAACCCTAATTGGATGATGAGCCTTCATTGGAAGCCTTGCTTGTTCATCTGGTCATCCAAGGACCTCAACCATAATCCCTTACTTCTTAATGGCTTCTACAAGTCATTATTTGACTTTGTGCCTTTTCCTTACTCTTGAGAAACCCTAATATCCAAACATTGATCATGCATTAACCTTGTAAACATACTCCAATACACTTCTTGCACCCCAAACCATAGCTTGTTTGATCTTGGCCTTTGAGGAGCCTTGTGATCCAAGAAACCCTAATTTGTGCCCCTTTGCTTTTATGCCTTACTTTTCTTGACTGCCTCATCATCCTTTGGTCCATTAACATCCAATTCAAACCAATTTCAATCATCATTCATCAGATTTACATCAATTTCATCCATGGCACAAGTGAAGGTTTGATGATGAACTTTGAATTTGTGAACCATTGGTTTCATCCATAAACATGACCCATAATCATCCCACAAGGCATCAAGGTTAGTTTTCCATCAAAAAATAGTTATTTGAGCTTCAAATATTAATCATGGTGCCTTGAAATTCAAGAAAATTCAAAATTGTATTTTTAAGGCATGTTGGTCGGTCATGTTTTGGCAAGTTTGGCCTATCATTTGGTAACACCCCCATAACTTTTTAATCTTTCAACTTTTTAAGTATCTTATTTGAGCCAAATGTTCTAAGTGAATCCCTCTTAACTTTGTTTTAAGGCCCAATACCTAATTCATTTCATAAGGACTTCAAATTATGCATTGGTCAAGCTGGTCAAGTTGCCTAGTCAGGCTTAAGATCATGTCCATGACCTCCACTTTACACCAATGCCATTTCCACATCAAAACTCATTTTTACCCGGTTCTTTTGGAAAATTGTTAAGTTTATGGCAAAGTTCAATTGGCCTAAGTTTCATTCAATGTGCACAAGCCAATTTTAATCGGCCTAAGTGCAAAGATAGGGTTTCATCATGGTGCACACAACCATACCAGTTCAGCCAAATCATGCACCAAGTCCCCAATCTTGTTTGTTTCATTTCATCCTGATCCCAAACACATACCATACCATTATTTGATACAAATTTTAGTCAATTTGAGAAGAGCAAGGTCACATGTGAGCCAAACCGAGCCAATGTCAAAAAGCAATTTTTCCCAAATTGGAAAAAAGCCAAAACCGCCTTAGCTCATGTTGGGACCACCATGGTCTCAACAAAGGAGTACCAACTGTAAAACAAATAGGAGGGAAAGGGAATTCCAGACCAAAAGTTGACAACACTTAGCAAGCAAATTTTGGTTTTTGGCATTTTTCAGGCTTCATCCATTTTTGAGAAATCACCTCCAAAACTCCCACCAAACCACTCCATCACCTTCCCTATAAATAGGGGATCATGTTACCTTCATTTCCCAAGCTTGATGGTGCGTATCATATGTTTGGTCTTCCACATAAAACCTTCAACTAACTTGGAGTACAAGTAGACCAAACAAGAGGTCCCCCAATTGTACTCATGGATCCACTTCAAGTCATCGAAGTATCTCAGGTAGATCACATCCATATAAGTGTACTCTTATCCATAAAAGTGGATGTGCCAACCAAATACAATAGGTGTGATGTCATAGTGTATGCTCTATGCTATAAAACCTACCCGTCATCACTAGTGGACTGCTCTGCTGCATGCAGCTTCCATGTATACATCTTCTCCAGGAATCAAAACCTAGCATGAGCCTCTCGGGTAGCTTCTAACTCCTTTATGGAATCCCTTGTGTCAGCTCTTAGATAGTCTACCATCGTCTCCAATGCATCATCTTTGTTATTCTTTTCGTGGTTTAACAGTGTACCCCTGATCAAAAGATGCAGGAGGCAAGAGACATCGTCCAGTATGATAGTCATATCACCAAGTGAAATATGAAATGATGACATCTTCGAGTGTCATCTCTCTACAAATGTAGATAACATACCATGTTTAATCGTAACATAATTGATCATACACAAGTCTCTCATCCCAGATTGCTGCATCACATCCTGAAACCACTGCTCATCACGTCGTGGAATAAAAGTAATCTTCCTGGCATGGTTGATGCATTTTAATGCATCACGCTCTTATAGAAAAATAAATCATCGTCAGAAACTTCAAATATTATAGCAAGCATGTTTTTCAAAATATGTATACAATTGAATTGTACCTCTCCATCCCAGACATGTCTGGAAACATGGTCTGAATATAGAGGCAACAATGATAAGTCGGACGGGTCTCCTCAAAACCCCTCGGGTTCCTAAGTGGGTGACACTTGTCTCCTACAGAAATACAAAAGCGTAGATGGACGAGCTCTAGAAGTTGATGGCTCCACATCAATCAGGCTAGAAATGGTAGGTGCCTGCGATGATCGAGTTATTTCCCTCTGAACTGATGCATGTTACGCAACTCCATCATGCCTCAATCAATCTTGTTTATCATCCATAATGATTATAAGTAAATCACACAATCATTATGCATATCAATCACAATGAGGTCAAGCCAAAAAATGAAGACTGATAAATTCCAGAGATGTATCTTCGAATTATGGAAATCAAAACTTTGGAAAATTTCGGAGATGCGTCTCTATAAGGTTTTACAACTTAGACGAAAGTTAATGGCGGAAATGGAGTCCATGCCAACATCCAAAATAATACACTGATCATTTAGACCACCTATCAAACATATTCCTCATTTAAATAACTTATCTAAACTACCTATTAAATAACCAAATGCTCAAATGTATCTAGAAATAAAAAAATGTTTAGAATAAAAACTTAACAAATGTGACTTTAGTTTGATGTTAAGGAAACTCTTTGATCGATTTGATGTTGATGGAAGAAACTTTGAAGTGAGTTCAATGATTTTAAGCTGAGAGAGTTTGATACTTTAGAGGCTAAAAGTTTGAGAGAGTATATTGAGAAAAGAGGAAGGAGAAAGGGTCTCGCGCATTTTTGATTAAAATACCATTCAAAAATATATCTTCATACGTTAATGGAGATGCATTTTCATAATTTTTTTAAATTACCTTAAGGCATGATGACTCATGAACGATTGTGTTTAGGGTGCGTACTGTTAGATGCCCAAAAGTGCTTATTTGAGCTATCATATGTGGGCATCTTTCACTCTATTTCCTTGCTAAATTGTCAAAACCACCTTTGTTCTAGATGAAATGCATTACATTGATAAACGATCTTGGTACCTTTGATTTGTGTGTTATTGTGCAGGAAGAAGGCATGAAATAATTGAAAATGAAGACACAAGAAAGTTGGCAAAGGAACCAAAGAAATCAAGCATTCATCAGCCTGCTCGCTAGGCGAGGGTTGTGGCGAAGCACTCGCTAGGCGAGCGCCCAGCGAAAAGCTCCAGTAAAATATCAATAAATTCGCTAGGCGAGCTGCTAGCGAAGGTGGTAGCGAGTTCGTTCAATTTTGGTGAAAAGCGCAGCCAGCACTCACTCGCTAGGAGAGGCTCTAGCGAGTTCCCAGCGAGCATTCCAGTAGCCAAACCTCTCAACCTCGCTGGAGCGAGGGTTGAAGCGTGCCCTTCGTTAGGCGAAGGTTTTGTTCGCTAGGCGAACATGACAGTCTGAGATAGACTGTGTCTCTGGGCGCAGGTGCCTCTTGTGCCTCAATTTGACCCTCGCTAGGCGAGCCATTCTGCTCGCCTAGCGAGCATGACAGCCCAGTACAGCTCTATAAGTAGCAAGTGCCACTTTTGAGAGCCAGACCTTAGTTTTACCTAATTTTTCCACTTTTGTACTTTCTTAGAGATATTTTCCAGCATTGTTCTTAGGATCTTTTATGCCCTAGATTTCATTTCTCTTCATCTTGTAACCATCTTATACAAAAAGAAGGTGGATTCCCATCCAATCTCGATTATCCGACTTGGATGTTGATCAACCTTCTTCCGAAACTTGCCGACCAAGCTACCATGAAAATGAGTAGCTAAGTCATCCATTTGTCAAGGTTAGATGTAGGTGATTACTAGCTTTGTGTGTAAATGTAAGGATCTTCATGTGTAAACTCTTTAATGGTGAATATATGATGAAAACTTTGTTTCTATTTAAAACTCTTTGTGTTGGTTTATGATCGAGAGATGTTTACCAACTCTTGACCTAGGTTTTCATCCAATCTTGTTTGTTAGCTAGAGATAGTAATGAATGATTTTGTTCACCATAAGGTTGAACCAAAAAGTTGTCATTTTGATAGATTGTGTTCGAGAGAAACAATGGATCAAAATGGGAAAACTCACAATGTGTGTTCGAGAGAAACATATTGGGAGGACTTTGTGAAATGATTTATCATCTAAAGGAGTTTATAAGATTGTTGACCGAACAAATACATGCAAAGTGATCATCGAACCCTAACTTTGGCAATATTTCTCATTTATTCAAATCAAACTTTTACCGCATTGTATTACCTTTTTATGCAAGATAACGTGATTAAAACCAAAACCCCCTGTGTTACTTAAGCTAAGATTAATACAACCATCGAACGGCGGTGATATCTTACAATCCCTGTGGATACGATAACAAAAACCCGACACTTAAAAATACAACTAACAAAATGGCGCCGTTGCCGGGGATTGTAAATTGATATTGCGAGCATCGCAATGGTTGTTTAAGTTTTAGCTTGTGAATTTTTGACTTGTGCTTGTAATTTGTTTGGTTTAGTGTGCAGCTTACGTTTTATACGAGGGCAAATCCCTGTGGACGAACTTCTTTTTGATCCCGAGATCGAGAGAACAGCAAGGAGGCTCAATAGCAAAACGAGACGTAGGAGGCAACAGGCTAGACAACGCCAAGAGCAAGGAGAAAGTTCTTCGACCACAAATCCACCACCATTCATACCAAACATGGAGCCACCACCACCACCACCTATTTCTACTCCATGCATAAATAGTCCCAGGAACACCGCTCAGTTTGCCAACCACACAGGAAGGCAAGCTGAGATGAAAACGGGAACTCTAAATTTATTATATGGAAGTCCATTCACCGGAATGGACCATGAAGACCCATTTGCTTTTCTCACAAAATTTTATGAGATAGCATTGGCTGCCGGAGTGGATCAGGCTCAGGAGCTTCCGTTGTTCAGACGATTATTTCCCCACGCTTTGCTCGGTAAAGCAAAGGATTGGTACTTAGATCAAACACCAGCCGTAATGACAGACTGGAACGTGTTAGAAGAGAAATTCATCGAAAGATTTTTCTCCCATAACCGATTCATGGAATCCAAGACGGCCATCTCGGTGTTTTCACAAGGAACCAGTGAATCCTTAAATGAAGCGTGGGAAAGATTCAAGTCCATGCTTCGGAAATGTAAAGGGCATGGATTTGATGAATTGACTCAAATCCATATCTTCAAAAATGGACTTCAACCAAACTGCAAGACGTTGTTGGATGCTACCTCGGGTGGCTCTTTATTGTCAAAAAGTGCCGAAGAAGCTACAGACATTATAAATCGAATGGCTCTAAATGATCTTCAGAGTCAAAGTCGAGGCAACTCTTTGAAGAAGCCGGGAGTGCTTGAGCTAGGGACGAACGATGCCATCCTTGCCCAAAACAAGCTCATCTCACAACAAGTGGAACTCTTAACGCAACAAATTAAAGAGTTGAGAGAACCGTCTAAAGCTAAACAAATAGCTTGTTGTGAGCTTTGTAAAGGTGAGCATGACACCGGGTTCTGTCCACCTCCGGGGTTTGAAGAAGTAAACTACATGGCAAACCAAAGGGACTACCAACCGAGACCACAACAACAACAACAACAACCTTATCAACCAAACCCTCAAAATCAACAACAACATTTCCAAGGGAACCAAGGGTTCCAACCTAGAAGTAACTATTACCAAAACCAAGGTTATGGAGGTGGTTCTTCTAGCCGTCAAAACCCTCCTCAAAATCCTTATATACCTCAACAACCGCCGGTCGTAACTTCGAAGTTGGAAGAGACATTGACGCAATTCATGCAAATGTCAATGGCAAATCAAAAAAGCAACGACGCGGCTATAAAAAATCTCGAGACTCAAGTTGGGCAACTTGCTAAGCAACTCGCGGAACAACAAACCGGTCCTTCCTTTTCGGCAAACACGCAAACAAATCCTAAGGAGTATTGTAAGGCGATCACAACGAGAAGTGGGAGGGAGTTGATGAGTGAGAATAAAAAAAGAGTTGAGAGAGAAAATGAGGAGGAAATAGTTGAGGAAAATATTGATGGTGAAGTGGGGGAGTGGAGTGAAAAGGAAGAAGTTGAAAAGAACAAAACGAATGGTGAAGTTGAAAAGAAAAAAAGTGTGGAGATTGAGAAAAATACAAGTGATGAAGTAGTGGTGGAGCCAGTGAAAAAACCTAGATGAAGGAGTTCGAGAATTGCAAAAGGAAAGGAGGTAGTGAGCGCTACTCCAATCCAAAACCTTCCTTATCCTCATGCTCCGTCCAAAAGGGAGAATGAACGACATTACGCCCGGTTCATGGATATTTTTAAACAACTACAAATCAACATTCCTTTTGCCGAAGCTTTGGAGCAAATGCCAAAGTATGCCAAATTCATGAAGGACATACTTACAAAAAAACGGAGGTACACGGAACCAGAGACAATCTTGCTTGATGCACGATGTAGTGCCATCATTCAGAAAACTCTCCCAAGGAAGGAATCCGATCCGGGACGAGTCGCTTTACCGGTAACCATCGGAGACACCTACATGGGTAATGGCTTGATTGACTTGGGATCTAGCATCAATTTAATTCCCCTGTCCATTATCAAAAGATTGGGAAATGTTGATATCAAACCTGCGAAGATGACTTTGCAACTTGCTGATAAATCTACCACTGCACCATATGGAGTGGCTCAAGACATGTTAGTCAAAGTTGATAAATTCTTCTTCCCGGTTGATTTTATTATTATTGATATGGAAGAGGATGATGATGCTCCGCTCATCCTGGGCCGACCATTCATGAAGACCGCGCGAATGATGATAGACGTAGATAACGGTTTGATGAAGGTAAGGGTCCAAAATGAAGAGGTAGCCTTCCATCTTTTTGAAGCCAAAAAGCATCTCAATGGTAAACATGATTCTTTCCGAATCGATGCCACAGAGGAGAAGCTAGTGGAGGTCGCAAACCAGGTTCATATTTCTAATCCTTCCGAAAGACCTCTTATAGGAGTCTACCAAGTTTCGACCAAAACTAAAGAAAAAAAGATGGAAGCATGGTTGCATGAATTAGAGGCTTACGGAGAACTTTTCTATCATGATGAGACAAGGGAAGGCGTGGATATGACCAATATAGTGGAGGAACCAAAACTGGAGCCACATTTGAAATATGTGTACCTTGATGATAACTGTACTAAACCCGTGATCATCAGCAATAATTTGTCCACAAACGAAGAGAATCAATTGATGCGGGTGCTGAAGAAGAAAGAGGTTGTCAAACTGGTAGAGGCCGGGATGAATTATTCTATCGCCGACGGTGAATGGGTGAGCGTTGTGCAAATAGTTCCGAAAAAGGGTGGTATTAGATTTTATCGAAGGTTCATCAAGAACCTCGTGAAGACAACAAAGCCGTTGAGAAAGTTGCTCAACAAAATGGATCCCGGTAGCTCAAACAACAAAGTGGATCGCGGAAGCTGCACAATTCCGTTGGATGCTCCTCTATGAGCATCACACCGTCGAGCTTAGCCGATGTTAAACAAGCGCTAGTTGGGAGGCACCCCAACATTGTAAGTATTTACTGTTTTTTGTGTTGTGTTGTGTTGGGTTTCCTAGTACTAAAACCATGATGTATGAACATGAATTGCTGCCTTTGAAAAGGCATTTGCTGTCATTCTCGCTAGCTGCTCGCTAGGCGAGGCAGTAGCGAGCTGATTCGCTATCTGCTCGCTAGACGAAGCAGCAGCGAGCGCTGCATGACAACACTTATTTAAAATCTCAGTAGGGCACTCATTTTGCCCCAAACACAATTTTTCTGTTTTTCGACTATGCTGAGGAAATTTTTACAGAGCTCTCCACACTCTCTCATTTGCATCTCTCTCACTAACAACTTGGTTCCCTATTTGGAGATTGCAAACCCTACTCCACTTCACATTTCAATCTATCACTGTAACTAAGGTTTTCCCTACTACATTTTCTTTATGTTTGAACTCTGTATTTCCAATTTGAATGACAATTAGGATGAGTTGTGGTATGGGAAACTTTAGGTTTGCATGAGGGAGTTTAGGTTTTGCAATTTAGGATTTTAGATTTTGGAATTGGGGATTTTAGGTTTTGCATGTAAATATGTAATCCCCAATAGCCATAGAACGTTTGTTTAATCGATAAATCATTAGGTTCTGAAATTGAAACCATTAGAGTATGGGTTTTGGGAAATATTCTTTGAACATGCTGAAAACTCCAAAAACCCGTAAGGTTCGCTAGCACTCGCTAGGCGAACCTGGGGCGAGCGTTCGCTGCCACTTCGCTAGGCGAAGCAGCAGCGAGCCTGACAGTCTTTTGAAAAATGGTTTTGCTGTCTAATCTGTTTGGTGTGTGTTGTTTCCTTTTATATTTTGCAGATGGAATCAAGGTCTGGAGCGTCAAAGAAAAGAAAGGGAGGAAACACTTCCCGGTCTGTACCTATCCAGTTTGATAACGACAAATTTGCCGGCCCGAAGCATGCCGCCAGGTACATTTCTCTGGAGAAACGGAAAATTCTTCCGGAGAAGCAATTCCTCATCAACCCCCAAGGCACAAACAGAGCATTTGCCGGGTTGATAGACACTATGAAGTGGGATCGGTTAATTTCCCCACTTGAGCATTATGACATAGCAACGGTGCGTGAGTTTTATGCAAACGCACTGCCTGATGACGACGAGCCCTTTACTTGGATATCTAGAGTGGCCGGCCGTCCAGTTGCATTTGATAGGGATGCCATTAACCGAGTCCTTGGTGAGCCGCTCCAGCTGGGAGCTGAGGAAAGAGACACATACCACACTGATTTACGGCTTCACCGAGATGTTGAAGCCATTTCTGCCGCCCTGCTATTAAGAGGGAAATCTGTTGAGCTGAACCCATCTAGGGTTTCAATGAGGTATCATAGGGAGGACATGACTCCCTTGGCTCAACTGATTCTGCTTTTGGTTCTGACAAACATCCAGCCAAAGTCCCACACGTCTACAGTGCCGATCCCAGTGGCACATTTGGTTCACAGTATCCTCTCCAACGTCCAGATCGATGTGGCGAGGATCGTCGCTAATGAGCTTAAGTCCGTGATCGAAAGCGGGCTAAAGTCGGGGGCTCGTGTGAATTGTCCCCTAGCTTTCCCGTGCTTGATCATGAGTTTGTGCATTCAGGCAAGGGTGAGACTACCGTCTCGGGGTCAGGTAAGGATCCCGTCGCCTATCGATGACCGGTACGTGGCCAAATATTGTAGAGCCAAGAATGCTAGAGGCAGTGCAGCTACAGAGAGTACCCGGGCTTCTGATGGTCCTGGTACTTCTACTCCTGGACTTGATCCCTACCTGCGAGCTGTGTGCGATTACAGTTTTGAATGGATGGCGGCATCCCAGAGAGCCATGATAGATATGCACGACTCTATGCAGCGGTTACAGCTGCAGGGAAGTGGTGCTCATGCCTTGATGACGCGTGAGCAGTTTCTGCTTAACGCCAACTGGCCTGTGGACAGGCCTGTCTATGGTGAGGGGGCGGGCGCTGGTGCGTCTTCAGGTGCTGCAGCTGATGATGATGATGATGCTGAGGATGATGAGGCTACCGGTTCTGAAGCCAGTAGCGAGGAGGATTCTGAGCCCTTGGAGGGTTAAGTTGTTGTATTTTTCAGTTTTTATGTTTATTTCTATTGTATTTTCGGATTCTGTATTTTGACTTTGGTTTTGTACTTTTGGGGTGTTTTGTCCCCCATGAACAAATTTAATTTTTCAGTAATGTTATTTATTTATGTTTTTAATTTTGTTTGTTTAATAAATTTTTGGTTGATTGAGTGGCAAACCTTCTAGATTGGTTGCTCCTCAAAGAAGTACCCAATGAAGGTGCATCCGAGCTTGGATGGCAATGATAAGAATAAATAAGTGAATGAGGCTAAGGTACATGGTTACCTCCGGCTAGAATTTTAGAATGCATTAAGAACTTTACTCTTTTTGGTAAATTGAATATTGTCTTTTTGCAACATAATTGAATGAATGTTTCATCTAGGACTTAAAACCACAAATTGTGAGGAAACCTCCATTGTACACTTAAATGCTGGATTCTAATAAGTTTTGTTGATTCATTTGATTCATGCTTTGTCTTTTATTATTTTGAATATGTGGAAGTAATTAGAAATGATCAAGGCACTTGTTTTCTATCGAGCACAACTACATCCAAAAACAACTTACCTGTGAGCAGAGAGAGTATTCGTTAACCCCTTTGAGCTTAAACAGTTGAATCTCTGCTTGAAATAAAGCGAGATTTCAAAAATCTTTTTTTTTACAACCCGAAAAATCTTGATTATTGTTCTTTTCCGTAAAAAGTTAAGAGCATTCACTTAGGGTGAGTAAGAAATAAGTTGGGGAGAATCGGTAAGTACCACAACTCTTGAAAAAAGAAATGAAAAACCAAGCAAGCATTGAAAATAAAAATATAGAAAAGAAACATCTGTTTTGTAAATATGATGTGAAAGAAAAGAACAAAAATAGAAAGAATGAAAATGAATGCTTGCTTGGAAGAAAAATAGTGAAAAATAAAAATTGAGTTGTGAAATAAGAGTTGTGAAGGTTTCAAATAAGAAACAGATGGAACGAAGTCGAGATGTGTGAATATGTGTACAGTGAATGTCTCTTTTGCATCGGCAATTTCGTTTTCAATGGCCTTAGAAATGACCCTTGTTTGTTAACCTGACCAAGCTTCAACCGAAAAGCCCTTAGTGATCTTCGTGCTTCCACATTACCATTTATAATTGTTAGACATTGTATGAATCGAATTGATTTCTTCATTATTTGTTAGAGAGTGAGATTATTCCCGCGGTTGCAAACGCGTAAATTCTTCATTCCTTATTCGAAGAGGAGAGATAGGGTGATTCATTCAGAATAATATTGTTGTAGATAGATAAATATTTCGCATTGCTATTAAGTTTTAGTTCTTGTGTATTATTTTATTCGAACCGTTGGAAACTTGTATATGCTGACTCACTTGTGTTTGAGCCGTTTTATCCAACTTCGGAGAAACCATTTTCTTAAAGCAAATCCTCTTGTCCTTCAAGGGGCATACTTTGCTTGAGGACAAGCAAGAATCTAGTTGGGGAGAGTTGTTAGATGCCCAAAAGTGCTTATTTGAGCTATCATATGTGGGCATCTTTCACTCTATTTCCTTGCTAAATTGTCAAAACCACCTTTGTTCTAGATGAAATGCATTACATTGATAAACGATCTTGGTACCTTTGATTTGTGTGTTATTGTGCAGGAAGAAGGCATGAAATAATTGAAAATGAAGACACAAGAAAGTTGGCAAAGGAACCAAAAATCAAGCATTCATCAGCCTGCTCGCTAGGCGAGGGCTGTGGCGAAGCACTCGCTAGGCGAGCGCCCAGCGAAAAGCTCTAGTAAAATATCAATAAATTCGCTAGGCGAGCTACTAGCGAAGGTGGTAGCGAGTTCGTTCAGTTTTGGTGAAAAGTGCAGCCAGCACTCACTCGCTAGGCGAGGCTCTAGCGAGTTCCCAGCGAGCATTCCAGTAGCCAAACCTCTCAACCTCGCTGGAGCGAGGGTTGAAGCGTGCCCTTCGCTAGGCGAAGGTTTTGTTCGCTAAGCGAACATGACAGTCTGAGATAGACTGTGTCTCTGGGCGCAGGTGCCTCTTGTGCCTCAATTTGACCCTCGCTAGGCGAGCCATTCTGCTCGCCTAGCGAGCATGACAGCCCAGTACAGCTCTATAAGTAGCAAGTGCCACTTTTGAGAGCCAGACCTTAGTTTTACCTAATTTTTCCACTTTTGTACTTTCTTAGAGATATTTTCCAGCATTGTTCTTAGGATCTTTTATGCCCTAGATTTCATTTCTCTTCATCTTGTAACCATCTTATACAAAAAGAAGGTGGATTCCCATCCAATCTCGATTATCCGACTTGGATGTTGATCAACCTTCTTCCGAAATTTGCCGACCAAGCTACCATGAAAATGAGTAGCTAAGTCATCCATTTGTCAAGGTTAGATGTAGGTGATTACTAGCTTTGTGTGTAAATGTAAGGATCTTCATGTGTAAACTCTTTAATGGTGAATATATGATGAAAACTTTGTTTCTATTTAAAACTCTTTGTGTTGGTTTATGATCGAGAGATGTTTACCAACTCTTGACCTAGGTTTTCATCCAATCTTGTTTGTTAGCTAGAGATAGTAATGAATGATTTTGTTCACCATAAGGTTGAACCAAAAAGTTGTCATTTTGATAGATTGTGTTCGAGAGAAACAGTGGATCAAAATGGGAAAACTCACAATGTGTGTTCGAGAGAAACATATTGGGAGGACTTTGTGAAATGATTTATCATCTAAAGGAGTTTATAAGATTGTTGACCGAACAAATACATGCAAAGTGATCATCGAACCCTAACTTTGGCAATATTTCTCATTTATTCAAATCAAACTTTTACCGCATTGTATTACCTTTTTATGCAAGATAACGTGATTAAAACCAAAACCCCCTGTGTTACTTAAGCTAAGATTAATACAACCATCGAACGGCGGTGATATCTTACAATCCCTGTGGATACGATAACAAAAACCCGACACTTAAAAATACAACTAACACGTACGGAGATAAATCTCCGAATTTTAGCAGTATTTTTTGTTTTTCACGAGGGTGTGGTAGCATTCTTTAGGGTTCCTTAAACAATTCCCTAATATTCTTCTCATAGAAAAAGTAAGTGCATTATCAAAAGTTAAGTTATCAAATAGACCAATCATATCTCTCATGGCCTAATAATATAAATGGGCTATATCCATCCAAGCTACTATGTATAATTTTATAAATATTAAGGGAATTTATTAATGCACTCTATATGTTTCTTAGGCACCATGCAAAAATACATAAATGACCCTAGATTTCGGAGATGCATCTCCAGACGCACCCAAGTCTAAACTAACGTTAAAACATTCTAGAGATGCATCTTCGAACATATGTTGGAGATGTATCTCTATAACGTATATACACAGGAGCTCCAGAAAGTATATCAGGCTACATATGAGGACGAGCAGGTGGGCCTCCATACAACACATACTATGAGAGAATACTTGCTATATTTGGTTGGCACTGCAATTTTTTTAGACAAAAGTGCCACTTATACAGATGTCGTACTTCTAGGATTTCGAGCGGATCCATGATTACAACTGGGAGGCTGCTTGCTTGGTTTACTAGTACTTAAAGTTATCAAAAGGGTGTAGGTGGAAGACGAAACAAGTTACAAGAAACATCACAGTACTGACTGCAATATTTATTGGTCTTTTAATCTTTTTGTGTCATTTTCATTTCATATTTACAACTACATTACTTATGATTTATGGGTTCCAAACTTTTCAGGCTTGGATCCTCCATAACTTTCCGCGCATCTCCAAATGGGTGAGTGTACCGACTTACTTTAAGGATATGTCGTGTGCTACATCATTTTCCCCACTCAGACGAAACCAAGTGACTGAGCCACTCAGAGTGTATCTTGATCACTTGGTTGTTGAAGACATGCACTTCAACAACTATGTCGATCACCATGAGACGCGACCATTTGACGAGATAATTCTATACTCTGGACAAATGGCTTGCGGATCATGTCTCACTACTCCTCATCTGCCCGAGCGCGTCATGCGGTAGTTTGGATACACACATACCATTCTCAGACATTTTGTTGTATCTGCTCTTCCTGCTTTGACACGTAGAGAGATGGATGGCATGTTTGATGATTATGAGAGTCATAACGTATTGGAGGAGGCACAAAGTACCTTAGTCCCGAGCGATTGGAGCTACTTGGACGGATACATCAGATGGTTCTTCAGGGTGTCACATTCGTATATGGTGCAGGATGCTCCAGAAGACCCACCGAGGTCAGCTCATCAGGAGATACTAAAGGAGGAGCAGGAATAGTTAGATCATATTAAGGATGTCTTGCCTATATGTTGTTGCATTGTGGAGATTGCACAGACAAACATTGATAAAGGTATCTTCTCTGATGAGTCTAATGTGAGGCAAGTCTTAGATGCCTTCATGATGGAGGCACATGAATCATTAATGTATCGGAGACAACGTCGGAGGGCGGGGGGATTGATGGTCGATGAGCCAGAAGAGGTAGAGGAGATGTAGTATGACATACACATTAGTGCATTAGTATATAGTAGTGGCACTATGAATTGTTTTATTTTGACATCATTCTACTTTATCATTGTTCACGACTTTTGTGATATTTATTGGTCTTTTATTTATATGTGACATTTTTGAACCATCTGGATTTATGAACGTCATTTTTTTATATTGATTGTATGGTTTAAATCTTGTCACATAACATGGTGCATGATGCTAATAAGTTTTCATCTGAATATACATAAACAAAATAAAATAAAAAATATTTTGTTCTGATACGTTACGGAGATGTAACTCTGTAAAATAAATGAAGATGCATTTCCATAATATTTAACGTTCAATAAGAATTTGGTGCGTCCGAAGATGCATCTCCGAAATTTGGAGATATTTAAGTATTTTTGTATAGTGACTAAGAAACATATATGATGCATTAAAAAATCTTCAATATTAATATTTATAAATTAAATCTTGACCAAAAGAAAATATTTATAAATTAAATTCATGCTTTATTTCTTCTTTTGGAAAATAGTATGTTTTCAAAAATCACATTGAGTTGTTGATTATATAGGCCAGGCAAAAGTTCAATGGGCCTATTTAACCCACTTTTTGTTTGGGCTTATGATATTGAACCAAAAAGAGAGGAATTTTTCCTAGATTCCCAATACTTAAATCTCATACTCCCACAAATGACATGAAAACTCAAAAAAGAAACTAATTCACTTAAAAAAAGATAAAAATAATTTAAGTATATATCTAAATTTATTATTAAATTGTGAAAAAAAATCGCATCATCCCTCAAACAAATAAAAAAAGTCACAAGTAACTTTTATGAGAATATATATATATATATATATATATATATATATATATATATATATATATATATATATATATATATATATATATATATATATATATATATATATATATATATATATATATATATATATATATATATGTGTGTGTGTGTGTGTGTGAAGATAAGCACTTGTCAACATGCTAGTTTGATTGATCGATACTTATTTCATTAGTAACCTCTTGTTTTGTCTGTTGATAACACAAATTAACTAACGCATGCTATCCATCAATGGAAAATTAAAGGAAAAAAGAAGATTTGATTGTCCACAATTGCCACATGAACCCCCTTTTGGGATGCATTATCATTCTACTTGTCAAATAATGATAAAAGATAAGGTCATGATCGTGATTATTTGGTCTGTGGATGAATGTTTTGGATGAGGAAGTAAATGTTCTTTTGGTATGTAATATACAAATATGGAACTCATGTGAGTTACTATAGTAGTATTTGATAAATAATGAAATTTGAGACAAGGTATGGTTTTCAATGAACCTAGGAGAATTTTATTTTTATTTTTTCCCTAACTCTATCAACATTCCAATCACCAAAACCAAGACTACTTTAATTAGTAGTTATAGTTTGATCTTATACAATGTAGTTCTTGGCGTTCATTCTTGTTTTTGAGCTCCAAATATCATATGAAGAAAATGACATTCACATCACATTCTTTTTTAATTTAAATGTTGGTTGATGAATCACACCTCTTAATTGTAATTTTATTTTTGATTAAAATGATTATATAAAAGATCGAACTTTGACATTTAATTGTAGATTTCTTTATTCTAGTAAAGAGTATTAAATTTGGGATTGAGGCAGAGATGTATTAATATACATTTAAGAGCGTCTCTTTTAAAGTGCTTTTAAAGAAACACTTAAATAAAAACAGAGTGGAATAAGGAGGGTATTTTTTTTTTATATAAAAAATACTCTTAAAAAAACACAATAGAATAAGAAGAATGTATTTTTTTAATAAAATGCTCTTAAAAATAATTATGGTGGAATTAATGAAAGATATTTATGTTATTTTTTTAACTCATAATATTATACATATATTTTTTTATTACTTGTATATAATATGTAATTTAATAATTTTTAATGTGAAGTTTAGGATAAAGAACCATTGATAGTTTTTTTGGATTCAAGTAAATCGAAACTTTGAGCATCGAATTAGCGGTGTTTTTTTTTACTGTTGTTTATGTTTTATTATTTCTTAGAACTTCCATTAAATCATATATGTTTACAATTAAATGGAGCATTTCAAAAATTATTCACATTATAATGATGATGATGTTTCTTTATATAGTAACAGCGTTTCATCATGTGGCTGACTCAAATGATAGAAATCCCCCTAAAGATAAAAGTAAGGGTATTAAAACAAAGTCAACTATTTAATCAATTACACTTATAATAAAAAGTTAGATCAACCTATTGATTTGGCTGTTTATTCTAATTAATTGTATTATATACTCTTGTGTTATGTAAGGTTGATTGAAATGAGTAAGGTCAACCAATTAGAGAAAGTGTGGTGAAATTGAGGAATTTTATTGGCTTCTCAGTTTGTCGGGTAGTTTCAATAATTTTTGTACACTAAAATGTGTCAACAAAATATTGTCCAACTACAAAAATCTTGTTTGAGAAAGCATACATGTAACACACTAACTCAAATTATATTTGTCAATATTATTTGTAACTAATGTATTTGTATTAACAGACATATCTATATTTACAGAATGTTACATAATATATATGAAGTAGGTTTGTAAAGGTTTTTTTTTTCTAAGAAAGGCTAGCAAGAGACATCATGATGTTATATTCACACAACCAAGAATGCATGCTAATGAAAATGTTAATATGATCCCTCCATATAAATATATGATGGGAAATTAAGACACAATAACAGATAAATACGCAGTAGATATAAATTCCACATATTTGTAAAAATCTTGAGGATCAACAACAAATATAAGACGGCAAATTGAACAAATAAAGGTACAAAAGAACACTAATATTTTTAACTTGAAAAATCCCCCAATATGAGAGTAAAAACCACAAGCTGTCCATACCAAAGAAATAACTCCAATATAATCAATTAAGGGTACAAGAAAGTCTTAAAGTGATTCACAAACTAGTGCTAACAACCGTAAATCACAAAACAAACTAGCTTACAAATAAGAATAAAAAAACTGATTTTTTTTCTCAAATCTGCAGCTTTAGTGCGAAGCAGATAACTCTCATCTTAGACGTTGTTTTGAAATTATGAATGGTCAAAAGTTAGATATATGTGTTACGAACCTGCCTCCAAATTTGAATTCGATCCAACGGTTAACCGATTAAGGATCATTGATCTAGTGAGACTGGTGTCATACCCCAAGATTCGCCTTACCCTTCACAAAATCATATAGGTCACTAACCCCAAACATTTGCATATCATCTTCATCCATTCATTTCATTTGAATAAGCATGGTTCAACACAAGAAGACGTACGACTTGAACTCGTGGCTTGGTGCTTGCACCTGGTGGATACCAGGACTCATCGGTAATTTGAGGTGGATCAATCAATCAAGCCCTAATCCCTTGGTGTATACCATCGATGAATAATCTCATCGCTTTTGAGGCATTTGATCAAGCCTGATCATGCCTTGATCATCAGGACTTGCCATGTGTTTTGTTAATCAGGTGGCCATTTGGTTTATATCTCATCTGAATCCTGATCCACGACCATTCTTGGTTAGTCATTTGGTGCTTGGTCATGTGTTTCTGGTGCATGAGTGGTTCGATTTTTCATACATTTGATTGTGGTTCAATTCGATTTACAAGTCGCGTCAGTTGGATTCATCAAATCTGCAGCTTTAGTGCGAAGCAGATAACTCTCGAATTGACTTTAAACTTCAAATTAATTTTTGAAGTTTAAATGGTTTTTGAGGTTGGGTTTGAGTGTTGAAATTTAAATTTGATTGTTAACACAAAACTAATTTTTTTGCAGAAAATATGAGAGCAAAAGCTTTTCACGTAAGAGCAGCAACTCGTGAAAAGAGAGAGAATGAATGATATTTCTGTGTGTCTCGGGTGTGTCTCTCTAGAGAAGTAATTTGTCCTTTATATAGTCGTTGTGAAGGACGGTTGGAGTGATGATAAAATCTTGGTCATTGAAAAATAATTAATGTCATTCCTTCTGTTGTTTCTTTCTAAAACCATTTTGTCTGCCTCATTATTCCTTTCTTTAAATACTTTCTTTCCATAATGAGATTCTTTTTCGGTTACGCATTCTGGACTTGTGAATCTGCATCAGAGTCTTGATGTTCCAGAGTTTGTATTCAAGGATGATTATGTCTGACTTTATCAGAGCTTCTCAGTGCTCTAGACTTCTTAAGTATCAGAGTCTGAATCCAATAGTCTTTTGTTGGAGCTTCTGACTTCTTACTGTGGCGCTGGTATCTGCTTTGATCAAAATCAGAACCTTCTGAACGTATTCCTTTCTGAGTGGCATCTGATCATCTAATACTTTATATCTGATCAAATTTTGTATTTGATGTATGGTCAGAATCCTGGGTAAATGTTCAGAGTCCTGCATATTAAGAGAGAATTTCGTTAGAGTACTATTTTTGGTTTCATCCTTTGTTATCATCAAAATCGTAGAGATATATTGTAGAACCAACTTTGTTCTTACAATCTCCCCCTTTTTGGTGATGACAAAACATTTCAGATTAAAGATGAAACATTTAAAGAAACTCTTAGATTAGATATTACAGTGGGCTCCCCCTGAGTTAGATCTTTAGATAGTTCAGAAGTTCTTACCAGACGTTCCATGGTTTGGTGCTTTTAGCTACTTTCCTGCATATCTTAAGTCGTTGATTTGAGAGAAAATGTTTGCAGTGCTTGAAAGGAATTAGATATGTTTTCATCAGAGTTGTTTTAGTTCTCCCCCTTTTTGTCAGAATAAAAAAGACATGGCAAAAGAGTTGATATTGATATAAATAAGCATTTACATAAGCCAGAAAGCAGAAAGCAAGAAACAGACATCAGAACATATAAAAACAACAAGCAAAATAGAGAAAGCAACAAGCAAGGATAGCATAGGTGCCTAAGGGTTTGGAGGTGGAGGAATCCTCTGGAGTAGCTAGGACAACATGCTCTGAATGTTTACGTTGATAGAGTCATGTTGATCCAGTCTGACTCGAACTACCCGTTGTTACTTCTGCATCTCTTTGAGAGTCTTCAGGACCAGAGGGACGAATCCAGCATTGGAGGACTCCCCCTGAGTCAGTTCATTAGCTCTGGCTTTGGCAGCAGACTCTTCAGCAAGGCGCGCTGCTTCTTCAACATCGGCTTTGGCTTTTTCCTCAGCTTCAGCAGCAGTAGCATTAGCAAGAGCCTTGGCTTTAGCTTCTCTGATTCTCTGAAGTTCCTCTTGGCGTGCTTTCTCTTCAGCTTCATGTCTTGCCCGTTCCTCAGCTTCTCTGGCTATACGCTCTTGGAGTCTGATCTCAGCGTCTCTGATGAAGTCGTTGCGGACTTGTTCAAAGAGGCCTTTCATCTTGAAAGCTTCAGAGGTCATCCAACTTATCACTTTGTTCCAGTGAGTCCTTATAGTGGAGGGATCATCATTGATACCAGAGTTTATGGTTAGAGACTTGACCTTTTCAAATGAAGACTCTGCAAAAAACGTAATTGCTTCTTCAAGGGTTAGAAGGGTGGTTTCTGGTTCATTGGAAGAGGTTTATGAGGGTGGGGTGGGGGCACTTAGGTTACGTGTGGGAGTTGTTTGGTCAGTGGAAGTGATGGGTTGTGGTATTTCAGAGTGTGGTGGTTCAGATGGTTGTGATTCAGAGTGGATTGGTTCTGAGGGTTGTGGTTCAGGGTGAGTTGGTTCTGATGGTGGAGGTTCAGAAGTGGTTGTGTTTGGATTTTCCGAAGGTGGGGAAGTGACTTCAGGTTTAGGGTTAGAATGTGATGGCTTTTGAGAGGGCAGGGAATGGTCTTGGAGCTGAGCCAAAGTGGGGGAGTGAGGGTCAGAGGGTTCAGTGTCAGATGAAAGGTCGTAGTAAGGTGGGGATTGTGGAGATGGTGATGAAGATGGTGAAGTGGTTTCATTTATCATTTCTGCTTCTAAAACAGGTAGAGTTGTGGTGGCAAGGTTGAATTTTTGAGATGGTAGGTTAGAGGATCTGGTGGTTGAGGGAGGAGCATTAGTTGTTGTGTATATCGGGTTTGTTTGAGGGAGAGAAGAAGCAATTGGTTTAATTTTTACAAAAGGAGGGAGAGATACAGACTTACCTGGAGAGCCGACCAGAGGCACTGGGGGTCTTGATCCAGATGTTTCTCCCAGCTTCTCTTTCTTCGCCTACTTGGTCTTCTCAGAGGGCTCTCGCGTCCTCTTCTAGAAGTCTGGTGGAAACTCAGGCAGGCAGTCCACTTGGAATTCTGTGATGTCCACTCCTTGCCTGTACAGACCCTTTAGATAGTAAGAAATTACCTCTGCGGGGTCGACCTTGGAGAATAAGTAGAGTCCATTTGGAATCTCCCTCCGATCTTTAAGTGCTTCCCAGGAGGTATCAAGTGTTGGTTTGGCTCTCACTTGATCAATGATTCCCATGCTCTTCAGATTGCGAGCATTCAGGGGTTTGACAGTGTCAATCATGACGTCTTCCATGAGTCTGAGCTGAATCAGATGGTCCACGAGGCCACTCTCAATCAGCACATCAGAGATCAGTCTCCCCAGAGGGATGTAGTTTCTTGTCTTCATATTGTTTCCGGTATCTTTCACGGAGTCTCTGAGATACTTGAATAGAAGTGCAGGTAGGCAGAGCTTCAGACCCTTGTGAATTCAGTAGAGGATGCACTTCTGGTCTATGTTGATGTAGTCTGAGGAGTTAGAAGTCGGACGGTGATGGATGGTGCCTAAGATAATCTTCAGCCATACCCGGAGGTTCTGATGCAGTTCCTTGTTCTTGGAATGCTTGCCTTCAGCATTCTATTGGAATATGGTAGGGTTTATCTCCTGGGACAGATACTTTGCCCTAGGGTTGATGTTGTAGATGCGTCTTCCTCCAGTTTTATCCATGTTCAGAAGAGAAGCAATCGATTTCTCTGTGATGACTATCTTGACTCCCAGAACGTAGGAGAGAATGTAGTGATCATCAGAGTCTGCGAACCGCCAGAACTCCTTCACCAGATTTGTGTACACCGGGCCATAGAGGCCTTGAAAATAATTTTCCCACCCTTGCTTCTTTAGTTCATCAGTGAGGTCGACGCCATTTCTCTTCATGTTGTCAAAATCCACCAAGGTTTCATAAAGAACTTCCAGCTTGTCAAACGGAGTTGCGAGATGAATGTGAGGCTCACGATCAAGAATGTGAGGTTCCTTGTAGATAGGAGTGGAAACGACGCCGGTGGTTGCAGGGTTTTGATGACTTGAACTTTGAGCTTTTTCATTTGAGTTCATCTGTTGAGAGAGGTTGTATACTGACTGTTGCTGAGAATCCATGAAGAAGGTTGAAGATGATGATGAATGTTGAAGAACTTGGTAAGAACTGCAGAAAAGCCTTTGAGAGAAGAGAGAACTGAGAGAGAGGGTTAGGTGAGTTCGTGAGTGTAAAAGTGTGCCATTGTAAATTGTGAAGAGTATAAATACACAACTAGGGCGCATGCAAAACGACACATAAATGAGAATTTAACCGATAACACATTAACCAAGTAAGCACGTTAGAGAGGAGAATGATTACGGCTTATAAATGATGTCTAATCCCAAAATCAGCACACTGCTCGAGGATATATCAAGAGTTTGTTTCTTGATTACTGCTAGACAGCTGTCTAGAAGTTCCAAGGTCAGACGCATGATGTACCACATGTTACTTTATCTGATCTTCAGGAATACCAAAGGGTTGGTTCTTGGAGATTTCTAACTCAGATGACTTCTAAAAGGTAGTAGCATCAGAGTCAGATACAGAATCCAGTTGTTTACTTCAGAGTATTATTTTGCTATCTTAGAGGCACATTTCCTTCAGGACAATATTGAATGTTTAGATTTTTTAAGATAAAAGAGAATTTGTCTTCAACAAGGGGTTTGGTAAAAATATCAGTCCATTGATGGTCTGTATCAATAAATTTTAAAGTTACTACCCCTTTCTGAACATAGTCTCTAATGAAATGATGTTTTATTTCTATGTGCTTAGCTCTGGAATGCAAAATAGGATTCTTACTTAAACAGATGGCAGGAATATTGTCACAGAAGATAGGAATGTTACTCTCAAAGATTTGAAGATCTTCTAGTTGATTCTTCATCCAGAGCATCTGAGTAGTACATAGTGATGCTGCAATATATTCTGCTTCTGCAGTGGACAGAGCTATGGTTGATTGCCTTTTGCTGGCCCAGGATATCAGATTCTTTCCCAAGAGTTGACAGTTCCCAGATGTACTTTTATGTTCCATTCTGTCCCCTGCGTAATCTGCATCACAGTAACCAAAAAGTCTATACTCTGATGTTTTCTCATACATCAGGCCCATGTTAGGAGTTCCTTTCAGATACCTGAGTATTCTTTTAACAACTATTAAATGCGATTCTCTAGGATCTGATTGGAATCTGGCAAATGGACATACAATAAACAGAATATCAGGATGTATAGCAGTCAAATAGAGAAGAGAGCCTATCATACCACGATAGAGCTTCTGACAAACCTTCTGGCTAACTTCTTCTTTTTCCAGAATGCAAGTTGGATGCATAGGAGTCTTAGCAGGTTTGCATTCTGCCATTTCGAATCTCTTCAGGATGTCTTTAATGTATTTACTTTGATGAACACAGGTGGCTTCTGAAGCCTTATTGGTTTGAATTCCTAGAAAGAACTTTAGTTCTTGCATTAAGCTTATTTCAAATTCTGCCTGCATTAGCTTAGAGAATTCTTGACATACATAAGGATTAGCTGAACCACAGATAATGTCATCAACATATATCTGGCATATCATGAGGTCATTACTAATGTTTTTACAGAAGAGTGTAGAGTCAACTTTTCCTCTAATGAAGTTATGTTCCAGAATAAAATTGCTTAGTCTTTCATACCAAGCTCTAGGAGCTTGTTTTAAACCGTACAATGATTTCTTAAGTTTAAAAAGATGTTCTGGACAATTTGAGTTTTCAAAACCTGGAGGTTGATTGACATCCACTTCTTCTGTTATATAACCATTAAGAAATGCACTTTTGATATCCATTTGATATAGTTTGATTGAATGATTTACAACAAATGAAACAAGTAAGCGAATAGATTCTAACCTGGCGACTGGGGAAAAGGTTTCGTTGTAGTCAATGCCTTCTTGTTGACTGTACCCTTGTGCCACCAGTCGAGCTTTATTTTTGACAACTTCGCCTTTTTCATTTAGTTTGTTTCTGAACACCCATCTGGTTCCAATAATGTGAGTGCCTTTGGGCTTTGGAATAAGATCCCAGACATTATTCTTTGAGAATTGATCTAGCTCTTCCTGCATAGCTAGAACCCAGTCATTGTCTTGAAGTGCCTCATCACAGGAAGTAGGCTTAATCAGAGATACTAATCCTAGAGGAATTTCTTCAGGTACCTTGAATGTTGACCTAGTTCGGATAGATTCATCCTTGTTTCCCAGAATCAAATCTTCAGAGATGTTGGGGAAACTTCTTGATTTCTTCTGGATAGCTGGGGCTTTAGTTGCATCTGGATTCTTTTGGTGCTTTGGTCTTTTCGTCAGAACCTGCAAGAGTAATCTCCAGATCTGTAAGTTTCTCAACTAGCTTTGACTTTTCAGGGTCAAGCTTATCATCAAATCTGACATGAATTGATTCTTCCGCAATTTTGGTTTTTGTGTTGTATACTCTGTAGCCCTTGGAGCATTCTGAGTATCCTAGCATAATACCTTTTTGTGCTTTTGAATCAAACTTGTTCAGATGTTCTTTAGTATTCAGAATAAAGCAAGAGCATCCGAAAAGATGAAAATAAGAAATGTTGGGTTTTCTTCCCTTACACAGTTCATAGGGAGTCTTCTCCAGAATAGGTCTTATAGAGATTCTATTCTGAATATAACACGCTGTATTAACTGCTTCAGCCCAAAAGTGCTTAGCCACATTTGTTTCATTGATCATGGTTCTGGCCATCTCTTGGAGTGTCCTATTCTTCCTTTCTACAGCTCCATTTTGTTGTGGAGTTCTAGGACAGGAGAAATCATGGGATATTCCATTGGAATCAAATAGTTCCTCAAAAATTTTATTTTCAAATTCTCCACCATGATCACTTCTGACTCTGATGATTTTAGAGTCAAATTCGTTTTGCACTTTAGAACAGAAGCTAGTGAATACAGAGTGAGACTCACTCTTGTGCTTTAGGAATTTTATCCATGTCCAGCGACTAAAATCATCAACAATAACTAGTCCATATTTCTTTCCATTGACTGATGCTATTTTAACAGGACCAAACAGATCAATGTGAAGAAGTTCTATAGGCTTAGAGGTGGAAACAATATCTTTCTTTTTGAAGGATGATTTGGAAAATTTTCCTTTCTGACATGCTTCACACAGAGCATCTGAAGAAAACTTCAGCTTGGATAGACCTCTGACTAACTCGAGTTTATTTAGCTGAGATAGTTTTCTCATGCTAATGTGGCCCAAGCGTCTATGCCATACCCATTGCTCTTCATGAACAGACATCAGACATCAGACATTTTACATTTTTTCTTTTAAGTCTGAAAGATTTATTTTGTAAATATTGTTTTTCCTCTTGCCAGTGAATAAGACTGTTCCGTTGTTCTGATTAATTGCTATACACGTTTTTTGATTGAAGATTACATCATAGCCGTCATCACTTAATTGACTTATTGATAACAGGTTATGCATTAATCCTTCTACATAGATAACATCATATATAGAGGGAAGAGTACCATTACCAATAGTTCCAGAGCCTCTGATCCTTCCTTTCTGATTTCCTTCGAAACCTATGAAGCCAACGTCTTTAAGTTCCAAGCTTTGGAACATATACTTTCTTTCCGTCATGTGTTGTGAGCATCCAGAGTCCAAGTACCATGATTGGTGTCTTAACTCTACTGCATAAGATATCTGCAATATAAACAATCTTATCTTTTGGTACCCAGAATCTTTTGGGTCCTTTATGATTAGTTTTCCCAGAGTTTCTTGAAACTTTGGGTTTTCTAGCATTATCAAAACGTTGTGCTTGTGTATGTGTGTAGTGATAAGAAAATGGAGATTTAGGTTTGTGATTAGTGGAATATTTATCTTCACTAGGGTCATACCCAATTCCTCTTCTATTATTCTGACTAACTCCATAAATCATGGACGCCATTCTGCTTCTCTCTATCTCATTCTTCAGAAACTTTTGAAAAGATTTTTCATATTCATAAATTACTGTGTTCGAAGTTTGTGGAGCTTGAGATAACGCTTCTTCAAATTTTAAACATTGTTTATTTGTGGAGTCTCTTTCTAATATCAAAGTTAGATTTTCATCTTTTAGATCTGAAACTGTCATCTCAAGTTTACCACATTCTTCGATGGTTTCTTCAAGAACCTTTTTAACAACTTTAAATGTTTGTTTAAGTTTCTGGTATGAGTTTAGAGTTTCAGAAAGGCATGATTTGAGGTCAGAGCGAGAAAGATCAGAAAATACCTCTTTAGATTCAGATTCTCCATCTGATGTATTTCTAGAGGTGGTCGTCATGAGTGCAACATTTGCATGTTCATCAGAGTCTGATTTTGAGGAATCAGATCCACTGTAATCCCAGATGGCCATCAGTCCCTTTTTGGTTCTGAAGGAACTTTTCTTGAAATTTTCTCTTCTAGAGCTTTCTTTCTTCAACTTGGGACATTCATTTCTGTAATGACCTGTTTCCTTACATTCATAACATGTTATATCTTTGTTAGATTTACCTCTGGAAGTTGATTCTGATCGATCTCCCTTGGGTCTTGGTCTTCTGAAGTTATTATTCCTTTTTCTCCAGAGTTGTTTTACTCTTCTGGTTAAAAGGGATAATTCTTCTTCGTCGTCAGAGTCTTCCTTTTCAGAGTCATCAATGTCTTCTTCTTCAGCCTGGAAGGCTTTGTTTCTATCTGGTTTGTGTCTTTCGGATCTGGACTTTAGTGCTACAGATTTGATCTTCTTTTGAGGTTCATCTTCCTCTAGTTCTATCTCGTGGTTTCTGAGTGAACTGACCAGTTCCTCAAGGCTGATATTGTTCATATCTTTTGATAGCTTTAAGGCTATGACCATAGGTCTCCATTTCTTGGGCAAGCTTCTAACAATCTTTTTGACATGATCTGCAGTTGTATATCCTTTATCTAGCACTTTGAGTCCTGCAATTAAAGTTTGAAATCTAGAGAACATTACCTCTACAGCTTCATCGTCCTCCATTTTTAAGGCTTCATATTTCTGGATTAGAGCCAGAGCCTTTGTTTCTTTGACTTGAGAATTTCCTTCGTGAGTCATCCTTAGGGAGTCAAGTATTTCTTTAGTTGTTCCCCTGTTGGTGATCTTTTCATATTCATTGTAGGAAATAACATTGAGTAGTATCGTTCTGGCTTTGTGATGGTTCTTGAATTCACGCTTCTGATCATCTGACATTTTGCTTCTAGGAATAGCAACTCCGGCGTCTGTCACAGGTGGTGTGTAGCCAATTGTGACAATGTTCCAGAGATCAGCGTCGTAGCCCAGAAAGAAACTTTAAATTATGTCTTTCCAATAATCAAATTTCTCTCCATCAAAGATTGGAGGTTTAGCGTTGTAACTATCTCTTCCATTGGTGTTGCCCATAGTTTTTCTCACGTTAGATCTCTCTACACTATTAAGTGTTTGATTAGAAAATCAATAACATAGCTGAAGCTCTGATACAAACTGAAGGTTGAGAAAAACAAGAAAGGGGGGGGGGGTTGAATTGTTTTTAGAAATAAAAACTTTTTCAGAAAAACAAAACACACTGAATTTTATACTGGTTCGCTTGAAATTCAAAGTTACTCCAGTCCACCCGACCAAGGTGATTTCGCCTTCAAAAGGGACTTAATCCACTAATCTTGAAAGATTACACAACCAATCGTCCAAGAGAATAATCTCTTAGCCCTCTCAAGTATTCAGACTGCGCAGAGTCACTTGAGGAAATGGGTTAAGCAAAAATAAATTGTAATGTAAAGTGCTTCTAACAACAAGCAAGTATTACAGAAAATATGAGAGCAAAAGCTTTTCACGTGAGAGCAGCAGCTCGTGAAAAAGAGAGAGAATGAATGATATTTCGGTGTGTCTCAGGTGTGTCTCTCTAGAGAAGTAATCCATCCTTTATATAGTCGTTGTGAAGGACCGTTGGAGTGATGACAGAATCTTGGTCATTGAAGAATAATTAATGTCATTACTCTGTTGTTTCTTTCTAAAACCATTTTGTCTGCCTCATTATTCCTTTCTTTAAATACTTCCTTTTCATAATGAGATTCTTTTTCGGTTACGCATTCTGGACTTGTGAATCTGCATCAGAGTCTTGATGTTCCAGAGTTTGTCTTCAAGGATGATTATGTCTGACTTTATCAGAGCTTCTCAGTGCTCTAGACTTCTTAAGTATCATAGTCTGAATCCAGTAGTCTTTTGTTGGAGCTTTTGACTTCTTACTGTGGCGCTGGTAACTGCTTTGATCAAAATCAGAACCTTATGAACGTATTCCTTTCTGAGTGGCATCTGATCATCTAATACTTTATATCTGATCAAATTGTGTATTTGATGTATGGTCAGAATCCTGCGTAAATGTTCAAAGTCCTGCACACTAAGAGAGAATTTTGTTAGAGTACTATTTTTGGTTTCATCCTTTGTTATCATCAAAATCTTAGAGATATATTGTAGAACCAACTTTGTTCTTACAGTATTCAACCCGAACATGGATGGAGTGTTCAAGAATCAAGAAGAACTTGTAACCTTTTACTCGTTTTCTAGTTTAGGACATTATGCACACACAAGGCTTTCTCTTGGGCTACCTGACAATGAGACCTTTTATTTCGACTCCACCGACGAGGCCCTTGCCTTCACCATCTCCGGTAGGACTTCTAATCCCCTGTGCCTAGATCGTTGTCTGTGGTGATGTGAGTTCCGAATCTCATTTCGTTTTCGTCTGCGTGTTTGGATCCGTGTGGTGAGCGACTTGCGGTCGTTCGGTTTGATTGGAGTTTATTGTTTTTATAGGTTGGGGAGAGTAGAAATGAAGAGCGTCACGAAGGCTCTAATCATCGTCACCGGTGACGAGATCCGGCGCGGCTAGAGTCGTTGTCACGACCTGATCTTCATCTTAGTGAAGATGTTTAACGCGAAGCCTGGGGATGCTGTTTGCTTTGGCCTTTTTGTTTTCTTTTTTCTTTTTTCAATTTTATCCTTGGGCCTTCATCAGGCCCAAACGGAACAAAATTCGCCTTGCACCCTTCACTGGCCAACACACCCTGCTTGGGTTTAGGATGGATTAGGCCCATGCTGAATTGATTGGATTGAATTTTTGTTAATTTGATTTTAATTTTGTTAATTGGATTAATTGTGTGATAATTAGAATATTAACCATGTTGTTTGTAAAATGCTAGTTGGATAATAATTTTGTTAATTGTTTGAAAATAAGAATATTGATTTGTTTTTTTAGATTTAGTTGATATTAATTTTAGATGTTAATAATGATATTGACTTAGAATATAAATTGATTGGTAGTTGTTTGGAATTAATTTTTGTTGATTGTTTTAGGATTTTAATTGATAATTTTTTTTTGGATTTTAATGGATAATTTTTTGTAGGATTTTAATTGTTAAGATTTTAGAATTGATTTGGTAATTGCTTGGGATTAATTTTTGTTAATAATTAGAATTTATGTGATTTGTTAGATTTTCATTGGTTGATTAATTGTGTAGATTTAATTTTGTTAATAGTTTAGAATTAATATTTTGTTATTTGTTTTGGATTTAATTCTCTTATAATTTCTACTTTGATCTAATTTCTAACAATTAACTCTAACATTTAAATTCCGCATCTAACATTTAAATTCCGTACCTAACTTTTACATTTCGCCTCAATCTTTTAAATTCTTGTATCTAACTTCTAACTTTTAATTTTTGTCAAATTATTTTATTTTGCACACATTACATCCATAGTGTCACTCACATTCATTCTAAAATTAATTTAAAATGGTAAAGACTTAAAAAATGCAAAAGAATAAGATAACTCTCAAGCATGGAATGGACATTGGACAATGGATTTAGAGACTCATTAGGACCCTTGCAAAAGACTTTGGACAAGTATTCAACCCAAATATGGATGGAGTGTTCAAGAATCAATAAGAACTTGTAATCTTTTACTCGCTTTCTAGTTTACGACACTATGCACACACAAGACTTTCTCTTGGACTACCTGACAATTAGACCTTTTATTTCCGCACTCCCTTGTACTTTACATGTACCCCTCCCCTTTCCGATGTATGCTTTTATTTGCTTTCTTTATATTGCTTGATTAGCTATCCCTTAGGCATTAGGAACGATCACTCAAATCAAACTCAATAAGCAAACCCTTGATCCAACGTCAAGCAGTCTTTTCTTAAATCAAACTCAATAAACAAACCATTGATCCAACGTTAAGCGGTCTCTTTTCTCAAATCAAACTCAAAAACACAATAAATACGATTAGGATTGTACGCCACGAGCCTTAAGTGGTAAAGAAGGGATGAGAATTGAGTTTTCCTATACTTGTTCTGAATGCTTCAAACACAAGACGTTTGGCTTGGTAGTTCGAGGTATTCGCCTTTATCCATAGTCTTTAGTGCAATCCGAGATCAATAACGCTTTCACAAAACCTAGAAACAATTTCAACTCATTCAAACCTTTTGAGCCTTAGGGCGACACAGTCGAAAATCCTTCTTCAAGGTAATAAAATCAACCAAACAAACACACCTTTTAAACCCACGAACTACGGGGCTCTGATTTCTCACTTCAACAAGTGGACATACGTAGGCACGAGGACCCAATCCTTGGTGAGCACACTAAATTAAAATCCACATCCATTCCGCAAAGCTTTGGCAAGTAAACATTCGATAAACAACATCCACGTTAGCACAAACGTCCTAGATGGTTCCCATGGAGTACGATGGATGTGAGGGGTGTTAATACCTTCCCCTTGCATAACCGAATTCCGAACCTATTCGTGATCACGATGACCATTCTTTGGGGTTTTCTCGATATTTTCCATTTCCTTTGGAATAAATAAAAACCGACGGTGCTCTGTATTTTTCGCGTAGCGACAACTGGCGACGCTGCTGGGGACACCTCCTTAAGCAAGTCAAGCCTAATCTAGGTTGCTTCCTCGCATGTATGAATGTTTATCCTTTTGATTGCTTATTATATTTATTGCATTTCACTTTAAATTTCGTAATGGTTGTTACATAGTTCCATGGTTCTATAGTATCGATGGATACAACTTTGATTGCAAGAAGCCTTATGGGAATGACTCTATACCCGAGTCTAGAGTGGAACTTAAGATAGGAGAGGTTGAGTAGTATGGGCCACCAAAAATATTTTCTCGTAAGGGTCGATACGAGAACCTCGCTTAGACTTGACCCTTTTGGAGACGTTGACGACCGTCAAGCTTTTGGCGTAAGTGATCAATGTCTTCATTAGGATCAATGACTCTAAGGACCTTTGTAGAACATTGAACCTTCAACCCATTAAGATTGATGGTCACAAAGTGCGGGTCCACGAGAAGAGTTTCTCATATGGGTCGGTACGAAGATCTCACTCAAAGTAGATTTTCTTGATGGAGTTGTCAACCGACAAGCTTTTTCCGTAAGCGGTAAACAGTCAAGGAGGTCCGTGACTTTAAGACCCTTGTCTAGAACCCGATGTCGATGGTCCCGTAGTGCGGTCCCCCAAAAAGCGTTTCTCGTGTGGGTTGGTACGAAGATCTCACCTAGAGGAGACTCATTTGAGGGAGTTGACGATCGAAAAGCTTTTTTCGTAAGTGGCAAATAGTCAAATGAATCAATGACTTTGGGGTTCCTATCTATAACCCTAGGTTACGACCAGTGAGATCCCTATGGTGGAAATCAGTCAGTGTTGTCCTCCATTCGTATCTTGAGCATGTGATACTATGTCTGCTTGCGTGTTCAACTTATGAAAGCCGTGCTTATGAACCAAATCACCCATGCATTCATACATTCATGCATCATGCACATAAACAATGAAAACAAAGCTCTTATTATTTGGTGTTTATTGCAAGAAACTACGAAGACTTTTGCAAAGCAATCATGAATCCTCTTCTCAGAAAAAGCATGTTCTCCTTCGGGTACAAGGAACCCCGATTGGATAGCTAGAAATCCCTAAGTTCCAAGATAGCCCCTGTCAAATACAAATGTTATGCAACCTATGGAAACATTCTAGACCTGGTGAATGCGAGTGTGGACTATGTGGCCCTCACTACCTTGGCTCAGTACTATGACATTCCGATGTGTTACTTCACCTTCTCGGACTTCCAGATGGCTCCCACTTTGGAAGAGTTTGAAAGGATTCTAAACCACTCCATCAAGGATAAAAAACCGTTCCCAAAGATCGAGGAAGACTTCGTTATGCCCAAGTTGGCATCAGTGTTGGGAATTGACGTAGGTGAGCTAGCAGCCAGTTGGGCTCCGAAAGGGGTCGACAAGGCATTCACTAGAAAATTTCTGGAAGGTCATGCATGAAAATTTGCTAAAGAGAAGAAATGGGAATCTTGGCATTGCTGATCTATGGGATCATCCTATTCTCAAACATCGACAACTTCGTAGATTGTGCTGCAGTAGAAATTTTCTTATCCGGCAACCTAGTGTCATTCAACTTGGCAGACTTCTATCACACTTTCCACACTCAACATGAGAAGAAAGGTGGAACTTTCTTGTGTTGTGCTCCACTGTTGCACATATGGATGAGGACTCATATGCCGTCAGCCGGTCCTTTTGTGTCTAAAGATCTCCCTTGGTGCCAGAAATTTGCGTCACTCTCTTCCGGTGCTATCCAGTGGTACAAGAGGGAGTGGGGAACCCAAAACATCATCCTCAGATGTGGAGGATTTCCGAATGTACCTTACTAGGCACACATGGGTGTATCAACTACAATCATGTGTTGTGCATGAGGCAGTTTGGGCACGCGATGAATGGTCCTCCTAGACATGAATACATAGTCCTTTTTGTCATCAACAACGTTGATCCACTTAACCCTGATGTGAGGAAAGTAAGGCAGGTCTGGACCAAGATTTTCATAAGCGGTCCAGAACTTGGAAAGAAGAACGTCATCGCTAAAGAGCCGTATGTGTAGTGGGAAAAAGAAAGAGTCTGAGTAGTCAAGATGCCTTTCTACTTTGAATCCTCATCTCTCCCTCAAGTACTCGAACCTGAGCCAATATTACAAGAGGATGTTGGCAAACTCACTAGTAAGATAAGTGAACTTGAACTTGAAAACACCCGCTTGCAACTCCAACTCATCAAGGAGAAGCAAAGGGGTGATGATCTAGAAGATGACGACAAGGAGGTAAAAATCTTGTCTGAAAGCTGCAAGAAGAGGGAGAGGGAGGAAAAAGGTAAGAAAGAGTGGGTCGGTGATGCTCTCCTGGTAGAAAATTCAGAACTTGATGGACGAAACAACGAACTGGACCGAGCTTGGCGTGTTGTTCGAGACTTGGAAAGAAATTTAGAGTTGACCAATATGGACAAGAGAGTGCCAATGAAGACTATGAATCCGATATCAGCGAACTAGGAAAGACCATCAAAGAATACAAAGACAACACTTCCCACGAGACGCTAGAAAAGGAAAGAATACACCAAGCCTACCTGCACGAGAAGTTCCACTTGGAAAGGGCTCATGAGAAGATCTGAAGCATGAAAGCTAGAATCACTGATGAAGAGTGTCAAGAAATGAGAAACAATTTCCTATACTAGGAGGATGCTTATCGAAAGATCGAATGAGTTATAGCCGAAAGGGATGCCATAATCGAAAACCTGCAAGGGCTATACACCGAATGGAGAGACAAGTATGCTAACATGGAAATTTTGACCAACTTCGCCCTCCAAGACTTCCCTGATAGGATGAAGGAGGCCGACCAAGTCATGTATCCCGATAACACTCCTCACCAAGTTTACAACTTTGTGAAGTTCTACAAGAAGACCATGGCCAAGTTGATCACATATGTCAAAGATCTCCGCAATTCTCAAGGGGTTACCTTTCAAGTTAATTTGTAGCTTGTTCCTGATTTAGTACCAAGAGGGTTGTCTCTTGGATTTTCTTGTACCTGTTATGGAAAAAATATATGAATGAATGAATGAGGTTTTATGATTCCACCCTGTGTGTGTTATTATTTTTAATTACAATGCTAATTGTCTGAATTGTTTCTCGCAATAAATAACACGACAACTAAGAGTTTTGCCAAAAGATAAAAATAAAACCAAGGCATGCATCATTCTGCATGACGCAAAAGCAAAACAAGAAACTTACCTCTTGCCCTTTTTCCGTCCAGAAACAGCAAGTTGACTTCTCAACACCGGTACAACACCCGAAGCAAGCAGAAATTGCTCATGGACCAACTCGAACAAAACCAGAGTCATTCGGTTTGGTTGGAGTTTGTTGTTTGTATAGGTCGGGGAGAGTAAAAATAGAGAGCGTCGCAGAGGCTCTAATCGCCGTCATCGGTGACAAGATCTGGCGCGGCTAGAGTCGCCGTTGTGAGCTGATCTTCATCTTAGTAAAGATGTTTAACGTGAAGCCTAAGGATGTTGTTTTCCTAGGCCTTTTTGTTTTCTTTTTTTCTTTTTTCATTTTTATCCTTGGGCCTTCATAAGGCCCAAACAGAACAAAATTTGCCCTACACCCTCCATTGGATAGCACACCCTCTTGCTTGGGCTTAGGACGGATTAGGCCCATGCTGAATTGATTGGATTGAATTTTTGTTAATTTGATTTTAATTTTGTTAATTGGATTAATTGTGTGATAATTAGAATATTAACCATGTGGTTTGTAGAATGCTAGTTGGATAATATTTTTGTTAATTGTTTGATAATTAGAATATTGATTTGTTTGTTTAGATTTAGTTGATATTCATTTTAGATGTTAATAGTGATATTGACTTAGAATATAAATTGATTGGTAGTTGTTTGGAATTAATTTTTGTTGATTGTTTTAGGATTTTAATTGATAATTTTTTTGTAGGATTTTAATTGATAATTTTGTGTAGGATTTTAATTGTTAATATTTTAGAATTGTTTGGTAATTGCTTGGGATTAATTTTTGTTAATAATTAGAATTTATGTGATTTCTTAGATTTTCATTGGTTGATTAATTGTGTAGATTTAAAATTTTGTTAATAGTTTAGAATTAATATTTTGTTATTTGTTTTGGATTTAATTCTCTTATAATTTCTACTTTGATCTAATTTCTAACAATTAACTCTAACATTTAAATTCCGCATCTAACATTTAAATTCCGTACCTAACTTTTACATTTCGCCTCTATCTTTTAAATTCTTATACCAAACTTCTAACTTTTAATTTTTGTCAACTTATTTTATTTTGCACACATTACATCCATATTATCACTCACATTCATTCTAAAATGAATTTAAAATGGTAAAGACTTAAAAAATGCAAAAGAATAAGATAACTCCCAAACATGGAATGAACATTGGACAATGGATTTAGAGACTCATTAGGATCCTTGCAAAGGACTTTGGACAAGTATTCAACCCGAACATGGATGGAGCGTTCAAGAATCAAGAAGAACTTGTAATCTTTTACTCGCTTTCTAGTTTAGGACACTATGCACACACAAGGCTTTCTCTTGGGCTACCTGACAATGAGACCTTTTATTTCCGCACTCCCTTGTACTTTACATGTACCCCTTACCCTTTCCGATGTATGTTTTTACTTGCTTTCTTTTTATTGCTTGATTAGCTATCCCTTAGGCATTAGGAACGATCACTCAAATCAAACTCAATAAGCAACCCCTTGATCCAACGTCAATCGGTCTTTTCTTAAATCAAACTCAATAAGCAAACCCTTGATCCAACGTCAAGCGGTCCCTTTTCTCAAATCAAACTCAAAAACACAATAAATACGATTAGGATTGTATGCCGCAAGCCTTAAGTGGTAAAGAAGGGATGATAATGGAGCTTTCCTACACTCGTTTTGAATGCTTCGAACATAAGACGTTTGGCTTGGTAGTTCAAGGTATTCGCCTTTACCCATAGTCTTTAGTGCAATCTGAGATCAATAGCGCTTTCACAAAACCTAGAAACAGTTTCAACTCACTCAAACCTTTTGATCCTTAGGGAAACACAATCGAAAACCCTTATTCAAGGTAATAAAATCATCCAAACAAACACACCTTTTAAACCCACGAACTACGGGGCTCTGATTTCTCACTTCAACAAGTGGGCATACGTAGGCACGAGGACCCAATCCTTGGTGAGCAAACTAAATTAAAATATACCTCCATTCCGCAAACCTTTGGCAAGAAAACATTCGATAAATAACATCCATGTAAGCGCAAACGTCCTAGATGGTTCCCATGGAGTACCATGGATGTGAGGGGTGCTAATACCTTCCCCTTGCATAACCGACTTCCGAACCTATTTATGGTCGCGATGACTTTTCTCGATATTTTCCCTTTCCTTTGGAATAAATAAAAATCGATGGCAACTCTGTATTTTTCGCGTAGCGACAACTGGTTGCAGAAAAAATGAGAATGAGTTTCTCTCCTTTTTTCTCTCTTTTGAATACTTATTTTATCTCTATCTCTCTCAATCCTAAATTTATCTTCTCCGTTTAAATAAGTGATACAAATTATCTAATCATATTTGAGTATTTCTCTACATAGGAAGGGAGGCCAAACACAACAAATCCCCCCTCACAACTACGTGGAGGAAATCTCCAAACCGACGATATCACAACAAGCTTCAAATTTTCCTCTTGGTAATCATTTAGTCATCATATCATAACCATTATCATCTGTATGAACTTTGGCTAACTCCAACAACTTAGCATCCAAAACATCACGTATCTAATGATATCCCACATCAATGTATTTGGACCTATTATGAAAAGTTGGATTCTTACCAAGATGAATAGTGCTTTGACTATCAATATATAAAACATATTTGTATTGAACAAAACCAAGCTCATGCAAAAATTTCTTCAACCATAATAACTCTTTGCATGCTTCGGTAATTGCAATGAACTCAGCCTCTGTAGTGGACAGTGCTACACACTTTTGCAATATGGACTGCCAAGCCACAAACAGCTCCCCCTTAAAATTTAATCATGTAGCCTGAAGTGGAATTTCTGGAATCAATGTCTCCATCTAAATCAAAGTCAGATTACCCCATTAGAGTATGCTTATCTCCTCCAAAACAAAGTCTCGCAGAAGTAGTACCGCGGATATACCTTAAAATCCATTTTACAGCATTCTAATGCTCTCTACCTAGAGTTTACAAGAATCTACTAATTGTACCAACAACATGTGCTATATCTGGTATTATACACACCATTCCATACATCAAACTATTCACAATAGACGCATGAGGAACATACTTCATATCAAGAATTTCATCTTCACTTGAAAGACTTTGATTATAACTCAACTTGAAATGAGTAGCGAAAGGAGTGTTTACCGCCTTATAACTTTCCATTTTAAATCTTTGCAGCACTCTTTCGATATAATATTCTTATGGCATCCAAAGTTTCTTCCCTCTTCTGTCATGCATGATTCTAATGCCAAAAATTTATTTAGCTGCTCCTATGTATTTCATGGCAAATGACTCCCTAATTGCTTCTTTAACCTATTAATTTTAGAAATATTTCTCCCTACAATAAGCACATCATCAACATATAACAACAGGATAATGAAGTCATTGTTAGAAAATTTTCTAACAAAGACACGATGATCTGAAGTAGTTTTCTCGTATCATCAATCACATATAACAGACTAAAACTTCTTATCCCACTGCCTTGGAGCTTGCTTCAACCCATATAAACTCTTTCTCAATCTACACGCATGATCTTATTTACCTTTCACTTGAAAACCATCGGATTGTTTCATGTAGATCTCTTCCTCCAAATCACCATGAAGAAAAATCGTTTTCACATCCATTTGCTCAACCTCTAAATGCAGAGTAGCAGCCAAACTCAACACGATTCTAATTGATGACATCTTCACAACAGGTGAGAAAATATCATTAAAATCAACACCCTTTCTTTGACGGAAACCTTTCACTACTATTTTGGATTTATATCATTGAGACTTAGAGTTGCTCTCATGTTTAACTTTGTAAATCCACATGTTTTCCAAAGCCCTTTTACCTTTATACAACTTCACTAAATCATAAGTGTGATTATCATGCAATAATTTCATCTCATCATGCATTAAATCCATCCATTTTTTTATTTTCATCACTTTCCATGGCCTCTTGAAAACACTCGGGTTCACCCTCATCAGTCAAGGTCACATACTCATCAGAATTATACCTTGTAGAAGGTTGTCTCTGCCTGTTAGACCTCATAAGTTGAACTTGATATGATTCTGGAGCTTCATCAAGATTCTAATATTGTGATATATCGCTCTCCCCTTAACCATCATTAGTTGGAATATTTACCTTATCTCCAAGTTGTTGATCATCATCATAATCATATGGCTTGTGAGGGCAAACATGCCTAGCTTTTATTTTATTGATGTCAAACCTTTCTAGTCGTCCATAACATGTACTTTGGATGGTGTCATCATATCATAGAATGCATTCATCCTCTAACATGTTCAAAATATAAGTTCAATGTGTCCAGGCATATAGGAGCATATCATAGATGTGAATCATGCACTTGATCATCGTTAATACCCTAGGTTCATAAGAGATTGGTTTAAATTGATCAAAATACATCTCAAAACTCATTTTTGAGAGTTTAATAACTATTAGTCGACTCATGACTCGGAGCGTAACTCTCGGGTCTGAACAGGTCGAGTCACAGGTCGACTCAATCCTAGGAAACCTGAACGAGTCGACTCATGCACATGTTGTGTCGACTCATTGCCTATTTCCATTTGAACAATGTAGCCACGAGCCTGAACAGGTCGACTCAACCCTGAAAAAACTCTGTTTGAGTCGACTCATCCCCTGTTTGAGTCGACTCATCGCCTGTTTCACTTGAATAATTTTGCCTTGGGTCCATACAGGTCGAGTGACCTGTAAGAACAAGTCGAGTGGTCGCTGCTTGGACTCACTTTTCTGTTGTGTAATTTTTCAAAATAATTTTGTTATGTATGTTATTTGGTCCATGCATCATATAAATATTCTAGAGTCTCATCTTCAACAAACAACAAGAAAAGTGAAATATATACACCAAAGTGCTCTTCATCTTCATTCTCCATTGCATTTCTCAATAAATACACATAATAATTTTTGTTGATCATTGTGCATTGCTGTGGTGATAACGTTCAAATAGGATTTTGTAATCTTAGTTTGGGTTGAGGCTTTGTGTGAGTTTTTCTTGAATAAAACCGTTGGAGTTTTGTCCTCCAGGAATTGGGGGTTTTTGCACTAACCTTTGCTTCACAGATTCATCCGAATAAAAAGTTTGAAGAACGGTTGGTTCGGTCAAACAAGTAACGGTAACTAGAGGATTGTGAAGAAAGCTTAGGGTTCAAGCGACTTGCGATCGAAATCAGTCGAGTTAAAGTTTTGGAGAACGTGGAGTTCTTGCAATAAGGTAGCTGTAAGCAGAGGTTAGTTCAAAGCGCTTGAAGGACTTGGTTCATCTCGAATCAAGGGGAGAGAAGCGAATAGGATCTGCAACCACAATAGGGGTTGATTGGTGGTGATCATTTGTTCTCTTGTATTAACTTTGCAACTTGTTAATAAAAACATCTCAATTCTAGATTTAAAATTGAGGGCAGACGTACCCTAAGCGAGGACGATAGGGGAACTGCCTCAACAAATCCAGTGTTAGTCTCTCTTTCTCTTAACTCTTTAAATTCTTCATTAATTACGTTTTTTGTGAAATTAATATTAAAATTAATCTCGCTTGATTGGTGTGCATAGTAGTTGTTTGATAAATTGGTGCAATCACTTTGATTACAACTGAGTAAAATTCTGCACATTCAATTTGAGTGAAATTGAGACTTGGCGAGGAGTGCTCACCAAGTGTTCGATAAAACTAATCTCACATAAATCTATTAATATTTTACTTGCTCTCTTATTGTGTTAACACATTATTAGGGGTAACGATATCAAGGATTGTGGTAGTTAATCGATTGATTTAGATAGTCGTTGATTATCTCTATCGTAGTTATTCCATTCGGTTTCACGCATATTCGATCTTTCCATTAACGGATCATTTAGACAATTATAATCTAGGGTGCTTCCGTAACCGTTGAAAACAATTTTAAAAAGCGCTAAATTTTAAAAGCTAATTTATTCAACCCCCCTTCTAGATTGGTACTATCGTCTAACAAGTGGTATCACGAGCGCCGATTCATCTAGTGCTTCACATATAACTTTTTTGAAAATGAGTAACGATCCTAAAGGGGCGTACAATAGGGCACCTATTTTTACTGGTGAAAACTATAGTTATTGGAAAGATTGTATGCGTATCCATATCAACTCTATTGATAGGAAGGTATGGAAAGTCATCCAAGATGGTCCTGTGGAAATAACCATGACCAATGCAGATGGTGTTGTTATACCTAAACCTGAAGCACAATGGAATGAAGAAGATGCGAAAAAGTACAACTATGATTGGAAAGCCATAAACATACTCATCGCCGCCTTAGGTGTTGATGATTATTATAGGGTTTCCTGTTGTACTGGTGCTAAAGCTATGTGGGACTCAATGCAAATTACCCATGAGGGAACCAATGATGTCAAACTAGCTAGAATCAACACTTTAACTCAAGAATTGGACCTTTTTCATATGGAGGATGGTGAAACCATTGCCGATATGCAAAAGAAATTTTCTCATATAATCAATCGGTTAAATGCCCTTGATAGAACTACGCCTAATGATGTTGCTACTAATAAAATCTTAAGATGTCTTAACAAGGATTGGCTACCAAAGGTCATCGCGATTAAGGAAGCCAATGATCTAATAACATTGGACATGGCAACATTGTTTGGTAAGCTTCAAGAGCATGAGAAAGAGCTCATGAACCATGAGAAACATGAGAAGAGTCAAAATAAGGAAAAAAAGGAGAAAGCTAAGGACACCAAAAGGAAGTTTATCGCTTTAAAGGCTTCAAGATATAAGCCATCCACCAATGATGCGTGTGAGAGTGAATCAAGTGATGATGATAAAGATTCGAATGAAGACATGGGGTTATTTTTAAGGAGGTATAACCGATACCTTAGAAAGAACGAAGTTCAACATTCGGATAAAAATCTTGTGAACTATAGAAGATAATCAAAATTCCCGAGTCGAGAGGAAGGTAAGGCAACTAAGTCAAAAGGATCATGCTTCAATTGTGGAAAGGTTAGTCACTATAAGCCATACTGTCCCCTATTGAATAAAGACAAAGGAAGAGACAAACGTCACAACAAATCTAGCAAAGCTAGAATAGCATACATCGCATAGGAGAGTGATAATGAGTCCTCAAGCAATGATAACTCAAGTGATGAAGAAGAAAATGCCAATCTTTGTCTTATAGCTCATAAAAAGAAGAAAAAGAATTTAAGTCATTCTAAATATGATCACGTTGATAAAATGTCTTATTGTGATTTGTAAAATGCCTTTATTACTCTACACAATGAGGCCAAGGAAGCTTTCAAACGCCTAGCCTCAGATAAGAAAGTTTTATGTTGTTTAGAAAATAAGATTTCTGATTCCGAAAAGTAATTAGAAACTCTTCAGAAATCTATGATAGAGGTTACTAAAGGCAAAACTGAAGATGATAAGGGATTTTGGTTTAGATGGTTTGGATGTGAAACTTGTCACATTATGCAAAGAGAAGTTAGAACTCTTCAAGCTAAATTAGACAAGGATTTACAATCTAAAGTTACCTTTGCTATTGATTAATCACATTTTAGAAGTAACATGAATAATCCTTATCAAAAGTGCACTTATGTGGTAAAGGATCAAGTTAGCAAAATCAACTCTCATTCGAACTTAAATTGTCTATATTGTTGCAAAAGGGGACATACTATTGCTAAATGCCGATTTAGGAGATTCTTGGTTCCTAAAGGCATTTTTCAATGGTTGCCCAAATGCAACCAAAGTTTCATTCACACACTAGGACCCAATGAAAATTGGGTATCTCCTTCCCTTGTTTAAATTTTTGGGTGGAATGTCTTAAGGATATGGAGAGAGCATGGGTTCTCGATAGTGGATGCTTAAGACACATGACATGTGACATTTCCTTGTTCTTTGACTTTGTGGCTAAGAAGAAAGGGTTTGTAACCTACAATGATAATAACAAGGGAGCTATACTCGGAAAAGGTAGTGTAGGTAATCCCTCCTCTACTACTATCTCAGACGTACTTTTAGTTAAAAGCCTTAAGCACAATCTCATTAGTATTAGCCAATTATGTGACAAAGGATATAAAGTATCGTTTTCAAAAGATTGTTGCATGATTGAACATAATGATAAAAAGAATCACGTGCTTAAGGGCTGAATGGAAAATAATGTATACATGCTTGACTTGAATGAAGTATCTTTGACTTGCACTAAATGTCTCATCTCCACGAGTGAAGACTCGTGGCTTTGGCATAGGCGACTAGCGCATGTCAACTTTGACTTGCTAAATAAAGTTGTTGGAAAAGATCTAGTAGTTGGTCTTCCCAAAATCAAAATTTCAAAATATCACTTATGTGATGCGTGCCAAACGGGAAAGAAAACAAGGATCTCTTTTAAATCTAAAAATATTGTTTCCACAACGAGACCCCTTGAACTTCTCCATATGGACATTTTTGGGCCATCTAGAATTAAAAGTCTAGGTGGAAACTACTATGGTTATAGTAGATGACTACTCTAGATTTTTTTGGACCATCTTCTTAGCAAGTAAAAGTGACACTTTCTGTTTTTGAAAAGTTTGCCAAGATGTCTCAAAACAAATTGAACACTAGCATAGTTACTATTTGAAGTGATCACGAAGGTAAATTTGAAAACCACCTCTTTGAGGAATTTTGTGAAACAAACGACATTGATCATAATTTTTATGCTCCAAGAACTCCACAACAAAATGGAGTAGTGGAACGTAAAAACCGAATTTTAAAAGAGCTTGGAAGGACTATGATCAATGAAAACGGCCTTCCTAAATATTTTTGGGTCGATGCAATAAATACGACTTGTTATGTATTGAATAGGATACTCATTCGTCCTATTCTAAACAAAACCTTATGAATTGCTAAAGGGAACGAAGCCTAATGTTTCACATCTTCATATCTTTGGATGTAAATGCTTTGTATTAAACAATGGTAAAGAAAACCTTGGTAAATTTGACTCAAAAGCCGATGAAGGTATCTTTCTCGGATACTCTTAATCTAGTAAAGCATATAGAATATACAACAAAAGGTTACCTATTGTTGAAGAATCTGTGTATGTGTCCTTTGATGAATCTTATCCGAAAATTGTCGGAGAAGGTATTATTGTTGATGGTGCAGGTGTTCCTTCGAAATACATAATAAAAGATCAAGAAGAAAAGAGTGTTGAACCCCATCCAGAAAAAGCTGAGGAGGAGCCGGATCACATATCTGAAAAGAAAGAGGAGGATCATTCGATTAATAAAAATGATCTTCCTTTGGAATGGAAATATTCTAAGGATCATCCCATCGATAATATTTTAGGAGATATCTCAAAGGGAGTTACCACAGGTCAAAGATAAGTAACTTTTGTTATCATTTCACTTTCGTCTGTCAAATTGAGCCTAAAAACTCCAAAGACGCATTACTCGATGAACATTGGATTTTAGCAATTCAAGAGGAACTTAATCAATTCAAAAGAAATGAGGTGTGGGATCTTGTTCCCCCTCCGCGAGACCATCGAGTAATCGACACTAAATGGGTGTTTAAGAACAAGTTAGACGAAAACAGAGTTATAACTTGCAACAAGGCTCTCCTTGTTGCTCAAGGGTATAACCAATAGGAAGGCATTGACTATGAGGAAACTTATGCTCCGGTTTCCCGACTCGAGGCTATACTCCTTTTGCTTGCCTATGCTTGTTCTCAACATTTCAAATTATTTCAAATGGGTGTTAAGAGCAATTTCCTAAACGGTCACATTAATGAAGAGGTCTATGTATCTCAACCTCCCGGTTTTGAAAACTATGAGCATCCTAACTATGTTTATAAGCTTAAACATGCTTTGTACGGTCTCAAACAAGCCCCTAGGGAATGGTATGAGCGTCTTAGAAAATTTCTACTAGAACAAGGATTCTCAAGATGGAAGGTTGATACAACCCTTTTTATTAAGCGTCAAGGAAAACACTCTATTTTAGTTCAAGTCTATGTAGATGACATTATTTTTGGATCTACTAACATAAATTTGGTCAAGGAATTCTCTAAGTTGATGCAGGAAGAATTTGAAATGAGCATGATGGGGGAGCTAAATTACTTCCTCGGACTTCAAATCAAGCAACTTGAAGAACGAACTTATGTGAGCCAAACAAAGTATTATAATGAGCTACTCAAGCACTTCGATATGGAAAACTCCAAACTAATCGACACTCCAATGCCTATTGCTGTTAATATGGATCGGGATGAAAATGGTAAGGTCGTAGATATAAAAACGTATAGAGGTATGATCGAATCTCTCCTCTATCTTACCGCATCTCGACCAGACATTATGTTTAGTGTATGTATGTGTGCTAGGTATCAATCATGTCCCAAAGAATCACATTTAAAGGTCGTCAAGCGCATACTTAAATACCTATGTGGTACTTCAAAGTATGGGCTTTGGTTTTCTAAGGGAAGTGATTACTCTTTGGTTGGCTACTTCGATTCCGACTTTGACGGTTGCAAATCGTATAGGAAAAGCACTAGTGGCACTTGTGATTTTTATTCAAATTCCTTAGTGAGTTTACACAGCAAAAAGAAAGTTTCAGTTGCTTTGTCAACAACTGAGGCAGAATACGTTGTTGCGGGTAATTTTTACGCTCAAACTTTGTGGCTTAAACAACAATTACTTGACTTTGATGTTCAACTTGAACGTATTCCCATTTTTTGTGACAACACAACCTCCATCAATTTAACCAAAAATCCTATACTACATTCGCGCACTAAACATAATGATATTCGACATCACTTCCTTAGGGATCATGTAGAGAAAGGTGATGTTGTCTTCGAGCATATTGATAGCAAAAATCAACTTGCCTATATTTTTACAAAACCACTTTCAACAGAGCCTTTCTTCCACATCCGTAGGGAACTTGGTGTTCTCGATATCTCGGACCGTATTTAAATATATATATCATGCCTGTCTATTCCTTGATTTATAAGTCCGGCTATGTGAGGGCACTCGCCATCTATCACCATTGGAGGTAATATCATTCATATCCATTTGACCTATATTAATCAAATATGTCTGCATATACTTGATCTATGTAATTCTTGATGTTCATTTTATGGCTTGATCTAAGTTTAATCAATTTCTATGTTTGAATTATACTTGAACTTGCTAAGGTATCATATTTAACATGCATGTTACTGTATTTAGTTATTTGTCTTAAATTTTATGCTAAACAAATGTGGCAATGTTATTCACGTAGTTTCTTTTGCTCCATGTAATAATCATGTCTATACTTCTTCCATTGACTTCATGTTATGTGCATGGTTGTTAATGTCTATATGTTGGAAAGTCGTTGGCGAAATGCTTATGAATAAATTATGTTTCATGTTTACCGTTTCATTGTTTCTTTTTGTTGTTGTCAAAGGGGGAGAAGCAATGGAAACACAATAACTGATTTATCATATTCGCAGATTCATAATAGCAGAATGTTTGAAGGCATGCATAAAATTAGGGAGAGGATGCTATCAAAGTACATGGTTGTGCCACAGTTTGCCATCATAAAAAAGGGGGAGTATGTGAGGGCAAATATGCTTAGTTCTTATTTTAATGATGTCAAACTTTCCTAGTTGCCCATAACGTGTACTTTGGACGGTGTCATCATATCATAGAATGCATTCATCCTCTAAAATGTTCAAAATATAAGTTCAACGTGTCCAGGCATATAGGAGCATATCATAGATGTGAATCATGCACTTGATCATCGTTAATACCCTAGGTTCATAAGAGCTTGGTTTAAATTGATCAAAATACATCTCAAAACTCATTTTTGAGAGTTTAAGAAGTGTGAGTCGACTCATGACTCGGAGCATAACTCTCGGATCTGAATAGGTCGAGTCACATGTCAACTCAATCTTGGGAAAACTGAATGAGTCGACTCATCTACATGTTGCATCCACTCATTGCCTATTTCCATTTGAACCATGTATCCACCGGTCTGAACAGGTCGAGTCATAGGCCGACTCAACCCTATAAAAATTATGTTTGAGTCGACTCATCCCATGTTTGAGTCGACTCATCGCCTATTTCACTTGAATAATTTTGCCTCGGGTCCATACAGGTCGAGTGACCTGTATGAACAGGTCGAGTGGTCGCTGCTTGGACTCAATTTTCTACTGTGTAAGTTTGCAAAATAATTATGTTATATCTGTTATTTGGTCCATGCATCATATAAATATTCTAGACTCTCTTCTTCAACAAAACAACAAGAAAAGTGAAAGATATACACCAAAGTGCTCTTCATCTTTATTCTCCATTGCATTTCTCAACAAATACATAACCATTTTTGTTGATCATTGTGCATTACTGTGGTGATAACGTCCAAATAGGATTTTGTAATCTTAGTTTGGGTTGAGGTTTTGTGTGGGTTTTTCTTGAATAAAACCGTTGGGGTTTTGTCCTCCAAGAATTGGGGTTTTTTGCACTAACCTTTGCTTCACAGATTCAGCCGAGTGAAAAGTTTGAAGAACGGTGGGTTCGGTCAAACAAGTAACGGTAATCAGAGGATTGTGAAGAAAGCTTAGGGTTCAAGTGACTTGTGATCAAAATCAGCCGAACTGAAGTTTTGGAGAATGTGGAGTTCTTGTAATAAGGTAGTTGTAACCGGAGGGCTGTTCAAAGCGCTTGAAGGACTTGGTTCAACTCGAATCAAGGGGAGAGAAGCGAATAGGATCTACAACAACACTAGGGGTTGATTGGTGGTAATCATTTTTTCTCTTGTATTAACTTTGCAACTTGTTAATAAAAACATCTCAATTCTAGATTTAGAATTGAGGGCATACGTACCCTAAGCGAGGACGATAGGGGAACTGCCTCAATAAATCCGGTGTTGTTGTCTCTTTCTCTTAACTCTTTAAATTCTGGATTAATTATGTTTTATGTGAAATTAATAGTAAAATCAATCTTGCTTGATTGGTGTGCATAGTAGTTATTCGATAAATTGGTGCAATCACTTTGAATGCAATTGAGTAAAATTCTGCACATTCAATTTGAGTGAAATTGAGACTTGGCGAGGAGTGCTCACCAAGTGTTCGATAAAACTAATCTCACACAAATCTATTAATATTTTACTTGCTCTCTTATTGTGTTAATGCATTATTAGAGGTAATGATATCAAGGATTGTGGTAGTTAATCGATTGATTTAGATAGTGGTTGGTTATCTCTATCGTAGTTATTCCATTCGGTTTCACGTATATCTGATATTTCTATTAATGGATCGTTTAGACAATTATAATCTAGGGTGCTTTCGCAACCGTTGAAAACAATTTTAAAAAGCGCTAAATTTTAAAAACCGATTTATTTAACCCCCATTCTAGATCAGTATTATCGTCTAACATGGTTCATCATTGTGATTATCACCACTAATACCATCCAGATTATGACTAGGTAACCGAACTGGATCAACATTAGACAAACTGATATCTTTCTTGGGTGTAGCCTTCTCCACCTTGTCAATGCCTTCAATAGTTTGGTCTTCCATAAACACCACATTGTGGCTTTGAATAAGATTCTTTCCAACAGGATCATACAACCTGTAACCAAACTCATCTTATCCATAGCCGATGAAGATACATTATTTTGACTTTGCATCCAACTCAGATCTTTTGTCCTTTGGAATATGCATAAAATCGTTACAACCAAAGACTCTAAAATGATCATACTTGACATTCTTTCTAAACCAAATTTTGTCTAGAACTTCACTGTTCAAAGCAACAGTAGGAGTGAGATTAAGAACATGCATTATCGTGTAAAGTGCCTCGCCCCAATAATGATTAGGCAACTTAGCTTTAAAGAGCATAAACCTTTATCTCTCAATTAATGTTCGATTCATTCTCTTCGCTAAATCATTCAAATGAGGAGTTTTAGGATGAGTCTTTTCATGTGCAGTACCATGCTGCTTGCAATAGGAATCAAATGGTCCACAATACTCTCCACCACTGTCTGAATAAACACATTTAAGCTTCTCATTTGTCTGTCTCTCAACCAAAGAATGGAATTCTTTGAACTTTTCCAACACTTGGTCTTTTGTCTTCAAGGCATAAATTCATAGTTTCCTGGAGCAATCATCAATAAAGGTAACAAAATAAAGTGCATCACTAAAGGATTTTACCTTTAATGGAACACAAACATCAGAATGTACCAATTGAAGCAAATTTGACTTCTTTGAAGTAGGATGTCTCTTGAAAGATACTCTAGCGTGTTTACCAGTCATGCAATGAAAACACTTCTCCAAATCTACATTCTTTAATCCAAGAAGAACATCCTTTTTGGCCAAAACATTCAACCCATTTTCACTAATATGACTAAGTCTTCAGTGCCAAAGAGATGCTTCCTTGTAGATAGCATTCACACTGTCCCTGGTAACCAAAGCCTTTGTCCAATACAGTTTAGAAATATTTTCCCCTCTAGCCAAAACTAAGTTACCTTTGTTGAGTTTCCACTTTCCAAAACCAAAGTGATTATCATAACCACAATCATCTAGAATATATACAGAGATCAAATTAAAGCGGACATATGAAGCATGTTTGACACCTCTAAGTAACAATTGCATTCCCATGTTGGTTTTCAAGCAAACATCACCAACATCAATTACCTTATATACACCATCGTTACCCATCTTCAAAACTCCAAACTCACCAAACTTATGAAGCTATTCAATAAGAACAATTTATTATTCCCTGATTTAGAGGCACACAAGGACTTTATCTTCTCCAACAAAGTTTTTGCATATGTCTTATTAGCAATATGACTATAAACATTATCTTTTACATATTTTCGGGTATAACCACATACATGTTGATGTTCAAACTCCCATTCTTCATCAGACACAAAATTCGACTTTGCGGAACTAAAAACTGATAAATGCAATTTCTTCATAAATAGTAAGTCTTTCATCTTGCCCTTCCATAAATGGTAATTAGAAGCATTCAACAATACCATCTTCATCTTTGTATTTGACTCCATCATTTAAATAAGTAAAATAACCCTTAACCAAGAGCTCTGATGTCACTCTAATGGGAAATTAAGACACAATAAGAAACCAATATGCATCGGATATAAAATTCCCTAGACTTGTAAAAATCTTGAGGATCAACAACAAATATAAGACGACAAATCGAACAAATAAAGGCACAAAAGAACATCGATATTTTTAACGTGGAAAACCCCTAAATACGAGAGTAAAAACTACGAGTCGTCTAGACCAAATAAATAACTCCAATATAATCAATTAAGGGTACATGAGATTCTTAAAGTGATTCACAGACTATTGCTAACAACCGCAAATAACAAAACAAACTATCTTACAAATAAGAATAAAAAAAGCTGAAAAATTTCTCAAATTTGAAGCTTTAGTGTGAAACATATAACTCTCACCTCAGACATTTTTTTGAAATTATGAACCATCTAAAGTTAGATATATATATTACGAACATGACCTCCAAATTTGAGCTCAATCTGACGATTAACGAATCGGGGATCGTTGATTTAGTGAGACTGGTTACTGAAAAACAGGAATGCATTTCTCTCTTTTAAATCCTTATTTTCTCTCTATCTCTCTCAACCCTAAATTGATCCTCTCCACTTAAATAAGTTAGATAAATAAACTGATCATATTAGGGTCTTTCTCCACATAGGAAGGGAGCCCAAACCCAGCAAATCGATTGTTGTATTCAAGTGTGAGTTGGAAGTCTCACATTGCTTAGAAAAGTGGAGATTGAACACTTTATAAGTGAGATGACCCATACACCTATCACCTAAAGTTTTTGGGTGAATATGTTATGTCTATCTCACTTGTGTCTTGCTTTTGACTCAATGTGAATGCTCCTCTTGATGACCCAACTGTGGTATCAGAGTCGATGGTTCAATTAAGAAACCGACTCCTTGTATCAAAAGTCTTTATGACAATGTGGTGGTCAGGCAGCATATTACGTTGTAGTGCCCACAACGGCGGTCCAAGTGTATATGAATGAAAGAGTTTCCGTTTGAGAAGGAGCATAATGGATAGACTCACATTTGAGGAGGAGATTGTTGTGTACAAGTGTGAGTTGGAAGTCCCACATTGCGTAAAAAAATAGAGGTTGGATATTTTATAAGTGATCCATACACTTATTAACTTAAGATTTTGGATGAATATAGAGTGTCTCTCTCACTTGTGTGTTGCCCTTGACCCAATATGGATGCTCCTCTTAATGATCCAACAATCTACGCAATTTATCCGACGAACACTAGTACAATAATTTTGTAGACAAAATTTTGTAGTATTATTATTTTATTTCTTATTTATTAATTGTTACTTGTTTCTTACTAACCTATTCGGCATCTTTTTAACTAAAATAAAAATTGAGTGAAGAAAATAACTTTGTTATAGTCTTTAGGCTTCAAGAAAATCAAAACAATTGGCACCAAATTATCGCCCGAGAAAATTTGTTGTTGTATTTTTTTATTTGATGACCCCAAAAATTCATAATTGTATGATATAATTTGAGTTCTCAAGAAAAGAAAGAAATGAGAGGAAAACACTGAGCTTGAAAATTTTAGAAGTCAACAATTTGAAGACGGGACATGAGTGCCACAACCACCTGTAGAACCTAGTGTGATCGACATGCTATGGGAAACATTCTAGAGATAATTGGTTTTTCCATGTATATGTTTATTAATATTTATTTTTTATCACATATATTAATTAATAATATTCTTTCTTTAATAACATAAAGTATTGTAACACCCCAAAATTTGCCCTCCTCATTCATGCATTCATTTAGCATTTCATATTGCATTTCATCATGTCAATCAGAATTAGATCGAAGAAACTTTTTTTTAAAACAAAAAAAAACGAAAAAAAATAAAAAAGAAAAAAAAAAGAAACTTTTTTAAAAATAAAAAAATAAAAAATAAAAAAAAATAATTTTTTACAAAAATAAATAAATAAATAAAATATAATAGAAAAAAACTTGGACTTGGACCTCTCTCATTTGAGCCCACAAAGCCATGAAAATCAGGTTATAAAAGAGGGAGATCAGACAGAAAAAGGAAGAGAAGCAAAATACTCTGAGGTTTCCTTGAAACAAAACCCTTGACAAAACCTGGAGAGAAACCTGACAGAGAATTCAGAGCAACCCCCAGGCAGCTCTGAAAAATTCAATCTGACTCACACACTTTCATCTCACGCAAACCCTAACATTGCCTTGCAAACCCAACCGTGCCATTTGATTTCAACCGGTCTCTCCCATCAGGTTTGCCTCATTCCCATGATTTTATGCTCTTAATTTGGATCATCTGAATGTATGAGGTATGATGGATGAATTTCATTATGTTTTTGCCCACGAGTTTAATTATGCATGAATGGGTGAAACCTATGCCTTGAATGTTTAATCACATGATTTCTGAAATGTATGCCACAAGGTTTGAGGTTTCTGAAACCATACTGTTATCCATGAAAAAAATGCTTATCGTGTTTCACTAACCCTTTTGTTGAGTTTTTGTGAGGGCTCACAGACTCTTGCAGAGATGGTTTGCGTGGTTTTCCCACTTTATTTGTGGGATACCCCCTGGAGGTTCATTCCGATTACCTGTACTGACTCACCTTTCTTTGATGGCATTAGCTTGGGAGTCCCTGGGTTTCTTACTCCTTTAATTGCTGTTACTTCGGACCTTTATCCGTGTGGTACTTTTACCTCTTTTCCGCATTTTATCGCTTTCTTAGCTGGAAGACCTCGATAGGAGGCATTTGTTTTCTTTTGTTTATTTACTTTTGAGCCCCTTGTTGGCACATTTACTTTATACATGTTTGTTTTGTATGTGTTCGTATCCCTGCAGGTAGCGCGGTTCCTTCGTCAAGGACTGCCTTTTTGCCCTTGAGCATCCCAAACCCTAAAACCCAAAGCAACACGTTAACTCCTTATACTACAGGCGAGTAAGTCTCCAAAGGTCGAGCATCCGGTAGATTGCATAGTGACGTCGTTCGTCCAAAACCCAATCCATAACCCCGTAGTTAGCCGAACTACGTTTTGCTCTGATTCTCAGGCCAGATGAGATACGTAGGCATAAGACGCGATGTCTTAGCGAGCACAATTACCCTTAACCCCTAGGTAGCCGAGCTACGAAGACTCTGATTCTCATATTCAGATGAGATACGTATGCAGTGGATGCGACATCCGCGCGAGTCATTTTCATTTAACCCCTTTTTTAGTAAATAACACATTAGATAAACCCACACCCTTTAGACAAGAACTACAAAAATGGATCTCGTAGAGTACTACGGATGCGTAGGGGTGCTAATACCTTCCCTTCGCATAACCGACTCCCGAACCCAAGATTTGGTTGCGAGACCCCGTCTTGTCCTTTCCTTTTTCAGATTTACTTCGAGTGTTTCCTTTCCCTCCTTTGGGATGAATAACGCACAGTGGCGACTCTTCTGTCATTTTCTTTCGCCGGTTGTTTTTTCGCGCACTGTATTTTTCAGGTTGCGACAGTTGGCGACTCTGCTGGGGACTCTAAAAAGTTGACCTCTTGCTGGTCCATCTTCCCTAAGTGAGTCCCTCCTAGCTTGTGTTATTTCTTATTTATTGGGTGTTCATGCTTTTGTACCTTTATTTGCTTACCTGCTTGCATGCATCTATTGTATCTGTTGGATCTGTTTGTTTGTTTGTTGGGATGGGGTGTTCTATGAGAGATAAGCCCATTACCCAGGCTTGAGTGTACACACAGGTTTTAGAGTGGATAATCATGAGGCTTGCGTGGCGTGTTGCTACGTTAAGTCGTTCGTGAAGAACCACACCCAGACGAGGTTTCTTTTGGATATATTATGTCTTACGGGTGTTCCGTAACGGCAGGATGTTCCTCTAGAAATCGTCGACTCTGGTGACCATTTCCCGAGAACTCAGTCGAGGCCTCTTCTCCGAGACGTGATTATGTTAGCTCTGGTGGGCGCATTCTCGCTGCTCAATCCGAGGATCCCGAGACTGGGAACTTGCTATTAGGATGTCCTGTTGAGGGGAGTCAATTGAGGTCTTTTGTCCCGTAATAATACCAAACCTTCAGTGGTAAACGTATTATTCGCGACTGAAGGGCTGAAGCTGACGAACTTCTGTTCTTAGAACCTACCAGTGAGGGGCAGGCTAAATTCAGGAAACCTTAACCTCCAACCAACCTAGTTTGTTGAAGCAGAGATCTGATTTCGTATTATAGTCCTCAGTGGGTTTCTCTTCAGACAGTGCAACCTGACAGATGTTCAAGCGGATCTAGCAATTCTGATTGACATGCCTTCGCATTGCATAACATCATCTGCATATTTGCATCCAACATCTCATGCTTATTCATTTGCAGGATATTCCCTTTCAAAAGGGGGGTGCCCTAAAAATTGAATAAGCAGTGCATCGCATACCATGCATATTAACCCTTGTTTGTTTTGCAGGAGTCACCATAGTGTCTAATGTTTGTTCCCTGTTCAGGCAGTATTGGTCCCAAGCGAGTCCACAGGTACCCGACAAAGGAAAATCGTCCACAACTAGCGATGGACCAAGTACAGAAAGAACTGGCTGATATGCGTGAAAGGATGGATCAGTTCATGACATTGATGACTGGTATGGCAGAAGGCCAGGAAAAGCTGAGGGAATTGGTTGAGCAACCAAGACCCGATCCAGAGGTGGAGATACTAAATGCTGAGGGAAACCCCGGTAACCCTGGGAACGCTGATAACCCTGTGAACACTGGTAACACAAATGCTGATGGAAACCCGGGCAATGTTGGCAACACAGGGAATGTTGGAAATGGTATTGGCGGAAGGTACAATGTGAATCAAGGAATTCGGATTAACGGGCGCCCCGTTACTGAAGATTATCAGTATGATCAATTTTCTTTGCACGACGAGGCCCTCGAGACCACTCGCCGTATGGATGAGCTTGCTGAGAAGCTCAAATCTTTGGAGTCTCAAAATTCCTTAGGCTTTGATGTCACAAATCTTGGTCTGGTTCAGGGAGTAAGGATTACTCACAAGTTCAAACCCCCTACTTTTGAGAAATACAACGGGGCTTCTTGCACACGCACTCATCTCCAATCTTATCTGGGAAGGTTGGGAGCTCACACGGAAGATGAAAAGCTATGGATGTACTATTTTGAAGACAGCCTAACTGGAGCGTCTCGTGAATGGTATTCTCATTTGTCTCGTACTACCATCAAGAGCTGGAAAGACTTGGCAGAGGCTTTTGTCAAGCAATATCAATACAACTTGGACATGGCTCCAAATCGGACCTTGTTGCAAGGTATGTCTCAGACTGCCAAGGAAACCTTTAGAGAGTATGCTCAGCATTGGAGACAGATTGCTGCGTCCTTCCAACCCCCTATGTCTGAAAGGGAGATGGCGGACATGTTCATGAACACTCTTCAAGGCAATTATATTGAGAGATTGGCTGCTTGCCCGTCAATCAGCTTTGCAAAGATAGTAATTGCTGGAGAAAGAATCGAGAGTCTGTTGAAGATGGGCCGAATTCAAGACAATAGTGCTTCCAACTCATCAGGTCCCAAGAGACCGTTTGCTGGTAACGGTCAGCGAAGAAAAGAAGGCGAGGCAAGCGTTGTGTATGCCAGCAGAGGCAGAGGTAGAGGACGCCCTAATTATTATCAAGATCAAGTGGCCGCAGTCACTATTCCAACACCTGTTCCTCAACTGCAATATTATCCGCAACAACAACCTGGGTACAACAATCAACAACAAGGAGGTAATCCGGGTCAGCAGAGACACTATCAACAACGTCCAAGGCAGACGGACCGGGTCATCGAGCCAATCCCAATGCCTTATTCAGTATTACTTCCCAAGCTGATTGACATGAATCTGGTTACGTTGAGAACTCTGGCCCCACCAATCGATCCCAATAATTTGCCTAGAGGTTATGATGCCAACGCCAGATGTGCTTTTCACTCCAACGCACCTGGCCATACTACAGATAATTGCAAGGCTCTCCAGTTAAAGGTACAAGATTTGAGAGATGCCCAGGCTATCAATTTTGCTCTGGTGCCTAATGTTATCCAGAACCCGATGCCGACTCACGGCGGGCAGAGGATTAATGCTGTTGATAGTGGGGAAACTTTGAATTTGGTTTCTGATGTGACTAAGGTGAAGACTTCGCTATCGGTGGTTAAAGACCGACTTCTGAAAGGACAGATTTTCCCGGGCTGTGGGGAAGAATGCAGAAATTGTCAAGCTGCCGAAAACGGATGTGACAGTTTGAGAAGGGGTATTCAGCAACTGATAGATGAAGGTTGTCTTCAGTTCGATCAGACCCGTCCAGTGAAGAATGATGTATCGACGGTGACGTTTTATTTCACTCCTGAAGAAATATATGTTCCCAAGAGACTCGCTCCGACAACAATATATTTCCCAGAAAGTACAGAACCAACAGCGGTGAACATCGAAAGTTCAACACCAGTTGCCATTTACTCTGACAGCCCTCAACCGACTTTTGTTGGTCCGATCACCATCACAATACCAGGACCCGTTCCGTATGAGAAAGACAGTGCTATCCCGTGGCACTATGGGGCTGATATCTACTGCCAGGGGCAGAAAGTTAACGAAGAAGACATTGACATTGGTAGCTCCGCTGTAGACAATGTTGGAGGGGTTGGTGGCTTCACTCGCAGTGGACGCCTATTTGCACCATCAACATTACGTGCGAATCCTGAAGCCGAGGCAGCTGCCAAGGCTAAAGGGAAACAGATGGCCGCCGAAGAGGTTACTACTGAGGAAGATCCTCCTAAGACCGCATTCGAGAAGGAAGTGGATGGGTTTATGAGGATTATCAAGAAAAGTGACTACAAGGTAGTCGACCAGCTAAATCAGACACCCTCAAAGATCTCCATTCTCTCACTATTGCTGTGCTCTGAGGCGCACAGAGCAACCTTGTTGAAAGTACTGAATATGGCCTATGTTCCACCGGAGATAACTGTTAACCAGCTGGAGTCGGTAGTTTCCAATGTAAACGCTAGCCGGGGGCTAGGTTTCACCGATAATGACCTGACATCTGAGGGCAGGAATCACAACAAAGCCTTGCATATCACAATGGAGTGCAAATGGGTGGTGCTTTCCCATGTTTTGGTTGATACATGCTCTTCTCTGAACGTTCTTCCAAAGAAAGCCTTAACGAAGTTGGATTGCGATGACACCATCCTGAGGCCAAGTAACTTAATTGTGAGGGCTTTTGATGGCTCTAAGAGAGCTTTCTTTGGCGAAGTTGAGTTGCCAGTTAAGATTGGACCGCAGGTATTCAAGAGTACCTTTTATGTGATGGATATCCAGCCTGCCTATAGCTGTCTGCTAGGTCGGCCTTGGATTCATGTTGCCGGTGCTGTTACTTCTACCCTCCACCAGAAGCTCAAATATGAACTAGAAGGTCAGGTCGTCACTGTCTGTGGTGAAGAGGATATTTTTGTTAGCCACCTGTCTACAGTTAAGTATGTAGAGATGGACGGCGAGATGCACGAGATGCTGTGTCAGGGCTTCGAAGCCATAAACATCAATGAGGTCGCGCCCGAAGCTGTCTTTTCACCTGAGTTTGAGAAGGTCGGGACTTCTATCTCTTCATACAAGCAAGCTGTCGAAGTGGTTAAAGTTGGTAATGCCCAAGGCTGGGGCAAATTTGTGGAGTCAGTCATCAAAGAAGACAAGTTTGGATTGGGGTATCCTCCGGGATCTCAGAAGAATGAAGTCGGTACTTTCTCCAGCGGGGGTTTGGTTTCTCCCCACATCGTCAATGCTGGAGATGAAGACAAGGCTGACAGCGACTGTGACTTAGATAGCTGGATTCGCCCGTGTATCCCGGGAGAAAAGCTCGACAATTGGTCGTCTGAAAAAACCGTCCGGGTTACTCTACTGAAAGAGTGATTTTTATTGTTTTCCTTTATTACATGCATAATAAAGTCTTACACTTTTCCCAAGGTGTAACGGCTCATTTGTAGGGTCATCCATTTAGTTACATTTCGCAATTATTTTTATCATCAATAAAGGACGGCTTTTGCAAACAATTTTGTGTTCTCTTTCTTTCAGTTTTTTTCTACTTTTACAAAAAAAAAATGGCAATGTTTCTTTTTTCGTTTTTTCTTTCTTTCCAAAAAAAAAAATCTCTCATTCTAAGGTAAAGCATGATCCTCCATCATGCAGAGCTGACCACCCGGATCTCACTACTAACGACACTGCTATGGCCAAGTATGACTTTGACAATCCTATCTATTAAGCCGAAGAAGGGGTTGAGGAAGATTGTGAATTGCCTGAAGGGTTAGCCAGATTGTTGAAACAGGAGGACCGAGCTATTACACCTTATCAGGAAGTGATTGAGACCGTCAACATTGGTACCGAGGACGACAAGAAAGAGATCAAGATCGGGGCAAGTCTACAGGCCGAGAGGAAAGACCGTTGATCATGTACTTGACTGTGTTAGAAAGGTCAATGGGTTGTGTGCTCGGTCAGCATGACGAGTCAGGTCGAAAAGAGCATGCAATATACTACCTTAGCAAAAGTTTACCGACTGTGAACAAAGATACTCATTGCTCGAGAAAACTTGTCGCGCTTTGGCATGGGCTGCTCGCCGACTAAGACAGTATATGTTGACTCACACGACTCTATTGATATAAAAAATGGATCCAGTCAAGTATATTTTTGAAAAGCCAGCACTTACCGGAAAGGTTACTAGGTGACAAATGATACTGACAGAGTATGACATCCAATACACTTCACAAAAAGCCATCAAGGGAAGTGTCTTGTCAGACTATCTTGCAGAGCAACCGATTGATGATTACCAACCTATGAGGTTTGACTTTCCTGATGAGGACATCATGTTTCTCAAATCGAAAGATTGAGAGGAACCACTCCCGGAGGAGGGGCCTGACCCTGAATCCAAATGGGTTATGATGTTTGATGGGGCGGTCCACGTCAATGGTCGCGGAGTTGGTGTAATGTTGATCACGCCGGAAGGGGGTTCATATGCCATTTGGTGCCAGAATAACTTTTCCCTGCACCAACAATGAAGCCGGATACGAAGCTTGTATCCTAAGACTTGAGGAAGCCGTCAATATACAAATTAAAACCCTGGATGTATACGGGGATTCAGCTTTGGTTATCAATCAAACCAACGGAAAAGGTGCTACGCTGGAACTACGTACCCAGAATTGACGTATCTCGGTCAGAGACGAATGAAGAAAGCATTTGGTCAGAAAGTGCGCCCTCGGGGGTATCAAGTCGGTGAATTGGTACTCAAAATATTTCTTCCTCCCAACACAGATCACAGGGGAAAATGGACACCGAACTATGAGGGTCCGTACGTGGTTAAAAGGATTTTCTATGGCGGAGCTTTGATGCTAACAACCATGGATGGCGAAGGATTCCCGTCCCCTATTAACTCAGACGCAGTTAAAAAAAAATACTTCGCATAAAATAGACCCGCTGAACGATAAAAAGAATAGTCCAGGCAAAAAAAAGGGCATCCCGACGAACCAATAAAAAAAGAATAAAGAGGTTCGGGCAAAAATTAGGGATATAAAAAAAAGAGTACACCCGGTGAGTCGAAAACCCAAAAGGGCGGCTCAGGCAAAAATGGGTATCCCGGTGGATTGAAAACCCGAAAAGGGGGCGATCCAGGCAAAAGTTAGGGAATAAGCGAATGACTGTGATCTGAGTTCATCAGTGTTATATCACCGTTTCATTCAATCCGGCAATCTTCGAAGGTTAAAGATCGACTAATCATCCACTTCAGAAAGCAAGATGAGCAAAGCGTCTTGAGGACATACGAGCCATAGCAGAGTCGAAACTCGGTGGGACCCCGTATCCCCATTGCCATTAGGATAGTTCTCTTTTTATAGCGATCACCTCTTTTCAAGGATCAGCTTCCTGATACCCTCGCCTATTCCTGACACAAATTTTCTCCCTAGTAAGAGTCGAATAATTCAGTTAAAGAGCCTCTTTATTTTTCATTTATCAGTTTGTTTGCAAAAAATGTCCGAATATTTTATAAAACATATTGCATATGAACATAATGGTGGCTTTTGCAGATGATTTGCACAGGAAAACATTTAAAATTGCTTTGAATGTGCTTAATCCCGGACGGTGAGTTCAAACCGAGTAATTCCCCCGAGGCATACGTGTATTTTTGGTTGCAGGTCACAGGAACCGGATGCCAAGTCATGAATCCTCATCCCCAAGCGGTTGACAAAGTCTCTCCTCAGCAGAGCATGTTCCCCAGCAGAGTTGATAGTATCCAGACTATATATCCCCAGCGGAGTTGACAGTGTCAGACTATATCTTCCTAGCAACAGCGGAGTGGTTGCATAACCAACAGATGAGAGGGTGGTGTTCCCAGTGTTCATCTCATTCCCCAGCAGATTATTTTTAACAGATTTGTTAATCCCCAGCTTGAGGGCGATTAGCAAGTTCATATCCCCAGCAAAGGTCGTTTCCTACGACATTTCCCCAGGAAGTGTTTTCCCCATAGACTCTCCTCACAGAGCCTCGCTGAACAAAGTTTCCATAGTTGATACTCCCCCTGCAAGGTCAACTTTTCAAGCAGCCAATTTATTTTTGGTGGCTCATTGGTCCCGGCAGACGGATCATTCCCCATAGAGCGTTCAAGGATTGATACAACGATCTGTTCCCTACCGGAGTTTGCTTCCCCAAGCAGATTTCTTTTTACACCATGCATAACATTTGCATTTGCATGCATATCATATCAAGCATACACATAAGCTGATAAACAGGTTCTTCCAAGCAGACTGAAGAATTACTTTACAACCAAGGTCATGAGATCCAGCCAGAGGATCAAGCGTGAGTGATCCGGCCTGAGGTTCATTTTGAAGATTCGGCCTGAGAATCGTGTTCCAGTGTTCCAGCCTAAGGGTCATTTCGAAGATTCAGCCTGAGAATCGTGTTCCAGTAAGCCAGCCTAAGGCTCAATTTGAAGATTCCCCAGTGAAGTCGCCTACAAGCTTTATTTCCCCAGCAAGCCCAAGTCTAATTGAGGAGTCATTACAACATGTTCTAGCCCGAAGAATATGTATGAAGCCCAAAAGTGGAATATTCTCGAAGCTGCATATCTAATATGAAGGTTGGGTGTAGATTTCAAAAGAGGGTCAACCAGCGCATGCCTCAAATGCGGGATCCTAATGATGGGAATTTATCATCAAAACAATCCAGATCTAGCCAGAAGATCTAAGTCAGGTCTATCCCGAAGACCGGAAATAGATTCAGCCTGAGAATCGAAACAATTCAGATCTAGCCAGAAGATCGAAGTAGATTCATCCAGAGAATCAAATAAAATAGATTCAGCCTGAGAATCGAAACAAAGGAGATCTAGCTAGAAGATCGAAGAAGATCTAGCCAGAAGATCGAAGTCAGGTCTAGCCCGAAGACCGGAAATAGATTCAGCCAGAGAATCGAAACAAAGAAGATCTAGCCAGAAGATCGAAAATCGCAACAATTCAGATCTAGCCAAAAGATTGAAGTAGATTCAGCCAGAGAATCAAAAGAAATAGATTCAGCCAGAGAATCGAAACGAAGGAGATCTAGCCAGAAGATCGAAGAAGATCTAGCCAGAAGATCGAAGAAGATCTAGCCAGAAGATCAAAATCGTATCCAGCCCGAGGATCAAAATTAATATCCAACCAGAGGACTAAATTGAGTATAGGTTCAGCCAGAGGATCGAAACTTCAGATTAAGCCAGAAGACTGATTCAGATCCAGCCAGAGGATCAGAAGAAAAATAAACAGCGCGGTGTATTTCCGCGTTTTTGTGGTGTTCTCGGAGCGCAAATTTTTGGTCTGTCTTTGGTATTCAATCACAGCTCACCCCGTTTGTCTGATAAGTTGTTCGCTTTCATCCTACTCGGGTTAGCTGATGATTGAATAGGGGCAGCTGTAACACCCCAAAATTTACCCTCCTCATTCATGCATTCATTTAGCATTTCATATTGCATTTCATCATGTCAATCAGAATTAGATCCAAGAAACTTTTTAAAAAAAATAAAAAATGAAAAAAAAATAAAAAAAGAAAGAAACTTTTTAAAAAAATAAAATAAAAATAAAAAAAATATTTTTTTACAAAAATAAATAAATAAATAAAAATAATAATAAAAAATAAATAAATTATAATAGAAAAAAACTTGGACTTGGACCTCTCTCATTTAAGCCCACAAAGCCATGAAAATCAGGTTATAAAAGAGGGAGATCAGACAGAAAAAGGAAGAGAAGCAAAATACTCTGAGGTTTCCTTGAAACAAAACCCTTGACAAAACCTGGAGAGAAACCTGACAGAGAACTCAGAGCAACCCCCAGGCAGCTCTGAAAAATTCAATCTGACTCACACACTTTCATCTCACGCAAACCCTAACATTGCCTTGCAAACCCAGCCGTGCCATTTGATTTCAACCGGTCTCTCCCATCAGGTTTGCCTCATTCCCATGATTTTATACTCTTAATTTGGATCATCTGAATGTATGAGGTATGATGGATGAATTTCATTATGTTTTTGCCCACGGGTTTAATTATGCAAGAATGGGTGAAACCTATGCCTTGAATGTTTAATCACATGATTTCTGAAATGTATGCCACAGGGTTTGAGGTTTCTGAAACCATACTGTTATCCATGAAAAAAATGCTTATCGTGTTTCACTAACCCTTTTGTTAAGTTTTTGTGAGGGCTCACAGACTCTTGCAGAGATGGTTTGCGTGGTTTTCCCACTTTATTTGTGGGATACCCCCTGGAGGTTCATTCCGATTACCTGTACTGACTCACCTTTCTTTGATGGCATTAGCTTGGGAGATCCCTGGGTTTCTTACTCCTTTAATTGCTGTTACTTCGGACCTTTATTCGTGTGGTACTTTTACCTCTTTTCCGCATTTTATCGCTTTCTTAGCTGGAAGACCTCGATAGGAGGCATTTGTTTTCTTTTGTTTATTTACTTATGAGCCCCTTGTTGGCACATTTACTTTATACATGTTTGTTTTGTATGTGTTCGTATCCCTGCAGGTAGCGCGGTTCCTTCGTCAAGGAATGCCTTTTTGCCCTTGAGCATCCCAAACCCTAAAACCCAAAGCAACACGTTAACTCCTTCTACTACAGGCGAGTAAGTCTCCAAAGGTCGAGCATCCGGTAGATTGCGTAGTGACGTCGTTCGTCCAAAACCCAATCCATAACCCCATAGTTAGCCGAACTACGTTTTTCTCTGATTCTCAGGCCAAATGAGATACGTAGGCATAAGACGCGATGTCTTAGCGAGCACAATTACCCTTAACCCCTAGGTAGCCGAGCTACGAAGACTCTGATTCTCATATTCAGATGAGATACGTATGTAGTGGATGCGACATCCGCGCGAGTCATTTTCATTTAACCCCCTTTTTTTAGTAAATAACACATTAGATAAACCCACACCCTTTAGACAAGAACTACAAAAGTGGATCCCGTAGAGTACTACAGATGCGTAGGGGTGCTAATACCTTCCCTTCGCATAACCGACTCCCGAACCCAAGATTTGGTTGCGAGACCCCGTCTTGTCCTTTCCTTTTTCAGGTTTACTTCGAGCGTTTCCTTTCCCTCCTTTGGGATGAATAACGCACGGTGGCGACTCTTCTGTCATTTTCTTTCGCCGGTTGTTTTTTCACGCACTGTATTTTTCAGGTTGCGACAAGTATATCGTCAAGTAAGGTTTATTTACTCGGTTTTTTTACCGAGATAACCCAGTTTTTCAAAAAAATTCCCAAAATACCCCACGTTTCAGAAAAATTCCCAAAATACCCCACTTTTAGGAGGAGGCGCCAATTGAATTGGCGAATCCTCTTAAAAATTGAAAGGAGGCGCCAATTCAATTGGCGACTCCCTTAAAAATGCCTTAAATGACAAAACCTCCAAAATTAAAGTTGTAGATCTTTTCAAGACAATGAATTTGGACATAAACTTTGCATCATTTTGATTTTTTATGAGAAAGTTATAGGCAGTTGAAGTTGGACTTTTGATTTTTTCAACTATTATCTGACCTATAATGTTTTGTATTATCACATGTGTTTCTTTTAGAGTTATGAAAATTTGTCCAACATAACAATTGAAGTAGACATCTCAAATTTTCCAATGCACTTGGTCCCACCTCAAAATAATTAAAAATGAGTGAGTTAGGTCCTTGTGAAGTTGATCCAAAATTAGGGTTTCTGTCAAAACATGTGTATGTGAATTTTGCCAAAATGGACCAACTTCAAGCCCTTATGTTTGAATGATAAAAGCCTCAAATGACAAAAACCTTAAACATAAAAGTTGTATATATTTTCAAGACAATGAATTCGGACTAAAATTTTGCATCATTTGGATTTTTTATGAGAAAGTTATGGACACCTGAAGTTGGACTCTTTCACATTTCAATTGTTATGTGACCTATAATGTTTTGTATTATCACATGTGTTTCTTTTAGAATTATGAAATTTTGTCCAACATAACAATTTAAGTAGACATCTCAAACTTTCCAATTCACTTTGTCCCACCTCAAAAAAATAAAAAATGAGTGAGTAAGGTCCTTGGGAAGTTGACCCAAAATTAGGGTTTCAGTCAAAACATGTGTATGTGAATTTTGCCAAAATGGAGTTTAGACAAAGAAACCTAATGTTGGGAGTTTACGCAAAGATAAATTTGATAAAATACGACTTGATATTAATAAAGTTTGGAGTTTACACAAAGAAACCTAATGGTGATGACCGGGATCACCTAACCGACCTCCGGTCCCACATCCCCTAGCTACCCTAACCCTTGGCCCTAACCCACGTTGACGATTCTGCACCGGTGTTTGTTCATCTGAGGGGCCAGGAGCGTCATTACCTCCTACAGGAGAAGGTCCATTGAGGTATTCAGCCAAGTCAGCATAGTCTTCAGTATGCAATGATGGTGTACCGCCGTAGCTGAGCTCATGACCCATGCCAGAGAAGTTGGGATGTGGTTGACTCATGGATGGGCGACCGGGACGGTTGAAGGGAGACATGGGTGTGAATGATGCGTCTAGGAAAGGTTGGAAAGGTTGTTGGGGTGTTTGGTAGAGATAGGGTTGTGGGATGTTTTGGTTTTGTGATGTTTGGGCTTCTTGGCTACGGTAGGAGGAGGGGCGGTTGGTGTTTTGGCTAAGGCGACTTTGGTAGAGTGATGGTGTGGGTGCGAAGCAATGTTCGGTCTCAGGTTGATGGTCAATTTGTTGGTGGTGGTATGGGGTATGTTCTTGGTATTGGGGTTGGGTGAATGGCAAGTTTTGGTTGTATGTTTGTGTGTTTGTGGAACGAAAAGTTTGACGGATAGGGGGTTGTGAGTAACCGGGCTGAGAATGTTGTTGGGGGTTAGATGTTGATCCTTCTTGTGTGTAACTTGTCTGGAGTGGGTCGTAGAGGTACATATCATCGGCGATGAATTGAAAACCAACCGATCTGTACCAAGCCATATAAGTACGACTTGGTTTTACCTCATTTGGCATGACTGCGTCAGTTAAGACATGGTCATGACGGTGCTTCCACTTATGATACTCTGATCTTGCGAAGGTTTGCCAAGGGTTGAAGTTCCATTGTTCGTTCACTTTACGCATATGCCATTCTCCTAGGCTAGCTGGGGGATCTGGGATATTCTAGACCATACCGAACTGCAGCTTCACACGATCGGTGTTGTGCATCTCCACAGTTGTGAACCGTATTATCGGTGTGCATGTTGTCCATACGGATGCGTGTTCAGCGTTGACCTCATGGTCATGATCCAGATTAAGGTATGGACGCCAAATGAACTGAAATGTTAAAGAATATAGGATTATAATGAATGTAGAAAAAGTTAACATAATATAACAAAATAATGAAGTTATTTTGCTTACGTCTGTCGGTCGAAGGTGATCCAACAGGTTGCGATACTGAGTATTACAGTGTCTCGGACATCTGCTGTAACTCATACCACGTGCCGACCATCAACACCAAAAAGTTAAAAAAAAATTAGTTTGAGGTAATAAACTTTAAGGAAGTAAGTAAAGATATATCAATTTAAACAACTTAATTTTTTGCATATGGAAAAGTGAAAGGGTTGTTATTGACCGGTGCTAGAGACGATAGTCTTGACCAACCCCATGCTTGTAGCAAAACAGCACATCCAGAAAATGTAGATGTGTCTTTGTGGGAGTTTTTGCACAATGAACTATAGAGATAGGCTAGACAAGCAAATCCCCAACTGTAACTACCTATTCTATCTACATGTCTAAGTAGAGGTAAGTACATAATATGCATGCTAGAACCACTACCTTCGGGAAATAAAAAGGATCCTATTAACAGCATAATGTAACACCTAGTTTTTATTATTCGAGCATCTTCGGTAGAACGCTCATCTAAATATAAACTATTATAATATGACTTTAGGCGTGACAGTAGTATACCTTGACCTCTATCATTATCATCTAACAAATCAGTGTCTAAAAGCTCCATGCAAATTGAATTTGCATAGTTGGTCTTACCACTAACAGCTTTGCCTTCAATTCATAGTCCTAAAAGCATGTAGACGTCTTCTAACGTCACGGTACACTCACCGGTTGGAAACCAAAATGTGTGTGTCTCTGGCCTCCATCTTTCGCATAAGGCTAGAATGTACTTGTTATCTATAAACCAAGACATAATCTTGCTAATATGACCAAAACCGGCGAGTTCAACATAAGGTTGAATCATCGGGTCCATTTGGACAAATTCGTGGACTCGAGTTCGAAACCTTGATACATCCTATAATAGAAATAATATAACACTTGACTAAGTTGGTATGTCAAAATAAAATGGGGTTGGTGAAGATGAAAGATAAAAAGTTAACAAAAGAAAAAACTTACATATGTTGCGATGTTTGCAACTGTTCCTCTGTGTGCTTCGCCCATTGTGAGTAAAGACATATTGTTGGGGAGTTGGTGTAGATGAAACTAGAAGATGTTGTTGAAGATGAAATTGTAAAAGAAGTATTGTAGAGGAAGTAGTGAGAGTGTTGGTGTGGAAGAAGTGTTGAAGGAGTGGATGTATTTATAGGCAAATGGATGAGAGCATGATAATTTGTGTTTGCATGGTGTCTCCATATGAATTGGCGACCATGTACAATCCTATGGAGGGGTCACCATTCAAATTGGCACCTCCATAGGGACATGCATGCAAGGCTAGGTCTGAATGCTTGGTTTCGAGGTCTGAATGCATGGTGTCTCCACTCGAATTGGCGACCATGTACAAGGATTAAGTGGTGGCGCCAATCCATTTGGCGACACCATCTGCATGTCTGACACATGGTGTAACACCTCAAAATTTGCCCTCCTCTCTTGGGACTAGCATTAACATATTTGCATATCACTTTAGGTCATTAGGCATTGCATATTGCATATCATGTGGTTACATTGTGCAAGCCATTCTCCCAAGTCTTGATCAGAAGATGAGGAAGTCAAAGTGCAGGCCTAGGGTTTACTGACTGATCATTGGCCATCTGAGGATTGGGCTGTGAATCAGGGTTTTATGGTTCTCAGTGGATGTTGGTCTTCATCTTGATTGTAATGATACATCATCATCATCATGGTTGGTTATCATCAGAAGATGCAAGAGATTGAAGCTGATTCCTTGAGATTAGGGTTTTGACCACTGGTCAACCCTAATCAGTTGCATTGGGCCAGTCTGGGCTGGATCAGGAGATGGGGTTTGTGATGGTTATGAGGATCATTTTGTGATTATATTGTGCTAATTGAGGCTAGGGTTTCACCCTTGAGCCATTTCAGTTGAAGATTGGAGCTCAGTTGGATCAATGCATTGCCTGATTCATCTATCAGCAGAAAAGTCAATTGTGGTCAACTGTACATGATCTGATGGATTTGGAGGTGGAAACAAGTTGGATACACTTCATTCATGTTGGAACAAGTGTTAAATGACATTGCAAAGCTTAAAAATGAAGAAAATCAAGTCAGGACAAAAACTGCCAAAAATAGAAAGTGACTTGTAACTGAAGTTTCCAAAAATGGAAAGTTTTGGACCTCAAAGCCACGTGTCCAAGGAAGCTTCAAATGAAAATTTGTTCAACATGAAAGTTGTAGATCTTGTTCTCACCTTTCCAAAAAGTCCAAGAACTTGAAAATCCAATGTATGGTTGGAAAGTTATGGTCCAGCGAATTTCAAAAATGACCCGTAATCAGGAGGCCATAATTTCCACATACTTTGTCCAAATTGCAAGTTCTTTATATGCACAAACTCCATTTGACATGTACTTTGAGGGTGCATAATTGGATTTTCCCAAAAATGGCCAAGGCAAAAAGTCACTTTTCAACTGGACAACTGAATTGGACCAGGGGCAAAATTGTCCAACTTTCAAAATAATTGGAATTTTGAGATGGGACTTTTTTCTACACCTCATAAATGGCATTTGGAGTGTGTTGGAATCATCATTTCATGCATAGGCCTTGTAAATTGAGATTTGGCTTGAAAAGTGGAATGGCTAAAATGGACAAAATGCAAACACATGGTGATTTTGAGATTTAAGCAACCAATGAGCATGAGGCAAGTTTCTACAGCTCACATATGATAATTGGAAGGTGTATGTGCTGTCAAAACAGGTGGCATGAGCTGGCATAGTGGAATTACATTTTTACCCCTCACTTGAAATAACCATCTTCACTTAGCAATGCATTTTGGTTAATCACACACTTAAGCATGGATTAAGGACCCATATATAATCTAAATCACTTGCTAATCAAAACAGAAATCACATTCTCCAAAGTTGGATCTCAAAACTCTCCAAATTCTCAAGATTGCTCAAGAACACCAACACCTTCAATCTCAAGTTTCTTCATCAAATCTCCACCAATTCACACGATTCTTGTTGCATTCAACCACATTCATCATCCTCATCGACTGTTTTTGCAAATTGGAAGGCAAGGAGTTCAGATTCTCAACTGTTCAACATCACCTCATCAATGGCAAATCCGGATCGTGGACACTAGGAGTGGAAGTAATTGAATTCGAGCGCGCCAATCACCTTCCTTATCCCTCTGCTGTTGCTGTTTTGAAGAATGGAGCGCTAAAAGCATCGGATTCACTTCTGCATTTCCAGGTTTGGAGTTTTTTCGAAATTCAAGATTCGATGAATTATGATGTGCATTCTGTAGAGCCTTGCTTGTAGAACATGACGATGCTTGTGGTTTTAGAAATAGTGATCTGTAGCGTGAGAAATCGTGAATTGAAATTATGAACTCAAACCCTAAATGCTTCGATCTGTTCGATTTAGGAACTTTTAGGTCTTAATAATATGATATTTGTGTTCCTCACATTGAGACGGTTCGAACGAGCTATCGCTTGCCAATTTCCATTGAGTTTCAATGTTCTTCGATTTTTCAATTTTCTGGAAATTGTTGCTTGAAGATGATGACTGAATGTGCTGTAGATCCAAAAAAGCGTTTGAAAGTTTGAATCTGGTGTTTCCCACCCGCGCCAAATTAATTACAATTATGCCACTGTTATTTTAATTAATTTAATTAAATTCTAAAAAATATTTAAACACCTTAAAAAATGCATAAAAAATAGTAGAAAATTCAGAAAAATATGGAGATTTTTTCTATGACTTCCTTGTTGACTGTAGATTATTTTTGACCTATTGGTCAAAGTTGTGCATGGTATAATTATTGTTTGACTTAGGCTTGTCTCACATGTACTCATATTTGATACATTCTACCATTTTGTTCATAAAATGCACATGCTTGCAAATAAATTCTTGAAAATTTTTGTGGCAATTGTTGACTGGATGATGTTTATTTCCATATAAATTTCATGAATTTTTGATGCCTGGTCATTGAGCAGCAAATTCTGGAACTTAGGTGTGACAATTTGTGTCACACCTCATTATGTCAACTTGCTGGATTTTTTGAGTGACCTATACTTGTTAGAATAATATGAAATTTTGCATGATGTTTCATTAACATGTTGAGATGCTATGTGAATTTTTGTAGAATTTTATGTGGCATTTTCAAATTGATTGTGATTTTTCATTTCTGTTGGTCAAATATGCAAGTCCATGTGGTACATGTTTGTAATTTTGATGTGAAATGCTAATGTGGTATTAGATGATCATGAAATTTGATATGCTTGTAATAGACACATGTTAGAACATCCCTGTTTTGGTCTCATCCATTTCTTTATTGTTTTCATTGAGTTATGAATTTTTGAAGTGAGTTCATGTGTTGATGTTGTGATTTAGAGCCTATAATTGTGACTGTTTTTGTTGATTTTCATTGACATGATTCCATTTGCCCAAATGAGCTCAAATTTGACATGGTAGACCTTTATTATCCCCTGTTTAGGTGTAATTAATTTGAGAATTTTTGGATTTGTTTTGATGTGGATTTGAATGCAATAGTTCTGTTTGTATGCTTGGTGCCTCATTTGGACTAGTTTGCCTTATTTTGTGCATAGCATGAGTATGATGAATGATATAAACATGAGACCAATGATGTTTGCTCTTGTTTGACTTTAATTTGAGATTGGTTTGTGAATGCCTTGCTGTTTAAGGATTTTTTCTTGCTTTGGACCCTAGGCTTGGCCTAGTGGTCTAGTTGCTAATGTTTGCTTGATTTTTCAGGGTCAAAGGCATAATGCACATGGAGAATGATCCAAATCAATTTTAATTGATGTTGTTGATGTTTGTACACTAACATAACATTGTTTTGTAGGTTTTGAAGCTTGGGCTTAAGCTTTGAGCTTGCTTTGTTGTGCATTGCTTTGTATAGATTAACTGATTGAACTTTTGCTGTTTAGTTTGTCTGTCTGGGTACTAACTGTGTCGATTGTTTCCAGGTACTTTTAGTTGCTCAGTTCCTTGTGAACTTTTGCTTTGCTTTGCTTAAGCAACTTGCATAGAGGTATAACTTCCTAACTTCATGTAGTCTGGAGACCCGGCTGTTACCGGGCCGGGCAAATAAATGTCTGAAGTCCTCCTTAAGAGGCAATGATTGTGGTTGTTTATTTTTAAGCCCAAGCAGGTGAAAGTCCTTTAAATAAGGCAATTGGTGGAAGGTAGGGGTATGCAGCCTACCCCCCACTATTCAGTTGAGTCTTCTCCTTGCTCCCATTACATGGTTGTAGCATTGAGATCAAAAGCCCAAGATCCGTTGTGTCAGAGTCATCGAGTATAAAAGGGTTCCCCTATTCTGGATCCATGCTCATTTGTCAGCTCTCCCTGGTTAGGGATAAGAGCTGTGAGGTCTGATCCTCACTTCATCCTTTCATCTGCTTCACCTTAGCCTCGTAATGGCAAGGTTAAGAGCAAAACCAGCCTGTACAGACGACTTGCTTAGGCAGTCAAACCTGATTGATTGAGCCCCCTTGTTTGGCTATAGCGTGTGCTCTGTGAATCTCTGATTGATATGCTTGTTTGAGATGCCTGTTCTCATTTGATATGTGATTGTATGCTTGTGTGCTAGCTTCTTTCCTGGTTAGGATAGGCTTGTTTATGCAAGTAGGATAGAAAACCGAACTTAGGGTGACTTTGCATGACAACATTAGGCTCGAGTCTCAGCTCCCTAGTGTCGTGTTTTCCCCTCGGTTTCTGGTTAGCAATTTAGTCCCTTTCAGGGGAACTACATCGCCCTGATCCTCGTTCCAGACGAGGTATGTAGGCAGGTGGTCGTGCGAGACCACTCCGGGCAACCTTTTTCTTTTTTGCGTGCGTTTACTTGTTATCTGACTGTGCTGTTTGGTGTTTCGGGTTCGGATGCCGACGTAAGCCCAGTGATTGGCTGTCGGGCTCCACGTTTGCCCTTTTGAGTGTGTTTTGGGTTCGGATGCCGACGTAAGCCCAGTGATTGGCTGTCGGGCTTCACGTTTGCCCTTTTGAGTGTGTTTTGGTTCGGATGCCGACGTAATTCCATCCAGTGGATGTCGGGCTCCATGTTTGCCACCCTTGTGTGTTTAACTGTTTTGTGTTGTTTGGCGTGCGTAAGCCGAACTACAGTGGCTCTGATTCTTGTTCCAGACAAGATATGTAGGCATAAGGTGCGATACCTTATCGAGCTCGTTCCTCTTAACCCCACCTGCGTTCCCCGTGTGTGTGTGTGATGTTTAGCAACCTATTCTTTATTCTAGGACGTGGATCCCGTCGAGTACGACGGACGTGAGGGGTGCTAATACCTTCCCCTCGCGTAACCGACTCCCTTACCCTTTCTCTCTGGTCGCGAGACCATGTCTTTCCAGGTTTTTCTGAGCGTTTCCTTTCCCTATCTTGGGATAAATAACGCGCAGTGGCGGCTCTGTGTGTGTTTTTTATTTGAGTCTCGCCGGTTGATTTTTCGCAGGATGCGACAGCTGGCGACTCTGCTGGGGACTAGCAGATGTAGACCTGTGCTGGTCCATCATCCCTAAGCGAGTCCTTCCTAGCGTTTTAGGATTAGTTTAGGTTGCTTGTTGTGTTATTTATTGCATTTATTATTCTAACCACTGTGTATATATTTGCATTAATGTCTGCATGCATCATACTATCATATTGTTGCCGTCCTCTGTACAGGTGGTTCCTCTATTTTGGGGTGGGAGTTACTCGAGGTAAAAGGCCCAATACCCAGGCTATGAGTGAAATCTAGGATGATTAGGAATAGAGTGATTCATGGGAAGCGGGTGGTATGGCGCCACTTAGCGGAACATTGATATCACGAGCAGTTCAGACCCTGGTAGGATATGATCGTTACATACTTCGGGTGTGTATATGATGGTATTCTGCGAAAGGTTATTTATGCTGCGTTTCTCTCGACCTTGCCCTGGCCTAGATAACACCCGTGAGTGGGGAGGGAATGATCATTTTAACAGGTACAGATGGTGACTGTTGGTGATTGATGGTGACTCAGACGGTGACTTTTGTTCCGTGGATCAGAGTCTTATTTATAAGTCGGATTTATGGCCGTTTATTGCCGTGACGCCGGAGTGTTGTCCGTGATTTGTCAGTGGGGATCCGTTTATCTCAGGATTCCCCGGGCCGAGATATTTATCAGTGGGGATCCGTTTATTTCGGGATTCCCCGGGCCGTTTCAGATGATTGTGGTATCTGCTCAGAGATGGTTCAGTGATGATGATGATGTATCTATCTTCCGTTTATTTCGGAACCCGTGGGTCAGAATTGTGTTTGTTTATTCCTCAGATGGTTATGATCAGTTCAGAAACCCAGATTCAGTACAGATGATTAGATGACTTGGAGGATGGCCCGGTGCATTGCATACATCTGCATCATTCTCATTTTGCATTAATCTGCACTCAAACTCACGTCTAGCCATATGGGGAGTATTATTGATTGAGAATCTGGTTGAGAGACATCTGGATGTCAAAATGTTATTGGTGAAATGTTGTCTGTCTCGATGAAACCAGGATCAAAAGACAGAAGCTTCCTCATATGGATAGACGTTGCATTCATGCATATTAACCTGTTTGCTGTTTTGCAGGAATCATTGCTCGTGCTCGCAGAACCGTACCTTTGCACTCAACACGCCCTCACAGATATTACACCAGGCGCAATACTCCCAGACTGATGGATCCTCCCAACGCTGACATCCTCGAACTGAAAGAGAAGATGGGAGAGCTGATCAATGTCATGCAAGAGTTCGCCTTGGGGCAGAAAGTAATTGCCGAAAAGGTGGGGAGGATTGAAGACTGGCTGAAGATGGGGAACATGCAAGGAAACGCTTCGTCATCTGGACCGAAGAAATCTTTTGGTAATGACCAGCACAAGGATGAGGGTGAATCGAGTGCTGTGTACGCCCAGGGAGGGCACGGTAGGGGTCGTTACTACCAGCACACCGCTGCGGTAACTATTCCTGCTGACAATCGGCCTGCACAACAGCAACAACAGCGTCAGCCATTTCAGCAGAGGTCTCAGAGGGCAGGACATCCAGTCAGGAGGAGGATGAGTGATCGGCATTTTGACAGGCCGCCTGTGACATATTCTTTCCTATTGAAAAAGCTGAAAGATATGGGGCTGGTACAGTTGAGGACTTTGGCACCTATGGGACCTGATCAAAGGCCAGCCAATTTTGATGAAAATGTCAAATGTGAATTCCATTCGGGTGCTCCCGGGCACAGTGTAGAGGACTGCAAAGCTTTTAAGCACGTAGTCCAAGACCTGGTGGATTCCAAGGCCCTCAATTTTACATTGTCATTGAATGCTGATGCCAATCCCATGCCGGCGCATGGACAGGCAATGGTGAGTGCAATTGCTGAAAATTCAGATCGCGCCTGTGCGGTAGGTGGAGAGACTGACAGTGACTGTGAGCGGGAGTCCTGGATAAAATCGTGCGTACCAGGAAGCTGGAAGGCTTAAAAAGATCAGCATTGACACTCGTCCGGAAGAGTAATGATTTCTGTTTTCAGTTTTATCTGCATGAAAGCCGTACGTGTTGCCCGACACGTAATGGTCCATTGTAAGGGCCACCTCATGTTTAAATTTGCACATTCTGCATCATTAATAAATGGATGTTTTTCAGTCAAAAAGCGGTGTTCCCTGTTTTTCATTTATTTTTGCAGTTTAAAAAACAAACAAAAAATGGCAATGTTTTCTGTTTTTTCCCTTTTTTGATTTGTCTCGTCCCAACTTCAAAAGATAATTCTCCGGATCTCGTTGATAACGATTTGGTTACACCTCATATGACTTCGACAATCCGAGCAATCAGGCTGAAGAAGAAGGCGAAGAAGATTGTGATCTGCTGGAATTAGCCAGGATGTTAAACAAGAGGAGAAGGTGATTCAGCCGCACGAGGAGCGGGTTGAGGTTGTTATTCCAAGCACCGCCGAGGTTAGGAAGGAAAAAATTGGGGCCGCTTCAGAGGCGAGTCAAGAGCAGAATGGTAGTCCTGTTGAAGGGACATGTGGATACCTTCACCTGGTCATGTCAGGATATGCCAGGGTCGGATACCGGTGTCATTGTGCACAAGCTACCATGGAGAGCAGACAGTCCTCTAGAGAAGCAGAACGCCAGTGCCTGTATCAGAGAGCCATGGTGACTTTGTTTCATGATATGATTCAACATGAAATCAAATGCTATGCTATGACATGATAGCAAAGTCCCAAACAGGAGAGGGGCATCTGGCAGATCTGGCCAAGTCGTTTGACAGATTGAGACAATTCAAACTGAGGTTGAATTCGAATGAGTGCACTATCAGAGTGCGATCCGGTAAGATGTTGGGGTTCATCATAAGTGGAAAAGAGGAATCGAGGTTCATCCTGCTTAAAAAAAAAAAAAAAAAGGAATGCCTGAACCGAGAAAGAAAAAGAGAGGTTCGTGGTTTCTTAGAAAGATTGAACTACCTGTCATGGTTCACATCTCATCTAACAGCCACGTGTGAACCCACATTCGAGATGTTGAAAAAAACGGTCAGGTGAAATAATGATTGCCAAGGGGCATTGAAAATAAAAGAATAAGTTGCAGGAACCTCTGATTCTGACGCCTCCCATGGAAGGAACAACCATCAATTCTGTACTTGACGGCCTTCGAGGGGTCTATGAGGTGTATTGGGTCAGCATGATGAGTCTTGTCGAAAAGAGCATGCAATTTACCTTAGCAAAAAGTTTACCGACTGTGAAACAATACATTCACTGTTCAAGAAAACTTGCTGTACTTTGGCATAGGCTGCTCGCCGACTGAGACAGTTTATGCTGGTTCATACCACTTTGTGGATTTCCGAGATGGGTCCGATCAAATATGGGTTTGAGAATCCAGCATCAACCGGACGGGTTGCGAGAGTGCAAAATAATGTTGACTGATTCGTGATACTCTCAGAAAGCAATCAGGGGGTGTATTGTCTGATTACATCGCCCAGCAACCTGTGGAGGATTATCAACCGATGAAGTTTGAATTCCCTGATGAGGACATCTCGAGGTACTCTAATCGAAAGATTGAGAGTAACCGATCCCGGAGGAGGGGCTTGACCCCGAATCCGAACGGATTCTGATGTCTGATGGGGTTAATGAGAAGGAGTTAGTACTGCTTTGGTTACACTGAAAGGATCCCACATTCCTTTTGTTGCCCGGATAACGTTTGAATACACCGATGGTGTGATTGAGTAGGAAGTTTGTATCCTGGGTATTGATCTCCAGTGTGCGTACATCTACTGGGGCAATTCCTTTCTCATTGGTGTATGGGATGGAGGCTGTATTACCTGTTGAGGTTCAGTTTCCCTATTTGAGAGTCCTGATGGACGTGAAATTGCAAGAGGCTGAATGGGTAAGGACCCGGTATGAAGAGTTGAGCCTGATTGAGGAAAAGAGGCTAGCATCCATCTGTCATGGGCAGTTATATCAGCAAAGAATGAAGCGTGCTTTTGACAAGAAGGTGCGACCTCGGGTATATCACGTGGGTGATATGGTGCTGAAAAGGATCCTTCCTCCTCAAAACGATCGAAGGGGCAAATGGACACCGAATTATGAAGGTCCATTTCGTGGTCAAGAAGGTTTTCTCTGGCGGAGCCTTGTTGTTAACGACCATGGATGGTGAGGATTTTCCATCCCCTGTGAATGCGGACGCAGTTAAAAAATACTTCGTATAATTGACCCGCTGGACGAAAAGAACAAAATAGTCCAGGCAAAAATGGGCATCCCGGCGAACCAAAAACAGAAAAAGGGTTCGGGCAAAAATTAGGGATAAAAATGAAAAATGTACACCCGGCAAGTCGAAAACCTGAAAAGGCGACTTGAGCAAAAAAGGGTATCCCGGTGGACTGAAAACCCGAGAGGGCGGTCCAGGCAAAAGAGGGATTGAAACGAACAACTGCGTCCCGCATGATCGTTTGCGCTTTGGTTAAAGCATCATGGATAATACCCGGTAGGGATCAATCAGAAACGACTTGTTCAGAAGGCAGAAAGCATAGAGAGTCTGAGGACATATGGGGTGTAACTGAGTTGGAACTCGATGAGATCACGGGTTTCACATTGCCATTAGGATAGATTTTTCCTTTTGCGCAATTACCTCTTTTCAGGAATTGCTTCCTTTGTATTGCTCAACTTGAGCCACCCATTTTCAAATCAATAAAATGCATATTCAGTCAAATAATTTTGTTTTTGTTTTTCATTACCGCTTTGATTGCAAAAACATCAAGATATTTTTGATAAAGAATCTTGCATTTTAAGACATACAGGTCCCTTCCAATGCATGTTTATAAGATTGAAAATTTGAAATCTTATTTGGAAGGCGGAGTGACCCAAGTGTTGAAATCTTGACACGCCTGGGGCACGGTTTTATCTAACGGTCTGTTTTGCAGGTACTGTTAGATATTCTTCACTCACTTGCAGGTTGTGATGTGGAAGCTTTGTAACAGATCCCCAGAGAGTTCGCTCAGGGATGAAAGAATGACGAAGTGACGTTGAGACGTACGACGATCCTTGATGGTAATCAAGAAGACTCTTCAAAATCAGAAAATTGGAGAGTATGTAATTCCCCGCAGAGTCCGGTCAGGGACGAGTGCATGAAGAAGGAACGGAGAGACGACGAGATGTCCGACGACCTTTGGAATTAACCAAGAAGACTCTTCAAAGTCGGAGGATTGAAATGTCTGTATAATCCCTAGGAGTTCGTTCTCGTCGAGCGCGGAGCGGGTGGAATACAAGATGATGGAGCAGAAAAGGTCCAGACGAGTCTGGGAATTCTCAAAAGAGGAAAGCTGATACGAGTATTGGAGGTAGATGCCGTGGTTCGACGAGTCGACGGGTGTTCTGTGCCAATTATTCTCGTTTCCCAGCTAAGTCCCCAAGCAGAGTTATAGGACTAGCTCCCCAGCAGATTCAAGGTCTGTGGACCTCTCCAGCCGAGTCAAGATGGTTATACCTGGCAGGTTTACAATGGTGTTTCCTCAGCAGCCAGGCCAGAAGGTTGCTATTCCCCGAGTGGAGCGGGTTCAAAGAAATATATTTCCAGCAGTTCCCCGAGTGGAGCGGGTCTTTTTCAAAGAAATATATCTCCAGCAGTTCCCCGAGTGGAGCGGGTTCAAAGAAATATATTTCCAGCAGTTCCCCGAGTGGAGCGGGTCTTTTTCAAAGAAATATATCTCCAGCAGTTCCCCGAGTGGAGCGGGTTTCAATGAAATATATCTCCAACAGTGTTCATCCTACCAGTGGATTGAACAAAGTCCCGTAGCGGACGGATTTTTGCATCACCAGCTGAGTTGATTCTACCTATGGGTTGCGCGGGTTGTCCCCAGCGGAGTAGTATTCGTTTCCCTAGCAGGGTCAGGATGGTTATCCCCAGCCGGTGGTAGAGTGATGCATCCCCAGTTGAGTCGGGAGATTGCTGTTTTCCCCAGCGGAGTATCTGTGAGCATTTCCTCAGTAAAGTCAGCAGGTATCTGTGAGGGTTTCCCGAAGCAGAGTTGGGATTGATATCCCCAGCAAGTCAAAAAACTATTGTATCCCCACAGAGTGCATTGGTGGTTCTTATCCCCAGCAAATTCCCGAGCGGATTGGGTACAAAGGAGGTTTCCCCAGCAAGGGTTGCCTATTTCCCAGCAGCAGTGCTATTCCCCAGCAGGGTGGAGTTGGAGCAATGGCGAGTTCCTCAGCAGAGTGTCTCGTGCTTCCCAGAAGAGTCCCTTGAGGGGGATATTTTTTTTATGCATTCATCATGTAAATAAGCATATCATATTGCATAGAAAAATAAATAATCGCGTAGCATTTCCATAATTATGGAGCATTACGCAGAAAAATCAATCATGCATCATTGCAAGCATAGGCTAGTCTCAAGCCGTGGTTACCGTTTGAGATATGGTTCTGCCAGTGGGTGAAGATGCTACTCGAGCCGTGATTACCGTTTGAGGAGTGGTTTCACTAGTTGGAAAATCATCAGTATTGCAAGTATCAGTTACTCGGGCCGTGGTTACCGCTTGAGATTTGTTGTACCCCAGTAGTACGATACTGGATGAGTTTTTCCGTCGGACAGAGATGGAAATAAAATCAGAAGAGGTTACTTGGATAAGTTCAACATCGTGACGCGATCAGCGCGATTCAAGCCGTGGATACCGCTTGATATTTGGTTTCACCGGATGGTGAAGATGTTACTTGGATAAGTTCAACATCGTGACGCGATCAGCGCAATTCAAGCCGTGGATACCGCTTGATATTTGGTTTCACCGGATGATGAAGATGTTACTTGGATAAGTGCAACATCGTGACGCGATCAGCGCGATTCAAGCCGTGGATACCGCTTGATATTTGGTTTCACCGGATGGTGAAGATGTTACTTGGATAAGCTCAACATCATGACGTGATCAGCGCGATTCAAGCCGTGGGTACAGCTTGATATTTGGTTTCACCGGATGGTGAAGATGTTACTTGGATAAGTTCAACATCGTGACGCGATCAGCGCAATTCAAGCCGTGGATACCGCTTGATATTTGGTTTCACCGGATGGTGAAGATGTTACTTGGATAAGCTCAACATCATGACGCGATCAGCGTGATTCAAGCCGTGGGTACAGCTTGATATTTGGTTTCACCGGATGGTGAAGATGTTACTTGGATAAGCTCAACATCATGACGCGATCAGCGCGATTCAAGCCGTGGGTACCGCTTGATATCTGGTTTCACCGGATGGTGAAGATGTTACTTGGATAAGCTCAACATCATGACGCGATCAGCGCGATTCAAGCCGTGGGTACCGCTTGATATTTGGTTTCACCGGATGGTGAAGATGTTACTTGGATAAGCTCAACATCATGACGCGATCAGCGCGATTCAAGCCGTGGTTACCGCTTGAAGGTTTGGTTTCATCAAATGGTGAAGATGTTACTCTGAGGGGTTTAGCATCAGGACGTCAGATCAGCAATGTTCCCCAGTAGTGCGATATTGGAGGAAATGTTTCCGTCGGGCAGAGATGGAAATAAAATTAGAGGACGTTACGCGATCAGCGCGATTCCGGGGTTCAAATGGAGAAAAGGAAGTGTTGCGGCATTTTCTGGGGTTCAAATGAAGATGGAGTTGAAGATTGTATCCGGGATGAGGTCCTTAGGAGCGTCTTCTGTTCATGTGTCACCTTAGGCTTTGGCGGATGCCAATGGAGGTCGTTATAGGTGTCTTCTGAGGAAGAGATACACATGCTACCTTCCTTTGAGAAGGTTTACCCTCTGACATGTCGCCCTCAGAGTGGTTGGGTGTTATTTCCGACGTTGCCAGCGGAATTATCACGAGAGATTGGAGAAAAGGAAATGTGGATACATTTTCTGGAGATGGGGTTCAAATGGAGAAAAGGAAATGTGAATACATTTTCTGGAGACGGGGTTCAAATGGAGAAAGGGAGATGTTGCGACATTTTCTGGAGAATGGGGTTCATTCTGGCGATCGAGAGTTATCGTCAGGCGACTGGGTTTCAAAACGGAGAATGGGGTCCATTTATTTTGGCAAAAAGGAGTGCTGAGGCATTTTCCGGGGTTCAAATGCAGAGGTCCAAGGATCGTTTGCGCGAAAAAATTTCGGGGTTCAAGAAAATAAGAAAAAGAAGTAGAGAAACTTTCGGGGTTCAAGAAAAAGAAAAAGAGAAAAGAAGAGTTGATAATCCCGCGTGGATGTGTGGTGTTCAGACCATGGTTATCCCTGAGTTACCATTTATTTTGGTATCCAGGTTGACGTTTGTCGAACTTGTTTCTTCGCCGATGCTGACAGGCGTTGTTAATTATTATCCCATCAGAGTGCAAATTGTTCGTCTGTTCTTGGTATTCAATCACTCTTCACCCTGATCATCCGAAAGCCGAGGCTATTTCGTATCGACAGGTTCACAGTGGATTGAATAGGGGCAGCTGTAACACCTCAAAATTTGCCCTCCTCTCTTGGGACTAGCATTAACATATTTGCATATCACTTTAGGTCATTAGGCATTGCATATTGCATATCATGTGGTTACATTGTGCAAGCCATTCTCCCAAGTCTTGATCAGAAGATGAGGAAGTCAAAGTGCAGGCCTAGGGTTTACTGACTGATCATTGGCCATCTGAGGATTGGGCTGTGAATCAGGGTTTTATGGTTCTCAGTGGATGTTGGTCTTCATCTTGATTGTAATGATACATCATCATCATCATGGTTGGTTATCATCAGAAGATGCAAGAGATTGAAGCTGATTCCTTGAGATTAGGGTTTTGACCACTGGTCAACCCTAATCAGTTGCATTGGGCCAGTCTGGGCTGGATCAGGAGATGGGGTTTGTGATGGTTATGAGGATCATTTTGTGATTATATTGTGCTAATTGAGGCTAGGGTTTCACCCTTGAGCCATTTCAGTTGAAGATTGGAGCTCAGTTGGATCAATGCATTGCCTGATTCATCTATCAGCAGAAAAGTCAATTGTGGTCAACTGTACATGATCTGATGGATTTGGAGGTGGAAACAAGTTGGATACACTTCATTCATGTTGGAACAAGTGTTAAATGACATTGCAAAGCTTAAAAATGAAGAAAATCAAGTCAGGACAAAAACTGCCAAAAATAGAAAGTGACTTGTAACTGAAGTTTCCAAAAATGGAAAGTTTTGGACCTCAAAGCCACGTGTCCAAGGAAGCTTCAAATGAAAATTTGTTCAACATGAAAGTTGTAGATCTTGTTCTCACCTTTCCAAAAAGTCCAATTGAAAATCCAATGTATGGTTGGAAAGTTATGGTCCAGCGAATTTCAAAAATGACCCGTAATCAGGAGGCCATAATTTCCACATACTTTGTCCAAATTGCAAGTTCTTTATATGCACAAACTCCATTTGACATGTACTTTGAGGGTGCATAATTGGATTTTCCCAAAAATGGCCAAGGCAAAAAGTCACTTTTCAACTGGACAACTGAATTGGACCAGGGGCAAAATTGTCCAACTTTCAAAATAATTGGAATTTTGAGATGGGACTTTTTTCTACACCTCATAAATGGCATTTGGAGTGTGTTGGAATCATCATTTCATGCATAGGCCTTGTAAATTGAGATTTGGCTTGAAAAGTGGAATGGCTAAAATGGACAAAATGCAAACACATGGTGATTTTGAGATTTAAGCAACCAATGAGCATGAGGCAAGTTTCTACAGCTCACATATGATAATTGGAAGGTGTATGTGCTGTCAAAACAGGTGGCATGAGCTGGCATAGTGGAATTACATTTTTACCCCTCACTTGAAATAACCATCTTCACTTAGCAATGCATTTTGGTTAATCACACACTTAAGCATGGATTAAGGACCCATATATAATCTAAATCACTTGCTAATCAAAACAGAAATCACATTCTCCAAAGTTGGATCTCAAAACTCTCCAAATTCTCAAGATTGCTCAAGAACACCAACACCTTCAATCTCAAGTTTCTTCATCAAATCTCCACCAATTCACACGATTCTTGTTGCATTCAACCACATTCATCATCCTCATCGACTGTTTTTGCAAATTGGAAGGCAAGGAGTTCGGATTCTCAACTGTTCAACATCACCTCATCAATGGCAAATCCGGATCGTGGACACTAGGAGTGGAAGTAATTGAATTCGAGCGCGCCAATCACCTTCCTTATCCCTCTGCTGTTGCTGTTTTGAAGAATGGAGCGCTAAAAGCATCGGATTCACTTCTGCATTTCCAGGTTTGGAGTTTTTTCGAAATTCAAGATTCGATGAATTATGATGTGCATTCTGTAGAGCCTTGCTTGTAGAACATGACGATGCTTGTGGTTTTAGAAATAGTGATCTGTAGCGTGAGAAATCGTGAATTGAAATTATGAACTCAAACCCTAAATGCTTCGATCTGTTCGATTTAGGAACTTTTAGGTCTTAATAATATGATATTTGTGTTCCTCACATTGAGACGGTTCGAACGAGCTATCGCTTGCCAATTTCCATTGAGTTTCAATGTTCTTCGATTTTTCAATTTTCTGGAAATTGTTGCTTGAAGATGATGACTGAATGTGCTGTAGATCCAAAAAAGCGTTTGAAAGTTTGAATCTGGTGTTTCCCTCCCGCGCCAAATTAATTACAATTATGCCACTGTTATTTTAATTAATTTAATTAAATTCTAAAAAATATTTAAACACCTTAAAAAATGCATAAAAAATAGTAGAAAATTCAGAAAAATATGGAGATTTTTTCTATGACTTCCTTGTTGACTGTAGATTATTTTTGACCTATTGGTCAAAGTTGTGCATGGTATAATTATTGTTTGACTTAGGCTTGTCTCACATGTACTCATATTTGATACATTCTACCATTTTGTTCATAAAATGCACATGCTTGCAAATAAATTCTTGAAAATTTTTGTGGCAATTGTTGACTGGATGATGTTTATTTCCATATAAATTTCATGAATTTTTGATGCCTGGTCATTGAGCAGCAAATTCTGGAACTTAGGTGTGACAATTTGTGTCACACCTCATTATGTCAACTTGCTGGATTTTTTGAGTGACCTATACTTGTTAGAATAATATGAAATTTTGCATGATGTTTCATTAACATGTTGAGATGCTATGTGAATTTTTGTAGAATTTTATGTGGTATTTTCAAATTGATTGTGATTTTTCATTTCTGTTGGTCAAATATGCAAGTCCATGTGGTACATGTTTGTAATTTTGATGTGAAATGCTAATGTGGTATTGGATGATCATGAAATTTGATATGCTTGTAATAGACACATGTTAGAACATCCTTGTTTTGGTCTCATCCATTTCTTTATTGTTTTCATTGAGTTATGAATTTTTGAAGTGAGTTCATGTGTTGATGTTGTGATTTGGAGCCTATAATTGTGACTGTTTTTGTTGATTTTCATTGACATGATTCCATTTGCCCAAATGAGCTCAAATTTGACATGGTAGACCTTTATTATCCCCTGTTTAGGTGTAATTAATTTGAGAATTTTTGGATTTGTTTTGATGTGGATTTGAATGCAATAGTTCTGTTTGTATGCTTGGTGCCTCATTTGGACTAGTTTGCCTTATTTTGTGCATAGCATGAGTATGATGAATGATATAAACATGAGACCAATGATGTTTGCTCTTGTTTGACTTTAATTTGAGATTGGTTTGTGAATGCCTTGCTGTTTAAGGATTTTTTCTTGCTTTGGACCCTAGGCTTGGCCTAGTGGTCTAGTTGCTAATGTTTGCTTGATTTTTCAGGGTCAAAGGCATAATGCACATGGAGAATGATCCAAATCAATTTTAATTGATGTTGTTGATGTTTGTACACTAACATAACATTGTTTTGTAGGTTTTGAAGCTTGGGCTTAAGCTTTGAGCTTGCTTTGTTGTGCATTGCTTTGTATAGATTAACTGATTGAACTTTTGCTGTTTAGTTTGTCTGTCTGGGTACTAACTGTGTCGATTGTTTCCAGGTACTTTTAGTTGCTCAGTTCCTTGTGAACTTTTGCTTTGCTTTGCTTAAGCAACTTGCATAGAGGTATAACTTCCTAACTTCATGTAGTCTGGAGACCCGGCTGTTACCGGGCCGGGCAAATAAATGTCTGAAGTCCTCCTTAAGAGGCAATGATTGTGGTTGTTTATTTTTAAGCCCAAGCAGGTGAAAGTCCTTTAAATAAGGCAATTGGTGGAAGGTAGGGGTATGCAGCCTACCCCCCACTATTCAGTTGAGTCTTCTCCTTGCTCCCATTACATGGTTGTAGCATTGAGATCAAAAGCCCAAGATCCGTTGTGTCAGAGTCATCGAGTATAAAAGGGTTCCCCTATTCTGGATCCATGCTCATTTGTCAGCTCTCCCTGGTTAGGGATAAGAGCTGTGAGGTCTGATCCTCACTTCATCCTTTCATCTGCTTCACCTTAGCCTCGTAATGGCAAGGTTAAGAGCAAAACCAGCCTGTACAGACGACTTGCTTAGGCAGTCAAACCTGATTGATTGAGCCCCCTTGTTTGGCTATAGCGTGTGCTCTGTGAATCTCTGATTGATATGCTTGTTTGAGATGCCTGTTCTCATTTGATATGTGATTGTATGCTTGTGTGCTAGCTTCTTCCTGGTTAGGATAGGCTTGTTTATGCAAGTAGGATAGAAAACCGAACTTAGGGTGACTTTGCATGACAACATTAGGCTCGAGTCTCAGCTCCCTAGTGTCGTGTTTTCCCCTCGGTTTCTGGTTAGCAATTTAGTCCCTTTCAGGGGAACTACATCGCCCTGATCCTCGTTCCAGACGAGGTATGTAGGCAGGTGGTCGTGCGAGACCACTCCGGGCAACCTTTTTCTTTTTTGCGTGCGTTTACTTGTTATCTGACTGTGCTGTTTGGTGTTTCGGGTTCGGATGCCGACGTAAGCCCAGTGATTGGCTGTCGGGCTCCACGTTTGCCCTTTTGAGTGTGTTTTGGGTTCGGATGCCGACGTAAGCCCAGTGATTGGCTGTCGGGCTTCACGTTTGCCCTTTTGAGTGTGTTTTGGTTCGGATGCCGACGTAATTCCATCCAGTGGATGTCGGGCTCCATGTTTGCCACCCTTGTGTGTTTAACTGTTTTGTGTTGTTTGGCGTGCGTAAGCCGAACTACAGTGGCTCTGATTCTTGTTCCAGACAAGATATGTAGGCATAAGGTGCGATACCTTATCGAGCTCGTTCCTCTTAACCCCACCTGCGTTCCCCGTGTGTGTGTGTGATGTTTAGCAACCTATTCTTTATTCTAGGACGTGGATCCCGTCGAGTACGACGGACGTGAGGGGTGCTAATACCTTCCCCTCGCGTAACCGACTCCCTTACCCTTTCTCTCTGGTCGCGAGACCATGTCTTTCCAGGTTTTTCTGAGCGTTTCCTTTCCCTATCTTGGGATAAATAACGCGCAGTGGCGGCTCTGTGTGTGTTTTTTATTTGAGTCTCGCCGGTTGATTTTTCGCAGGATGCGACACATGGCTGTCTTGTCTCCTGCATGTTGAACAAGTCACTTGTTGATGGCTTGCATGACTGACACATCATCTCTGACTATCTTACATGTCCGACACGTGGCTGTCTTGTCTCCTGCATGCTGATGACTAACTTCTTGATAGCTTGCATGGTTGACACATCATCTCAGACTATCTTGCATGACTGACACATCATCTCTGACTATCTTACATGTCCGACATGTGGCTGTCTTGTCTCCTGCATGCTGAAGAGTCACTTCTTGATAGCTTGCATGGTTGACACATCAACTCAGACTATCTTGCATGACTGACACGTCATCTCAGAACTAGCTTGCATGATTGACACGTGGCTGTCTTGTCTCCTGCATGCTGAAGAGTCACTTCTTGATAGCTTGCATGGTTGACACATCAACTCAGACTATATTGCATGACTGACACATCATCTCAGAACTAGCTTGCATGTTTGACACATCATCTCAGACTAGCTTGCATGTCCGACACATCATCTCAGAACTAGCTAGCATGTGAGACACTGATACCATCTATTTAAGTGTCTTACTATCAACATCCAAGACACTTCACTCACATTCATATGCAGTAGGAAAATAGTTTTCATCTCCACAATGTCATCTTCATCATTATACAGTGTCAACGTTCACTGCAACGGTGAAACTTTTGAGTCTGAGCTTCATGGTTTTTATTTTCGAAACACTGATACCATTAGAATCACGATCAAGAGAAATGCAACCTTTTTGCATTTGAAAAAAAGAATACAATCCTTTATAGGATCGGGTATTTTGTGTCAAAGATCACATATCAAAATCCAATATTTTTTTAGAATGGTCAATGCCAGTTTTCCCCCTTAAGGTACGAGACGATGAAGATGTTGAATACATGTTTGTTAGTCATGAACATTCAGGAAACAATTGTATCGAGTTGTACATTACTCTACAACCATGTATACCATCTCAACAGTCTCAACTAACCGATCAGGATGAAGCTGGTGAAGATGATGTAGATGATGCACAATGGTCAGATGAACTCAACCCAGAAGCAGAAGTAGAAGTCGACGTTGTTGATGAAGAAGAAGAGGAGACCGAGATACAGGTTGATCACATGCTGAACAACGACGATGAAGATGATGATCAACCACCACCAATACCTCCTAGTCATGTCTACAATCCGCCTCAACATATGACAAATATGGATCTTCACGACGATGAAACATCTGACAGTGTCTTCTATAATCCGTATCCGAGACCAGTAGGCGAATTAAAGGTGGGAGACATGTTTCGTACCAAAGAAGAATGTGTTTTGGCAATCAAAAAATTCCACATGAACAACTTTGCTGACTTTACAGTGAAACGCACTGATTCTAGAAGGTATGTTATCGAATGTCGTAATATGCTTTGTAAGTTTCGTTTGGCTGCGTCTTACAAGAAGAAAAATGACTCTTGGGAGATTGCTTCAATAGACCCACCGCACAGTTGCGTTGCAACTAACGTTGAACAAGATCACCGTAAACTGAGCACAACTTTGATATGTCAAGACATTCTGCCATTGGGAAATAAAGACCCTTCAGTGAAGGTGAGTATAATTATATCCCATATCCGAACAACATATAATTATACTCCATCTTACAAGAAAGCATGGATTGCGAGGACAAAGGCTGTTGAACAGGTTTTCGGCAACTGGGAGGATTCATTCAAGGAATTGCCACGGTTTTTATGGGCAATAAAAACATATGTCCCAGGAACTATGGAAATTATGGAGACAGTGCCAGCAATGATGCTAGACGGAACCTGTGCTACAGGTAATAGAATATTTCACTGTCTCTTTTGGGCATTTGACCCGTGCATCAAAGGTTTCGCTTTCTGCAAACCTATTATTCAAATTGATGGCACTTGGTTATACGGAAAATACAAGGGTACTTTGCTCATGGCGGTTGCACAAGACGGTAACAACAATGTCTTTCCCATTGCCTTTGCTCTTGTTGAAGGTGAAACGGCTGGTGGATGAGGTTTCTTTCTTCGACATCTCAGAACGCATGTGGCTCCACAAGCCAATCTATGTTTGATTTCTGATAGACATGCTGCCATTGAGAGTGCCTACAACAACCATGACAACGGATGGCATGATCCTCCTTCTACACATGTCTACTGTATCAGACACATTGCACAAAACTTCATGCGTGCTATAAAAGATAAGAATCTTCGCAAGAAGGTGGTGAATGTTGGGTATGCTTTAACTCAACCGTCATTTCAATATTATCGTGATGAAATTAGACTGTCTAATGAAGACGCAGGGAGATGGATAAATAACATACCAGTAGAGCAGTGGACAAGAGCATTTGATGGTGGTTGTCGATGGAGCCACATGACAACAAACATTGTGGAATGCATGAACGGGGTTTTCAAAGGAATTCGAAATCTGCCGATAACTGTCTTGGTAAGATCAACCTATTATAGGTTGACTTCTATGTTCGCAACCAGAGGTGAAAGATGGAGTGCAGTGTTAATGTCCGGACAAGTATTCAGTGAGTGTTGCATGAAGGTCATGAAAGAGGAGAGCATCAAAGCTACGACACACCCTGTAACAGTCTTTGACCGTCATAGACAAACTTTCAGCGTCCAGGAAACAATGGGCAACAACGAGGGGAGACCAAATTTAGCCTACGCTGTTAGACTACACAGAAGTTGGTGCGATTGTGGAAAATTTCAGGCCTTCCGCACACCTTGCTCACATGTCATTGCAGCATGCGCTTATACTCGTCAAGATGCTTACAACCATTTATCTGATGTGTACAAGGCCAACACCATCATGAATGTATATAGTCAAAGCTTCTCAGTACTACCAATGGGGGATTACTGGCCTCCATATGAAGGAGATATTGTTTGACACAACGAAGAGTTGCGTAGAGGGAAGAAAGGAAGGCTAAACAACACACGTATCATAACAGAGATGGATTCCACAGATAAAATGATAAGATTATGTAGTATCTGTCGTCAACCAGGACACAACAAAAACAACTGTCCCAATCAAGGAGCATCATCTAGATCTTAAGCTTTTTGTAACATTGTATTTCTGTAACAATCAATCATTATATATCATTAAGTTCTTGTTACAACGAGTTTCATAACAAACATCAGTACAAAACATCTGAAAACATAAATAATTCTAACTGATTACAACAATCAAATTAATGTCGTCTCGACCGAACATCATTTCCCTAGCATCCTTATCAGTCTTCATTCGCACCCAACCAAAGATACTGTCAAGTCTCTCAATACTTCTTATTTTTTTTCCCTTTTGGTATTTTCCCGTCTAACCATCGAACCAACTCCCTCTTCAGTTGATCGAACGTGGTGATGTTCCAAAACAACATCAGCATTTGAGGTTTGTCTCTCGCATAAATCACCTTACCGTATCGGCGACGAACACCAAACATGATAGCCAAATGATTATATGAGTTGTGGAACAATTGGTCACACAACGCATCTATTTATAAGACAAAAAAGGCATTTTATGAGGGAGTCGCCAATTTAATTGGCGACTCCTCTTAAAACCTACACATAGGCGCCAATTGGATTGGCTAGGGCACCTGCCCTAGCCAATCCAATTGGCGCCTCCATTAAAGTTTTAAGAAGAATCGCCATATGAACAACTTTCATGTTCATCAAAAATCCATTTGAAACTTGGAAGCTCATCATTCATTTCAAAACATTATAGGTCATTTTGACAGAAACCCTAATTTTGGGTCAACTTTGCCAGGACCTAACTCACTCATTTTTAATTATTTTGAGGTGGGACCAAGTGCACTGGAAAATTTGAGATGTCTACTTCAATTGTTATGTTGGACAAAATTTCATAATTCTAAAAGAAACACATGTGATAATACAAAACATTATAGGTCATATAATAGTTGAAAAAATCAGAAGTCCAACTTCAACTGCCCATAACTTTCTCATAAAAAATCCAAATGATGCAAAATGTATGTCCAAATTCATTGTCTTGAAAAGATCTACAACTTTCATGTTGGAGGTTTTGTCATTTGAGGCTTTTTTAAGAGAGTAGCCAATTGAATTGGCGCCTCCATTCAATTTTTAAGAGGAGTCGCCAATTCAATTGGCGCCTCCTCCTAAAAGTAGGGTACTTTGGGAATTTTTCTGAAACCTGAGATATTTTGGATTTTTTTTAAAAAAATTGGGTTATCTCGGTAAAAAAACCTATTTACTCATCAGTAGAAAAACAGTTATTAGCATCGGTCATAAATTAGCACTAACAACAATTCAACATGAGTGTTAACAACAATTCGACATGAGTGTTAAGTCGTGTTTAAAATGCTTAAAAACAATCGACTCTAAGCTAGCCTCGGCCAAGCCAATTTGAAAATAGATGTTATCCCTTAGACCAATTATACTTTATTCAATTGACAAAAATTCAACAAAATCTTGTAGTGTCAACCTTCCGACGCTAAATTACAAAAATAATTTTGTACTTAATTATGCCTTATTTTGTACCACTTAGGCCTACAATTAATAAAATAATTATGCACATAATTATGCCCTGTTTTGACCCCCCAGGTCCTACAATTAATAAATCATTTTGCACTTAATTATGCACTATTTTGCAAATGATAAATCTAATTATATATTTTTTTTACATCTAACAATAATTAAATATGATAACACATAAATTCAAAAGTAAAAAGATATAATGCAATAACATTATATGCATGTTTTTATTGATAGTTATCCTAATATTACAAACTAAAATAAAACTACAAAATAATTAGTCATAGCTACAAGATATACGGCTTTACCTTAGTTAGATTTGTAGTTCCTTTGTCACTGTCAACTCTCTTAGTTATCTCTTGTCATAAAATATAAAATGTATTTTAGGTTATCCATATCAACACCGACCAATATGAGAAACTACATCCTTATAGAATCTTTTTAGCACACAGAGTCATCCTACCGCAAGTACAAAATATTCAAGACTCAAGTGCATCAAAGGACTCTCCACAATTCACTCCTAACTAATAGAAAATTAGTTATTTTTTCCTACTATATATAGATATGGCGTCAATTTAGGCAATAAATTTTAAATTCAATTTCAATTCACTCTTATCTCTCACATACTGACTTGAGCATTAGATGATAACCATGCAGGAAAGCCCCCTCTTCGTCGCACCGGAAGCTAAGATCCACAGTTACTACTAATCCTTAATTCATTTCTGGTTCCAGAATACAACAGTGGCTCTGTCTGTGAGAATCGACTTCTGATTCCTGCATTTTCCACAATTTCACATTCGCTCTTCAGCTCACTAGTTTGCAACCTCACCGGGCTACCAAATCAAGATCCTTCGAGATCGAATACAAAGATACATCACATTCGATCGGGTTATGCATCCTCTCAATTCTTATTTCCTAATTTCTAGATCTATGACTCATACACTTCCAAGTCATGGATGGATCTAAATCCACTCGCTTCGTCGTCGAGTGAGAAGCCTTTGTCGTTGTTGCGCCATGTTTCAAGTAACGGTTAATGAATCACCTCTACCTCCTCCACAAAACATTGCAAATCCAGAAGAAGAAGTTTAGTTACATCCAAATCTAATCCAGATTCCTCAGATAGCTGGATCTATCCAAATTACTTCGATCATTCCTTCGATTCCACCCCAGGTCTCACAACCTGAAGCCTTACTTGACTTTCAGCTATAATGAGCTAACTTTGGATTGTAAGGCTTTAATGAGATGTTGAACAACATGTATAACATCGTTTGGCAACAAAGCTTACAAACAATGGAAGAAAAGTTGTTTCACCTTGAAGAAAAGCCTCCACAATCCACCTCAGCGAGGGAATACCGTCCAAGAGGTTGTATCCATAAGGACTTGCACTATTGATCCAGAGCCAACCTATACGAAGAAAGATGGAGCTCTTAAATCAAAAATCAAGTATCTAATTTGCACCAAGATTTTGGAAAAAAAAAACAAATTCCATGGAGATGTCTCCCAAGCTAGGTGAGTACGATGAAAAGGGAGATTCAAAAAAGCATGTGTAACTCGTCAATGATCGACTGAGTTGTTTTAGTGCTGACGAGGTTTCAAAATGTAAGTTGTTTGCCTTAACCATGGTTGTTCTTGCCAAAATATGGTCTATTTATCTTCTGGATGGGAGCATTGAATCATGGGATGATTTCTATGAGCGATTCTTCGTGCACTTTATTGCCCGAAAGAGACAGTCGATGATCGTAACTCTCTTGAGGGGGGTCGTTCAAAGGATTAAAGAGACCTTGGGGTCTTATATTGACTGTTACATGCAAGTTGTTATTGAGATGGAATTAGCAAAAGAATGCCTTAAGTGTTGGATCTTTGACAATGGATTTCTACGCGATCATCCCTTCAAGTTGAAGATCGATAGGAAGAAGGTAAAAACCACCCAAGAGATGTTAAGCATGGCTCAATCTTACATGATCCTAGAGTAGAAACCGAATACACACTTCGATACCGTATATCCACTAACACTAGCTCTAGCCACCCATCCGGGAGGGAACCTCGTCGACAAAAGGACGACTCTAACTGAGGTATTGAGGTCCAATAGGATAAGTACATGCCATTGAATGTATCTTGGGAGAAGATCTACCTAGAGTGTGACAACACATAATTCATGAAAGGAGGAATCTTACCCCCTTATCCTATCAGAGATACATCTCAGGATGAGAATTTGAGTTATTGCCACTTTCACAAAAGGCACGACAATAACATCGACAATTGTATCTAGTTAAAGGATACCATTGAAGGGATGATCAAGAAGGACCGACTGACCGAGTATGTGAAGGGGGAAAAAAGAGACCAGGAAGATTCTCCTAATGGTAAATCTCTCTCAGAGACTGCAGATGTTGGGACCAGTGGTAAGAGCAAGAAGATCAACAAAGGAAAACACTCATATATCGCCCCCATAATAGGAGGAGTACCCTGGGAAACCCTACCATATAAGGGGATGATGACAGTCGACATAACATAATTTTTATGAAAAAATTAGGATGAAATCAAAAGAATAATGAGTAAAAGTCATGCCAAAGTGTGAAAAATAAACTACAAAAAGGGGAAGAATTGAGACTTAGAAGAATTTTGAAGAAAAAGTGAAGAAATTATGAAGAAATAAGCATTTTCAGCACAATTTACATCATGACGTCTGTCCAGTAGTTTGATCATATATGTAGTTTCGTAACACGGATTGAGATGAAATTTTTAAAAAAGAAAGCTAAAATAGAGATCTAGTCCCTATAAGTCTTACATGCGAGTTGCATATCATAGTGGCGCAATGACGTGCTTTTTTCCGACACTCAAATTTTTCATTTAAAGGTTTTTTTGCCAACTTTTAGAGGGTTCTGAAACTTGGAGATAAAGTGACAACTAGAGATACTCAAGAGGAAAATTTGAGAGAATTAGAGTCATTGGACAACTATTTTTCCATATATTTTAATTATGAAGACTTATCAACTCATGGTATTTGTTAATTTATCAATGAGCAGCTAAGTTTCTCTATATTAGGTCTTTTTGAGATGAACCTTATTTTTACTCTATTGGATCATATGTCTGTTTGAGATTTATTGATTAATTTTATTATTATTATTATCATTATTATTATTATTATTATTATTATTATTATTATTATTATTATTATTATTATTATTATCTTATTTAAATTTTTCTTAATTTTAATGTTTTTTGTTCGTTTACAAGCGCACAAACTGGTCTAGATACGCAGGGATTTCTGATTGTTTATCTATGTATCTGACCTAGGGTAATTTATTTGAATTTATAATTAACTAGAGATAAGTAATTAGAAGTAGTTGCTTCTGAATTAACGCATTTAGAATGCCTAATTTAACTTTGAATATGCCTAAGGAATTAGGGAGTTATCGTATAAATTAGTGAGTTGCACACCAGGGAATTGGGTATAGTGGTCTTGTTAGTTCACGGTGAGATGATAATTTAGTTACAATTTAATAAGTACACAGTTCATCAATAGGTAAATATTTTAGTTGCATTCCTGCTTTGCACTCGAACATTGAGGTCAATGCTCTATTTAAGTGTGAGGGAGGAAAATATTTCCCATTTGTCGCACCTCGAAAAATGAGAACACGACCTAGCGAAGTGCAATCGCACGCTCGCATGATGAATTGAACAGAGTCGTCATCAAACTTTATTTATTCCTAAAAAGGAAATGGGAAATATCGATAAATCCCAAAAAAAGAACGACAATGATTATGGTCATCACAACCAAATCAGGGGTCGGGAGTCGATTACGCAAGAGGAAAGTATTAGCACCCATCATGTCCGTTGTACTCAACGGGAACCATTAGGTTAGTTGTGTGCGTTAGTGTTAGTTTGAAATGTTAGGCTTCTGATAACACTGAAATTTACCGTATTTTCGACTCCGATTTCACATGCATTCTAGAGCAGAGGCAAACTCAGAGCAACTTTGTTTCACTTAGGCATATATTCAGTATTATAAAGTGGTAATCACTTTGCATTGGAGTGTTACCACAATTGTGTGATCGAGTCTGTGATAGAGTCTGTAATCGAGTTTGGAGCACTTTGGAAGGAAGTTAATCCTGCCGCCATTTTCATTTCCGCTTTGCAATTTATTCAACCCTCCGATTGGAGCAGGTTTTTATTACTTGTCTTTATCTTATTTATTTTCCCGCACTCGCTTTACTTTATTTATTTTCTCGCACTCGCTTTACTTTATTTATTTCTCGCACTCGCTTTACTTTATTTATTTCTCGCACTCGCTTTACTTTATTTATTTCTCGCACTCGCTTTAAATTATTTATTTTCTCGCACTCGCTTTAAATTATTTACTTTCCGCACTCGCACTACTTTTATTTACTTTAATGCACTTTTACTTTACCATGTCTGACTAAATCTATAAGGTTAGAATGTAAGGATCGTAATTGAACCGATAATCCGTACAATTGTTAGTAGAATCACTTAAGGGCTATTTTAACTTTCAACTTAAATTTTCCCGCACTTCAATTCCGTTGGGTAAGATCGAAAGCCGTCCAACGTCTTTTTAAACTTAATTGTTTTTAACTATTTCAAAAACAGCGAAAGCGCTTTGTTTAGTTCATTAGGAGATTTTAACATTAAGAAGAAAAGAGATTTTAAAACTATTTTCGGACGCGTTTATAAGTTTAGAGTCTGGTTCGTAAGAACCTCTTTTGGTTAAGAAATCCAGGTTATAATACTTTTCAACTTAGTCAAGATACTATATTTCTTAAAAATAGGTTTACTACTCTAACGCAATGCGCACCTTTTTATAAGTGACAATAAGAGGGTTTGATTAGGGAGTACAACTCGGTTCTGAATACGCGAAAGCGACAGTTCCTGTTAAATTAGTTCTTTTCAAAGTAGGAAACATTGCCCATAAGTAGCTCTATTAGCAAGTACTTAGATTATCAATTGATTATGTGAATTACATTCGACCATGTCTTTATTAATTAATCTTTATTCAACACTTTACTTTTCATTGCACACTCCAAAAACACTTATTTTGATTGCCTTTGATAAACACCATAACAATAGATAACGATAGATTGACACTTGGTCACTGTGGATTCGATAATCTTTTATATTACTCTGACGCGTTCGTATACTTGCGAAACACCGCATCAGCTTCTCAAGTTATTAGGTGGAAAAGGATAATAAGATCAAAATAAAATAGAAGATGTTTTTAGATTTTTTGCAACGAAAGGGACTAAACCTAAGTTTTTATTATTAATGGGCTTGACAAGATTTACAAATCCTGCTCCTACGTATCTCCGGGTGCAATAGAGAACTCAAGAATTATGTAGTTCTGGGTGGAAAATGTTTGATTGTTGGTCGATTTTAACGAAAGCTATATTGTATTAATCGACGAAGAACATTGTTTTACCCAAAACAGATGAGGAGCGGACGTATACCACACATCGAATGGATTTACGAATCAACATTCGAAAAAATGTCACTTATCTCATCTCAACAATTATGGACGAAGCATTGCTTTACATCACTTTAAGACAAGATTTCTTTCGTTTATGAAAAGGTTTTCCTGATCGCTCGCACTGCGGAGAAAAAAGAGTTTGATTGGTTGAATGTATATTTGGGCTTGAAAGACGAGTATTTATGACTTGCAAGCTCTTACAACTTGGGTCTAATACTCGGGACTACATCTGGACCTTTCACCCAGACAAACTTTTTCTTCCAATTTTAATTATGAAAATGGTTTAAATATTTACAAATATTTTGAAGAGAAGACGAATACATATGACTTACAAGCTCTTACAATTTTGGCCTAATATTCGGGATTACGACTGGATAGTCCATCCAGGGTAATCCTTTTCTTCAGATTTTATTGAGAAAAGATTTGAATATTGGAGTGTTTTGGAGGAAAAACCGAACACTTATGGCTTACAAACTCTTACAACTTGGGCCTAATATTCGGGATTACGACTGATTATTTCATCCAAGTAATCTTTTTCTTCAAATTCACTTATGAAAATGATTTGAATATTGGAGCGTTTGGAAGAGAAGACAAATACATAGGGCTTACAAGCTCTTACAACTTAAACCTAATATTCAGGATTACGACTGGATATTTCATCCATGGTAATCTTTTTCTTCAGATTTTATTTAAGAAAATGGTCTGAAATTATATTAAAAATGATTTTGAAAATAGTTTGAAGTTAGTTAATCAATGGTGAAATATTAATATGATTACTTACATGTATGAAATGGACGTGGATTGATGTTAATTGTTTAAATACATTGAATTTGACTAAACAGAAAAATATAAGTAATCCACTTAGCAAAAAACAAAAAATTAATCAAAATTATAATCAACTAATCAATTCAAAATCTAACCAATTAATCAACTATTAATTTAAATAATTATTATAAAGTAATTTCTAGTGATGCAAAGAGCAATGAGTCTAGAAGCCCAATCTAAAACTTCAACACTCATTTAAACCTAAATAAAAAACATATAATAAAACTACATAGAAAATAAATAAAATAATAAGTAATAATAATAGAAGTAACAATTAAAAATAAAATCTGAAATGAATTAGTATAACAGAACCATGTTGTAAAGTCACTTAACATATCAATTAATGCAAACATAAATATTTAACTAATTGACTGTTCAACTTTATTACACCATTTTGTTATTATTATTTTTTAGAAAGAAGAAAAGAAAAGAAAAAAAAAAAAAAATAATAGTGAACTTTATCTCATGTTACCGTCACAAAACAACTTCCTCCTCATGAAAAAGAAAATTACTCAGACCCTTAAATCCACCATATTATCTCCCTATTCAAAGCTAAGTCAATAAAGATCCACTTAAAATAAAATATTCTTCATATTTAAAGAGAAGATCACAACTTAAAACAATCAAAATTTTCATAATCATGAACCAAAAATAAGAAAACAAAAGGAGAAAGAAAAGCTATTGTGTTCTCGTCGGTGTTGGGTAGAAAGTGGTGAATCCGAAAGAGGTGGTGGAAGAAACAAGGTGGTTGGCTGGAGCTCGCTTCGTCGATGGTTGTGTTTTGTTGTAGGAAAGAAATAGTGTATTCTACGTTCTTGGATCTGTGAAGCGAATAAGAAGACGGTTCATATGTTTCTTTTGCAAAGGTCTCAGCTAAACCACTCTTTCTTATTTTTTAAAATATTTTTTATTGCCTTTTAAGAATGAGAGAAAGAGGAAGTATATAGCTATGCTACTTTTTCTTTCTGAAAGAAATCTTGATGAGCATTAACAAATAAAATGGGGAGCTTTGTGTTATACAAGTGGATATCCATGTTACTGCATATGGAGAAAACCTTCTCTCCTTTTTCTTTTTTGCTTTTGTGCAGTTTTAATTTTATTTTGAGTATTGAAATAGAGGGTATCTTTTTGTGATTGGGTGAGCGCCGCAGATCGAATGATATGGATGTGTTCAAATGGGATCCCCCCTCATTTTCCACAACAGTGCCATTATATAGGATACTATTAGGGTTGCTTATTTTTATCAAATGTCCAATATGTCCTTAAAGAGTATTTTTAGTGTAAAGTGAATTGTAAGATAATTAAATTAAATAAAATAAAACTGCACTAAATAATCACAATTAAATTGAAACTAAAATTATAAGAAATTCTAATTAACTATTACAAATATTTTGACAAAGAAATAAAAATAGAAGGACTTAAAATGAATAAAAATCGGATGTAAAAATGCTCAGAAAATTAAATTGAATGCACCAAAATGATCAGCACAAAATAAACAACTTGGAAACATACAGGGTTTGATCAAATTTTGAAATAAAAAATGATCGATTAAAAAGGCTTAGACTGTTTAAAATACGACTGATAAAGTAGCCGAAAAAATAAAACGAGCACGTCAGATTAAACTACACAAACCGTAGATTAATAAAACTAACGTTTGCAAGCTCGATCTTGAAATTCTTGCCCGCTAATTTCACATACATTTGAAAAATAATTCAACCGATTTTCCTATAGATACGAAAAAATTATTTCGACTGACACTCTAGGCATTATGCGGTATGGAATTCATGTTATGTTATGCAGATATACAACAACTATGATGAATGTACGTAATCGGTGATTCATGGTCAAAATCAGGGTGTGACAGTTGCCCCTATTTAAGTATCTTCAACCAGAGAAGATTAAGCAGTACACTCTTCATATAATCATAGTGGAAGATTATTAAATACTAAGAAGACCCGAATTTTGACCATGCATGCACATGGCATGATATGTGTAGAGGGGTATTTGTTACCATTAGAGATATTGACTAAATCTAAGATAAACCATACAAGTCGAGTCGCCACCGCACTTCTATTTATCCAAAGGAATGGTTAGAAAGCGAACAAAAACTAAAAGTTTTATCGAATAAAAAACTAGTAAAAATGTCAGAGATCTGGGTAAGGGGGTTGGTTATGCAATGGGAAGGTTTTAAGCACCCAAAACATCCTAGGTACTCCTAGGGAGCCCTTTTCATACTTGTTGTAAGGTTGGTATTTTGTGAAAGTTTGTTTGTGCAAACATGATTGAAGAGATGAGAAGAGAATATACAAGTTATTTACATTTTGTGTTTGGATGGATAAACCCATTGCCTACGTACCATCTTAAAAAAGATTAGGATCAAAACCTCGTAGTTCGGGGTAAAAATCTCAAAATGAGTGGATGGATTGATTGGTCCAAAAGCCTTAAGGTCTTTTGTTATCCAAGGGAGAAAACTCAAACTAAAACCACAAGTCCACCATGTGAGGATAGCTTCAACATGCTAGTGAGGGGTTAACCCTATAATAAGCATGGAAGACTCATTGTCCATCACTAAGGATATAGATGAGTATTACATCTACCTCAAGGATAACTCAAACCTAATAACTAAAGGTTATGAAAAATTAGATTAAGAAAGTGGATATTGAAACCACAAAAGTATTTGAATGAGTGGTATTTACCAATGAAAAGTATTTACAAAATATGGTCAAAGTTGATTTAAAGGTTCAATTTAAAATAAGTGTTATGAAAAGAAAGTTTGAAAATCAAAAGCATAAGGCTTAGGTTTCTAATGTTTGAAAGAAGTGTTAAATGTTTGCACAAAAGTTTTGGCTTGGGTTAGAGTGGAGGGAAGAAGAAGAATGGCTAAAGTCCTAAGCATACAAGAGATAAGGGATAAGTAACAAGACCACAAATGGAGTTCCTCTCTTGAGATCATATTGATGATCCAAGTAGCTCCCATCCTTTGGAATATGCAAGCAAAATAATAGTAAGCTCAAGCAATCAACAATCAATTTAGCTCTTGGAAAGTTCCTCAATGGCTCTTAGATCGCTCTCTCTTAGAAGCTCATGGCAATGGTTCCTCACTTAGGCTCAAGGTTGGAATCCCTAGAACAAGAACACACACGTTAAAAAAGTTCCATCAAACAATCAAGAATGAACAAGAAGGAGTTTTAGAGATTGGTCCTTTCAAAGTTCTCTTCAACATTTATAGCATTCTAAAGGCCCAATGCCTAGTTGCTCTTTGACTTTTATAACACTCTAAAGGCCCAATGCCTAGTTGCTCTTTGACTCCAAATTTGCATAGGGAAAGTCCTAGAGTTTAAGTCCATTTGTCCATTTCTTTGCATTTGGTCCACAACAATCAAAACACAACACAAGCCCAATAGTATATACACAATTATATGCTCAAGTGAGCAAAAGGAAAATTGCATTAACATAAACATGTGCTCAAGGGAGCAAAGGAAAAAAGCAAATGAATAATATGTACAAGAATAGTAAATTGCATAAAAGTAAAGTGCAATAAGTAAATGTTAATGGTTATTGGTTAGTGTTAGTAGTTAGGGTGCCATAAGGAAAATTTAGCACTATGTTAAGCAATCGTAATTGGACTTATGTAGAAGTCACAACTATCTGAGTCCGGTCAATAATAATGTAGGCAACAACACAAGGTAGAAGTCTTGATTAGTGAACCAGGTTCCAACAACTTACCATGCCAAAAAGAGGAAGAGAAATGATCTTGTATTGGTTTAAGTCCTTTGCATGATTTAGAAGGCAACCTATCTTTAATGCAAAGCCGTTCACTTCATCATTTGATCAAGATGAATTAGATTTGAATCAAGGAAGATTAAACCTCCCTAATCAATGTTAACTTATCAACCTTTAACTCATTGATCAAAAAGAAAAAAAGAAGAAGATGGAGAAGATGGATAATGGAAATAAAGAACATAAGGTGCATTAAGTAAAATGGAATGTACCAATCCATAAATGTTAACCAAAGATAGGGAAGATCAAGGTCAAACCATAAAAATCAGAAATGAGATGAAGATTGGAAGTCAAGAAATAAACAAAATATTTTGGCATTTTTAATATTGGAAAGTAAACTTGAATTAAAATATTAAAGAAAGGTCAAACTTCAAATTCACTTCAAATCAACTTTAAAAAGTCCAAGTGAATTATCCCAAGTTCAACAAGGTCAAACAAAGTTTGACAAAAAATTTCAGCATTTTTAAAAGTCAGAAACTATTTTTAATCAATTAAAAATGAAGAAAAACAACCTAATTGAACTAAAATTTCAAATAAATCTCAAATCAATTAATAAATTGATGAGAATATTTTTCATAGATCTATCATCATTCAAAGAGGTTGAGAAAATATTTTTGTATTTTTTGAATATAAAAAACATTTTTAAAATGAATTAAAAATAACCAGAAAAGAGAAAATTCACAAAAAATATCAAATGATAAAATAAAAAATATTAAAAATCATTTTTAGAAACTAGAATTAAAAAGAGAAATAATGCAATTGGTCCCATATTTTTTGGACCAATAATAAAAGAGATATGAATTTTTGAAATAAAAGGAAATAAAGAAAATAAAATCAGAAATAAGAAAATACGAAAAAAGGAGAGGCGTTGGATGGATCCTCATTAATTGACGTGGAGGATCTAATGGTCCTGAGCTACGCGCGCACCATAGTCCCAGGTCAATGAGAAACGCAATGCATTAAATAAAGTCATAACATCCAAGCGCCAGGATTCAAACTGGAAAAGAGATCCAAGGGCTCACATTCAATCTGGCAATGAGACGGTGGCCAAAGTTGCATTTTCCGGTGAGCTTGCATTTTCCGGTGAGCTTGCATTTTCCGGCCAAAGTTGCAGGTCATAAAACCTCAACCAAAAGGGACGATCCTCATATCATTGGAAAGTTGGGGTGATGTACATCACCCCTGTACCATTGGATTCTCCTCTAGATCCTCATAGAGAGAGAAATCAGATAGAGAAAATCATGGTATTCATACTGAACTTCATTGATTTGTAAAATTAAGGTCACAAACAAGTTGCCTCTGTTGAGAGGACTTCAGTCAAGCATAGAGACACAAGGAACAAGCAATAATTAGGGAGTTTCGATGGAAAAAATTTTGAACATCAACCTTCAAAATGCAGATCTATGGAGCACGATCCTTCAACACTCTTGCTTGCAACTTGCTCTAGAAGTGGAGAGGAGATGAGGCCAAGGAATTATAGGTCTGAAAATCAACCAAGGTAGTTGAAATTCAGATTTGAATTTTTAAGAAGAAAGCGAAAATTCCTTTAAGTATGGCTTGGAGTAATTTCTGCAAAGTTTCAGGTTGATTCCAGGATGATCTATGAATGAGGCAAGGCATGTATTTATAGCTGAAATGGATGCAAGCAAGTGAGGAGCTCGTGTGTGCATGAAGTTGGGTCCTCCATGCATGGGCCTGTACAGGCGCATGTGAGGCCTAAAATCAAGTACAAATGCAAGCTGATATCATACTAAATTGAAGTGGACGTGCATTCTGAGTTGCAATGGCTTGTGCATGGAGATTTAACATGAAATGCATAATTGGTCATAAAGCTTCAAGTCTTCGAAAGTCCCCTTTGCAAAATCCAAACATAGGCATGTGGATAATGGTTGGAAAGGTCTTGACATAAGGAACAAATGTTATGTTGAGCAAAAACTAATTTGGAGTGTGGAAATTTATGAAAATAGGCCATGAAGTTCAATGCACAAAATATGCCCTTTGAGAATTTTGTCAAAATGAACCAACTTCAAGCCCTTATGTTTTGATCATGCAAGCTTCAAATGGAAATTTGTAGATATTTTCAAGACACTCAATTTGGACTTAAATTTTGCATCGTTTGGATTTTTAATGAAGAAGTTATGGGCACTTGAAGTTGGACTTTTTTCCATTTCAATGCATTTGGCCCAAAGTGACCTATAATGTTTTGCATTATCACATGTATTTCTTTTAAGATTTTGAAATTTTACTCAACATAACATTTGAAGTAGACACAGTACGCTTTCCGATGCATTTGGTCCCACCTCAAAATCATGAAAGATGAGTGAGTTATGTTCTTGGGAAGTTGACCCAAAATTAGGGTTTCAGTCAAAATGACCTATAATGTCTTGGAATGGAATATGATCTTCCAAGCTTCAAATCAAGTTTTGATGAACATGAAAGTTGTTCATATTGTCCTTAAGAACATTTTTTCTCTTGGTATCATCTCCATTTGACCAACACATAAAGCGTTAGGTCTCATTGCATTTCAAAACAGTCAGATGAATTGACTAACCAACTTCTCAAGTCCATGCCTCAAATCTTGATGACTTGATGATTGAGGGCACTCAAATAAGTTCGAATATGCATGTAATAGTGGATTAAAGAACTTCCCTTGATTGTATTTGACCATGGGCTGAGGTTGCTTCATGAGCAAGGCATTATTGATGATCAGATGGACTAGGGTTTCCTTGGGAAAAAAACCTCAAGCCCCTTGACTTGCTTCGATCAAAATGATGAATTGAGATACTAGGGAGGCATATTTGATGGATGAGAGCTTTGGGAACCATTGCGATGCTTGCTTTCATCTTCTCTTGGCCTTATCATTGCACATAGGATCTCCTAGAAGCTTTTGACCTTGTGACTGCTTAAGCTACAAACAAAAGATGTTAGTGACATATTTTTGTGCTTTTAGTTAGTAAATAAAATGAGAAAAACAATGATATACAATTCAAGCATGCTTGGTGATCTCAAACCACTCACAAGAGGTCCCACCCAAAGGCAAAGGGAACCCAGATGCTCATGATCCTTGAGGCTTTGCAAATGCAATGTTATGATGCCATGAGGGATCTTAGGGCCAAAATTGGGGTCTTACAATATGATATATTATACATGGGTGCGAGACTCTTTTTTTTATGATGATTTTAATCTGTTATAGATATGATAAACTCTAGCAAAAAAATTATGATGGATGATAGACAAACTTGTGGGGAATGATGGAAATATAGGGTAAAGGTGGTCCACGGAAAACAAAAAATGGGGAATATGCAAAGAGATTTTAAACACAGGTTCATACATGACCTGACAACACCGAAATATTCATGGAATTTTCAACAACAGGTTCGAACATGACCTGCCAACACTTGACTATTCAAAGAGTGCTCAATTAACATGTTCAAACATGACCTGATAGCATTAGGGCACATATAAAGTGTAATACCCCAATTTTGACCCTAAGATCCCTCATGCAATTTCATCATAATCATTAGCATAGGGATCATACCTTGGCATCCTCCTTACCCCTCTTTCATTGGGTTTGTTTTGGGAGAGACCACCAAGCACTATGTGATTGTATCATACTTGTATATTATCATTTTACTAACCAAAATACCAAAATATGTCTTTGCATTTGCCTAACTCTTTTATAGGTAGGGCATGATCACCATTGATTTATCAAGTTCATATCTAGGGTTTGAGACCCTCATGACAAAGACCACAACCATGAATTGATTCAAGAATGTTTATGAACATCATATATGAGTTCCATTGATTACTACATTTTATATTGATCATGTTTTCTTCAAGAATTTGGAGGTGATTTGCCTTGGAAAACCTAGTTTCACTGGGTATCTTGAGCAACTTCTCCAACAAGCTATCTCACCAATTGATCAAATTTCTCAAGGGACACTTCAAAATTCATCATCTTATGCATATATGATCTACAATGAGCCAAGAAAGTCCAAAGAATTGAAGGTTAGCAAGTTGGTTGATGGTGGTTGGCTAGATGAATTCATCTGATCAAAATTGGGTCTCCCTAGACCTTATATCCTATAATTTCCACCATATGAAAATTATTCCAAGGGAAACATTACTCTAAATTATATTCCAAACAACTTTCATGTTGAGACCTAGAGCTAGTTTTGCTTGGAAAATCATTTTCTGTGTTGAAACATTATAGGTCATTTTGTCTAAACCCTAATTTGAAAGTCAACTTCCCAAGACCATAACTTTCTCAATTTTTATGAGATGAAACATTTAAAAGTTTAACAATCAAATTCAAGATGTCTACTTCAACTTTTATGTTTGGAGTGAAAGCAAATTCAACATTTATGAGCATGTGATATGAGGATACATTATAGGTCATTTTTGACCTATACCATTGAACAAGATATTTTTCCAAACTTTAAAATGCATAACTCTATCATTCTAAATCCAAATGACATGAAATTTGTGACCAATTTTAAGTTCTTTGAAAGAGCTACAACTTTAATGAAGACACTTTTCTCATATGAAGCTCACATAAAAAGTTAAGCAAGGTGGAACATGTTGAAATTTCCAAAGCTCCAAATGAAAAAGTGTTCAACAACAACCTTGTTCCCCTTGATCCAAGCTTTCTAAAGAACCTAAGTTCATGCATTTTGGACAAAGATTGCTAGGTCTGCGCATGGCTTTAACAGGGCTGCATCATTGGAAAGAATCAATTGTACAAACTTCAGTTCACAATGCCTTGCCACTCAAGCTTCATTCAGACTTCAATTTGAATCATTTTTGGACCTTAATGCATTGCATCATGGGCCTGTACATGCCCAAGCACTCGTGCCATCCACATTGCCAATTTTGGACAGATTTTGAAGTGTGCAAATATCATTCCCTTTGGCTATAAATAGAAGGCTTATGAGCTCATTTGAATCACACTTTGCGCGCCAGCTTTGCCCCCCATTGAAACCCTCTCATTCTAAAGGAAAACCTGAGAAACTTCAATTTGAAATTTGAGTTTGAATCTCAACTGTTGGAGATTCAAGAACTCCAGAATCCACAACCTTGCAACCTCTCCAATCACTTCCTATTAGCTTCTCAAGTGTGATCAGATCATGTTTGAAGCAAGCAACATCAAGAACTGTATAACATTGAAGGTAATTCTCAGAAAACTTCATCTCTTCGATTCTCACTTGATTCTACTCAATTCTCTTAGATCTTTGGTTGTCTGAAGTCCTACCAATGTAGGCAAGAAGATTGAGTTACTTATAGGTCAAATCGAAGCAACTCAGTTAACCCACCTCAAAGTTCAACTCCTCATATCTTTCTATATATGTGGAGTTAGTTAAAATTGAGGTCAGATTCGTGCTCTAGGCCATTTTTTCTTTCAGATCATGTCCTCTTTTTTTTATTTTGGTGATGGTTGAGGGTGGACCAGTCCGGTGAGGTCCACCGGAGAAGAAGACCGGAGCTCTGGCTCCGGCGATGTGTAGGCATCTATCCAGACCACATGATCCTTTTCAAATGTTTTAATCTCGTGTGTTGGATTTGCATACCATCCCTGCAGCGTATTGACTAGTGTCCATTGTGGAACGCGCGCTGACGACCACTTGATTTGCCACCTCAATTAATAAGGGAGATCAAGTGGTCCACGTTTTTTGCTATTTTCTGATTTTCATTTTAATCCTTTTATTTTCATTAATTCATATTAATTTTAATATTGATCCAAAAAATATAAGAGTTTCACCAAAAAATTTCAAATAACTTTCTCTTTCATATTTTGAATTAAAATTATTTTTTGGATCATTATTAATATTTTTCATGATTTAATTTATTTTATGATTATTTTTAATTGTTTAAAAATACTTTTAAGTCTTTAAAAATTCTGAAATTTTTTCTCCAAGGTCCTTTGACCTTGTTTGACCTATGATAAAACTCATGGCCATTTCTTTGGTGCTTTGATGAGGTTTTAGGAATTTGACAAACCACATTTAATTTAAATGTATTATTTTAGTCCTTTTAATTTGAATAAATGCCAATTAATTGTGTTGACCAATTTTGATGATTTGTTTGAGTTTGACTCTTGTTGTTGGGCCTTGGTCAAGGTTGATTTGACTTTGTCAAGTTAATATCATTAGATTTAGGGGATTGATGGAATGTACATTCCATCTCCCAAAATGAATGGATGATATTAATTTGGTAAAAGTCCTCCTTTTATCAATTTGAGTTTTGATCCATTCCCCTCCCTCTTCATCTCATTCCCCTTCTTCATGCATTCACTCATTTGGCCTATGATATCTCAAAGTCCTAAGGCTAGTTGATTGAAAAATCAACATAAGTATGGATGAGATTAGGCCATCTCTTTTGCATATTCTTTTTGTGTGTGGTATGCTTCATGAGCATAGTCCATTATACTATGTCTCTAACATGCATTAACACCAAAATTCTATTGCCCGGCCTCAAATAGTTGTGACTTCTACATAAGTCCAATTACGATTGCTTAACATAGCGCTAAATTTGTGACACAAAAGGCATAACATTCTAGTTAATGAGATTGTAAGTCTCCCCTCTTTCATGGTATTGTATGGAAACTTGGCCTTTTTTCCTTCCTTTGGAAGATGTCTTGGATCAAGGATCCATGCTTGTGATAAGTGGGTTGAGTGTTCTCCAAAGAATGACTTAAAATGAAAAGCAAAAGCAAAACAATATTAACTTCTAACCCATTAACAACTAACTTTTAATTTCAAGCCATTTACTTTAATGTTATTTAATTTTAGTCTTTATTCATTTGCCATTATTCATACCATTCTAATTGTTTATGTTAATGCAATTTTCACTTTGTCCACTTGGACCATATTGTGTGATATATTCCATTTTGTGTATACTTTGTTTGTTTGTGTGGTCTTTGACCATTAATGTACATAATAACAAAAATCCTAAAAATCTTTTGTGTGGACTGTTGACTTGATCTTGGACAAATGGACTTAGAATTTAGGCAATATTCCTATGCTAAAGGACTTGGCCAATGCCAACTTTTTGTGAAACCAAGGGCTTGCAATTTGAAACTTCATCTGATACATCATTCAAGATCCCTTTGAGTTCATCTGCAACATGATCATTGTGAAGCTGTTATTTTGAACCTATGACTTGTGGAAATCATATGTTACATGGGCTAATTTGAAGAAGATCATGGAGTGGCTAAGCTTGGATGTGGCTATCTTTATTTGATGCCTTGCTCTTTAAGATAATATAATTGTGCATTTGTGTGTTTCTTGATTCTAAATGTCCAAGGGAATCTGGGTTTCTATTGACATTTTTGTCTATTGGATTGCTACCCATTGATCAGATCTTTTCAACTCTTAACTTTTAATTTTGTGCATAGGATTAATCTCTTCATCTTCTCCCCATTTATTAAATTTCAAAATCTGTCCCTCCCTTTTTAAAATCTTCTTTGATTGAACTTATTTTGTTCTAAACTTTGACCACTTTGTAAAAAGATAGAAACTTTGGCCTTATGCCATTGCATTTTCAAAAAAAAATTCTTAAATCAAATTTGTAAATAAACTTGACTATACTTGACTTAAACTTTCATAAAAGCCAAAAAGAACTAACTCATTTAAACCATTTTTAGGCCTTTGTGCCTTTCAAACTTAATTTTGTTAAAAGCAATGCATCCATTTTGGAATTTGTATCACGAACTATGAGGTTTTGATCCCTCATTTTTATGTTGGTACGTAGGCACAAGTCCAAAGGTCTTGTCAAACACAAAAAATAATTAATAAATTCTTTTCTCATCCCCCCATTCTATTTATTTGTAAACATCATTTTTGTACCAAATACATATGCACACAAAAGGGCTCCCTAGGAGTACCTAGGACACTTTGGGTGCTAACACCTTCCCTTTGTGTAACCAACCCCCTTACCTATAATCTCTTACATTTTATTAGTTTTGATTTGAAAACTTCTTACTTTTGGGTTTTGTTCGTACTTTTTCCCTTGTCCCTTGGAAATAATAAAAGCGCGGTGGTGACTCTTGTTATTTGATGTCTAGCTTATCCATAGCTTGATGATCATGAATTTACCGCTACATAAAGAACATTTGAACAATAAGTTCAAACATGACCTGATGAGAGCTTGAACATCAAGGAAAGTTTAGTCAACAGGTTCATACATGACTTGACAACATTGGGAAAAAATCAAATAATTCCATAAATAGGTTCATACATGACCTGTCCATTAGAATATTCAAAGAGTTTCAATAACAGGTTCAAACATGACCTGACAATGTTGAGGGATATCAAAAGGTTTCATCAACAAGTTCAAATGTGACCTGAAATTCTAGTTAACAGACTATCGATGTCAAACGGGATATTATGACATCCAATTCTGCGCAGACAAGAATTATACAGAACTTAAAAGTAAAGTGCAGTAAATAACACAAGTAATTGTTTACCCAGTTCGGTGTCACACACACCTACGTCTGGGGGCTACCAAGCCAGGGAGGAAATCCACTATTAGTAGTATTAATTCAGACCTTAAACCAACTGTTTAATCCTATCACTTAATACCTATCCAATGCAATTTCAATCTTAAACTAAGACCAGAGTTCCTACTCACTCCCCCTGAATCACCGCAGTGATTACACCCTTTAATTGGATTAAAGTTAATGGTGAAGTTATACTTCAAACAACTCTTGATTGTGCTTAACGGCTTTAATCAAGATACACAGCACTCACACTTAAAAGCTTAGAGTGACACAACACTTACAACTCAATGAACACCCTAGTCTAATGCAATCATCTAAGTGATAATTGCTTGGCTTACAAGATAAACCTAATACAAGACACAACCAAAAATACAGCAGTGAAGTATGATGGAACAATAAAATCTTCACGCCTAAAACTCCTGAGTTCTGAAAGAAGGATTGCCATCCTTTTATATTGCAGCACTTGGGCCTTGTACTTGTATTTCCTAAAATTAAGGTTAAGCAAGTTAACCTAGTTTCCACATATTAGGGTGCTAACAAATAGGCTATTTGTTAGGTTCATTAATTGTAGCTCAGTTGTTAGTTTCCTGGATTTTAGCTCAGCTGTTGGATTCCTGAAAAATAGCCTGAGAAAAATACTGAAACAGAAAAACTAACCATCCTACAATTTAGCATATGCTGTCAGGAATGAATGACACAACATTCCGTTTGACGTTCAAAACATAGGCCATATGCTAAGTCTGTTATTTTCCTGAAAACAGACTGTACTAAATGATGTGCTGTAAAAGACCAATCAGTCTATACTTCAGTATCAGCTTACAGTAATAAATGTCATAGCATCCAGTTTGACATTTAGACAATGAGCCTTATGCCAGGTATGTCATCCTTCTGAAGAACAGACTGAACTAAATACTGAGTTGAAACAGGAAAACCAACCTGCCTATTATTCAGTATATGCTGTCACTGATGAATGTCATAACAACCAGTTTGACATTCAGACAGTAGGCCTTATGCCAGGTCTGTTATTCCCTTGATAAACAAACTGAAATAAATACTGAGTTATAACAGACAACTACTATTTTATACCTCAGTATCTGCTGACAGGGATGAATGTCACAACATTTAGTTTGATATTCAGTAAATCCTATATTAGCTAAACCTACAGCATACTACTCAAGTATGTCATGACATCAGTCAAGACATCAGAGTACAGTTAGATGTTCTAACACAAAATGCAGCCAATCAAACATCTCCAAAGCCTGTCATGACATCAGTCAAGACATTATAGTCCAGTTAGTGTTTTACCACAAAATGCAGCCAATCAAACATCTACAAACTCCCCCTTTGGCAAATTTTTGGCCAAAACAACTTGGCATCACAACAGAGTTCACAGCAGCGGAAAAACACACATCTCGCAGGGAAATTAACCTAGCTAATACACTCAGAGCAGCAACACACTCAACACACATAGAAGTTAAATAAAAACTTCTAACAGCAACACACACACAGAAGTTAAATAAAAACTTCTAACAGCAGCACACATACAGAAGTTAAATAAAAACTTCTAACAGTAGCACACATACACTCATCACACTGCAACACAACCTCTGGATTAGAGGATCTTCAATATCTGTTTCAGCACATAACAAATAATCTGTTGTCTTGGGGTACAAGTGTTACTCCCCCTTTTTGTCAAAAATGTTGCCAAAGCAACACTTAAAGATTACAGACCAAAACAAAACAAATAAAATGTCAAACAGAATTGCCAGAAACACAGGAAATGATTTAATCATCGGACTCAGAGTCAGCCTCATCATCAGTGCCATCATCAGGACTGTCATCCTCTTCACCCTCTGCACTTTGCCTTGCAGCTCCTTCTATAGCATCAGCAGCTTCACCAAGCACACCACCTTCAGTCATCTCCAATTTGATAATCATATTTTCCAAAGTGAGTTTCCTTGCCTCCAGCTCCTTGCACGTTTCTCTGAGTATTGCAATGACAGCAGCTTTACCTGGTTGATTGCAAACACATGATGTCTCTCCTATTGTCATGGCAATGTCAGGGACATGCTTACCTAGGAATAGTTTATGATTGAAGGCCAAGGGACTCTCTCTTCTTTTCACAAAATCATTCTCTGTCAATATGTTTGGAAATTGATTCAACATAATGCCACATATGAGGGAAGGAAAGGCTATAAGCCCCTTCACACTGAAGCTTCCAACATGTTTCATGGTTTGATCAAAAATGTAGGTTCCATAGTCAAACTTTGCTTTGGTTCCAACAGCATATATGAACTTTCCAAGCATCACAGCCACAGTAGATTTGTGATTTGTGGGCACCCAATTGGCAGCTCCAATTTTGTGTAGCATAACATACTTGACACTGAGTTTGCTGGCCACCAACTTACCTTTCAGAGGCCACTTCCTGACTTGATTTGCAGTGATGACTTGACAGATTATGTTGTCAGTCACCTCAAGCTCAGGTTGAGCTACATCAGGTCTTCCCAAATACATGTTGATTACTGAGGGAGAGAAGTTCACACACTTGCCTCACACATATACTTTTCTGAATTCCCTAGACTTTCCATCAGCACATTCTTCAGACACATTAACAATAAACTCCTTTACTAAAGTCTCATAGCACTTTGAGAGCTGAGTCACAGTTTTCATTAACCCTGCCTTTTGAATAAGGTCTACAATCTCCTTACACTCCAGGACATTCTGAGCCAGTTCCCTCTCCAAGGCCAGCCTCTTGTGATAGACATACTTCCACCTGTTCACACTAGAAGCAAAATGGAATGATACGTTGTCAATAGGTACCTCAGGGACACTAGCTGCCAGCTTGCTAGTGGTTGGCTTCTTCTTTGACAGAGATGTTGTGACATCACATGGGACATCTGAATCAGACTCCACAACAACAGACTTGGTCTTCATTTTCTTGGGCACCTCTTTGCTCCAAGATTTTGTTGGACCATGCCCTTTCCTCTTGAGGGAACTCTCTGTCACCTTTGGGTTGAGAGAAGTTGCCACATCAATCTTCCTTCTTGGGGACCTCTGCACCACTGTCTTCTTTTCTCTCCTAGTCCTAACCCTTTTGGCTATGCTAGGGACAACTGAGGTCAACAACTCATTATCAGAAAACTCCTCTAGGTCTACGATTTCAGCTGCACAATTAGGGTTGTCACTGACATCATGAGTGACACGGACTTCCTCACCACCCACATTGTCTAAGGGTTTATCAATATTTGACCCCTCATGAGCATCAGTTTTCTCAGCATCGTCAGATACATTCTTTCTTAAGGCGACCGCGTTTTCTTGACATGCAACATTATCAGGTATAATAGTGTTTAAGGGAACGGAGACCCCAGGAACCTTATGATTACCAGATAGTATCCCAGTCACCATAGTTTCAATGGCATTGTGCACATACCTGGAGCCTTCCCTGGTTTGTTCATCAAGAGCGATTGCTGAGGAGAAGCCGGAGACCGTTTCTTTAGGTCTTCTTGCATGAGAAGTATTTGCAGCGTCAGCCACAGGGTCTTCCCTGTTAGGGTTGCACGATTCAGAGCTGTAGGAATTAGACATGGTCGTGTAGGAAGATGAGTCGGATTGGTGCGACATGATGAATATCTCAGAGGAGAAATTAAAAGTTACTTTGAGAGGAAGCTTGCAAGACTGAAAGTTGAAACGATGGAAGAGGAAACGCTTGTTGCACGAGCAATGTCTATTATTTGTTGACCAATTAGAGTGCACTATCAAATGTTTAATAAGTTGACTTATTAAACAGTAAATAACTAACATCATTAGTTGTTATAATTTCTCAGAAGGACACATTCCCACTTTGCCCCTTAATTTGTCAATCTGAGTAACATCCAATGTCATGACATTCTGAGTGACATTGTACGCAGTCTGCATCTGGTTCATCCATATCAGTGGGGAACACCTGATATTAGATGCTAGGTACTCAGCTTCTGCAGTGGATAATGAAACACAATTTTGTTTCTCCCTTGCAACTACACCAGTTTGATGAGGACTAATAGGTGAAGACAACTCCTGACTCTCAATCTGCATAGGTACCATTAAGTGCATGGGCACCAGTTCCAGAAGTTTGGAAGATTTTGGATGTCCCATCTTGGGATATGACATCTTGGTTAGCTTGCCCACCTGACATTTTCCACAACCTTTTCTCTCATCCATAAGCAGATTTGGGATTCCTCTAACTGCTTCCTTGGATATGATCTTCTTCATTCCTCTTAAATGAAGTTGTCTAAGTCTTCCATGCCACAACTCACTTCCTGCTCTTCCTTGGCTAGGGGACACGTTGAAGAGTTGTTTGAGACTTTAGATTCCCACAGATAACAGTTATCTTTGGATCTGGCTCCTCTCATAACTTCCTGATTGCATCCATTCATCACAACACATAATTCCTTAGTGAACTGAACATAGAAACCTTGATCACATAGCTGGCTTATGCTAATAAGATTAGCAGTTAGTCCTTTTACTAACAACACATTACTCAGTTTTGGAGCTCCAGGACAGTCCAGCTTACCAACACCTTTGATTTCTCCTTTAGCTCCATCACCAAATGTCACATGCCTGGTAGTATGAGGTTGTATATCCACCAATAAGTTACTCATCCCAGTCATATGTCTTGAGCAGCCACTATCAAAATACCAGTCTTGTCTGGTAGAAGCTCTTAGAGATGTGTGAGCTAGTCTAGCAACCCATTGTTGTTTCTTAATGGGGGCATTATGCATAGATGCCTGCTTCTTAGGTCTGACTTGAGGTGTCTGATTAGCAACCCATTATTGTTTCTTAGTGGGGGCATTATGCTTAGAAGCCTTCTGCTTAGGTCTGACTTGAGGGGTCTTGTTAGGATAACCATGCAACCTGTAGCAGAAGGGTTTTATGTGACCAAATCTACCACAGTAGTGACATCTCCATCTCTGAAATTTCTTCTTCTGATGGTTACTCATCCTGGTTCCCTGATGTTGAGACATCGGTTGTGACTTCTGCTTGAGTTTCTGAACTTCAGCCTTTGAGCGTTTGAGTTCAGCTGAGGATTTCTTAACAAAGCCTAAACCAGCCATGGTTCCTGACCTCTGTTCCACCTTTAGAATCTCTTCCAACGTGTCTGTTCCTTTATTCAGCATTCTGATGGACTTTGTCATTTTATCTAGCTTAGATGTCAGCAATGATATCTCACCATTTATACCATCTATGATTGTCAGATGCTTCTGTTTCTCAGCTTCCAGCTCCTTGATGAGTTTCTTCTGCTTTTCTCCTTGGATACACACTTCTGCACTTTTGACACATAGCTCTTTATATGAAGCAGCAAGTTCATCAAGGGTAAGTTCATCTCCACTTGAGCCATCATCAGAGGCACAAACACTAGTTAGTGCAGTGACATGTTTAGCAGATTCTCCTTCAGATTCACTCTCAGAATCTCCTTCAGACCAGGTGACAGATAGCCCTTTCTTCTGCATCTTGAGGAAGGTAGGGCATTCAGCTCTAATGTGACCAAAACCTTCACATCCATGGCACTGGATTCCCTTGCCTTGGGTGACCTTTTATTCATATTTTGATCTTCTACTGATGTCAGATGAAGAGTTCTTGACATTAGGTCTGCCCTTTTGATCAACCTTCTTTATGAACTTGTTGAACTGTCTTCCAAGCATGGCTATAGCTTCTGAAATGCTTTCATTACCTCCAATATTTCCTTCTTCTGAATCCTCTTCAAAGTATTTGATACAAAAGCTATGCTTTTGTTCTTCTTTTCAACATCCTCACCTAAGCCCATTTCAAAGGTTTGGAGAGAACCAATAAGCTCATCAACCTTCATATTGCAGATATCTTGAGCCTCTTCTATAGCCGTGACCTTCATGGTAAATCTCTTTGGCAATGATCTGAGAATCTTTCTTACAAGTTTTTCTTCAGCCATTTTCTCTCCTAAGCCACCAGAAGTGTTGGCAATTTCAAGAATATTCATGTGGAAGTCATGAATAGTCTCATCCTCTTTCATCCTCAGATTTTCAAACTTGGTGGTCAGCATCTGAAGTTTCGACATCCTCACCTTGGAGGTACCTTCATGAGTTATCTTGAGGGTATCCCAAACTTCTTTAGCCAGCTCACAGTGATGCACCAGTCTGAAAAATGTTCTTATTTATTCCATTGAACAGTGCATTCAATGCCTTAGAGTTTCCAAGGGCTAATGCCTCTTGCTCCTTGTCCCACTCTTCTTCTGGAATTTGCATAATGATTCCATCTTTACCTGTCTTCGTTGGATGTTCCCATCCTTTGTTGACAGCTCTCCAGACCTTGCTATCTAGAGACCTCAAGAAGGCTATCATACGAGGTTTCCAGTCATCATAGTTAGAACCATCCAGCATGGATGGTCTATTTGAGTATCCTACATCCTTGTCCATGGTACTAGAAAGTAACGTCCCTAGATCTCACCCAGAAAATAACAGGCAGGGTGCCTGCTCTGATGCCAATTGAAATTCTAGTTAACAGACTATCAATGTCAAACGGGATATTATGACATCCAATTCTGCGCAGACAAGAATTATGCAGAACTTAAAAGTAAAGTGCAGTAAATAACACAAGTAATTGTTTACCCAGTTCGGTGTCACACACACCTACGTCTAGGGGCTACCAAGCCAGGGAGGAAATCCACTATTAGTAGTATTAATTCAGACCTTAAACCAATTGTTTAATCCTATCACTTAATACCTACCCAATGCAATTTCAATCTTAAACTAAGACCAGAGTTCCTACTCACTCCCCCTCAATCACCACAGCGATTACACCCTTTAATTAGATTAAAGTTAATAGTGAAGTTATACTTCAGACAACTCTTGATTGTGCTTAACAGATTTAATCAAGATACACAACACTCACGCTTAAAAGCTTAGAGTGACACAACACTTACAACTCAATGAACACCCTAGTCCAATGCAATCATCTAAGTCATAATTGCTTGGCTTACAAGATAAACCTAATACAAGACACAACCAAAAATACAGCAGTGAAGTATGATGGAACAATAAAATCTTCACGCCTAAAACCCCTGAGTTCTGAAAGAAGGATTGCCATCCTTTTATATTGCAGCACTTGGGCCTTGTACTTGTATTTCCTAAAATTAAGGTTAAGCAAGTTAACCTAGTTTCCACATATTAGGGTGCTAACAAATAGGCTATTTGTTAGGTTCATTAATTGTAGCTCAGTTGTTAGTTTCCTGGATTTTAGCTCAGTTGTTGGATTCCTGAAAAATAGCCTGAGAAAAATACTGAAACAGAAAAACTAACCATCCTACAATTTAGCATATGCTGTCAGGAATGAATGTCACAACATTCCGTTTGACGTCCAGAACATAGGCCATGTGCTAAGTCTGTTATTTTCCTGAAAACAGACTGTACTAAATGATGTATTGTAAAAGACCAACCAGTCTATACTTCAGTATCAGCTTATAGTAATAAATGTCATAGCATCCAGTTTGACATTTAGACAATGAGCCTTATGCCAGGTTTGTTATCCTTCTGAAGAACAGACTGAACTAAATCCTGAGCTGAAACAGGAAAACCAACCTGCCTATTATTCAGTATATGTTGTCACTGATGAATATCATAACATCCAGTTTGACATTCAGACAGTAGGCCTTATGCCAGGTCTATTATTCCCTTGATAAGCAGACTGAAATAAATACTGAGTTATAACAGACAACCACTATTCTATACCTCAGTATCTGCTGACAGGGATGAATGTCACAACATTTAGTTTGACATTCAGTAAATCCTGTATTAGCTAAACCTGCAGCATACTACTCAAGTATGTCATGACATCAGAGTACAGTTAGATGTTCTAACACAAAATGCAGCCAATCAAACATCTCCAAAGCTTGTCATGACATCAGTCAAGACATTATAGTCCAGTTAGTGTTTTACCATAAAATGCAGCCAATCAAACATCTACATGACCTGGCAATACTGGAAAATATACAAAGAAATTTTCATCAACAGGCTCATACATGACTTGGTAGAATTTGGAAAATTCAAAGCGTTTCAACAATAGGTCCAGACGTGGCCTGACAATGCTAGAAAATCAAGGAAAGTTTAATCAATAGGTTCATACATGACCTCAACATTGGGATATTCAAAGAAAGTTTCACCCACATGTTCAGACATGACCTGAAAATACTTGGGAAAAATCAAAGAGAGTTTTATCAATAGGTTCATACATGACCTAACGACACTGGAAAATTCAAAGAAAGTATATCCACAGGTTCATGCATGACCTAACAATTCTGGAGGTTTCATATAGATTTTATTAATAGCTTGATACGTAACCCGACAACACTGGAAAACCCAAAGAAAACTGCAACAGCAAGTTCATACATGACGTGACAATATTGGAAAATTCAAAGCAAATTCATCAATAGGTTCATACATGACCAGACACTTTAGAATACATCTGACAGTTCTAGAGATTTCTCACAAGAAATTCACCCGATCAAAGATTTTGGAGATTCCTAACAGGGAATTTATGCAAAACAAAGATAAGAAGGAGTCTTCTTATAAGTAGATCATCTGTGCAAAAGGCTATGATGATTCTTTACAAAGAAATCAAACAAAACCAACATCATTGGAGTTTTCTAACACAAAAAACATTCAAGCTTTTGGGAATTCCTCAAGATGATGAGTCATACATGACTTTCACAGAACCATCAGGAAAGACAAGGTAATCAAACTCTCTATACGTGCCAACAACAATTGGACTTTGACCGTAAGCAATGGATTGCAACCAGCTTTTAATGAGTTTTGCCAACAACAATTGAACTTTGACCGTAAGCAATGGATTACAACCAACTTTTTACGGATTTTGCTAACAACAATTGGACTTTGACCGTAAGCAATGGATTACAGCCATCTTTTAATGGATTTTGCCAACAACAATTGGACTTTGACTGTAAGCAATGGATTACAGCCAGCTTTTAATGGATTTTGCCAATAACAATTGGACTTGATGGAAGTCATTAGTGAAACAATTATCGGCTACAACGGAGTTTGCCAGCAACAACTGGACTTAAATGATGTTGGCGGCGACCAAACTTTAGATACCAATCACGATTGTATTTATAAATGGAGTGATATTGATGCCAACGAAAATTGGGTTTAAAATGAGTTCTAGTGACCACTGAGCTTGGAATAATGCCTAGTAACAACTGAATTTTAGGAGACACCAATGAGTTTTGAAATAATGTCAGGGAATATCATAGGGGTTCTAGAAATGCGTCAAAATAAAAATGACATGTCCGAGAATTCATCGGAGAGTAAAAGAAACAAATTATGGAAATACATCAGAATTACAAGTGATATTCCGGAAATACAGCAGAATACAGACACATCCGGTAATACATCGAGGAAATTATAGAAATACATCAGAATACAAGACATACATATTCGAGAATACATCAAAAATTCTGGAAATACATCATAATACAGACACATCCGGTAATACATCGAGGAAATTCTGGAAATACATCAGAATACAAGACAGACATATTCGAGAATACATCAAAAATTATGGAAATACATCAGAATACATACACATCCGGTAATACATCGAGGATATTCTGGAAATACATCAGAATACAGACACATCTAGTAATACATCGAGGAAATTCTGGAAATACATTAGAATACAGACACATTTGGTAATACATTGAGGAAATTCTGGAAATACATCAGATTACAGACACATCTGAGAATATATTGAGGAAATTCTTGAAATACATCAGAATACAGACACATCCAAGAATACATCAGATAGGTGGGGAAACATCTGGAAATACATCAAACAAGTTATGTAAATACATCAATAAATAAAGGAGTAATCTCGAAATTCATCGGATAATCCAAAAAGGAAATGAACCTCATGGACAAAAAAATTTATAGGTGCCAACTGAGTTGGGCTTGAAAATGACTGCGAAAACCGGATGATGGTTTAAGGGCACCAAATACAAACTGGAATTAGAGGTCAAAGGATATATGATCAACAATAAGACCTGGGTCAATGCAAAATGAGCATGAAGTACATTTCGGCCATGCATGATTTGAATTTTTTTATGCATGATATATGAATGATCATGATATGAGAATGCTGACACTTAAGTGGGCTGGGAGTTTGTAAAGGCTTTTTATGGAAGTCATGATTCCTCAACACCGAGAACTTAACCAAAAATTTTGTGATAAATGTTGTCAAAGGAGAATTCTATCAAGCTTGACAACCACAACTTAGCCAATAGGATCCTTTTGGAGGATTAATGAGTTGTGCTAGCATAATTTTTGGGCACTCATCTTAAACTCAATAGTTGTTGATGTGTGACCGAATTTGATTGAGTAGTTTGAAAGCATGAAGGGGTCTGCCCCTCTGTGGCTCATCTTGCCCTAATTGGTCGGGTCTTTGAAAACGTTCACCTTGAAAGTGAGTTTGAAACAACTTGACATGAGACAATCTCGAGATGGCTTGCCCCAATGTTTGAATACTACAATTATCTGACCCTGATTAACCAAATCTTGGAATGGTAGACTTCTGATTGACCGTCCTTTGGATAGTTGGACTCATTAAGCTCTGAGGTGGCTTGCCCCAGTCTAAATCTTGAAGAAAATTACTCTTGGCTAACTGAAACTTGGGGTGATTGGCTCAGATTGACTGATACTCAAAGTGATTTCCCCTGACTGGACTTCTTTCACTTTATCAAGTTCCTCAATTGTATATTGTTGGAATTTCTTTAATGCTAAGTACTGACTTGCAAATAAGATTGTTCATTCAAAAATGGTCATTTTAATGCAGTGCTTATGCAAAAATTTCAAATCAAAATTTATATAGTGAACGAGTCACTCATAAGAAAACAATGATGATCTAGTCACTCACAATGTGCAATATGGTGCGATCAAATGAATAACAAAGATCGTTTGGAGTCAGGTTAACACAACCTTGCTGTAATATGCTTTCAAAATAGATTGTGCCTCAATTAGGTATTTTAAGGGTTCTAACGTGGTCTGATTCACGGTTTTTTTTAAACAAAAGGATATAAGGCTCAAAATTTAATTTTTACCCACCCCTTCTTCTTGATGATATTCGGTTCCTACACTCAGTTAATTCAATACACGCATTCAAATTCGAAGGTGTGAAGGTGAAAATGAGGATTCAAGATGAGATTTTCTTGAAATGGCAGTCACCTTATTTTGTTTTTGTTGAGGATGACGTGACCTCTTTTGATTTTTTTATATCCCTAATTTTTGCCTGGACCGCTTCTTTGAAGCTTTTTGTCCACCGGGATGCCCTGATTTTTGCCTAAGTCGTTTTTTGTGGTATTCAACCTAGCGAGCTTTTTATTTTGGATGAAATTTTTTGTGACTGCCATGTCATTGATTATTGAGGGACAACCGCTATAATATTGGGTTTTTCATAACTTCTTCGATACTTCAAGCATATGGTTGATCTCTTTATGTGGGATGTTTTCTCTTGAAATTTAAATGCAAAGTCAAATTAACTGAACAAACTACCCTGCCCCTGGTTAAGATTTAGCGTTTTAGTTCCGAAAGAAATACTAACTTCAAGGCTCAAAGTGGTTGACTAGGGACTAACTTCTTATCTCTCTTGTGTTTGGGGATTTGAAACAATGCCTTACATCATCGACAAGGTTTTCTTCAATAGCATACCACAACAATTTCAAGTGTTTCTTTTTAATCATCCTCCTTCCAATCTTTGTTAACGCAACGGTTTGATAAACAAAAGTGAATGACAAAAGTATTTTTGTTTTTAGCATAAATGAAAAACGAGTGAATACGAATGGATTAATTCAAAAGATGCATAAATATTTCATTAATCTTACCAATTCAAAGAAAATAACAATGCTTAAAAGCAGTTAACAATCAACATGCAAGGAAATTACAAAAGAAATGTTGAAACAGCCAGATGATTGCCAGCTTTAGGGAGTTGACTTCTTCAAACTTGACCCATTAACTTCAGGGGACATCCCTTGAGGTCTTAGCACTTATCTAGGTGATAGGTTAATGTTCACCACCAAGCTTCCTTCTTGAAAGGCTATGTACCCATTGTCAATCAACTGTTGTACTTTGGCTTTGAAAGCATTGCAGTCTTCAGTTGAATGCTCTTCTGATCCATCATGATATCCACATTGCACATTTGGGTCATACCCGGGTGGGTAAGGTTGTGGAACCAACTTGAAAGGCTTGAGAACCACCAACGAGTTTTGAGTCAGAGGATGTAGAAGTTGGCTATATGTCATGAGGATTGGATGACGAGGAGCATTTCTTCTTTCCAAGTTATTTCCAGGCCTAGGATGATTTTGATGCTGATTTTGATATCTCGGGCCTTGGGCTCATTGATTTGGATGGGGAGAAAACCATGATTGTTGGTAATGAAGACTAAAAGGTAGTGGTTGCTAGTATGGTACTTTGGGCACTACTAACTGTTCATTTTCAGCCACTTGAAGGTTGGGATCAACAAGCTTTTTGACATTGGCACAACGATCTTCAAATTCTTTTCCTTCAATCTCATTGTTGGACGCAACCCTCTTGGATCTACTACTCACTTCTCCTTTGCTTCTATTGGCATGGGTCATGATTTTGGAAATCCAAGGCGATATCTCAATGCTCTTACTGGGAAACGATGATATCTTGTTAGGCACATCCATGACCTCTTCCTTGTGGTACAAAACCTTGAGGGGTTTTAGGGGTCCTTTGCCTTTCTCATTACCTGATCCAGAAATCAAGATATATGTACCTGAGCCTTCCTCCTTGAGTGTTGGTGACCTTATGTCAATCAATCTTTGCAGCTTGAACTTAAAACTCTTGCATTCCTCGATGGAGTGCCCCATTGTTCTAGTATGGTATTCGCACTTGACCTTCGGGTGATTTTCTTCAAAGACTAAACTCTTTTTGTTAATCAATTCTCGTACCAAGGCTTTCAGCGCTAAGCAAGAATCCAAGTCATGTCCTACTGCCCCTTTATGGAATTCACATGTTTAATTTGGATTGTACCATGGCAGGTATGGTGACATAAGTGCGAGAGCTCGAGGGTTCACCAAATCATTCTGGATTAGCTGGCGGTAGAGCTTGTTATATGGCACCGGAATCGGGTTGTTGTGATCTTTGTTCCCCTTGTTCTGATTCTGATTTTTGTTTTGAATTTGACTTTGGTGATTTTGAGGAGGAATAGCCAAAGGATGTTGATGATGACATCCTAAGGGAGGGCCATATGCCGATATATGAGGAGTTACCACAGATAATTTACCTTGACTTAGGGTAACACCGAATGGATGTGGAGTAGTATCTCCCTCAGTTGCAGCAGTATGTATGGGGTGACCCTCTTTTCTTAACAAACCGAATGAATGCAATGCAAGCCATGCATATTTGTTTTTTTTTCAATACACGGGTTCAAAAATCTGAGGTACTAATGAATCTGATTGCTTTCCAAGAATAGGTTCTCACCGGGTATGATCTAGGATTTCAAAAAAGTTCCTAGAGTCATGGATCCATTAAACTGTTTGCTGCCTGTGGCAACTTACTTGTCGGGCATCAACTTCATCCAAATAATCTACTCTAAGTGAGGTTCTCGCATCGACTCAACGAGAAATTCATCTCAAGGACCCACACTACGCAACCATCTTTCCTAATTGGCCACATGATTAAGGTTATACAAATGGTCCTTAGAGTCATGGATCCTAATGAAAATATCGAAGCTTATGACAGCTTACTTGCTAGGCAATAACATCCTTCCAAGGATCTACTCTAAGTAAGGTTCTCGCACTGACCCAACGAGAAATTCATCTCACAGACCCGCACTACTCAACCTCTTCCTATCTTATGTTTTTATTCGAGACTTGGGTAGAGAGTCTTTCCCACAAGGTTTACAATCAGAGTACCCAAGTACCAAAGCATAATGGAACCAATACAACCGATTATATAAATATGACGATAAAGATATAAAAATAAATAAGGAAAATCCATACAAGTAAATAAACAAATGCACACAAACGACCTAACTAGGCTTGACTCACTTAGGGAGTTTCTTTTCCCCAGAAGAGTCGCACCTCGTAAAATAAGAACACGACCTAGTGAAGCGCAATCGCACGCTCGCATGATGGACTGAACAAAGTCGCCATCAAACTTTATTTATTCCTAAAAAGGAAAGGGGAAATATCGATAAAACCCAAGAAAGAACGACAATGATTATGGTCGTCGCAACCAAATCAGGGTTCAGGAGTCAGTTACACAAGGGGAAGGTATTAACACCCCTCACGTCCGTTGTATTCAACGAGAACCGTTAGGTTAGTTGTGCGCGTTAGTGTTAGTTTGAAATGTTAGGCTTCTCAAGTTATTAGGTGGAAACGAATAATAAGATCAAAAGAAAATAGAAGATGTTTTTGGATTTTTTGTAACGAAAGGGACTAAATCTAAGTTTTTTTTATTAATGGGCCTGACAAGATTTACAAATCCTGCTCTTACGTATCTCCGTGTGCAATAGAGAACTCAAGGCTTACGTAGTTCTGGATAGAAAATGTTTGATTATTGGTCGATTTTAGCGAAATCTATATTATATTAATCGATGAAGAACATTGTTTTACCCAAAACAAATGAGGAGCGGACGTATACCACACATCGAATGGATTTACAAATCAATATTCGGAAAAACGTCACTTATCTCAACTCAACAATTATGGACGAAGCATTTCTTTACATCACCTTAAGACAAGATTTATTTCGTTTATGAAAAGGTTTTCCTGATCACTCACACGGCGGCGAAAAAAGAGTTTGATTGGTTGAATGTATTTTTGGGCTTGAAAGACGAGTATTTATGACTTGTAAACTCTTATAACTTGGGTCTAATACTCGGGACCACATCTGGACCTTTCACCCAAACAATCTTTTTCTTCCAATTTTAATTATGAAAATGATTTGAATATTTACAAATATTTTGAAGAGAAGACGAATACGTAGGGCTTACAAGCTCTTACAACTTGGGCCTAATATTCGGGATTACGACTGGATATTCCATTCAGGATAATCTTTTTCTTCAGAATTTATTGAGAAAAGATTTGAATATTGGAGTGTTTTGGAGGGAAAAGACGAACACTTATGGCATACAAGCTCTTACAAATTTGACCTAATATTCAGAATTACGACTGGATATTTCATCCAGGTGATCTTTTTCTTCAGATTCACTTATGAAAATGATTTGAATATTAGAGAGTTTGGAAGAGAAGACAAATACATAGGGCTTACAAGCTCTTACAACTTGGGCCTAATATTCGGGATTACGACTGGATATTTCATCCAGGGTAATGTTTTTCTTCAGATTTTATTTAAGAAAATAGTTTGAAATTATATTAAAAATGATTTTTAAAATAGTTTGAAGTTAGTTAATCAATGGTGAAATATTAATATGATTACTTACATGTATGAAATGGACGTGGATTGATATTAATTGTCTAAATACATTGAATTCGACTAAACAGAAAAATAAAAGTAACCCACTTAGCAAAAAACAAACAATCAATCCAAATTATAATCAACTAATCAATTCAAAATCTAATCCATTCAAAATCTAACCAATTAATCAACTATTAATTTAAATAATTAATATAAAATAATTTCTAGTGGTGCAAAGAGCAATGAGTCTAGAAGTCCAATCTAAAACTTCAACACTCATTTAAACCTAAATAAAAAAACATATAATAAAACTACATAGAAAATAAATAAAATAATAAGTAATAATAATAGAAGTAACAATTAAAAATAAAATCTGAAATGAATTAGTATAACAGAACCATGTTGTAAAGTCACTTAACATATCAATTAATGCAAACATAAATATTTAACTAATTGACTTTTCAACTTTATTACACCATTTTGTTGTTATTATTTTTTAGAAAGAAAAAGAGAAAATAAAAAATAGAAAGAAATAATAGTGAACTTTATCTCATGTTACCATCACAAAACAACTTCGCCCTCATGAAAAAGAAAATTACTCAGACCCTTAAATCCACCATATTATCTCCCTATTCAAAGCTAGTCAACAAAGATCCACTTAAAATAAAATATCCTTCATATTTAATGAGAAGATCACAACTCAAAACAATCAAAATTTTCATAATCATGAACCAAAAATAAGAAAACAAAAGGAGAAAGAAAAGCTATCGTGTTCTCGTCAGTGTTGGGTAGAAAGTGGCGAATCTGAAAGAGGTGGTGGAAGAAACAAGGTGGTTGGCCGGAGCTCACTTCGTCGATGGATGTGTTTTGCTGTAGGAAAGAAATAGTGTGTTTTACGTTCTTAGATGTGTGAAGCGAAGAAGAAGATGGTTCGTATGTTTCTTTTGCAAATGTCTCAGCTAAACCACTCTTTCTTATTTTTTCAAATATTTTTTATTGCCTTTTAAAAATGAGAGAAAGAAGAAGTACAGGGCTATGCTACTTTTTCTTCCTTAAAGAAATATTGATGAGTAGTAATAAATAAAATGGGGAGCTTGGTGTTATGCAAGTGGATATCCATGTTACCGCATATGGAGAAAACCTTCTCTCCTTTTTCTTTTTTGCTTTTGTGCAGTTTTTATTTTATTTTGAGCATTGAAATAGAGGGTATCTATTTGTGATTGGGTAAGCAGCACAAATCAAATTATATGGATGTGTTCAAATGGGTATCCCCCTCATTTTCCACAACATTGCCATTATATAGGATACTACTAGGGTTGCTTATTTTTACCAAATGCCCAATATGCCCTGAACGAGTATTTTTAGTGTAAAATGAAATGTAAGATAATTAAATTAAATAAAATTAAACTATACTAAATAATCACAATTAAATTGAAACTAAAATTATAAGAAATTCTAATTAACTATTACAAATATTTTGACAAAGAAATAAAAATAGAAGGACTTAAAATGAATAAAAATCGGATGTAAAAATGCTCAGAAAATTAAATTGAAAGCACCAAAATGATCAGCACGAAATAAACAACTTGGAAACATACAAGGTTTGATCAAATTTTGAAATAAAAAATGATTGATTAAAAAGGCTCAGACTATTTAAAATACGAATAAAAATGTAGCCGAAAAAATAAAACGAGCACGTCAGGTTAAACTACATGAACCGTTGATTAATAAAACTGACGTTTGAAAGCTCGATCTTGAAATTCTTGCCTGCTAATTTCACATACATTTGAAAAATAATTCAACCGATTTGCCTATAGATCCGAAAAAATTATTTCGACTGACATTCTAGGCATTATACGGTATGGAATGCATGTTATGTTATGCAGATATACAACAACTATGATGAATGTACGTAACCGGTGATTCATGGTCAAAATTAGGGTATGACACCGTTCTTTTTCCTAGACTAGGATTTCCATTTTTTTCTTCTTCTAATTAGGATTTCTATTGTTTTCTAATTTAGGAGTTAATCTTTGTTAGTCAAGCTAACAACATAAAATAAAGCGTTGCGTAGGAGGCAACCTATGATTTTTTTTTTACTTTTTTATCAATTATTAGTTCAGTTCAATTTTGTTTTTATTCGATTTTTTCATTCATTAACATCTAATGCTCCTAATCAAACTCTATGTGCTTCAATGTACCAAAATTTGGCTCTGAAGCCCAATTATTATCATTAAAAATGCACCCTGCATGTTAAAGAACCAAAAAAAGGTCCTGGAAGCCCATGGCGCTCGCCACCTAAGCATGGCGTCTGTCACGAGTTCCAAAGCCCATAAAACAACTTTTTTGGCATCATGGCACCCGCCATGACACCCTGGTGCCTGCCACACCCTCCTGAAGCGCCACAGTCAATATTAAAACACATTTTGACTCATTTACTTCATTTTCTTCATCTTTCTAACAATTTCCAATTTCCCAAAATCCATCGACATTCTTCAGTCTTCCAACTTCCATTCTCCCCCTATTTAAACCCAACACCATTACTCCCATCTCCAACACATCCAACATACACAAACATCCCTCATAAACAGATTTCTTCAGAACCCTTCTCAAGCTTCAACAATGGCCAGAAGTGGAGATGATAACTTTAATGGCGTCATATTCAGGCATATAAGAGATGGTACCAGACAAAAAAGCAAGTACAAATCCCTTCTACAATGAGAAATTCTTCCCACTAGTTACGTAGATGACTCTTATCTACATCGCCTAGGGTTGTTCGACAATGTAAACTCGATGCTAGGCAGACTAGGTCTATCACATTTATTGACACGTAGAAAACCTATTTACACCGAATTGACTCGAGAATTCCTCAGCCCATTTAGCTATACTACGGTACCTAACTCTACTAGAACTATAGGCACAATTAAGTTTCGTATGTTTAATTGGGAATACGAGTATAGTCTGGATGCAATGGCCGATTTGTTTCACTTTCCACATGGGGATGGTGTTGTTTGTGAGGCGCCTATGGATACCGAATGAGTGCACGAAGTTGTCCATTTTAGAAACAGATAACTGGATACTACACCAACATCTTCAAGGGTAACCTCGCATCCAAGATAAACGCCAAAGATTTTTTCTATTTACATGTTGTTTTTGCACAAACACGGTTCAACTCAGCCTCATTCATGTTTGCTCATATGCAAGTAGCTTGCACCATGAAAAAAAGGACCTATTTCTTTTAGGGGACTAATAACCTCCATAGCCCTCACTTTGGGACTCAATAATGAGCTTGCTACCTTGGACTTGTTACCACCTCGCCTCCTTGACCTCTCTGTAGTTAGGCATATGCACCTAGTTAAGGCTAGGAAAGATGGGGGATATGCATTAATGGTCCATCATATTGAAATTGATAGTGTTATTTTGCCTTGCCCGAACCGCACTGATGTGCAAAATAGTTCCAATTGATTGTATAACCTACATGCCCCTACTGTTGACCCGGTGCCCATGAACATTCCCGCAAATGGCCGTGTTGATGGTGACACTGATGATGAATTTGATAATCAAGAGAAAGGCTCTCCTATTCACAACATCCCTCCCTACCATTCACTTGCACACACTACACCCGTTTTTTCTAACACTTTTGCAGGTACTTTCTCTAGAAGCAACCAATATGAAGAGCTGCTTTAGGAATTTCATGATCAAAGGTTTTATAATGATGAGCATGATAACCTACTTTACACCATGTACCAACAACAACAAATTAGGGGAAATTTGTGAGCATCACAAGCTTAAACGAACATTCATCTTGAAGGGATACGCCAAAACCAAGCAACCGTGGCATTTCTAGAGCAACGTCAGCAAGTAACACATCAGTATATCATGAACTACTTAACCACGGTGCAAGCAAACCAAGCAACCATACTGGGTGTCGCATCCAGAAAAATGATAGAGTCGTCATTGTCGCATACGCGAAAAACAACCGGCGGGAAAAGACACAGAGCCGCCACCGTGCGTTATTTATCCCAAAGGAGGGAAAGGAAACGCTCGAATCCTATGCATACGTATCTTCTCTAACCAGAGTAAGAATCAAAGCACTCGTAGCTCGGCTAACGCACGCCGAACAAAACACTAAACCAAAGACGCTGAGACGTCAGAGCAAACACACAACTAGAAACGGAATGCCAATCGCTGGGCTTACATCCGACTCCGAACAAACAACCGCCAACAGGAAACCGAATGCCAATCGCTGGACTTACATCAGACTCCAAACAATCAACAAACAAGCGCAAACAGGAAATGGAATGCCAATCGCTGGGCTTACGTCCAACTCCTAACAAACACTCACGAAAAGAAGAAGGGTCTCGATTGCAACTAGGGCAAGAGAAAGGGAAGGTCTCAATCGCAACGAGGGCGAGAGAAAAGGATTAAATGTTAGTTGTCAGTCAAACTCGATAAGACATCGCATCTCGTGCCTACGTATCTCATCTGGACATGAGAATCAGAGTTGCCGTAGTTCGGCTAAACTAATTCTATTTGTTTTGTGTTTTTTAGGTGAACGACGTCACTACGCAATCTACCGGATTCTCGACCTTTGGAGACTTACTCACCTATAGTAGAAGGAGATAACGTGTCCTTAAGGGAAGATAATGTTTGTTTGTGTTTTAGGATGCTCACGCAAGAAAGGAAGTCCTAGACGAAGGAACCATGCTACCTTAGTTGTCATGCAAACGAGAGACTATACGGAGTCTAGCAAACCTATGGGGATACAACAAGAAAGTCTCAAGAGAGAGCAACAACTGGAAATGGAATGCCAATCGCTGGGCTTACATCCAACTCCAAAATAGACGGGAAACAGAAAGCCAATCGCTGGTCTTACATCTGACTCCTCAAACAAACAAACATGCTAAGTAAACAAGCAATCAAGCAACACACGCTATATGCAAACAAGAGGCTCATACAAGGTTGGGCTTTAGTCAAGGGGTCATATCAACCTCGACAAACAAGGCGGCACTGGAAGGGTATCTGAGGGCTCTTAACCACTGACATTGACCGTCATGGTGAGTAGATGAAAAGGGCCTGGGTGAGCTTCAAATCAATGAAAACGTGGGGGTCCAGAATGTGGGACCCTACTCCACTTGACTGACTCTATATACAAAGGATCTTGGGTGTTTATTTAAAATGCATCAGCACGTAGTGCGAGCAAGATGAAAGACTCAACTTAATAGCAGGGGGTTGATTTCAAATCCGTTCTATCTGCCAATCGCCTCTTCACTTAGGAGGTCTTGAAGTACATGGCACAAATATAAACAATCACAGTCATTGCCTCTTAAGGAGGACTTCAGCCAAATGCCTGCCAAAAGAAACGACAGGGCTTCCAGACTACATGGAGTTAGAGAATTATTACCTAGGTGGTATGCCAACCACAAGCAAAGCAAAGCAACTCAAGCAATGATTTAAAGCTATTAAAGTACCTGTAAGAAAATCAAACAAGTCAATATTCACATTCAGACAAACCAAACAGACAGTCAACAGTGAGACAACCAATATACACAATGCGAGTCAACAACTCAAGTGAGTTCATCACCAAGGAACCTACAACACAAGAAAGGTTAGTGGACAAAGAATTTTGCATCTCAATTCATGAGATCAACATCAACCATCAAGACTAGAAGCTTGAACCTGAAATGCAAAACTCAAAAGATGAGTATAAACCACTAGCATCAAGGCTAAGGTCAAAGGCAAAGTAAAAAGTCAAAACAGCAACCAATATCCAACATGAAGCTCATTTAAACACATAAGAACATGTCCTGAAAAGGACCAAACTCAAATCACAAGGAAAATCCATCAACCAATCATGATAAGGCAAAGGCAATCACAATGCACATAATTGGACTTCAAGAATCAAAATTCCATATTAAAACAGAAATGAATCAAACAATCATGAAAATTTTTATGTGCATACAACATGTCAAACACAATCATCATGCCAAAAATTGGAATCAACAGAGTTCAATTGACCTAGAAATGAAAATGAACAAGATCAACATCAAAATGTGTGACACACATTGTCACACCATGTATTCGTGTGTCCAAAACAGAGAGGAAAAATGGTAAAAATGCACAACCAAGCCTCAAAAATCATGCAACATGTTAGGAATCAGCATACCAAATTTCAAATCAATTGGCCAATGTATGAGATTTTCACAATAGAATGAATGAAGCATGTCACATTTGCATACATGTCCAAAGAGGCCAACACAATTAAAATTCCAGAAATGATAAAATCATGAAATCAGCATCATAAAATAATAGACACTTCAAGGAGCATGTGAGAAAAAAATTGGAATTATTTGGATTCATATTCTATTTTTTATGATTTTTACAAATTGCATGAAAATAATGAAATAAATGGAAATCATGTAGAAAATGATATTTGAAAATGAAATTGGAAATGCCATGGCTGAGGATCGAACCCTGTGTGCATCAAAACGCGGTCATTTCACTAAGTGGAGAATTAAAATGAAAATAAAGCTCGCTCGCTGGGAATCGAAGCGAGGACGTGCGCACTAACCAAAACGCAGTCGTTTTGGATTAAGGAGATAATGTGACAATATTTTTGCACTCGCTGGGAATCGAATGGAGTGCAAGCGCATCAAAACGACGTCGTTTCATGCTAGCCCTAAGCACGAACCAGAGCGGTGGCGCTACTATTCATGCACGGTGGTTTCCACCGTCTTCTTCATGAAGACGGTGGTGCTACAGTAACATGTTCACAAAATATTTCCAGATTCATGCAAATCATACACCGTTCGAAAGCTTATCACATGCACGTTCCAAATCTACCATCAATTAATCCTAACAGTCCACGGATCATGAGAATCGAAGAGAAACATTTTCACAACCAAAACTTTAAATCAACATTACTCAGTTAATTCTTCACCATTTCAAAAACTACTTATATCAGTGTCATACCCCCAAATTTGCCCGTTAATCTTTCAAGACATTCTTCAAGGCACTCCAACTCATTGTTCAAGGCATTGATCTTAAAAGAACAAAGACCCAACACACAGGTGGCCAAATCCAGAAAATGGCCCAAACTGGCATGCTCGCTAGGCGAGCAACTCCTTCGCCTAGCGAACCCTTCGCTACGCCACTCGCCTAGCGAAGCTTGCGAATACCAGAAAATTCTGGGCTTCATTCTGAGCCCATCAGGTCACAAAAATTATTATAAATAGCAGAGCTTCATTCAGAAAAAGGGGACAGAGGCAGACGAACAGAAACCCTAGCAAGGAAACCCTAACAGAAGCAACACAGCAAACCCTGGAGGCTAACCCAGAGAATTCAGAGCAACCCTCAAGGAAACCCTGAAGGAAACTCATCTGCACCAAGGTTACCTCCGCCCAACTCAATCCGGCGCCAACCCTAAGAGCGACTTGTCAATTCAAGGTTGCAATTCAGTTGCAAACAGGTTTGCATTACTATTACCGCTTTATGTTCTTAACTTGCATGTGGCATTATGATTGAATCTATAAAAATATCTTAAGTTTTTGCATGTGAATTTAAGTATGTATGAATATCTTGAACATTTAACCATGTAATTTCTGTAATGGATGCCATAGGGTTTGGAGCTTTCTGGAATCATACTGTTACCAAAACCAGAATCCGCAGCCGCTCGCTAGCACATCGCTAAGCGAGCATGTAGCGAGTATTCGCTAAGCCTTCGCTAGGCGAGGCAGGGGCGAACGTGACAGTCGCTGATTTTTCTGTTCTGTTCTATGCTTATCTGATCTGTTTTATTCTAACCATGCGTTATTTTTCCTGACATTCCTACCGCTGTGTTTCTTTTGTGGTGTAATTCTCGATTGCACCCTGATTTGGTATTCTGACCTGTTTGCTGAATTTTGTAAGGGTTCACATACTCCTGGAGAAGGTAGCTTGCTAGGTATTCCACTTTATTTGTGGGATACCCTTGTGGAGATTCACCCTAATTACCTAATTGATTATAATGTGGACCTAATTACCTAATTGATTACAACTACCTAATTGATTGTAAAATATTGCCTTTGAATATGTGATCTTGGACCTCTTTGTTGCCTTACGGTATTACGGTATTATGGTCATGTCCCGCGAATGTGGGGATACACTTAGCAAAGACCCTTCGATTAAATCATCATGTCCCTATAAAATAAATCATCGTCCCTCGGATGTTGCCTGCGAATATATGATTTTGTCCCTCGGTGACCCGTCGTTGTAGCCTACGGTTAAATGATGATCGTCCCTTCGAATGCTAAGGTATCCTTACAGATGTTGCCTTCAATGACCAATCGATGACCCTACGATGTCCCTTTTACATCCAAAGGATAAAACTACTTACTTCTCAATAGTAAGGACAGTTTTACCCTCATAAGGATAGGAAATGCCCATAAAGACCTTGGGTAGGTATAACTCTTAATTGCCGGCTCACAACCTAAAACATTTTTCATACCTCACACTTTGCAAATACTAGAAAATCACCACTTGGTATACATTCGTACTAGAATCATTGCCAAGTTATATTTTTCTAACCCGCTTTCAAAATTAAATGAGATAAATACTTTGTATACATTCGTACAAGAATCATTACAAAGTTAAACTCTCTTTTCAAAATACTTTTTAAGCAATTCACAAACACTTTTTCAGACAAACATAAGTGATCCAGCAATTAAGAGCCCATGGATAACCATGGATACAAAGGGTGCTAACACCTTCCCTTTGTATAATGTACCTCCCGAACCCAAAATCTAATCAAGGTCTTTCCTGTTCTTTTCCACCTTTCCTTATTGGATAAAAGAAAAGTCGGTGGCGACTCTTGCTATCCGCGACATTTGCTTTCCAAAGCAAAAACACACAAAGTCAGTTCACCGTATGACAGAACTGGCGACTCTGCTGGGGACTACTTAAAAAAGAGAGGTTACCTTAAAAAACAAGATCACTTATTTAAATTGTCTGATTTACTTTTAAGGGATTGCTTGGGTATTTTATGCTTGAGTGAAAGATCCTACACCCGGATCTAGTGTACCTTAGGTAAGTAGCAAAAGATCATCGCGACTATCCAGCGTATACTGGAATGGTCAAAATGATGGCTACGGTTAATGTGACACTTTGGATATCCTGATGTTCCTCATGTTTACTTGAGGAAAAATTTGGCTTCCGCGTGGTGTCATCAAAGCATTAACCAGACCTTTAGAACCCTAATTGACTCATCCTAGCCATTAGAAAGTAGTGAGATAACTGACTTCGGTTCCGACTGGGGTTGGTTGAGACTCGATACTACACTCTTTGATATTGGACTTTAGGTAAGCTTCGGTCAACCACTTGGTGTTGCACTGAAGTGGACTTAAAGGAAGGTCAATGATTTGAGATCCTTCTAGAACCCGGTTACTATTCTAGGACAGGTTGAACCAACCAAACTTCAGTGGGGAGGGTACTTACCTATGGAACTCATGCAAGCCTTAAAACCTAGGAATGATTGTTGTGTGACTTGTTTGTGCTTGTTGTTTACTTAACATCATAACATCATAACATCATAACATCATAACGTCATGACATTGCACTAATCATTTCAAGGACTTAGGGATTTAACTTTGCTCTGTTTCGTAAGGCTATGGCTTCCAGGAAGACCATCCAGATCAATTTTGTAGCCATCTCTCCTCAACTAAAGGATTTAGTGTCAGAACTTCCTGATCAGGCTCAGTTCATCAAGAAACATGGTTCTCTCCTTAATTTGGTTACCACTGGTTTCAAAGAAGATATGATGAGAGTTCTATTCCAGTTCTTCGATCCTAAACATCATTGTTTCACATTTCCAGATTATCAGTTGGTACCCACATTAGAAGAATTCTCCAGGATACTTGGGATACCTATCCTTGATCAAATACCTTTCAGTGGTCTAGAAAAGAGTCTGAAGTCTGAAGAAGTTGTCGCAGCTTTACACATGACAAAGTCCGACATTGAAACTAATTGGGTAACAAGAAGTGGAGTTAAGGGTTTACTTGCCAAGTTTCTGATAAATAAGGCCCGATAATTCTTAAAAGATATGAATGTCCATGCTTTTGAAGATGTCCTAGCATTACTAATCTATGGTTTGGTGCTATTTCCTAACCCGGATCAATTCATAGACATGAATGCTATTAAGATATTTCTCTATCATAACCCTGTGCCTACCTTGCTTGGAGACATTTTGCATTCCCTTCACACCCGTACTATAAAAAGGCAAGGGACTCTCATGTGCTGCATACCTTTATTATCTAGGTGGTTTATTTCGCACCTTCCTCAATCAGTCTTGAAGAATGAGCAGAATTGGAAATGGTCTCAAAGGATAATGTCACTCTCCCATTTAGACATCCGTTGGTGTCCTCATCTCGAAGAAAATGTTATCCTCATTGACCGTTGTGGAGAATTCTCTAATGTACCACTCCTGGGGATGAGGGGAGGTATTACTTATAATCCTGCTTTAGCCCTACGTCACTTTGGTTGTGCTCGAAGAGATGGTCCACATGAAATAATTATCCAAGGCACTGTGTTTGACTATGACAACGATTCCCAAGGTCTCCGTCAAAGATTTGTACGAGCTTGGGGCATGGTGAAAAGAAGCGTTTTAGGACAGAAAAACTCTATTCCTATGGAACCTTATCTCAGATGGGTACGCGCAAGAGTTCGTGAACTTGGCATGCCATATCTTACAGTCGGACCGCTGATTGTTGAGCCAGAAGTTGAAGGAAGCATTTCTCAGATCATTCCTTATCCGGATATGCCTACCAATGTTGAAGAATTGAAAAGATCCTGGATCCAGTTGAGAGAGGAAAGTGATACTTTTGAAGTCCAGTTCTGTGCTGAAAGGAAGAAAGTGTTAGAACTCACCAGCCAGCTTAATGAGGAACGAAGACTCAATACATATCTTCGCCCGAAAAGAAGCCGTCCCTGGGAGACTTGAGCTGTCATTGTATTTTATTATTTTGTTGTAATAAATATTGATTACAAAATTATTGATAAAAGTTCCTTTCTTGGTGGTTTACGCAAAGTTAAATTCCAAAAGTCCTTGAAAACATTTCATACATTGCATAGCATGACATAACATTGCATAGCAGGTATTCTAAAGGATCTATGTTCTCACGGTCTTCCTATTGCAAACAGAACAGATGGCTCTCGAACAAACTGTCAAGGATCTCCAGGCTCAGAATGCTCAATTCCAGGAGTTGATCCTGAACTTATCCAAGGGGCAGGAGGAACTGAAGGCTCTCTTGCTCGAGAAGAAGAAAGACAGGAAACCTGTGAGTTACATTAACCCGGGAAGAAGGCTTAAAGGACAGGCTGCAGGAGTCAAGATTAGACTTCCGAAGGATCAAGAAGAGGAGACAGAAAATGATTCGGAAGATGAGAATGCTGATCCTCTCAACCACGAGGACGACGATGAAGATTATGAAGATGAACAGTACTCTCCGAAGGATGATAAGTACAAGTTGCTGGAAGAACGTATGCTAGCTATGGAGGGTCAAAAGGCACCCGGTCTGGATTTCGAAAGCTTGGGTCTGGTCTCTGATGTGGTCATTCCTCGCAAATTCAAGGCCCCCGCTTTCACTAAGTACGATGGTGCATCTTGTCCTCAGATGCATTTGAGATCTTATGTGAGAAAGATTCAGCCGTATACCACTGATAAGAAGCTATGGATCCATTTCTTCCAAGAGAGTCTGTCTGGCACACAGTTAGAGTGGTATTATCAGCTCGAGAGCTCTAACATCCACACCTGGACTGATTTAGCGACAGCTTTCTACAAGCATTACCAATATAATTCTGAATTGGCGCCTAATCGGCTACAGTTGCAGAATATGACTATGGGATCTAAAGAAAGCTTCAAAGAATATGCTAAAAAATGGAGAGATTTGGCTGGCAGAGTCAAACCCCCTATGACTGATCGAGAATTAGTGGACATGTTCATGGGTACACTGACTGGCCCATTCTACAGCCATCTACTGGGAAGTTCTTCATCGGGTTTCACTGACCTTATATTGACGGGTGAACGTGTTGAAAGTGGTATTCGAAGTGGAAAGATACAGGCAGCTACCTCCGCAAGCACCAGAAATACCCATCAGGGAAAGAATGAATCAAATGTTGTGTACGGTGAAAGGGGTCATAACAAGAAAAATCGTGACCATACCATTGGAGCAGTTATAATTGCAGCACCGCCAGCTCAAAACTTCCAGCACAGACAAGACAGGCCGAGAAGGCAGTTTACCAAGATCAATATGACTTTAGCACAAGCACTGCAAGGTATGCTAAAGGCAAATTTAATCACTCTCAGAGGCCATCCTGCAAATCTCAACACTACTTCTCCTCGTTATAATCCCAACGCTAGGTGTGCGTATCAGTCTGATAGCCCCGGGCATGATACAAACGATTGCTGGTTGTTGAAGAATAAGATTCAGGATATGATCGACGCGGGAGAAATCGAATTTGATCCTCCGGAGACTCCCAATGTCATCACTGCACCTATGCCTAATCATGACAAGACTGTTAATGTTGTGGATGACAATTCTCACATTACTACTGTAGCGGACTTAACATCTCCTCTCCTGATCATCAAGAAGAATTTATTGCAAGCTGGTTTATTTCCAGGTTGTACTGAAAATTGCAATCTCTGTATACTCTGACCCAATGATTGCCTGAAATTGAGGAATGGTATTCAACGGCTGATGGACGATCGTACAATTCTCTTTGAAAGGATTCCTAAGGTGGAAAACCCTGTGAGAGAAATATCTGTGATTTCCAGGTCCAAAGGTCCAGTGAAGATTACCGCTACTAGAGTACCTGTGAAGATTACTGCTGAGCCCAAGGCAGCTCCCCTAATTATTACTGCACCTGGCCCAGTACCGTATTCCTCAAGCAAAGCCATTCCTTGGAATTATGGAGGTGATGTTTACATCCATGGCGTAAAGCAAGTTGGTAATTCTGCTAATCCTAATGACATTGTTGGGACTAGTAAAGTTACTCGAAGTGGAAGGATCTTCTCTCCAGAAATCTCCCCTCCCGCCCCTGAAACTCGAGGAAAGGAACCAGTGATCAACCCTTCTCAGTCAAAGACATCGGTCGAAGTTACTACTGAAGATGTTGCCAAGCAAGAAGTGGAGGAAATGCTGAAAATCATCCGTAAGAGTGATTTTGATGTGGTAGAGCAGCTGGGGCATACTCCGTCTAAGATCTCGATGTTATCCTTGTTATTATCTTCTGAATCCCATGCCAAGGCATTGATAAAATTCTTGAAGACTGCTCATGTACCTCAGGAGACATCCGTCGATCAGTTCGAAAACTATGTTACTAACCTGGCTGTTGACAATGGCCTAGGCTTTTCCGATGCTGATCTGACACACCAGCAGGAAAGAATCACAATAGAGCTCTGCATATCTCCATTGAGTGTGAGGGGATCACCTTATCTCATATATTAATCGACAATGGCTCTTCTTTGAATATGCTGCCGACAGCTGTGCTCGATAAACTTGATTGTAAGAGCATCGAATTGAAACCTAGTGATATTGTGGTGCGTGCGTACGACGGTGCGAAAAGTTTTGTCCATGGTGAAGTGGTTCTCCCTATCAAGATAGGACCTCAAGTCTTCAACACTACCTTTCACGTGATGAACATCCGTCCTGCCTATTCCTGCTTGCTGGGACGCCCTTGGATTCATGGGGCAAGTGCCGTAGCTTCATCTCTCCATCAAAAGCTGAAGTATCCAATAGAGGGTAAGATTGTCACTGTGTGTGGAGAAGAGGAGTATATTGTCAGTAGTGTGCAGGCCTTCAGATACGTCGAGGTGGATGGCGAATTCTTCGAGACTCCTTCTCAGTCATTTGAAGTGGTTCCGCCGCCCAGTCCTGTCCTTAAGCCAACTCCCCTTGTGTCCAAGGTTATTCGTGCTCCTCCTGCTATGATTTCTCTGAAAGATGCTCAAGCCGTGGTTGAAAATGGTGGTCATACTGATTGGGGTCAACTGATCAACGTACCGTACAAGTCTGACAAGTCTGGTCTGGGGTTTAACTCTGAAAAGACGGTCAAAGATCAAATTAATGTTGTAGAAGATGCTGATAGTGATTGTGACTTGGATAGCTGGATTTTCACAACAATTGGTGACGGACTCAATAATTGGAAGGCTGAAGACACTATCCCGATTTCCTCTAGTCAGGAGTAATTGTTATTTCCTATTTTTTGTAAATTTTTAATTTTTACAATTGAACTTCTTGAAAGCATTGTGTCTGTGCCCGGGGCACAATAGCTAATTTGTTAAGGGTTTTGTCATCTTCATATGCATATTCATATTCAATAAATCAATGGACCTTTTGCATTCAAATATTGCGCTCTTTATCTTTCCTGTCATCTTTCGAACAAGCTATGTTTTCTTACACACACTCACGTAACGAATTGCAGATCCACACCCACTCTGGATCCTGTTGATAATAGTTCTGCTACTGTCAATTATGACTTCGAAAATCTGATCTACCAAACCGAGGATGGTAGTGAGGAAGATTGTGAAGTACCTGAAGAGCTTGCCGGACTGGTACTGCAAGAAGAAAAGACTATACAGCCGCATGAAGAGTCAATCGAAATTGTAAATCTGGGTACTGAAGTGGACAAGAAAGAAGTCAAAATAGGAGCAGGCTTGGGAAGCAGTGTCAAAGAAAGATTGATTCAGATGTTACATGACTATATTGAGATTTTTGCTTGGTCTTATGAAGACATGCCAGGACTGGATACTGATATAGTAGTACATCGTTTACCGATGAAGGAAGATTGTCACCCTGTTAAGCAAAAAGTTCGTCGCATGCGTCCTGAAATGTCCGAGAAAATCAAAGTCGAAGTTATGAAACAGTTTAATGTCGGTTTTGTAGCTGTTACTTCTTATCCTCAATGGGTTGCTAATGTGGTACCAGTGCCGAAGAAGGATGGTAAGGTGCGAATGTGTGTAGATTACAGAGATCTGAATAAAGCGAGTCCCAAAGACGACTTTCCACTTCCGCACATTGATGTTCTGGTAGATAACACCGGTCAACATAAGGTATTCTCCTTCATGGATGGATTCTCGGGTTATAACCAGATCAAGATGGCGCCTGAAGACATGGAGAAAACTACGTTTGTGACGCAATGGGGCACTTTCTGTTACAAAGTAATGCCATTCGGTTTAAAGAACGTCGGGGCAACGTACCAGCGTGCTATGGTGGTTTTGTTCCATGATATGATTCATCATGAAATAGAAGTATATGTGGATGACATGATAGCCAGATCTCATACTGAAGAAGAACATCTCGACCATTTGTACAAATTGTTTGAGAGGTTGAAGAAATACAAGCTGAGATTGAACCCGAACAAATCCACCTTTGGAGTAAGATCCGGTAAACTCTTGGGATTTATTGTCAGTGGCAGAGGAATTGAGGTTGACCCGGCCAAGGTGAGAGTTATTCAAGAAATGCCAGTTCCCGGTACAGATAAAGAAGTCAGAGGTTTCTTGGGACGTTTGAATTACATTGCTCGGTTTATCTCTCATTTGACCGCTACCTGCAAACCCATCTTCAAGTTACTGAGGAAAAATCAAGAGATGATATGGAATGATGAATGTCAAGAAGCTTTTGACAAAATCAAGAAGTACCTCCAAGAACCTCCAATTCTGATGCCACCAGTTGAAGGAAGACCTCTAATCATGTATTTGTCCGTGTTAGAAAATTCAGTGGGGTGTGTGTTGGGGCAACATGACGAGTCTGGTCGAAAAGAGCATGCCATATACTACCTTAGCAAAAAGTTTACCGACTGTGAAACAAGATACTCACTGCTCGAGAGAACTTGCTGTGCTTTGGCCTGGGCTGCTCGCCGACTAAGACAGTATATGTTGAATCATACCACTTTGTTGATTTCTAAGATGGATCCTATCAAATACATATTTGAGAAGCCTGCCCTCTCCGGAAGAATAGCAAGATGGCAGATGATTTTAACAGAGTATGATATCCAGTACACTACTCAGAAAGCAATCAAAGGGAGCGTGCTAGCTGATCATCTGGCTCATCAAGCAGTGGATGATTACCAATATATGAATTTTGAGTTCCCAGATGAGGATGTCATGCTTGTTACTGATTATGAAGAACCTGGACCAGATGAAGGACTCGAACTGGGATCCCGATGGACTATGGTTTTCGATGGATCTTCTAATGCGTTGGGCAATGGTGTCGGTGTTGTAATTATTTCCCCCAAGGGTTGCCATACGCCCTTCACTGCTAGACTATGTTTTGATTGTACCAACAATATGGCCGAGTATGAAGCCTGTATTTTGGGACTCAGAGCTGCTATAGACCTGAGAATCAAGTTTTTGAGTGTGTATGGAGACTCAGCTTTGGTAATCAGTCAGATCAAAGGAGCATGGGACACTAAACATCTGAATCTCATCCCTTATCGAGAACGGGTGTTGACATTAATCCCATATTTTGAAGAAATTACATTCGAACATATTCCACGAGAGGAGAATCAGTTGGCAGACGCCTTGGCCACCATGTCATCTATGTTCAGAGTCAGATGGGACAATGAAGCTCCCATGATCACCATTGAGCGACTAGATGAACCAGCATATTGTTATGAACTTAACGCTGATGAAGTAGAAGAGAAACCTTGGTTCCACGAAGTAAAAAGATATTTAGAAGCTCAGGAATACCCTGAAGGGGCATCCATCAATGACAGAAAATTTCAGAGGAAGTTCTCCGCTAAATTCTTTCTGAGTAATGGAGTATTATACAAACGTAATCATGATTCGACTCTGCTTCGCTGTGTGGATAAAAAGGAAGCAGAAAAGATCATGGAAGGCATGCACGACGGTATCTTTGGGACTCACTCTAGTGGACATACGATGGCCAAGAAGATTCTGAGATCAGGGTACTATTGGTCTACCATGGAAGTTGATTGCCACCATCACTCCAGAACTTGTCACAAGTGCCAGATCTATGCGGATAAAGTACATGTGCCTCCTGCTCCATTGAACGTGTTGACAGCACCCTGGCCCTTTGCAATGTGGGGCATTGATATGATTGGAGAGATTAAACCTACTGCTTCTAATGGACATCGTTTCATCCTTGTTGCTATTGATTACTTTACAAAGTGGGTAGAGGCAGCCTCATTTTCTTCCGTCACCAAGAATGTGGTGGCACGGTTCATCAAGAATAGTCTTATTTGTCGATATGGCGTCCCTGAAAGAGTTATCACTGATAATGGTACCAATTTGAACAACAAGCTGATTACTGAACTCTGCACGCAGTTCAAAATAAAACACCATAACTCTTCTCCGTACCGGCCAAAAATGAACGGCACCGTAGAAGCTGCTAATAAGAATATTAAGAAAATTATACAAAAGATGACAGTGACGTACAAAGACTGGCATGAGAAGTTACCATTTGCTCTTCATGGTTATCGCACTTCAGTACACACTTCGACAGGGGCAACTCCTTTCTCTTTAGTCTACGGCATGGAAGCCGTCTTACCAGTGGAAGTTCAGATTCCTTCTCTAAGAATCATGAAAGAGGCAGGTTTAGACGAGGATGAATGGATTCAGACTCGACTCGATCAGATAAATTTGATTGATGAAAAGAGACTTGCGGCTGTTTGTCATGGGCAGATATATCAGAAGCGCATGACCCAGGCATTTAACAAAAGGGTCAAGAGACGGGTGTATCAAACCGGCGACTTGGTGATCAAGCGTATCATTCTACCACAAAGTGATCCCAGGGGCAAATGGACTCCCACATACGAAGGGCCATTTGTAGTTAAGAAGGTATTCTCTGGTGGAGCCATGATACTTGCTACGATGGATGGCGAAGACTTCCCACATCCCGTGAACGCAGACATAGTTAAAAAATACTACGCATAAAAGAGACCCACTAGGTCGACGTATCTAAGCAAAAGTAAGGGCATCCCGGCGAACCAAAAGGGTTCGGGCAAAAATTAGGGATAAACATATAAAAATGTACACCCGGCAAGTCGAAAACCTGAAAAGGCGGCTTGGGCAAAAAAGGGTATCCTGGTGGACTGAAAACCTGAAAAGGCGGTCCAGGCAAAAATTAGGGATTAAAAGCGTATGACTATGTCCCGTTTTCAGACAACTTCATCCAAGTTCAAGGGACTGAACAAGCCAATCACTTCTATCCGACAGTAGGAGATGAGATGCTTGAAGACATAATGACAGTGGCAGAATTAAAATCAATAGGACTTTTTCTTCATAGCTTTTCTTTGTTGTCTCGACGATTTCCTCTTACTAGGATTTCTGTCTCCTTGTGCTCAAATTGCCTGTTTATAGGCCCTCTTTCAAAATCAATACAATTTCATTTCCAAAAAGATGCTTTGTTTTACTTTCTCTGTTTTGCTTGCATAAACGTCCATTGATTTAATCTGAATTGATATATGCATTTGAATATGATCGATGTTTATCAAAATACATGCATAAAACGGAAATAGCAATTACTAAAAGACTTCAGGATCGAGGAGAAGGTCTAACCATGCTTTCCAACGAATCCGGTTGCTAGTTCTATTCCCCAGCATAAACCAGTTACTCCCCAGAAGGAATTGGCATCGCTAGACAGACGGATCATCTCCTCCATCCCCCAGCCGGACTCTGTTGAATATCTCTACCATCAGACAGAAATCAAGTATCCCCAGCTAAGAGAGGGTCATCGATACAAATGTTCCCAACCAGAATATTGGGATTTATTTTCCCCTGGAAGAACCTTCCTCATGCATAGTTCATTCATTACATCATTTCACAGCATACGCATGCCTACAACATTCGCATTTATTTCCGAAAGCATAAAACATCTCATGCATCATGACATAGCATGAAGCTAACTTTATTTTTCAGGTTAATTATCCTCCTGATACAGTCAAAACAAAGGTCCATTCAGACGGATATCTTTATCGATTACGTTCAAGATTCAAATACATCCCTCAGATATAGTCTATATGAACATTCATTCTGACAAGCATTCTGATATCCTCCTAATGGTGGCATCTTTAAGCCCATCCCAGACATTTACTGCAAATACAACAAATATTATCAGATATAGCCTAACGTACGGTTCATTCTGATTCAGCTCAACATATGACTCCTTCAACTCAGATGCGATCTAACGTACGATCCATTCTGATCCTCAAATCCTCAGATACTGCCTAGCGTACGGTACATTCCGAGGTGTAGTCTAGCGTACGACTACTTTCTTCTTTAGATACAGCCTAACGTACGGCTCATTCTGCAACTCCAATACGGTCTAGCGTACGACCTATTTTGATCCTCAAATCCTCAAATACTGCCTAGCGTACGGTACATTCCGGGGTGTAGTCTAGCGTACGACTACTTTCTTCTTCAGATACAGCCTAACGTACGGCTCATTCTGCAACTCAGATACGATCTAACGTACGATCCATTCTGACCTTCAAATCCTCAGATACTGCCTAGCGTACGGTACATTCCGGGGTGTAGTATAGCGTACGACTACTTTCTTTTTCAGATACAGCCTAACGTACGGCTCATTCTGCAACTCCAATACGGTCTAACGTACGACCCATTTGGATCTTCAACTCAGATGCGATCTAACGTACGATCCATTCTGACCCCTTTTTTTCAGATGCAGCCTAACGTACGGCTCATTCTGCAACTCAGATACGATCTAGCGTACGATCCATTCTGATCTTTCCTCCCCAGCGAAGTCACCCGCCTAATGAATAACTCATTCCGCGATTCAGATACGATCTAGTGTATGATCCATTCTGATCCTTTATCCCCAGCAGTGTACGACCCATTCTGATCTTTCATCCTCAAACTTCCTGGCTGGCATATCTAAGCCCATCTCCATCAAGACTAGCCTTTTATTAACAAGTGCAAAATTTTGGGGCATTCTAGTGTTCAATAATCTTCCACCTCCAGACCACGAATGGCATACATACCATTCTAACTCTCTCGGTTCAAGAATATTGAACAGGGGCAGCTGTCATACCCCAAAATTTGCCCGTTAATCTTTCAAGACATTCTTCAAGGCACTCCAACTCATTGTTCAAGGCATTGATCTTAAAAGAACAAAGACCTAGCACACAGGTGGCCAAATCCAGAAAATGGCCCAAACTGGCATGCTCGCTAGGCGAGCAACTCCTTCGCCTAGCGAACCCTTCGCTACGCCACTCGCCTAGCGAAGCTTGTGAATACCAGAAAATTCTGGGCTTCATTCTGAGCCCATCAGGTCACAAAAATTATTATAAATAGCAGAGCTTCATTCAGAAAAAGGGGACAGAGGCAGACGAACAGAAACCCTAGCAAGAAAACCCTAACAGAAGTAACACAGCAAACCCTGGAGGCTAACCCAGAGAATTCAGAGTAACCCTCAAGGAAACCCCGAAGGAAACTCATCTGCACCAAGGTTACCTCCGCCCAACTCAATCCGGCGCCAACCCTAAGAGCGACTTGCCAATTCAAGGTTGCAATTCAGTTGCAAACAGGTTTGCATTACTATTATCGCTTTATGTTCTTAACTTGCATGTGGCATTATGATTGAATCTATAAAAATATCTTAAGTTTTTGCATGTGAATTTAAGTATGTATGAATATCTTGAACATTTAACCATGTAATTTCTGTAATGGATGCCATAGGGTTTGGAGCTTTCTGGAATCGTACTGTTACCAAAACCAGAATCCGCAGCCGCTCGCTAGCACATCGCTAAGCGAGGATGTAGCGAGTATTCGCTAAGCCTTCGCTAGGCGAGGCAGGGGCGAACGTGACAGTCGCTGATTTTTCTGTTCTGTTCTATGCTTATCTGATCTGTTTTATTCTAACCATGCGTTATTTTTCCTGACATTCCTACCGTTGTGTTTCTTTTGTGGTGTAATTCTCGATTGCACCCTGATTTGGTATTCTGACCTGTTTGCTGAATTTTGTAAGGGTTCACATACTCCCGGAGAAGGTAGCTTGCTAGGTATTCCACTTTATTTGTGGGATACCCTTGTGGAGATTCACCCTAATTACCTAATTGATTATAATGTGGACCTAATTACCTAATTGATTACAACTACCTAATTGATTGTAAAATATTGCCTTTGAATATGTGATCTTGGACCTCTTTGTTGCCTTACGGTATTACGGTATTATGGTCATGTCCCGCGAATGTGGGGATACACTTAGCAAAGACCCTTCGATTAAATCATCATGTCCCTATAAAATAAATCATCGTCCCTCGGATGTTGCCTGCGAATATATGATTTTGTCCCTCGGTGACCCGTCGTTGTAGCCTACGGTTAAATGATGATCGTCCCTTCGAATGCTAAGGTATCCTTACAGATGTTGCCTTCAATGACCAATCGATGACCCTACGATGCCCCTTTTACATCCAAAGGATAAAACTACTTACTTCTCAATAGTAAGGACAGTTTTACCCTCATAAGGATAGGAAATGCCCATAAAGACCTTGGGCCGGCTCACAATCTAAAACATTTTTCATACCTCACACTTTGCAAATACTAGAAAATCACCACTTGGTATACATTCGTACTAGAATCATTGCCAAGTTATATTTTTCTAACCCGCTTTCAAAATTAAATGAGATAAATACTTTGTATACATTCGTACAAGAATCATTACAAAGTTAAACTCTCTTTTCAAAATACTTTTTAAGCAATTCACAAACACTTTTTCAGACAAACATAAGTGATCCTGCAATTAAGAGCCCATGGATAACCATGGATACAAAGGGTGCTAACACCTTCCCTTTGTATAATGTACCTCCCGAACCCAAAATCTAATCAAGGTCTTTCCTGTTCTTTTCCACCTTTCCTTATTGGATAAAAGAAAAGTCGGTGGCGACTCTTGCTATCCGCGACATTTGCTTTCCAAAGCTAAAACACACAAAGGCAGTTCACCGTATGACAATCAGCATGCTCAGCAGTGAATGATCTACATAAACATGGCAAAATAATGGAGAATTAAGAGCTTCGAATCTAAACCTTCTTGAAGAGCAGTCACTGAAATCAGCGTGTTCAAGGCCTTGCAAGTGTGTAGATCCAATCCTGAGATGATATTATGAAGCTTTATGCGTGAATTGAAGCTCGAGATGGCTTAGATCTAGCTCAGATTTCAACTTCCATCTTCATGTTCTTGAGCTTGCACAGCTTGATTCTGGCTCGAATTCTTCAATCAAGAGCTTGATCTGCACTCAATGATGATCAGAGAACACGAATATGCAATAAAATTCCAGTGCTATGTGGAAGATTTTCAAGTTTCAATGGAGAGAAAAATTTGGAGGGAAGAGAAATTTTGGATCTAGAACTTGTTAGAATGCGAAATTCTGTTATGATTAAGGCTTTATACTATGTGTTAATCATGCTGAAAAATGTAATTAGCAATGGTTAATGGAAAATTAATCAAATATGAGGTGTCATGCACAAATTGCAAATTCACCTTATGCATGGCAAACCCACGTGAACAGTACCACATTTTCATTCAATTACACTTAAAATCAATTTATGAACACAATGGAATGATCAAAAGGCTCATGTGATGCACCAATTTTAAATTCTTCATTTTCCCTCCAAAAATCACATGTATGCACCAATGATCATATGAGATTTTTCCATGCAATGCAATGATAGATTTGGAAATTATAGGTCAAAAGAAGCAATTTGCAAAAAGAGTGGACCAAATTGGAGTTTTGGATCAAAAGTTATGGCACTTTGAAGTTTCATGCACCCTTGGTGATCATTTGCTCATAACTCCTCAACCATCCATCAGATGCTCATGATCTTGGACTTTTTGGAAATGGGAGAGAAAGATCTTCAACTTTCATGTTTGACAAAATTTCATTTGAAGCTTATTTGATGTTGGAAAGTCAAGTTGAATGTGGACCAAAAACTTGCCATTTTTGGAAACTTGAAATTACAGGTCACTTTCCATTTTTGGAACCTTTTGATTTGACTTCAAAATCTTCAATGTAGATGTTTGTCATGATGAATGAGCCTCTCTTGGACATGAATGAAGTGTCTCAAACCATTTCTCCACCTCCTAGCCCTCAGTTGACTTTCAGTTGACTTTTATGGGCCTCAGATGACCCAGACATGTACTGATGACTTTTGAGCCTCTACCACTTGGTCAATAGCTTCAAAATGAACCTTGATTCATATAAACTCTTTAGAATAGTCATGTGGCCTCCATCTCAAGGAAATGCTTGGTCTCTTGCACTGAGGAATTCTCCTGATGCCAGTTCTAGTTGCCAAGATGCAATGCAAGATGCAATGTTAATGTAATGTTAATGTAGTGTTAATAACCTAAAAAATGAAATGACTGCATGAATGGGGGGTGCAAATTTGAGGTGCTACAGCTGCCCCTATTCAATCAACTGGGAACCTAAACGGATGAGAGCAACGGCTATCAGACCTTCAAGGTACACAGGGATTGAATACCAAAAGAAACCTGGAATTTGCACTCTACGGGGGATGAAGCTAAGTAAGCGAGGCCATTTACCGATGGCGGCTTCAAAGCGGGGTTTGATATTTTCCGATGTCAACGAAAGCGAGGCCATTTACCGATGGCGGCTTCAGAACAGACATCCACGGACAGCGAGGCCCTTTACCGATGGCGGCTGGGGAACGGATACCACAGATAGCGGGGCCATTTACCGATGGCGGCTAAGCTGGGCACTCGATATTTACCGATATCGAAAGATGCGAGACCATTTACCGATGGTAGCTTCAAAGCAACATTTGATATTTACCGATATCAAAGTCAGTGATGCCATTTACCGATGGCAGCTGGGAAGCAGGAAAGCGAGGCCATTTACCGATGGCGGCTTCCACTAGGGAGGAAAAAGATATTTACAACTGGAACCAGACAAGACGTTTATCGACGACTCTACTGGGGATTTTGATATTTATCAAAGAAAGGATACATGACCAGACGTTTACCGATGACTGGGAAGGGACTCGATGTTTACCGACATCGAAAGATGATGTTTACCGACATCAAACAAGGACGACCAGACATTTACCGATGACTGGGAAAAACTCGATGTTTACCGACATCGAAAGATGATGCTTACCGACATCACAAAAAAAGGAGACCAGACATTTACCGATGATTGGGAAAAAGATCACAACCCGACATTTACCGATGACTGGGAAAAACTCGATGTTTACCGACATCGAAACAATGGTGTTTACCAACACCAAGGAAAGAATACTCTCATGATACGAAACCATTTACCGATGGCTGATATCTGCAGATAATAAATCTACTGGGGATTTGAAACAACAAAACCATTTACTGATGGTTAACCAGCGACTCGATGTTTACCGACATCGAAAGATGATGTTTATGGACACCAAAAAAAACAGACCTTACGGGGGTCGACACGACACTTATCGGTATCGCAAGGATGACATCTACATACGTCACAACAAGGCAGACACATGTCGGGGACCACACTGGGGAGAATCAAATTTTTCTTTCACGGACGGGTGAGGAAATAAATCTCTCTGGGGATTATCGATTCTGAATGCTGTCAGGAGCAACTGTAGCAAATGTGCCGTACAGATGTTGAAAAATGATCCGCATCTGCTGGGGATATGATCCAATCTGGTTTAACACATGTATGCATATGTGATAACATGAAATAGTATCACATTCTAGGACTCAATTTAATTAAATTATATTATTATTTACTTCAATTTATTTCATTTTATTAGATATTACGCAGTATTTTCTTTCTATTTATCTCAGGTGGTTTATTTGAAGCACAAGTAAAAAAGGAAGAAAAGGAGGTGCAAAAAGGAATGAAAAGAAGCAAATATCAAAAGCCAAAGCCCAGCCCAAAAAGCACAGGCGCTGTGCCTGTGACGAGCGTCACAAAGGCTGTGACGAGCGTCACGCTTTGCACACTCCTGTGACGAGCGTCACACATGGTGTGACGGACGTCACACCATTCCCCTATATTTTTGGCACCAGGAACGCAACAGACCACGTTGAAGCTACTTTCACGCTTGACCCTTTTACAACGTAATGGCTATATTTACGGAAAACCCTTGGAAGCAGTTGCAATAAGTATCAGTATAAATAGAGCTTTTTGGAAAGCTCTCGGTTCCACACTTTTTCCAGCTTTCTTTGTCGTTTTCGCTTTTTCGCATTTTTTCTTTTCCAGCAGCTTAAGCATATTTTTACAGCAATACTTGTACGAGTTTTATATTGTTTTCCCTTGCAATTTCTATTTTCCTTTTTAGCGTTTAGTTAATTCTTTTTCGCACAATAGTTTCTACACCGGAAACTATTGTGTACCTTTTACCGGATCTAACCTTACGTTAGAATCTAGTTTTTTTATTCCTTCGCTTTTATTTTATTTTCCTGCCTGATTGAAGAATTCAAGAACAGATCCAACCGACCTGTGGTGGAGTGTTCAAGACTGCTATTTAATTTCTCAGGTTCTTTAATTATTGTTTGAATTTATATATGCCCTGTTTTACTGTCTATTTATATTATTTGCCTGAGATGAATCTGTTTATGCATGATAATTATTTAAGTCTGTTTAGCATGTCTGGCTGATTTACTTAGGTATCGGTATGTAGAGTAAGCGGAATGAAGGAATCAAAACCAAATTGGTTTAATTAAGTTTAAAATTAAAATCACTCTTTTTACGGTCTCAATTTACAGGTTTAATAACAAGGTTTTTGTACGAAAGTAAAAGACATAAAGAAGTTAAAAGCAATAGAGCGAGAGTTTAAGCATTTGACTAGACAGTGTAAATTGGACATTAATTCTAGATCAGGGCGAGAGAAATTTTTAGAGTTAATTAAATTCTAACCTTTTTCAAAAAGTATTTTTAAAGATTGAATGTGAGGACGAGAGTTAAGCATTTGAATTTAATTATATAACCTAAGTCAACAGAGCGAGAGTTTGAGATAAGGGTGTTTAAACGATTAGTGTTTTCTTAGAAAGAGTTTCTACGGATCCTATTGTCTTCAAAAAGTGGTTTTTGACTTAACTATAAGTGACAGCTACGTTAATATAAAATCATAGTTTATTCAACAGAGCGAGAGTTTGAGATAAAACTTTTAATCAATAGCGTCAACTGAAAAGATTTATTTTAAAACCAAGAAACCAACAAAGAATTGATTCCCTAATTACGACGAACTACATACCGATATCCGCTTATTAGATATTTATTTTAGATCTTATTTTAGTTTTAGCTTTTCCCCCAAACAATCAAAGCATTACCTGCCTTAGCTTTACGAAGTAACCTTAGATAACGGTATATCGATTCATAAGTCCCTGTGGGATCGATATCTTTTAAAACTACGCGATAGAACTGTGCACTTGCAGTTTGTACCCCAAATTCGACTCATAAAGTCGCGATCAAGTTTTTGGCGCCGTTGTCGGGGACTTTTATTTAGTCGATATCGTAACTCTTCTGTTACGCTGTAGAGACTAAGGCTTTTCTTTTCTTTCTTTCGTTGATTTGTATGCCACACACTCGCTCACAAGGCGAGCCGTTCTACTTACGAATCAACGATATCGAACTATATCTCTGAGTCTTACGACGAATTCGGGAATATCGTGCTGCAAACAATCTCCCTCCTGTTGAACTCCCTGATTTCAAAAATATTTTCCCTTCGATACCCGAGATGGCAGAACCAGCTCGTGCTCTTAGAGATTACGCCGCTCCATCGCAAGATGAACCGCACTCAAGTATTGCTCCACTCGCAATCGAAGCAAACAACTTTGAACTCAAACCTTCACGGTTGCAGGCAGTACAACAGAACCAATTCTCTGGAAATCCTACCGAGGATCCAAACCTTCATTTATCCGTATTTGTCCAATACGTTGATACTGTTAAAGCTAATGGTGTCACTTCAGAGGCAATTCGACTTCGTCTTTTTCCTTTCTCATTAAGAGATAGCGCTAGAAGATGGCTTCAATCTCTTCCTTCCAACTCAGTCACCACATGGAACGAGTTGAAGAATGTTTTTCTTGCTCGATACTTTCCGCCAAGCAAAACAGTTATGTTAAGAGCCCAGATAAATGGATTTAAACAGAAAGATAACGAGTCTCTTTTCGAAGCATGGGAAAGATACAAAGACATGATGAGACTTTGTCCACACCATGGTTTAGAAGACTGGTTAGTAATTCATACCTTCTATAATGGTCTCCTGTACAACACGAGGTTAACAATAGACGCCGCCGCAGGTGGTGCACTAATGAACAAACCTTATGCTGACGCTTACCAACTTATCGAAAGCATGGCTCAAAACCACTATCAGTGGGGAAGCGAACGAACAATGGTAGAAAAACCTCAAACGAAAACTGACATGTACGAGATAAGTAACCTTGATCATGTTAATGCAAAAGTGGATGCTCTGGTCCAGAAAATTGAAAGTTTAAATGTATCACCTCCAGCCACCGTAGTTGCCATAACTCAGAATTGCGAAGTCTGTGGAATCCAAGGTCACACTCCTGCAGATTGTCAACTCCTAACAGGAATCCAAGCGGAGCAAGTAAACTATGCTCAAGGAAGCCCCTACTCGCACACCTATAACTCAAATTGGAAGAATCATCCCAATTTTTCATATAAGAGTAATAATGCTTTATACGCACCTGGACAATCTCCAAATCAAGCCCCAGCTATACCTCCGGGATATCAGA